>NW_027526407.1:111473367-112073367 GCF_048455015.1 Haemaphysalis longicornis | reverse complement strand
AGTTTTTGTAGTGCTTCTGCCGAGCTCAACAGCGCTGTCTCCGATTGCTGGGACACCGTCAACCTGGATCAGTGAGCAAACTAGAGTGGAAGATATTGTCACGAACAGACGACGAAGAAGACGAAGTTGTGCGCGTGGTGCGTGGCTTTGCTTTGAGCTGTGACGGCCGATATAATGCAAATATATTGCTTCGCATTCAACCATTGTTCTATCATTTGTCCTGCAGCCACGTAACAATATCATAGTTGAAATTATGAAAAAGAAATGGCATTAGGTTGGCCATGCATCGAGATGAACCGACAACCACTGGACCATGAGGGCCACAAAGTGGAAAATAGAAAGAAGGGACTAAAAGAAGGAGAGGCCATCTACTCAATAGACCGAAGAATTAAGACAACTCGGAGGCAAAAAATGGACTCTTACAGCTAAGGAAAATAGCGGGTTTCGGCCACGAGGAAAGCGAGCAACATCAACATTCGAATCGGCCTGCCGGGCGTCAGAGGGAAGAGGCGCGACCCCCCCCAAAAAGGCCTTTGCCCTACAGTGAAGCTTAAAGCCTGTTGACGAGGATGTTGATTATGATACATGTTGTTAACATACGTACCATTCAGATTATTATTTCTTGCTCCGCACAAGCGTTCGTACCGGGGCTTATCGTCGACTCGGGTTGATGGCGGATAAAGTGGGTGAGCTCGCTCACAGTCCCGTATAGCAAGTAGGAAGATAAGGCAATAGTCGGTTACATCGGACTTGACAACGCCTCAAAGAAAACCTAATGTGTTGAGGGTGCGCAAAATATTGTTTATACGCCTACTAGATTCGTACCTACAAGTGTTGCATAACTAATTGGTCTGCGAATCTGAAGGATAGGAACATAGATTTATATACTCTAGTATTTTCCAGTAGGTGGGTATTTTGTACGACACAGTCCGTCTTTCTTTTGTGAATTGTAATATGATGTTGTAAGCTCTCAACATTGTGAACGTCTAAATTTGTTTCAGAATTTTTCCAAATGGTAACAACGTCTACACTTGTTCCATTGCCAAGTTCGAGAAAAAGCACTTCGTTTTTATGGCTACAGGCAATTTAGGAATGCGCACAGTTGGCAGTAGCATTTGTCCCTAATTAACAGTGGTACCCAATCTGTTAAGGTTTTTGTGGGACCACTGTGAAAACAACTTTATATGCAGGAATGTTATTTGATTCCCCAGGCTTAAGCGAGGTTTCCATGGCATCCATTACCTTCTTGTTCAAAATTATGTGCCCAGCATTAGGTGAAGGCTGTGTATGTTTCTAATAATGTCACGTATGTTGCAATCCAGGTGGCTGAAATTGTAGCTTGAAATGCAACAACTACTCAGATGGCTGATTGAAAGCCTGGTCTGTAGCATCAGTTGTGTTTCTGGATAAAATAATTTTTCCAGAGCGCTTTCCTGAGCCACGTGAATAGCTGTCGACTTCTCAGCCTCATGCACTAGAATGGACCTTTCTTCAATTTCTTGGAGATTCTAGCACGTTGCTGCGCAAATATTGGCATACAAACCAAGTAATCATATTTGGTCTTTGCCTTTTCACTACACCATGTGAACGACTTCGAAATCTTATATATGAACCTTGACGTTAAGTTTGGTGCTAAACGTATCAACTGTGTTCTTCAGCATCTTTTCGGGATGAAAATTTATTCCTTAATTTTGTACGCCACTTTTTATGCCGTACTTTTTAACTCAGTGATATCTGATGAACTAAAAGCTTTGGGAGTGGTGCTGTTCTAACAAAATGCTGTGGCAGCCATGCATAAAATTACTGGTGTCAACAATATTCCTGTGGAGATATTTGTAGTGTATAGTATCGATGGTATTCGTACTGTCGAAACCATGTGGGTGTGTCGACGATATTTGTGGTAATAAATAAACGGTGCCTTTATAAGAACACAGCATAAAAATTAAATCTGCATCAGTTCTATTATCTTTACTAAATCGAGAAAAAAGTAATTGCGAAGTTTTAATTAAATAAATGCCAACGACATCCCTGAATATACGTTCACCTATTACTCTATCGGTGCATGCCTGAAGACATGTCAGGACCATGCTTCCAAAACCAAATCTTCACTTATATCGGAACGATTACTGCTTACGCAGCATAGCTAAATTTTTCTGTAACTATCTGTTTTTGCTAGGAAAAAATAAGCTTTTTAGTTTTTAGTGATAGCAATTTTTTGCAAAGAGTGCCATACCATTACGTGATATTTGCAGCGAGGAATCTGGGATAAAAAAAAATTCGAGAGGATTAAAAGTTCTTTGCATGCCGGACCTCAGCTTTTCCGATCTGTATGCACCACGCGGTCAGCAAACGACTGGCTACACATAATTTGAGAAAAAATGGTTCCGACTTATACTTGTCTAGCCGTTATCCAAAGTGGTCACTCAAGGAAGTTCTTTTACTCTACGATGTAGATTATCTTCCCATGTGGCTTCCTAATCAAGTGTGCGCCAACTAACGATGACCTTTTCTTGGGAAGGTATCGCGTTTTCTACTACTTGGAAGAGACACCAGCTTCCGGACACTGATAGGCGACAGTACAAGTCCTGATGATTTAGTGTTTCCGAATCAGGTACTAAACACCACTTCGGAAACACGTAAGGCACAAACTACACAGTAATAGTAGTTGAAATCGTCAAGGACCAATATCACCAGGTTTTAAAAGAGAAAATCTTATTACCATCGTTCCATATACGGGTGCGTCCTCCATCAAAACAAACAAACAAATCTCACCCCTCCCCAAAAAGCATCGAACACAATTATAACAAGTTTTCGACGCGCAAGTAAGACGAACAAATATATTGAAAATTGTGTTTATTTTCGTGGGGACAGAACGGGCCACGTATGATGTTTGACCTTGGCGACTCTGCACTGCAGATCTGAGAAGTGAGAAGAACTTTTTTGAGCGAAGAAAAGACCTCGTCAGAATACAGGGACTATCAGTTGAGCTTTCGTTGAAGGGTAGGTTAAACGTTGGCTGACGGAATACGTGGAATCTTTTGTACTACCGGGTGTTTAAAAAAAGAAGAGGGTGAGCTCAGATTTTTTCCACAAGAACACAGCGCAAAAAGTACAGTTTCAAACATGCCCAATAAATACTGCATTTTGATATGACGCTGGTCGTCCGAGATAATTCCCAAGTAGAGTGTGCCTACGCATAACCTTATATAGGTAAAAAAGGTTGCTATTTATTCGAAAATATCCATTGGGAACTCGCCGCATTGAACGCACAGAAGTTTAAATGGTCGTGAGACATTGTTGCAAATTAGGGAAAAAGCAGTCAGGGCACTGCACATTTTTAACTTTAAAATAGACACTGCCAGAACCGAGGGAGTTCATTAGGTGCCTTTTAAAAAAGTAACCTGCGGGCAAAGACAATCTTATATTGTTTGCTGCTAGCAGACAACGTTTTTTCATGTTGTCTTCTACCAGCCTAGTTGCTCGTGGATAGAAAACTTAACCAGCCTGTTAATGTTGCGGATCGAAGCATAATCACCCTGCCATCGACGGCTTTACCTCGGGGGCAAGAAAAAAACAGATGTATTGTGCTTGCGGCTAGTGTTGGTAAACGCAGTAGGCGTGGCAGCTGCGGCACCAATGGCACTATTTCAGCTCTTGTGCTGCATCTGTAGGGACATGCACCAATCAGAAGGAAGTTCCAGGGGCGCAACCGTGAAGGATAGCCGATGGCAGCGAGGTGCACGTCAACTACTCGAGCGACACGTCATGTGAAGCCGTGACAGAGCAGAGACACCTGAGAAGAATTGACACAGCGCGTTTATTCCGAGCGGCAGCAGAGAAACATAACACCAGAAAAGATGATGTAGTGGTTTATGACAAGCAGGTGAGGTAAGACATGATAATTTAATGGTCGTGACAAGCCGACGAAGTGCAGGGTAGTTTAGACAGAATGGTCAAGGGCACTTTTCAATGTGTCTTTCATGTGTTCACTAGAATAGCGCGCAGATTGTTGCTCACAATGTTTGATTTTATTTAGAAGCAGGTATCATGCAGGACACTTGGAAGCTGTGAAATAAATAGACCATGAAGGGATTGTGGCAAGCATGGTAAATATGCATCTAAAAAGGCAAGTGATGTAACCAACAGTCAACTTGCCGTGTGGAAAAGACAAGATGGGGGAGTTCATAAATACGCATCAGGCCTAATTGTTGTCCTACTTGACGATCTTCCACCGATAAGTGATAATTTTAGCAGCGAACAATAAATCCGCAGTCCCCACAACCTATAAATAATCGCAGCCCTGAAATGAAACTTGACCCCGATTGCAAAACACGAAAAAAATCACAAAACGCAATTCTATAAATGGGCCAAGAAAAGAGGAAAATGAGGTTGATGATGACAGTTTGTGTAATGGTGCTACGTCAACTACCGTAAACAGCGCCAAGAGAGTTATTCATTGCCCGTGGTCCAAACGTATACAAAGTTCTATCAGTAAAAGCAAAAATAAATGACCCATACGCAAAGATGACCGGTGTAACAGGAACGTTGTCAATATGCATGGTATGCATTGTAAGAAATGAGGTGCAAAGCTTCAATATCGGTACGAAAATGAAAACTGCGCCCTTGACGAATAATGGGGTCGTAACTTAAAAAGTCTGAGGAATGTAGTGAAACGTGTTCTCTGTATAGTTGTCCAAGATGTTGGATCGTGTTGTGTCGCGTGCTTTGCATTGAGAGAGAGAGAACATATTAATAAGCGCAAATGTGAAAGTGCAACCCTATAGGGTCCGGGAATTATAGTCCGGGATACTATGTGTTGCCCTAGCTGTCTTGGCCCGTACACCAGGAGAGTCTCGTCTTCCCGTTGACAGCTTGTGTATTAGGAGACATGCCAGATCCACAACTCTTACATAGGGGTCTTGCAGATCCAGTGATAAGGTGAGCAGAAAGTGTTACATCTGTGTGGCCTATTCGTAACCTAGCTTAGGCCACTTCAGTGCGTCTGTGGTGCGATTGAGTTGCGTATCGTTCGAAGTGTGGTTTTATTACGTGTAGTTTTATTACGGGTTGTTTAGTGACTCGAGTCTGCTTGCTATGTTTTAAGATGATGTTGTCTGATATGTGGATCCAAGTCGGTGTAGGTTAGTGTTGTTGTATACACTGTATCTCTGAGTGCAGAATCAGCTGGCACTTGAACTTCGGCCTCGTTGCTAGCGATTCCACAGTGTCGCGGAACCTAGCCAGTAGTTATTTTTAGTTTTGAGGTAGATGCGACCCCATTAGTCTATAAAGAAGATCGGTTTCACAGTTTTAAGCGGGATTTCTGGATGACAATGAGCGAACAACGAAAGAGAATTCGTGTACAAGATAGGATGGAAGTTGATGTTAGGCAAAGTGATTTAAAACAACATGCCGTATGATTCTTCGCGCTAATACTCTCTACATTAAGTGGATCGTTTACAGACATGAAACGTCTACCCTTGTGCAGCCCAGGATACAGTGGTAGCAGTCCTTTACACTTCGCTGTAAATTCTCTACCGTGGTACCTTACACTTTAAAAACAAGAAATGCTCGAAACTCGCAAATATTAGTTCCCTGTTTTTTCTTCAAGCTCCGTAAAGGACGTCTCGCTCAGAAATTGGCGGAACTTCTATGGGGGTATAAAACCAATGACGGGTGTTTTTTCTGTGTCCCAGAAGCAGCGTTAAGCTCAGAAGCTTTTCCTTTCGCTCTGAGAGAGAACGGCAGAGAAATAGCATGAAGATTTAAAAAGAGTAGCTTTTGCGATGCGTCCAAATGGTCCAAATAAAAGGATGGTTAGCCATAACATACTTCTTGAGACATACAGCAAGTTCATGTGAATTCTGTGGTGATGAAGAAACCATTTACCACTCTCTACGTTTAAGCTCTAGACTGGGCTTATGCGACAAGCGCCAAACTCAAGGCGAAGCCCCAGATGCCGCACCGGATCCAGCATTTCGGTGCCGTTTATTTGCAGGCCGATAAACGGCACTGCCGTGCTCCAACCGGAACTATACCGAAACACTCCAGTATGAAAACGCAGAACCAATTGTTTGTCTGCCTCAGAGAATGGTACGAGACAGTACTGAAAAATGTCTATTGCTTTGAGGTGTTTTTGTCTTAGCAGTCTCTGGTGTCGGGTGAATGTCAATTTGTTTCTGAGTACCTAGCCTAAAAACTTGTGTTGTTTTCGACACAAATTGCCAGGCCATTAAAAGTAAGTTCAGTGTGCGGAAGGATTACCCTTTTGGTGCAGAACACAACGCACGCACTTTTTGCGATTGAGTTTAAACCCTTTCTTTAAGCCCAGCCAGCAAATGTTTTTGTTTTGTTTTCCGCCAAGCGGAATGTGAAATACAGATATTGACATGTTATATGATATACAAGATATGTGGATGTCGTCTACATATAGAATGGAAAGTTACAGACGTCAATGCCTTCCAAAGAGATTTCGTCTGAACGATAAACAGTGTGCAAATGAAATTGATGCCTTGAAGCATGCACTTTCTTTAGACATAAACCCTTAAAAGTCCTTTGCGAACTCTCGTGCGGAAGGTTCTGTCCGACATGTAACTTTCGAAAGTGTTACGCGTGTTTCCCGACAACTCGTGTGATTTCTAGTGGGTGAGGATACCATAATAAAAATCGGTGCCAAAAGCCTTCCCGAGGTCAAAACCATCAGTAAGAAAAAATGTTTAGGAATTAATAAAGGCCCATAGAATCGCTCAATATGAAAGATTCTCGAAGACTCGGACAGGACAGTACATCCTAAAGGATCTAAGTATATCTTATGAAGGAACACAAACAAATAAGAGAACCCGGTCCCTAGAGATGTATTTCAGCACCTCACTTTTAACACCATTCGTAAAACTATGCACCCTATTCCTCACAAGGAAAGGAGAAACGCTAGAGCCAAAGCACTCGAAAAACTGTTTAAACATTGCGAGGAGGTAGTGTACGTGGATGCAGCCGAATACAAAGTGCAGGATGCCTTTGAAGTTGCAGCCCTTCGATAACAAACACAAGCACATCACCGCAGCCACTGTTTATGGAAGGCGGCCTGAAGAAGCGGAAGCTGCTGCAATTTTTGTTGCAATTATTAGTACCAAAGCAAATTTATCTTCAGCGATTCCAAAACGGCTGTGCGTTTCACGAAGCGGCATCTGAAATACTATTAGAAATCAGTTCGAACCCCGCCAGATCCAGATTATCAGGGTTCCTCCGCACTCGTCCCATCCAGGAAACGAAGCGGCCCACAGTTTTTAACCGCGAACTTGTCAACCGGGCAGTGGACCAATCGTGCGTGCGAGAGTTTAACGAGCGTATGGTACTTTTCAAGAGAGAACATCTTACTACAGAAATGAAAGATTAGTTTACCCTGCCCCTCATTATTCACTAACGAAAATCAAGCAGGCGACATGGAGGCAACTCCAATCACATAACTTTCTGAACCCTTATAAATTGGCTCTAAGGTACCCAAGTCTGTACACCCCAAAGTGCAGAATGTGTGAGGCCGAAAAAGCCGACTTAGCCAACATCCTATATGAATGCCCTGAGCTCCAACCTAACGCCGAATGGCATCTCTCTAACCAAATAGATTGGGAGACTGCAGTGATCAGCTCCGAGCCTGAGACCGAAATTCAGGCCGTGGACTGGGCTTTGGAAGTCGCCACGAATCAAGGTCTTCTGGCCACTTCTTGGAGGCAAGAAGAAGCCCATCAATAATCAAACTTAATGATTGTTGACTAAATAAAGTTGTTCCTCCTCCTCTTGCTCCACAAAGAGGTTCTTAATGTTCAATTCAATGGCCGCGAGTTAATCGTTTGTCGATCGCTTGGCCCTGAAACCTGCCTGGTAGCTCTCCAGAACATCATTCTACTCTAAAAAGTAAACAAATTGACCATCTTCTTGAGAAGCCTGCACACGCAGCTTATCATGGCGATGGGGCAATGACATAAGAAAAATATATCTTCTTCTTCAAAAAAGCCATGACGATGGTCTTCCTCCGAGACGTTAAAGAGTGTTTCTTAAGCCCTAGTTTGTTTTATAAGTGCAAGACTGCTTCCAGTGCTTCCTTATGTATGTGTTGTGGCATGGCCTAGGCAATGTTGTCTGCCCCTGACGAGAGAGGTTGACACGTGCTAAGAGCCGCTCTCAGCTCATGAACCGAGAACTCACGATTATAAGACAGGCTTGAACTTTTGTTAGCAGGTAACGTCTTTGTTTCGACAGATATTTTGAGTAAAATGAAAGTATTCCTGTAGTTTACAGAGCTGTATACGTGTTCGATGTTTGAGAAAGAACGCCAGGCTGACCTTCAAGTGTTCCCTCTGTTGGGCTGACAAGGGTCCGGCTGCATGTCTGATGTCCTTTTAGTCTTCTTAATCGTGCTTATATGTTTTGTTCGTCTGTGTATGTGTTTATTGATAGAATATGGCCACACCAGACTTCCCTTTTGCCTTACGGCGCCCGCGAGTACAACGACCCTTTGACAGTTTAAAAAATATGGGGCTATCTGACGCTCGATATGAATGAAGGATACCCCAAGCTTTGTTCTCGGGCTCTCATGCCCGCTTGCAGTCCTAAGTACAAATGGGACCATTAAGGTTGCGCGGGGCACTGGCGGCCTATGGAATTTACCTTTCAGTGGCGTCGGAGATTGGTGCGTGAGTTGTGTGGTTTCCTTCTCCACGTGTGGGTGTTCTTTGGATCATGGGAACAGGTTAAGCGCCAGGCACAACTGGAGGAAGGAAAACAGACAGGAAAGGGGCGCACTAACAACTAAGCTTTATTCGTCATGGGAACAGGTTAAGCGCCAGGCACAACTGGAGGAAGGAAAACAGACAGGAAAGGAGTGCGGCAGCTGCAATCGTTTCCACACGTGATGCAACTAGTGTCACATGGTGTTTTTTCGTGCCTTTATAATCGCTTTCGGAACGAATAAAGCTTAGTTGTTAGTGCGCCCCTTTCCTGTCTGTTTTCCTTCCTCCAGTTGTGCCTGGCGCTTAACCTGTTCCCATGATGAAGTACCAACTAGCTCGCATCGGCACATTAATTCAGTTCTTTGGATCCCTAGCATGATGGGACGGCGATTTTATGCACGCGGACATTACTTCCGGCGCGCCTAGCAAATATTCGTTACCCACGGCTGCCAGACCGCTAGTTGTGTTGCAGTCGCTGTTCGGGCAGGCATTCAACTTCTCTGCGCGACGTGGTTCAGCCAAATGCAGTGCACGTTACCAGGGTGACCCAATCGTTTGGTCAAAGCGGCCTTCCCGACGGACTAATCCTTCTGACTCGGCGTTCAAAGTTACCACAGCCGGAACCAGCATCATATGGCCCATTCCAATCTACACATAACGTGCCGCATGTAGGCAACGTGTCCCGAGGGTCATGGGCTGGTAAGAGTACTGTAGACAGGGCTGCCAGTGCACATTCGTTCGCCTGGACGCATCCCGCGCTCTAGGCTGCTCTGTTGAAGGCATCGAGGAACTCATGCTACTAGCCTTCGGCAAGAACCACAACAACAGCCCAAAAGTGGCCTCGCCATCAGCTAGGGTGTGCAGCCAAAACAACGGGAAAGAAGTTGCCATCGACGCCCTCGAGTTGCCAAGCATCTGGGCCATTAAGAGTCGTCTACTCGCACATCAAACACCCAGAGTCATGAACGACCATTGTCATTTCACTGCTAACACTTCCCTTACCTCGGTTTACATTGCAAGACTATAGCAGCATCCTAATGCGTTCCAATTACTACTGGCCAGTCACCTCGGGTAACTTTTCACGGCGGACTTCGTATCGCAACAGCATAAAAACACGCTTAGGCTGGACCCTCCAGGGGGCACATTCTCACGAAAATAACTGTCTTGAGCTCAATACGGCGAAAACAAATCCCATGCCTCAATGCAAGCACCGTATACCTGCCGTAGAAGGATGTTTGACGTTAGGTTTGCGGGAACCGAACTATCATAACAGAGGGTGGCCGTAACAACTAATTAAAAATACCGAGGCGTTTAAGACTCCAAGGCCTCAAAAATGGGTACTTCTTCTAAAACACAAAATTCTGCCCTTCCGAACCGTTCCGGCAGTTTGATACGTGAATCCATGAAAATCTACAACGCAGCTTCGAACGAGTGCAGGAACGCGGTATTTGCGCTACAGAACAGCCTATATATGGACAGCTGTATCAAGCAGGCCAATTATGTACTTACACCAAAAACTACGACACTATACTACAGCGCTTCCTAATGCTTTCATCGCAGCGATCAGTGGTATTAAAAGTAATTGGCTTTCTTGCGACGACGTTACTCCTACCAATTCTAAGATCAAACGCTACGAACTAAAACCATATCCACCGAAAGTGTGCGGAGCAGTCCCTGCATGAGGCAAGACACTGAAGATTTACACAGCCTTAGGCGTCAGACGTCCATCCAAACCCTACTCCAAAATCAACACGCCATTGGAGAGAGAGAGAGAGAATCAACTTTTATTGAGCCCAATGAGGTATTGGCTAGTGCACGCAGGCACCGGATGGAGTGGAACCCTCTTCTCGGGTTCCATATGCGCCTAGCAGCTCCTGGCCCCTGGCTGCCAGCGCGAGCTGGATCGTCAGGTCGGGGCTAGACAACAAGGTCTCCCAATGCTCTCGGGGATCCGGTGTGGGAACAGGGGTGGGGGGCGAGCGGATCTCAAGAGACTCGCACTCGGCTAGGACGTGTGCCAGAGTGTCTTGTCTCTCCTTGCAGAACGGGCAAGTACTCTCGTACCTGTCCGGGTACATCTTGTTTAGAAGTGTGGGATGCGATAGCGACCCAGCCTGTATTATTCGGATTACGGTCTGCTGTTTTCGGCTTAATTGCGGGTGAGGCCTGGGAAATCTGCATCTGCGCTCTCTGCACATTTGAGTAATTTCTCTATAGCTCGTGACGGGGCGCTCGTGACAATATCTCATGTGCCGCGGGGGACACCCTCCCTTTTCGGAAGCTGGCGTACGCCTTCTTAGAGTCCGTTACTATAGTGCCGGCCGTCGGATCTGTTAGCGCGATGGCCACGGCAACTTGCTCTGCTTTGATCGATTAGGTCGTGCAGACCGATGCGCAGGTCACCAGGTTGTCTATGGTGGTCACCGCCACCATGGCCTTGGTTCCGTACTTGGGAAGCGCCGCGTCCGCGTAGAGGACGTCGGGGTCCTCTTCGAGCTGGCGGGACAGTGCCCTGGCCCTTGCAGATCGCCTCCATTCGTTTTTCCCGGGCTGCATGTTCCTGGGAAGGGGCTTGGTCTTTACGACGTCCCTCCACTCGGTAGGTAATGTCTCGGTGTCTGGTTGTGGTTCGATGCTCCATCCCACCTTGCGCAGGACGGCCCGTTTGTGTTCGGTCGGACTTAGTCTGATCCTTTGGTTACAGAGGTGGGCCTCCACCATTTCGTCCACCGTGTTGTGCCTACCCATGCCCAGAAGTTTCTGCGTGGACGAATGGACGGGCACTCCCAGGGCGAGCTTGGTCGCCTTTCTAACCACCGTGTCCAGGGCCTCACGGTCCGCCCTCGTCAGCTGGAGGTACGGGGCAGAGTAAGTGATGCGGGACACGATGAACGCCTGCACCAATTTCAGGGCGTCGACTTCCTTGATTCCTCGGTTCCTGTTGGTGACTCTTCTGATCATGCTCGAGATCTGCTCGGAGACGGTCTTGATTTTGTGTTGCTGCGGTGGCCTTGCCGTCGTCACGCAGCAACAGGCCCAGGATGCGGACCTGCTGTGTGGGCTCGATCTTCGTGCCGTCGATCGTGACGATCACGTTCGGTGGCGGTTCCTTCTCGGGTCTACCTGGCTGCGCCATCAACAGCTCCAACTTCTCCGGGGCACAGCTCAGCCCGCAGGTCGTTGCGTACTCATGGACGGTGGTCGCCGTCCTCTGCAAGGTTTCTTCCACCCAGGCTTCGGAACCCACTAGGGACGTCCACACCGTAATGTCATCGGCGTAGAACGCGTGGTCCACGCCTTCGATCTTTTGGAGTAACCTAGGCAGGGGCACTAGGGCCAGATTGAAAAGCAGCTGCGACAATACCGACCCTTGCGAAGTGCCCCTGTCTCCGAGCTCGATCGGGTCGGACCGCTCCTCTCCTATCCTTAGGGCGCCGTACGCTTGGTCAGAAAGTTCTCGCCATAGCCGTATGTCCTACGGCCACAGCCCGTCTTGCGGAGGTTCTCGAGAACACTTCCGTGGGACACATTGTCGAAGGCCCCCTTGAGGTCCAACGCAAGTATCCCGTGGGGCGAGTGTCTCGTGGCCTTCTTGAACACCAGTTCGTTTAGCTGGAGGAGGACGTCTTGGGTGCACAGGTGCTGGCGGAACCCGTACATAGTAGCCGGCATCTGATTCGTCTCGTCCAGGAACCCTTGGAGTCTTCGAAGAACCATGCGTTACATGACCTTGCCCACGCAAGACCGGCGCGAGATCGGGCGCATGTTCTCGATTGTCAGCGGTTTGCCCGGCTCGGGAATGAATCTCACTTCTGCTTCCTTCCATTCCGCCGGTAGTTCCGAGCGTTCCCAGGCCAGGTTGATGTGGTCTAGGAGCTCGGCCGTCGCCGCGTCGTTCATGTTGTTCAGGAGTCGGTAGGTAATGGCGTGCGCGCCGGGTGCGCTCTTTTCGTTACTCTCGTCGATGGCCGTCAGTAGTTCTGTGGTGGTAAAGGGCTCGTCCAGCTCCGGATTTTCGGGTCCCCCGTATTCCTCCGGCAGCGGGAACTGCCCGCGCTACGTCTTAAGATACTTCACCTTCAGGTCTTCGATGAGCCTCTTGCCGTCCCCGCCGTAGGCGTTGAGGACCTTGGTGAGGTTTCGGTTCGTGGCCGCCCTACAATTTAGCGGGTCGACCAAGTGACGCAGGAGGCACCAGTTATTGCGCGCGGACAGCATTCCCTCAGGCCGTCGCACGTGCTCATTCAGTTCTCCCGGCCGAGCTTGGCGGCGTACTCGGAGATTCGCTTGTTCAGTGAGGCTATGCGCATCGGCAGCTTTGTGTTCCTTCTCTGCCCTTTCCACCTCCGAATGAGCGAGTGTCGAGCCGCCCGCATGTGCGCGAGCTTGGCGTCGACGAACGGTGTCTTTGCTGTCGTGGCGACGGTCTCCGTGAACTTATCGAGCACGGCCTTCTGTTCTCTTGCCCATTCCGCGTACGGTCTTCCACTACTCTCCACCAGTGCCGGATTAGAAACTTGGGGGCGCGGGGCTACTGTGTCCTTGGGGTCGCAATGATGATAATGACGACGGCGGCGACGATGATGATGAAGGAAGGAAGGAAGAAAACTTTATTAAGAAAGGATGGCCCGAAGCCGCAGGGGAAGGGGGAGGGCAGGAAGGAAGTGCTTCGCGCCCAACACCGCCCGGCGTGGGTTCACTCCTACGAAGAGTGGATTCGGCCCTCTTGGCGTGTCAAGGACACCTTGGCAGCACTCTGGAGCTTTGTCTGTGCGGCGTCGATGGCTGGACATTACGATGATGATGACGATTCCGCTTTATTATGCTTATTTTTTCGGGGCCCATGTTATGTTGTGCGATCAGTGATAAATTATACATACTTTTACAGTTTCTGGGAACAAATTTCTCGGCTTGATGTCTAGTATTATATAGCAAATTTTATCAGGCGGAAAATTTAGCATGGTTCAATAAATGGTCCATTACAAATTCACCATTATTCGATGGGCCTCGTCGGCCTGCAAATGTCACTGAACAGAACCGTATTCTGTTATAAGAGGCACATTTTATAAGAGATTTAAGGTTGTAGTTTTATATGTATAAAAATCAACAGGACAAATTATTGTCGCGAGTTGTAATGAGTAAAAAATTTTTCGGATGTGCGGTGCCAGTTTGGAACCAAATCCCCGGTCTGTGGCTGATTTGGCAGGGGGCTCAGCATGGAGATGGTGTTGAAAGTTTCGGAGATTGTGACCAGTGGGACGAATTCAAGATGTTGTTGATGTAATGAACGGAAGTGAATAATATATATATATATATATAACTATATATATTAACAAGGCGGAGTACATGAGTAATAAAATAAGAACTTCAAAACTCCCGTTAAACTCCATCTACAAATGCGTGAACACCCCTTGAGCGCCCCAAACTCAAACTCTTCTCTCTCGCTAGATCCTAGTGCACACAAACCACGGTGTAAGAAATAACTATTCTTACACCATCACATAAACCGTTCAAGCGACAACGACCGGGACTCGTTTCATGAAGCAACATCCGCCAAATCAACCATAACCCAGCTGTATCCATAAATGAAACCATAAAGAGAAAACACAAGTTTATTTCTTTCACAGGATTGGCTCGTAAGAATTGTACTGACGCCACTTTTAACGTAAACGTCGCTCAAATAAGCTACATAACTAGGAAATAAGGGAACGGCCATTCGACGCACTACCTCATTTTCCGCAACAAAACCTATGATGCCATACCAGCTGGCTCCGCGATCGGCGGAGAGCGGCAAAGAAAACGCAAAGTAGGCAGAGCTTAGAAGCTTTCCGAACGAGCTATTTGCGCTTGAATTTAGGGTACATTATTTTAAAGCCGTAATAATGGTGGGCAAACAGTGGAAGTTACGAAATCACCTGTAAACATAGAAGCCTCTTCATTGAACTGTACCAAAGGGGGCTGGGGCATCTGTCAGGCTTTGTATCCTTTAGTCCCAGCACGCCTCCTCGTACTTCTGAGGTAATAAAATATTTGAATCTTTGAATCTTTAAGTACCGATGCGTACTGGTGTTCGTACTGCGCGCACTATGCTTAGCTACACTGGACTACGTGAATTTTGGGTTATCTGAGATGATACTGGCCGATTGACGCAAGCAACAGTGTCTTACGGGACCATATTAGTGTAGTGAGCGCAATGTTTCACGAAACGATAATTTTCTCTTTGAACAAGAACAAGCCAGATTTAAATACGGTAAAAACAAACCAAAGGCCGAAAACGGCTTGCCACGGTATGGTGGCGTCATCTAGGTTAACTATATGTCAACAAGTCTTCCCAATCGGCTGCAGAGCGGTTGGTTCCGGTGATGTCATTGCAGACCACGAAAACGCACTATTACGGAGAAAATCAAAATTTTATCTTAATAATTTCTGAGTGAATGAAACCTTGTTTGCGTTGAGACAAGCTCTGGGGGCATTATAAAACACGAAATCTTGCAAATAACACAAACTTGTATTTTTCTTCATGGCTCCTTTAACTTCCGATGCAACCCTCAATCTGTCTAGCATCAACGGTGGGGAACCCAAGTCTCATGAGACACTGTCTAGCTCGAATGAGCCGCCAAGAACCTTCTTCATGGTAAAACATGGCATTTCTACAATGTTCCTCTAGTTCTCCACCTGCATATATGAGAGGGCTCAAAGTCCGCGCAGGCAGCTGTCACTCACAGACATCTGCCAAACAGTTGGCCGCCACGGCTTACTGGCCAAAATCCTGTAGGTTACCCGCGCAGACGAGAAAGCACGCCGCGGTTAGAACACGCGCCGCCTGTGAAGGAGGTTGGGGGTGGCGTAGAGGTGCTGCGCAACTTAACCTTCCTATCGCAGCACGATTACCACAAATACGATAAGCAGAAAAATGTAGGTTCTTGGGCTAGACAGCGGTCCGTTTCATGGATGGGTTTGCGGATGGCCGTCGAGCGTTCAGTGGCAATGAACTTTGTTGCGTTGCTGTGATGGTCTAGATATTCGGCAAGCCGCTGCACATTACCGGATCCCCTTTGGGTTGGAGAGTGTCAGGTGAGTGCGACAGATGGCATCAGACAACAGTTTAATAGGGGTAGAATGTCTCTGCTCACCCCCACGCTGCTGCTCCCGTTGGTTCCGCACAACAGTTACAGCAGCCAGTAGTTCGTTGTCGGTCCGTGGGGTCATCGTTCGGTCGTCACTGACTGTGGAAACACGATGACGTTTCTCGTCTAGATCAGGGATCTACGACGGAGGCGAGTCAGGTCGACCTCTCGCTTTCGAGTCCTCAGCACGTCTGCCTCATTCACTGTTTTTCTAGCGCTCCTTCGGGGGTTCCTCTCCACCTGCTGCTGTGCCCAAGCGGGACCAGATCTGTGGGCCGCCCTTTGTTCTGAGCCTTCCGCCGGCTTATGCCAAAGCGAAAAGCCCCCACGGGGACAAACAGCTTACTACCCCCGAGTCGCGGCGCAGGTCCGTTTCCAAGACTGCATCGAAGGGGTCGCAAGCAGGATGGGTTTTTAAGTGGGCGCAGCTTTCATGGTCCCGAAAGGAAACAGACGTTGTTGTTCTTTGTCTGGCGACCACGCCTGAGTGCTTCATACCGCCTAGGCCTTCTGATTCCCCGGCTCTAAGGAAGCTGCTAGGGTGGAGCTGGCTCGACGGCTTCGGCGTCTACACGGAGTGGCGGCTCGAGAAATACGCTACAAATGGAGCCGCGCGGACGCGTAGCTTCCGCAACGCTTGTCCCTCGGACAGCCTGCACAGGTTACATCACAGAAGAGTGGGTTGAAGCGGAACGACCACGCGAGTAGCCTCTCAACCTTTGAACATATAAAAATCCATTCGCTCACCATTGGCGCAGGGGCAGGTGCATTCCAGCATACAAACATACATAGGTTGTGCGCAAATCAAGAAGCAAATGACAATGGGAAATCCTCGAGGCATTTCGCATTGGCGAATAAGGCAACGGCTGTGTCAGCGTCTCTTTCGAGGCATTGTCCAAAACAGAAGTATGGCTACTGAATCGCAGATTAACGAGCACGAGTGTAAAATGAATGAGGCTTCTCCTTTTTTTCTGTTATGCTTCAGGTTTTTTTTATTTGCGTCCAATCGATCGTTGAACCCCCAAAGACCCAAATCGCAAAGAACGAAGCCATGCGATGAATTTTCGCGCACTACGTGAACGTTTCTAGGAATGATCTGAATGTAAACATACGCGTGGTTAATGCGATGTAGGCATACTATTGTACTCCTGGCGGCCCATCTCACAAGGTTAGGTCTGCCCGCTGGCTAACTCACTCACTCACTCACTCACTCAGTGTTCAGTCTGCTAGTTCGGTACAGGAAGAGTTAGGTATAAACATAACAGCAATGTAAATCATATATTCTGCTTTATCATTTTGAAAAGATCACTCGCGAGTGTGTCTTAGAAAGTGCAACAGTTCAGGTAGTGCTAACAAACTGAATCACTTGAGCGGAAATATCGAGTCCAAAGCAATCGCCCTTATGCTATTTAAATTTCAAAACTTTATAGAACGGGTCGACACTAGGTTTATGAAACGAGTAGTCACCGCAATGAACTGTCAAGCGCTATAAATTGAGTGTAGGGTTTAACGTGCCGATGCAACGCTGGCGATGAGGCGCGCTGTAGTGGAGGGCTCCGGATTGATTTTGACCACCTGGGGATCTTTAACGTGCGCCGAAATCTCGTACAAACGGGCGTTTTTGCTTTTCGCCTCCATCAGAAAAGCGGCCGCCGCGGCCGGGAATCGAACCCGCGACCTCGTAAGCGCTATAAATTAAAAATTCTTACAAACTGTGTACGAAGATATCTGACCTCCTAGGGCAATTCTTAAGTTGTCAACAATCACATTAAATACCTCGGTTTCAACAATTTACAATCTTCTTCAGGCATTGTTTGTCTGATCCTTCGCATGTCTGATCCTTCCTTATATCGAAACGTCTGTGCACTGAAACGTTCGCGTACTTAGAGGTACGTTTACCGAAAAGACTACTGAAACGACCTGTGCCAAAAAGATAGGAGCTGAGCTCGGGGCCTCTTTATGTGGCTTCTTAGGCACTCCCAAGCTGTCTACGCGCGACTTTTGGTCCAAGGCGTTTTCTAAGAAACCTTGAGAAAACGAGGAGTTGGAGTAACTAAATCGAATTGAAGTTGACTCGAAGGTTGTCAACCATAGCGTGTGGGGCCCCTACACCTGCCCAGCTGTCACGAGTTAGCTTCGGTGTGAAAGTGAGGTTGAAGATCCTGTCTTCAAGTTTCGATGCGGACACCAAGCACACTCAAGAACGTTTTTTTCATGTGGACGAGCGGGGCCCCTGACAAGGGTGGGGCGCGAGGCTGCAGCCCCCATAGCCCTCCCCTTAATCCGGCCCTGCTCTCCACGGCTTCGGCGGAAGATTCGGCGGCTTCTACCGCGAACTTGCGCATGCGGTCCCAGTCGGTGATCGTCGCCGGGCCGATTTCCGCTCTGAACTTGGGTCCTCTGATCGTCAATCTCGGGATATCGTGGTCGGATCCCAGGCTGACGTCCTCGTTGCGCCAGGTCCCGTCGGGACTCCCCGCGAGCCACGAGAGGTCCGCGACGGTGTCCCGGTTCGTGCCGGTTCCCCTTCGGGTCGCTACCTCAGGCTCGTTGAGGAGCGCCAGTTCCAGTTCTTCCATTGTTTTAACAAGGGCCTTGCCCCGCTTGGATTGAAGCTTGTAACCCCATGTGGTGTGCGGGGCGTTGAAGTCTCCGAGGACCAGGAGCGGCCTGTTCCCCGCCAGCTGCTTCGCCTGCCCGACCGTCTCGTCGAAATCAAGGTCCCTGCGTGATGGCCTGCAGTAGGCGCTCATCACGAACAGGTTCCCTCCGCTGCCTATGGTTCTCGTGTGTATCTCTACTAGGGTGTGTTCGCAGCCCTAATGGGCCGTGAAGTGCTGGGTGGCCGCCACGTTGCTCCGTACCAGGACCGCCGTCCCTTCTTCCGACGGGTCCGCGTAAGTCATGTATCCCGGGATTCTGGGTCTGCCGCGGGTCTCCTGGAGCGCGATCACATCCGGCTTCTGGTCGAGGCTCTCGATGTGTAATTGAAATTCTGCCGATTTGTTCTTGATTCCCCTGCAGTTCCATTGGTAAAAGATTGTGGTCTCCGCCTCCCTCCCCCCGGTTGCGTCTAATATTGTTGTTCCTCTTCATCGTCGTCCGAGGTCACCTGGTCGCGCCTACTTGCGACCGCCCCCTTGATTTTACTGGTACTCGCGCGCTCCCTTCTCATCCCGGAGAGGTCCGTGTACCGCATTTTTGCTTCCAAGGGCGAGGTCTTGGCGGCTTGTTGATCCAGCTTGGTGGATAAGTACCCCATCCTGCTCTCAATCTCCACCATTTCGTGCTTCAGGCTTCCCACTTTGGACCCTAGGAGCTCCAGCTTCGTTTGCATGTCGTTCTGCTGTTGGGTTAGTTGGTTAACGGCCGCGACGACAGCCGCCAGGCCATCCTGTAGCTGTTGCATCTGACTTGGCTCTAGCGACGCACCCTTCGGCTTCTAGGTCTCGGCGTCCATTTTCTCGTGACGGGCGACGATGACGTTGACGGTTCCGCCTCCCGATCGGGTAGAGGTGCGGGTTTCCGCCGCGGCACCTTG
Source organism: Haemaphysalis longicornis (assembly GCF_048455015.1). Lineage (NCBI taxonomy): Eukaryota > Metazoa > Arthropoda > Arachnida > Ixodida > Ixodidae > Haemaphysalis > Haemaphysalis longicornis. The sequence goes on along the minus strand of NW_027526407.1, from coordinate 112,053,976 downwards.
CGTTTCGTGTTGGCGTGCCCGGACGCTTCGTTTAATATAACTGCCCCAGCGAGCCTTCCGCTAGCTAGCGCATCCATTTTCTTCATTAACGCCCTGATCTGCAGGTGCTGTTGGTGGACTTGAGCGTTCTGCTTTTCGGTTAGCTTTTTCAGATCCGCGCATTTGCTACATTCAGCGGCTGGTGCGCTTTGGTTAGAGGGAGGAGGAAGGAAGGAAGGGGGACTGAGGGGAGGGAACTCCTCGCATGCGAGAGGGACGGAAGACCTGTCGGTCCAGCCCACCTGTTTCTCGGCGTTCTTCCGTCAAGGGACCCGGCCCGGGACTTGGACCTCGATCCCGAATGGGACACGCGTCTGCGGCTGCTGCTCCGGCCACCCTTGGCACCGCCCGACGTCGGTGCACGATGGTGACCCGAGGGGCCGCCCGATGGAGTCCGGCCCGCGCCCCTTGGGCCGCGGGACGTGGAGCGTCGTCGGCTCTGGTGGCCGCCCTTGCGGGCCGGTGTTCCCGATCGGCGGCGAGGGCTGTTGCTGCGTTGTGGTCGCCCTGTAGGACCACAGCCTTCGTGACTTTTTTCGGCTTCAGTCCGTCGGCGTTCCCAGCGCCGGCACCGCACAACGTAGGGTGTCTTGAAACGGGCTTTGCAGGCCCGATCTGCGGTGAGGTGGTTGCCCCCACAGAGACCGCACTTTGGGTTACAGGTGTGCTTAGAGTCCGGGGTGGTGACGCCGCACCCCTGGCAGATTCTGTTTCGGAGATTGGGGCACACATTGATTCGATGACCGACGCGGCCGCACTGGTAACATATGTCAATCTGCTTGCGGTACAGCGAACCAGGAGGTTCCCATACCGGACGTATTATCTGGACAGCTTCGTGCGACACAGAATCAAACGCTGCTTTAACATCGACAAGCACTGCAATGGTGATGCGACGCAAGCCTTTGGCTCGCTTGACATGACTTACGAGGGCCTGGACATTGTCAATGCTGCTTTTGCCTTTTCTGAAACCAGACACCTTCTGAGGATATATGTGTGTGTTCGTCAAGTTTAAATTCAGGCGTAGGTGCACCATTTTATCGATACGCTTGCCGACACAACTCAGTAGAGTAATCGGTCTGTAAGTGTTGATGCCCGTGTATACCTTTCTGGGATTCAGAACAGGTAAAACAAGACCCAATTTCCAGCTAGCCTCTAAACAACCGGACTCCTAGGAACAATTGAAAATGGCAAGTAGGAATGTTTGGCCTTGTTGCCCAGGTGAGACAGTGCTGCGTATGTAATGCTGTCAGGGCCAGGAGCCGAATCTCGGTTAACCGACCTAAGCGCAGCTAACAGTTCGGCAATTGTGAAGAGAACGTCTGTGCTAGCAGCATTATATTGTGAGCTGTCGAAGCAGCGTGGACAAAGTGCTGAAGTGGTTGTTGGTGCCGAAGTGATTTTGACAATGCAGATTGTGCCAGTCGGCTTCTGGCGACCTGTTCGTCGCTCCGGAATGCCTTGCAGGACTCACTGACGCGGCACGTACCCATAGATGAAGTGGACAATGTATTGACCGCAAGGTGATCCGGTGGATTGCCATGTGAAATGTCAAGAGTTCCGTGACATGACCCCTCCGACCGGGAAGCGTCGTCTCGGTGCAGATTGAAAATGAGGCTCAGAGAACCGGTGGGGCCGCTGATTAATATGCTTGAGGCGGCCGACGTGGACGAGTTGAGCTGGTGGGTCCAGCGATGCTGAGGAGGAAGGAACAGGAACGGCTTCGTAGGTCAAAGATGTGACCATACGCTTGATCCGATAAGGGTCATTGACACGAGGCAGCTGTTTCTCGGAGACCCCCATGCGGTGGCAAAGGAGGCTTTAAAGAAGCAAGGAGTCGGTCGTAAAGTGGGCGGTGCGGTGTTGCTCGTCATAGCGGTGTCTATAAAAGGACAGAGAAGCCGAGAGCTTGGCACGGGCAACCTGGCGGGCCACATCAGCATAGCGACAGCATCGCGAGCACATTCGGTAGCCAGAGGTGTTGCATAAGAAGTAGGGCATCTAAGGAAAGAGTGGGTTTACGACCGTAGAGAAGGAAAAACGGAGAATAGCCCTCGGGGTCATGGCAGGATGAGTTATATGCGAACGTGACATACGGCAAAGTGACGTCCCAATCCAGATGGTCCGCGGAAACGTATATCGCTAGCCTGTCGGTGATGGTCTTGTTAAGCCTTTCCATGAAGCCGATAGTCTAGGAATTGTAGGTGGTCATTAGCTTGTGCTTCGTGTCACAAGAGCGAAGGAGGTAGTCAACAACCCGATACAGGAGCTGACGGTGAGCACCGTGTTGTAGGGTGACGTTGTGAACACCGAAATCAGCAACGTCCGGGGCACAACTGGTGGGGAAAGCAGGCGTAATAGTGTAGCGAGTCGCATAATCGGTCGCAACACCGATCCAGGGATTTCCCAAACGAGAGACGAAAAAGGCCGGGCAGGTTCAAACCAACACGAAAGAATGTGGCACACGGCACCGGCGCCAGTTCATCAACACCGCAGACGGCATTGTATACAATATCCCCCTCTCCTGTGGTAGGTCTTACGTGGGGCAATCAGGCCGCTGTCTCAATGACAGATTACAGAAAAATCACAATGCTTGCGCGCAACTGGCGGTAAATGTAACTTTTGGGCGCGCATGTTACGAGTTGCGATAAGAGTTTTTCGCGGCTGATTTTCAGGGGACAACCATTGTGTTTCGCTCCAAAGACAAGATTACAAGCGAAATCTTGGAAGCATTTGCAATGTTGTCAGAAGTGGAGGGAGAGTGCGTTAGTGCACTTTGAATACGGCGTTCGACGCGCGGAATACGTTTCTAAGTGATGAATATATATCTTGTCACGCGTCGCGTTGTATTGGTAGTTTTTGTGTGTGAGTTTTTTATGTCCATCATATATAACCGCCCCCTTTCACATGATAATAAACAGTTCATAGTTTGTGCATCTCCTCGTCTGTTTCTGTGTAATTCCCCTTGATCTTCCTTTTTCTGTCAGGCAGAGCACCTGTGCATTTCAAAACAAAAGAAAAGTTTGGAAAGGATCTCTATCAGTTGCAGCGGTCCGGCTGACGCAAGGAAAGGGTTTTCCGGCGTTGGCACTGGTGGACTGAACAGCGCCAGCGCCGGAAAACGGTCCCATACTGAACGCTGGTGGACTGAACAGTAGAGCACGGGCCAATAAAAGCGCTTACGTACACGGTCGTAAGTTCGAGCGACGCCAAGGTGGCCAGCTGTTGGCTCCGCGTGCAGCTGGTGGAGGATGTCTGGTCGGAGGTGTTCAGGAACAACGATAAGCTAGTCAGGACCGTCTGTGCGAAAGTTTCGGCTGAACAGTACGCCGTCGCGAAGCAAAAACGCGTTTAATGCAGGGTCGGACGGCATGGTGGTAAGACGGTTAATGATCGACCGCAATGGTTGGTCCCGGCGATAGTTTCAGCCATGTTGAGAACGTCAGATAGTGCAAGGACAAAAGAATCAAATTCGTTCTCAGATGTATCAGGTTGGTCGACCGGTTGACGCGACAGGCAGTCGGCGTCGCTGTGGAGCCTGTCATAATTGTAGGCCACGGAGTAGTCAAACTCCTGAAGGCGTACAGCCCAGCAACCAAGACGACCTGAGGGATCTTTTAAGGAAGCAAGGCAGCATAGGGCAAGGTGGTCAGTTACCGCAGAAAAAAGCCTTCCGTATAAATATGGGCGGAACTTGTTCACGGCCCATACAACAGCTAGGCATTTGCGCTCAGTGATTGAATAGTTGCGCTCGGAAGGTGGCAAAAGGCGACTGGCATACACTCTCACTCGTTCGAGACCGGAGTGTTTCTGAACCAGTACACCACCTAATCCGTGGCCGCTCGCATCCGTGTAAACTTCGGCTGGAGCGGAAGCTTCACAGTGCGCCAGAATAAGTGGATTAGTGATATCGTTGACGAGAGTTGAAAAAGCGCAAGCTTGCTCAGGGCGTCAGGCAAACGGGTTATCGTGCTTAAACAAGTCCGCGCGGGGCCTGGCGATCTCAGCGAAGTTTTTGACGAAGCGGTGAAGGTAGGAGCAGAGCCCCTCAAAGCTTTGAACGTCTTTTACAGATCGGTCTAGAGGGAAGTATTTTACTGCGCAAAGTTTGTCGGTATCAGGTTGAACTCCGGTAGCGTCGACGAGGTACCCAAGGGTGTTCATCTGACGGCAATGTTAGTGGCACTTTGACGAATTTAGCTGAAATCCAGCTCATCGAAAAACTGCCAGGTTATCGAATAGGCGATGCACGTGTCTCAAAGGTGGGGGAAAAGACGAGAACGTCATCCAGATGGCAACATCATGTCGTCCATTTAAATCTATAGAAACGAGAGTCGATCATCCCTTCGAATGTGGCTGGGGCATTGCAGAGACTGAAGGGCATGACCTTAAATAAGTACAGTCAGCCTGGTGTTAAAACAGTGGTCTTTTCACGGGCTATGGAGTCGACTGAAATTTGCCAGTATCCTGATCTCAGGCCAATGGACGAGAAATACGACGCGCCATGCAAGTAATCGAGGGCGTCGTCAATGCGAGGAAGTGGGTAAACGTTCTTTTTTGTTATTTTGTTTAAATGTCTGTTATGAACACAGAATCACCATGAGCCATCTATTTGACCAGCACAACTTGTGACGCCCATGGCTAGAAGAGGGCTCACTAACAATTTTTTGCAACATTTTCCGCTTCCTGCTGAATTACGGTACGTTCGGCGTGGGAGACACAATTTGGACGTCGGCGGATGGGGGTCGCATCCCAGTGCTTATGCACTGTGTCACAGGGGAAGTCTGGCCCAAAGGACGGTGGTCCAAGAAGGAAGTGTCCTGATAGGGCGCTATAAGACAACCGAGCTATCGAGCTTCCGGAGGTGAAAGGTCCGACGCTATCACCTTCATCAAATCACTGGTAGCCGGTAAAATGCCCCTTTGGCCGTCTGTAGAGGATCCAGAGGCGTCAGTTGTCACCCCGGAAACTTCGCATTCGGCCAAGGGGATCGGTGTAGCAACTTCCATTCCCTGGGAAGGACGTGGGTGGAGAAACCGAAGTTCAAAAATGGGAGGCCTATTTTGTTCTTTGCGACAGTCATGGCTGTATAAGAAAGTCTCACGTTGCGTTCAATTAGTATATCAGTTACGGGCGAAACAAGGTAGTCATCGTCTGGGACTGGCGGGCACGACGATAAAGGCACGTAGTTCATGACCTTTGGAGTTAATCGAGCATGTGCGGTGCCGCGAAGCCGGTAAGTGGACGTGATATCGTCAAGGTGTGCTGTGGACAGTTTAAGACGTAAAGCCCCGGCGGCGCAGTCAATGAGGGTGGCGTGGTCTGTCAGAAAGTCCCGTCCGAATATTATGTCGTAGGGGCATGTGTCCAAGACGGTGAACAAGACAGGGATGTCATGTCCGGCAATTACGACCCAGGCGGTACACATTCCTCCTACGCTGGTCATTCCTCCGTCGGCGACTCGTACGGCACTGCATATCGCGGGCGTCATAACTTCCCAAAGAGTGCGACGAAGGTCCGAACTCATAACCGAAATTTTGACGCCTTTGTCAACTAACTCACTAACACGAACACCGTCAACGTGAACATATATCAAATTAGGTCTTGGAATCGAAGTCAACAGAGGATTTGCAGGCAGGCCGGGTTGTTAATGCAGTATCACCTCCGGGAGCTGCAGTTGCTAGTTTTCCGAGAAGGAGGTTGAGAAAATGGGCGGCGGAGTCAGGCGGCGGGGCTGCGGCGAACGCGCTTGCGACGTTGAAGTGACGGCGAGCAGCTAGAGCGGTTGCGTCGTGTGTTGTCGGCAGCAAAGGGCTGCTGAGGCATGGAGGAAAACGTCAAGCTGTTCTCGGGAAACCGTTGACGAGGAAATGGGCTGCAGCAATAACGTACGACGTGACCAACGCGATGGCAGTTGAAAAAAAATGGGGCGGTCATCGGCTGTTCTCCATTCACCAGGGCTGCGCCGTCGGTAGCGCGGTGGCACATCGTAGCGCGGCGGGACATCAGTGCGCGAGGAAGGTGTACAGAAGCAGTCGCAGGGATCCTGGAGTCCCAAGGCACAAACCGAGTGAAGCCCCAGGGAAGTCATCTCGTTCCTAACGACGGCTTGGATGAGAGAAATCGTGGGGCCGTTCCGCTCATGCGCGCAGTGCGGAGCGATTGGTGCCATAGCCTCGTTCTCACTGCGTACACTCTTCGTCAGGCTCTCAGTCGGAACCACTATGTTAGGCGTCAGCGTTGTGCGGGGTGAAAGAGACACATCTTCACGCGACTGCGTTGCTGCCGTGTAAGGCATCCGAGTAAACTGGTGGGCAATGCGCCGACGTTTAGCTTCCTCGAAGGAGTGCTATATATCGGTACGCTATGTACCGGGCTAGGGTGCACGTGCCCACGGAAGACGAAGTTCCGGTGCGCCAGAGCGTGCAGCTGACTGACGCCATGTTTTAGCCGCAGCCAGCGGCTGGATTCTTTTCGGGAAAGCGTCGGCATTCCTCAAGAATGGCGTCGACGGTAGCGGCATCATTAGACATCAGCAGATGGAAGGCATCATCTGCAATGTTTTTGCGTACGTGGCTGCCAATATCTAGGAATCAACCATTGAGCAGAGGGTCAAATCATCGTGTATATACGTGATGTACGATCCAATGGAGTACTGGGCACGAGAAGCGAGGTTTTGGTGTGCGGCGCGATGCTGATCCGTGGGTCTTCAAATAATTCACGCATCTTTTCTTTGCAAACGTCCTAGCTGGTCAACGTGTGTTCATGATCCCATTCCAGGATTTGGCTGTGTGTTTTAAATGATAAGGCCGGGTTAAGCAGCATGATTGTGCCATCCCACCTGTTATGAGTGCTGGTACGTTCGATTATGCGCTATCATTCTTCTACGTCGGTTTCGTCCTTACTGGTGAAAAAGCATGGGTCACGGGGCTGATAAACAATGATGAGGGGCGCAACTGGTGCGGTCTCCTTTGCAGTAGGCATCGTGCATCGACGAATATTTCGCCCACTCCGAAGATCTGTGGTGAGGTGTGCTGCGCTGTGGACAGGCAGAGGGACAGGAACCCCAACCTCTACCAAAACGATGTTACGCATCAGATGCGAACTATTTACACACTGTGCATAAAAGCAATATATTCTCAAAGAATCAGTCTAAGGCGAATAGTCCAAAGTCGAGGATACCAGCACAACTCGTGCCAGTCTGCCTCTGGGCGACCTCTTCATCTACGCTTCGGCGTGCCTTGCACAACCCACTGATGCGACACGTACCCATAGATGAAATGGACGATGGATTGACCGCCAGGTGATCGAGTGCAATGCCATGTGAAATGCAAGAGTTCATTGACAATATTTTCCTCGCGCTTGTTTTGTGCTAAAAAGCACTTCAAATGCACCTCAACAGAGTACCAAAATATTATATGCGGCATTAGGCAAAAGGAAAGTTTGCCTAAAAGGCCAAACCTCAGCAACAGACTGGCCCTCGCGACAGACGCGATCTATCCGGTGAGGGCCTGTATACATGGCTCAGAACGAAAAGATCAACCTCTGCCAAGATCAAATGATCAAGACCTCCAGGCCGGTACATCAAGATTCTTGGCACTGCGATACATGAAAGCGGAGGCGCGGCACCATGGATGCCGCAGCTATAGCATAAATGTAAACAGCTTCTGCATTTTGTGAGACGCATACCTCACAAATCCGGAGCACCCAGCACACGCACAGCTCGTTTTCTCACAATTGCAATTCTAACGTCAAAAGCATGCTACGGAGCAGCCTGTTTTGACCTGACAAAATCGCAATACTGCAAGCTATAAAGACGACACCTTTAAATACCTTCGGGTGATAACGGGCTCCACCATTACTGTCGCATCCCGCCGCTCAGAGACATCATGGCAGAACGCAAGGCAGCACAGGATCGCCGCCTTCTCTACACCCGAGCGGGCCAGTCGCTGTTAGAGCTGGACGGGGAACAGTGGGTGAGCAGGAAGAAGTGCGCCGCGCGATCAATCCCTTGGAGGATGTCCAGGTTCGTGTAACGAAGCCGGTCACGCACAGACACACCAAAGGAGATCCCACTTCGAACAACCGCCATTGCCGAAAGGGCTGACTTCTAGGACAACGCCTTCTTCACAACGCCGCCTGGGATCCAGCTACGTTCCTGGAAGCTGTTGCTGCTGTCCGACGGTAGCATCAGGGCGACGCACAGTCGTTTCAATACTGCGAATAGCAACCATTGTGGTCACTTGAAGTGCAAGCCATCCTCTATACACTAGAGAAATTGGCGGAATGTGGAACGTCAAGTCCACTTTCGGTGCGAGGCAAAACCTTCACAGTGTTTACTGGCCCTCAAAGATCTGACGAGGGCAACTAAAGCCGGCATTACGCATAATGTGAAAGTCGCTTGCGGAACCTTTCGCGATCTCCACGACATGACGGTGCAGGTGTACTGGGTCGTGGGACTTGTGGGCAGCATCGGTGATGGTGCCGCCCTTGACGCGGCGAAGGAGCTGGTACGTTTCCGCTCGTACCCCTTTGAAATAGCCCCTCAGGCTCTGCTGCGCTTTGAGCAGGACGAAGAACGCGAGCGGATAAAAGCGCAAGGTAGCGGGAGCTCAGCGCGAAAGAGCCTTAAAATCCCCTCCCGCTTCCAAAAGGGTTTCCGTGCTATGCGAAATTGCCAGTCTACAAGGTTAGGGCAGCTGCTCAGATGTTCTGGCAAAGTGGCGAGCATACACCGCCAGCAAAAGAACTCGTGGCGCTGACCCTACACCACAGGTGGAAAACACCAATAAAAACGAGAAGGAGTCACTGTGACGTGGTGCACGTGCAATGCCAGTGCCTATACAACGTTAAGGCAAATGCAGTGGGACTGCCCCTGCCTTTCACCGCTGAAGAGGCACAAGGTGATGGCTTTACCACGTTGGAGGAATAGACAACCCCAACCCCTCACAAGGACGCAGCGTGCACGATTCTTTCCTTGTGAGAGTTCATGCGTGAGGCATACCTGCCTGGACGACTCTGACGGTCATCCCATTTCCTTTCCATACTTCCCCCTTCCCCAACAAGGCTACCAAGCCCCCTGAATCGCAAATAAAATTTCATTCATTCATTTCATACATTCCCCAGTGATAATTCACTGGAGCATACAATGCTCTCCTCACGCATAACAGGGGTTGCTGCAGCCCGCCTGGTGAAGAGAGCGTGGAAACGACAATTCCGCTTGTTGGAGACCATGTAGGGTCGTTTTGTGAGGACTGTCCTCCTTTGTTGTTTTCTTCCTAATTCGGGGAATTTCTATGGAGGAAAGCTTGCCCACGCGCAGATACCGCAACTAGCGGCTGCAAAGGGGCGAGGGTCCTGCTTCTCGCGCAGCCGAGGAGAGGGAAAAAAGAAAGAAAAATGTCTTCGACCCTGGGCGCTACGTGGTATCAGTTTTACGAATCTTTGGGCGGTACCCCACAATCATGGTCATGTTTATCTTTCAATAATTCTATGTTAGCATAATCAACAACACCAGCATCCATAGTTTTCTTTTGCAATCAGTTGAAGCTCGAGTACCCGGATTTGCACACAAATTTTGTTTTTTCTTGTGAAAAAATTTTTGTTAGGCGTGATAGAAATTACTTCTCAGCTTCAATATTTGTAAGCTTAGTTACTAGGTGTGAAAGCTACCACTATGGATTCCGTGTGTTGTAAAAGCTTCATCACCATCATCATCATCACCAGCCTATCTACGCCCACTGCAGGGCAAAGGCCTCTCCCATTATTCTCCAATTACCTCGGTCCTGTGCCAACTGTGACCAATTTATCCCCGCAAACTTCTTTATCTCATCTGCCCATCTAACTTTCTGCCGCCCCCTGCAACGCTTGCCTTCTCTAGGGATCCACTCTGTTACCCTTAATGACCAGCGGTTATCTTGCCTTCGCATTACATGTCCTGCCCACGTCCATTTCTTCTTCTTACTTTCTACTAATATGTCTTTAACACCAGTTTGCTCCCTGACCCACTCCGCTCTCTTCCTGTCCCTTAATGTTACACCTATCATTTTCCGCTCCATTGCCCGCTGAGTTGTTCTCAATTTAAGTTGAACCCTCTTAGTGAGCCTCCACGTTTCTGCCCCGTAGGTGAGTACCGGTAAGATGCAGCTGTCATACACTTTCTTCTTCAGCGACAATGGTAGGCTGCTATTCATGATCTGAGAATGTCTGCCATATGCACCCCACCCCATTCTGATCCTTCTAATTATCTCTGCCTCATGGTTTGGATCTGGGGTCACAACTTGGCCTAAGTAGATATATTCGCTTACCACTTCCAATGCCTCGCCACCTATGTCAAACCGCTGTGCTGTCCCGAGGTTATTGATCATTACTTTAGTTTTCTGCATATTAATTTTCAGTCCCACGGTTCTACTCTGTTCGCCCAGTACGGAAAGCATGCTTTGCAATTCGTCCCCCGAGTTACTTAGCAAGGCAACGTCATCAGCAAATCTGAGGTTACTGAGGGATTCTCTATAAACCCTTACACCCACCTGTTCCCAATCCAACGTTCTGAATACTTCGTGTAAACATGCCGTGAATAGCATTGGAGAGATTGTGTCTCCTTGTCTGACACCCTTTCTTATAGGTATTTTACTGCTCTCCCTATGGAGGATGATCGTAGCTGTAGACCCATTGTAGATATCCTCTAGTATTCTTACATAATGCTCATCTACCCCCTGGTTCCGTAATGCCTGAATGACTGCTAGGGTTTCGACCGAGTCAAATGCTTTCTCATAATCTATGAAGGCTATATATAGGGGTTCAGTATACTCAGCGCACTTCTCTATCACCTGATTGATCGTGTGAATATGGTCCATTGTTAAATAACCTTTACGGAACCCTGCTTGTTCTTTAGGTTGACTGAGATCTAAGGTTGCAGAAATTCGGTTGGCGATTACCTTGGTAAATACCTTATAGACGACTGACAGTAAGCTGATCGGCCGGTAATTTTTCAAGTCCTTTCTGTCGCCTTTCTTATGAATTAGGATGATGTTCGCGTTCTTCCAAGATTCCGGTACCATTGCGGTCATTAGGCATTGCGTATACAGGTTTGCCAGTTTTTCAAGGACAATTTCTCCGCCATCCTTCAAGAGGTCTGCTGTTATCTGATCCTCACCAGGTGCTTTGCCCCCTTTCATTTCTTTCAAAGCCTTCCTTAATTCTTCGGTCATTACTGGTGGGATGTCTATCTCCTGTGAACTACTATCTCGTTCGGCATTATCCTGTATGTCCTGGCTACTGTACAGTTCCCTATAGAACTCCTCGGCCACTGTGACTATTTTATCCCTATTTGTGATGACATTGCCTTGCTTATCCTTAAGTGCATACATCTGATTTTTTCCCACGCCAAGACGTCTCTTCACTGCTTTCAGGCTACCTCCGTTCTTTACAGCGTATTCGATCCTCTCCATATTATACTTCCGTATGTCAGCTGTCTTACGCTTATTTATTAGCTTGGAGAGCTCCGCTAGTTCTATTCTGTCAGCTGCGGTGGAGATTCTCATGGTTTGCCGTTTCCTGATTAGATCTTTCGTCTCCTGTGAAAGTTTACCAGTATCCTGTCTAGCTATAGTGCCCCCGACTTCTACTGCACACTCCGTAATAATGCGTGTAAGGTTGTTGCTGGCTTCCTGCGTCGTAAACTCGGCTTCCTCGTTAAGAGCGGAATATCGGTTCTGCAGCGCGATCCTGAATTCTTCTACTTTACGTCTTACTGTTAGCTCATTTATCGGCTTCTTTCGTACTAGCTTGTTGCGGTCCCTCCTCAAATCTAGCCTAATTCGGGATCTTACCATACGGTGGTCGCTACACCTTACCCTTCCGAGCACTTCCACATCCTGCACGACGCCAGGGTTATCGCATAATATGAAGTCTATTTCATTTTTGTGCTCCCCATTCGGGCTCCTCCAGGTCCACTTCCGACTCTCCCGTTTACAGAAGAAGGTATTCATTATGCGTAGGTTATTCCGTTCTGCAAACTCAACTAGTAGGTTCCCCCTGCTATTTCTACAGCCAAGACCATAATTCCCAACTGCCTTGTCTCAAGCCTGATTCTTGCCTACTTTAGCATTGAAGTCCCTCATAACTACGGTATACTGTGTTTTTACTTTAGCCATTGCCGATTCCACATCTTCATAGAAGCGTTCCACTACTTGGTCGTCGTGGCTGGATGTGGGCGCGTAGCCCTGCACCACCTTGAGCTTGTACCTCTTATTTAGCCTAATTACAAGACCTGCTGCCCTTTCGTTAATGCTATAGTATTCGTCTATGTAGCCAGCTATGCTTTTATTGACTAGAAATCCCACTTCCAGTTCTCTTCTGTCCTCTAGACCACGGTAACATAGGACGTGTCCATTTTTCAGCACCGTAAGGCCTTCGCCTGCCCTCCTAACCTCGCTAAGCCCTATTACATCCCATTTAATGCCCTTTAATTCCTCGAACAACACCTCGAGACTTGCTTCGCTAGATAAGGTTCGCGCGTTAAACGTTGCCAGGTTCAGATTCCATTGGCGGCCTGTCCGGATCCAGGGATTCTTAGCACCCTCTGCTGCGTCACAGGTCTGACCGCCGCCGTGGTCAGTTGCTTCGCAGCCGCTGGGGACTGAGGGCCGAGGGTTAGTTGGCGTATTCATGGGAGGTTGTGGCCATTACTACACCAGGGTGGCCAATCCTGCTCTGGTGAGGGAGTGCATTACCGGCAATGGTCGCCGGGGTCAGGCCGCACCCCAAGCCCCTTTGTGCAATTCCATCAATACGCGGATTTTTTTTTCCGGTGGGAATTGTCCGGCACCGGGATTCGAACCACGGTCCTTCTGCACCCGAGACGGGTGTTCTACCTCTACGCCATCGCTGCCATGTAAAAGCTTGCCTTGGCTGGATTGTGTGGCCTTCACATGCAATTATGTCTACTAAATGAGTGAATTCATTAGCTCACGTGCGCTGACGGGAACGCGCAGACTACACCCCCCCCCTACCCGGAGCGCCCCCGATGACCAGACTGACGGACCAAGTACCACTAAAGCAGCCCGTAAGCCGGGTCCCAGACAGATTGATAGCTTGTGCTGAAGCACACAGACCGACATCTCAACTGGCTCTGAGTGATCAAGCAGAGCTGTCGTTTGGGGCCTCGCCGCGTGACGTATGTGAGCGGCTGGGACATGAGTAAGCGAATACGTGAAAGCAAAGGCACAGCTTGTGCCCTAGCGGCTGAAAGATTTATGAATGTTTCATCTCAGCGCTTGAAGTTCACATTGGCCACTGGTGAGAAAGTTGTTAAAAATCTAACCATGCGCCATGATATATTTGACAAGTACGAACCAGGTGCAATACATGTCTTTTGTTCTGTTCCAGTTTTCTCAACCATTGCAATTGCATTTTAGTAATTCTATTGCTTCGCTGTCTACTGCACTAGTTTGTTAAATTTTTGCTTCTGAAGTGAGGTTGATAGCACTGGTATTTCTTTAAATTATGTGTCATGTTTTATATATTGGGTATAAATATATCACTCTATTGCGATACGTTTTACGCTGTTTTATTTACCATGTTTAGCTTAAGTTCCGTGGTTCATTGTCTATAATAGAAATTGTTCATCGTTTTGTAGGTCCGAACTTGTTGCAGAGCACCGGGGTAATGATATCTGCATACAACAACAAAGCACGTGCCGCAGCCGTGCAAATACAAATTTGTTTTTGTGCGTTGTGTAAACTGGTGCTTCCATAATACTAAAAGAAACGGCCTTACCCAAGCTCTACAGCCTAAATGAGAGCTCTATTTGGACTTTTAATCGTTTACAAACCCTTTTTCAGGAATTTGGTGTGGCTGGTTTTATTACGGAGATTCACAAAGTCCGGCGGGGGAATGTAATTATCCATTTACATATTGCTACCAAAAACTAAAGCTTGACGTAACGGAAACAACTTTAGTAAAGAACTATGGCTGCAGGAACAGCCCGTGTAAAATGTCGTATTAGTGCTTACTATCCCCATTCTCCTTTACCAATGTATCTTACCAATGCCTTACCAATGTGCTTTTCGCTGATGTAAAATTGCCTTTTTTGAGTTAAATAAAATCAGGTCACCTTTGCTGGGGACATTTGTTTGTGATTCCGAATTTTTCGGTTTTCCTAACTGGGTTTGTTGGAGTACGCGTTTTTACTTATGCATTTTCTGAACGATAAAAGGTGATGAGTTTGAAGAAGAGCTATCTTGTCGGCCATGTGTGGTGTAAATTACATAAAAATAATTGCGCTGATTTACCCAGTCTTTTTGTACACTGTAAAAAATATCTGTTAAGAGTAGAACTGTTTTACGAAATTTTTGTTCTTTCGAAGTTTTTTCATAAATCAGACAGAGCAGTCTTTTTGTTGAAAAACGCACATCTTATGTTAACGTTCAAATATGGAAGTCTTCATAAAAGTAAAGGAAGTATCCTTGAATATAAAGGAAAGCAAAAAAATATTTTAATGCAGACATGTCTACACAATATAGGCATAAGAAAATATTGCGGGAAATGCCCGGAACGTTCTATGAATGTGAAAATCAAAGCCTTCTTCTGGGCCTTCTCTTGATCTGTCGTACAAGTTGTTGTCGAACTTTGCGGTCGTGCCTGACCCCACATGATCAGCCCCCCGAGCAGCACCCTCCGAAGCTTGCTCCCCTAGCTCACCAAGAGCCCCCTGCTCGTCCGGGTCAGTACCTTCACTCCTCAAGGAGGCTCGCAAAAGCACATGCGGAAGCATCCTTGCTTCGTCAGGCACTACTGTTTCCTATTCCGGGTACGCGAATACGACTCGCGCATGGCGGTCCTAATTTCTGTGCGATTATGTCTATCTCACAGGGATTTTTTTACCGCAAGCATTCCATGAACACACACATCTACAGTTTCGCATAAAAATCTACATAGTTTTTATAAATATTCCACAAATGCGCAAATAGTTTTACGCCGCTGCAACGCTCTACCAGCCTTACATGTGTCTTGTGGTATTGAACTACACATCAACATAGACAGCGTTTTTTTGTGCTGCCCTTAGGTTATCCATATGAGGACGATGAATTAGCGTGCACCTGCACGATTGGGCTACTTAATTTTTCAGTTTTGTCTTACATATTTCGTTTTTTTAGTTATTCACGGCAGCGATGGATTGGGGAGAGCTTTGCAAATAATTTAGTGTTTTCAGTAATTTTTTTCTTTCTGCCTCTGTTTTGCGACTGGGGATGTCTACCAGATTTGGCTATCAACAGCTATATTCGCTGATTTTTGTTTTGTGGTGTATATTTTTTTGTTTTTTATGTCTTTTTTAGTCTGATCAATGATCTGCACTTAGAGTACTGCATCGATTACACGACAACTTCACCAATGACGCATTTTTGTGGAGTTATAAGGCCCTATGGGGTGCTCACAAATGGCCCAGATGAAAACAAAATTCATTTCCAGAAGGAAATTTGACCCAGTAACCTCTTACAGCTGGGAAATATTCTGCCTAAAAAGCACAATTATGGCTGAAAATGTTGGTGGAAACTTCTAGTTCTTATCGAGAAATGGGGTATTTTCCGACGGCATTTTCAGCAGCAAATACTTCCAGTTCCATAATACAGCTGGAAATATGTAGTTCCATCCTTAATTTACAACTGGAAATTGGGTTATTCGAGCTCCATTTCTACCTGGCAACGTGTAGGTTCAGCTTCCCGTCCAGCTAGTCATTTTCTGGGCTTCGCGTACAATTCCAGCTGAGACGTAAGTGTTCTGAAAATCTCGCCGCATTCCCATCTCGATTCAGGTAAATCTAACAGCAACGGGCTGTAAAACATCTCCTGTATTATGTTCCTGAAACTTTTGTTCTGCTACGTTCCCTTGCAGTGCAAAAAAGAGTCTCGTACTGTAGCAAAGCGGTTGCTTTTGAAGGTAATTCACACGAAAAACACTTCCGCACATAAAACATTACAACAGACATTCATTAAAATTTAAATATGAAAGAACTTGCACATAGTCACCGCCATGCTAGCAGTGTTATTATAGCCAACAAAACTAACGAATGTGGTAAATACAGCAATACAGTTTATTAGACTGATAAACTGGCATTAGGGTAACTTCTACACAGACAAATTGGCTGTTGAGCTGGGAGGTGCATGGGAGTTTACAAAATAGAGCGCGATAAGTCTGGACAAACAGAAGCGCAGCTGTTTGTCTCAATTAATCTGTCTGTGTCCAATTTGAGCGCTCTGCTTTGTATATTCACCTGGATCTGTTCTCAGAGGAACAGTACATTTCGAAATATGCAAATGGCACTCCATATGAGATGAACTCATAGTGAAACTGTTGGGGTAACTGCACTTTAAACATATACTGTACTACCTAAAATGGCTTACAAACAAGGAAATAGGAAAGCCCAAGCCTACCTTGTCATTGTGCACCATGATTATGTCGGGTAGTTGTTGTACGCCTTCAGCAAAATCACACCTCGGGCAATGTTACCGGGTTCCTCAATGAGCACACTGGCTTACGTGGACAGCCTCATAGATGCAGCTCACTTGTTTAAAGTCTTCTCAAATTTGTAACCCCGTATCTGAGCGCCCGTTACGGCTTCTGAACAAAACAACAATTTTAACCAAAGTATGACTGCCTAGCTGTGTTAAGACTTGGCTTGAGAACAATTTGTTACGAGCACTGTTGAAGCACACTTCTAAATGGGCTAATACACATATTGTGAGCATTCCTGGCCACACTACCGGTGGTGGAGAATTCCAGCGCACAATTCTAGAACCTGGTCTTCATCTGTACAGTCGAAAGCTTTATGACAGTAAACGCTGGAGCGGGTGTCGCTCAGTGCACACAGTGTGGTCTAGCCATAAGATGGTGAACTGTCGCAGTTCGTAAATTTGGCAGATCCACTCCCTGAGAATGGTTGATTGCACTGTTTTCTGCTGCGGCAGCTGCGTTAGTATCGGGAAACGATTCCAGAGAATGCATGTGCCGATGAGGGGCTTTTTATCAAGCGCGAAACAGAGCGAACCCTTTAAACGTTTGCTTTTCCTGCCGGATGGGGTGATAAAGAATGTGTTAGCCTCCGTGACGTAACAGATCCTGCAGGCAGCCTCGCGAGAAAGCGCTTTCAGGGAGCGCACCCACCCACCACACAAACTGCGAGAGCACGCCAGCCTCTCACCAGAGCGCTCTGCATGTATTCAGCGGCACGCGCTCCCGTGTTTCCTGTCATAAAGCTTTACACTGTACATACTCATCAGCACCAGCCAATATGGCCCTGTTTCATCATATTCGATGAACATAATCATTATCATTGTGTGTTTGGGGTGCTTGCTGCTCAAACGCCTCAATAAAGGCCGTTCCTAGCCCTTTTCTCTCAATATTTCTTTTGCATTGCGAGGCTTGTCGGCCTTCGTACATTCGTAAGACACACTATACTAATGAAGCTGTTCTGAGTAACACCAACTTGTTTAAGTCTTCCCGACTAGACAATATGTCTTATACTTTGATGTCTTCTTGTATCTAGCAGCTAGTAATTGGTGACTATATCTTTCACATTGCGGCTTTCACAGAAGCCACGCAAAACAGAAATAATTAGGGTAATGGCCACTTGAAATATCAAGGCCGGTATAGCTGGCTCAAAGTTCAGACCAAGCACATTTTCAACTTCCTCCTTGGAAAAAGTACAGCATTTCCAGTGAGGATGTAAAGTTTGTCTAACCGGAATGCAGGATGAGCTGATAGGCCAGTATGCTTTCTAGCTAGGAACAGTCATTTTCAGCTAGAGTGCCGCATTTCCAGCCAGGCTGGAAATTCTCTCCATCTGAACCAGCTTTAAAGAATTCTCAGTCTAGCTGGACAAGGCAGCTGCCATCTGGAAATGGCAGTTTCAGCTTAGCTGGACATTTTTCCACCTGGAAACGGCAGTGTCTATTTGGTATTACACACTCCACCTGAATATGAAACTGGAACCTTCGGTTGCAAACTGGAAACAGTGTGCTCATTTTTATGTGGAACACATACGCAAAAACAATTGCGCGGGGCACGTAAGTCTGCTTTCTGGCTTTGGAGGCAAAACCACCCCGCGCGGAGCACCTTGAGTAATCTTGGTGATGGTGCTGGCGACACCACGAACCCCGAGCCCCCATACTCTTGCTGTAATCTGCCGTGGCTACGAGTTGTAAGGTGAAGGGCAGAAACCACAAACGTGGCCGTCGGAGCCCAGGTGAAGCTCCGGCGGATCGGCTCCCTGCCTGTTTACCAGGGAGTGAGCTACGGGACCTCTTCGGCTATCAGGGTAAGGCTGACGACGAAAGTACCCCAGTCTCCGGCTTTTATACTATGCCATATGGTATTTTCTACCCCCCCCCCCTCCAAACGTGATCGGTCCCTAAATAGGGACCGCACCGAAGCAGCTTTTCCCCCATTGCCATCAGTAACCTATCCTGAACCCGATCATTACTCGCGATCAAACTACCATATGCGTATTCAGAACTGTATTGTTTATAATACTTTGTTCATATTGAATTGTACAGCCTCACAGCGTATTTGTTGCCCCCCCCCCCTTATTTAATGTCCTCGGGCCTTTAAGGATGCAATAAATGAAATGAAAATTTCTTGTCATGGAATCCCGCAGTATAGCCCACCCTCTTGCATCACAGTCAGTCTTCTTGATCGCAAAATATCTGAAAGCCATAATAAGGAAATCGCATAAGGCTAAAAAACAAAGCACTGGTGGGCTCCTCATCGAGGTAAAATGACAAGCAGCAGTCCACAAAGCTTCTTGTAAAGACTTGACTGGCTGATCTAGAAATCAGTGTTACACCCCATCTGAGCCTCAACAGCTCGCAGGGTGTGATATCGGAGGCAGATCTTCTGAACGAAGCGGCTGCAGATCTCCTTGCGGGCTCGAAGGATCAGGGCGTCACTGCCGTGAGACGCGTCACCTTCCGCAGAGACGACAAGAAGATTCCCACGAAGCACATCATCTTGAACTTTAACCACTCAACTCGTCCGCAATATATAAGTGCCGGCTTTATCCGCCGCTCCATCCGTACGTACACCCCGAACCCACAGCGCTGCTTCAAGTGCCAGTGGTTCGGGCATGGTACAAACTTTCACCGTTGCTGAACAACCTGTGCAAAATGCGCGGAGCACTATCATCCGAGCGACAACTGTCCATCCGACACCCTCTCGTGTGTGAACTGCGGCGGGCCGCAATCGGCATAATCGCGCAAATACGAAAAATTTCAACAAGAAAAAACATAATCAACATTAAGGTCACTGATAACATCACCTTCCCAGAGGTGCGGCAGAGCTTTGCCTCTTTCCCCCTGGGTAGGTACGGCCTCTGGTTTCCACAGGAGCGGCATCTGGTTTCCACAGGGACCCAGTTCAGGGAGTCTGACCTGATCCCCCCAGCGCCCCCCGCTGGGTTGCCTCAGGCAGCCCAACCAGTCACCACACCGCCTGCTAAGGCAGCACCGGGTGTGGTGCCAACCACTTACGTCGGGAGCGGTGCCGCGCCCGCCCCTGCCTCCCTGTCCTCCAGTGCGTTGGAGGGCGTCGAGGGGATAGACACCGGGGGCACCGCACCGGCTCGCAACGTTAACGCACCGCCCCTGCCACCTCTGGCCCTCCCGACGCTCTAGGTGGTGGCGGGCCAATCGAATGGCTCCTGAAGGGGGACCAAGCCCGGTAGGCATGGTCAATCAGGCACCCTTCGGACATCTGATGATGATATGGATGTCGGGCCGTTCCTGCCTGCATCGCAGCGCAAGAAGCGGCCACCGACTTGCAAGCCTACAGAAAGGCCCAATAAGCCCAATACCAGAGTAACAGCCAGTGTTGTGGAGTTACCAGTCCGGAATTGGAATGAATCCGGAATCATTCCACACTTTCGCGACCCCGGAATGGAATGCCGACAATACCTGAAGGAATGGAATGGGAATGGAAATAAGCGCCTTTTGCCCGGAATGGAATGGGAATAGAATTACATGTATTTTCCCCAAAATAAAGCGCGCTTTTCCTTCTGCGCGCTGTTTTTTGTCAAAATATGCAAAAATACGCAAAATATCCCACCAGCCCAAGTTCAAACATTAGTAAGCCGGACCCTTGAATATAACAATAACTCGGTACTGATAAAATGGTATGGCTCATTACAAGCACGGTATATTTATAAGCAGCGATTGTACTACAATTATATACTTAAATACAGCGCTGCTACGAAGTTCGTCGCGATTCTCCGCCTAATAAACGCTGCTCTAAGCCGTTGGTATCTGTGGTGGGGAACTAACGCGGTGGCATCCCCCCTATCTTCCCCACCAACTTCGCCTTGTGATTTTTTACCTTAGCGGCGCATTCGCTCCGGCTGCGAGCTGTCTCCCCACGCTTCACTTTTGTTTTTTGCGTCCGGAACAGTCGGTGATCGCATCCCACCTCGCCGTCATCGGGACGCTGGCGCGGTGCTTGTGTTCACTGCGAAATTTCGATATCAGCTTACGCCCCATCTTCCTTCGCGCTCCCCCCTCCTCCCCCAAGACGTTTTGCAATACTGGCCCTCTTATCTAGAAACTCGGACGCCTTTGCCCGAAGCAGCGTCTACGAACGCCTAAAATAATGGTTCGAGAATCCACCCGAAACAGGAGAGCCCATGTGATAGGAACTGCGGTCACGCCTGCGTCTGCAAGCTGCACGCTGCAAGCTTTGTTTCTAAACGATTCCGACCTAACGGAAAGCAAACGCTGGCCACTTTCCCTTGCTTTGCCGACTCGCAAGGGCAGTTTGCGTTGTAAATTTGACGTCAGCTGACGTGGAACGCGTGTTTTACACAGCATCTCTTTTAATGACAGACAGCGAAGCGAAACTGGCTCTCAAACAGCTCTTTTAAGCAGCTCGTTTGTCAAGTGCAACACACAGGCAGAAGGCGACTGTATTAGTTTACTTTTTTTTGTTTTTAGAACTGATCCTTGAAGCAGCCGTAGTTTACCCTTCGTGTTTTCAGAACTGAACGGCGAAGCGCCCATTTGGCTCACACAATTTTGTTACGTAATTTTGATGAATGAAACCAAAATAAAGTTTTTTCGACCTTTCACGGCAGCTTGAGACATTTATTGCAGCATATAAAATTCACGAGGAGACCTAATTGGGCTGCTGAGCACGAGGTAGCGGTTCGATTCCCGGCCGCGGCGGCCGCTTTCTCGATGGAGGAGAAAAACAAAAACGCCCGTGTGTACGAGATTTCGGCCAAAGGTGGTCGAAATTAATCCGGAGCCCTCCACTACGGCGCGCCTCATTGCCTGCGTTGCGTCGGCACGTTGAACCCTAAAATATATCAACGAGGACACCTACGCACTTTCTTCTGGCATAGGGATTTTCGCAACACTAGACTGACCGGCTGCCGAACGTGTCCTTCTATTATTATCGTTATCATTTTCCTTTACACTTTTTCTTTCGGTTGATCGCCTAGACAAGAGAACACTTGGGGGAACCTTCATTCCTACTCCACTGCATGAACTCGTCAAATTAGTTATACAGGCCTCAGTTATACAATTAGTTACAAAGACCTTGAACTCAGTTTTGCTGAGTCCAAGGACGCAACGCATTCCCTAAGTTCTTCTTCAGTTAGCTAGAGCCAAAGGTTGCATGGTGCTAAAGTGTGAACAATCTTCGAATTTCGAAAAGAAAAAAAAGCAAGACGCAGATTATTCTACGAACCAATGCACTATCACAGTGTACACTAACGAGAGAAAAAAGAATTTTCCCTGCGCATTGGTTCTCATCGAGACACCCATACAAACGTCGCGGATATTCTAACCACAGCCTGAACTTTCGCTCGTGTGCAGTAAATGACACATGACGCACGTAACTAAGCTTTTCGTCAAGGGCGACATTGCATACCTGCGCACACGCAAACACAGGAAGTTTTGAACCTATTCGTGCTTTCAAGGCGCGCTTCACTTGCGTGAGTGCTGACGACCTGTGCAGCCCGTGATTCGTATTTGGTGCAAAGGCAGGACAAGGTGCTCGAGCGGTAATTCTTCCAACTGATACCACCAGATCCGGAGGTTCTGTTCCTCGTCAACATAATTATAGTTTTAACCATGCTCACGACCGCTCCATACGCGTGTGAACTGCTTAAGGAATATAATGTCTTCTTCAACCATACTTTTGTCATCCCAAAAATAGAACATGTCCTCACGTTAGCATTAAGACATTCACTCTTATACAATATTAAAGCATCACAACTCGTAAAGACGTGCTGACCATGCAAATACTATAACACCTACCTAAAGAACTGCCCCCGTTGGAATTAGTAGTGTGATTGCACTGAACGAGATATGTCTAAAAGCCACTATCCCTCGACCTTGGTTACGTGTTTTCCGTATTTTAGCAGTTCTTAACGCGTGTATTAACATCAGCTTAATGGTGGGTTCATTGGTAACTTGATAGTCACCCGATAAAACGTTGAGGAAGTAGAGGAATGGAATTGAACTGCCCGGCAATTCCCGGATTGGGAATAGGCGATGTTACGGCATTTCGAGGAATTGAAAGGAATGGAATTTAGGCGATTTGTAATTCCCCGGAATGGAATTGGAATGGAATGCTCGAAACAACATAGCGTTGGATGTCAGTACCGGACAGCAGGTACGCTTGTATGGGTAGCTGTTTTTCAGCCGGCAGAAGAATATGGTCCAGGGCGCACAGTCGCTGTACAGCCTCAGGAGACGACACCCAGACAGACACTGTGTTGGTTCGGTTGTGCTATGCGTAACCAGCAAATCCGGATGTTCCTAGACATCCGTCGACTGCCTGCTCCAGTATCTTTGTCGGAAGAGAGAGGATGCTGAATCGCTCTCGACGTTTGATGGCAGCTTTGTACACCGAGGGACTCTGCCCATTGGTTTAGGGCCATGGGAAGTGGAGGCGGCGGTACAGGATGAAGTAGCTGTCGTTGTTGTCTTCCGTCCATCGGTCCCTTGCAGGGATGTGTTTGCGACAGATGTACACGACCGTTTGGCCGCAGGCGAGGGTGAAACCTTAATCGTAACTGGGGCCGCACCTTTGCCCGATGGCCGCTTTGATAGAGTAGAGGGGTCAGCCGGGGGTGGCGGGAACGGTAGCGTTATATCCATTGGGAGTGGGTCGTCCAGTGCCGGGTATGAAGCGACGCCAGAAGAGGCGAGCGTCGTGCCAGGTTGAGTGGATTGCGCTACGCAGAGCTTTACCGACATGCGTGACATAGGTACGCGGCGTCGCACCCACCCGTGATTGAGGGACAGAGTGGTTAGGCCTAGCGGCCGGTGGTCGGGATCCGATGCAGAAGAAAACCCAGAGGGGTCATCCTTTTGCTTGCCGTCGGACCGTGGAGGGGCCAGAGATGTCCCAGCGTCGTTACAGATCACTGGAGGTGAAAAACCAACCGAAAAACATGAGTTCAGGCGAAAACAACGAGCAGAGGAAGAACACAAACGAACCGCTCCTTCTTCGTCGTCGTTTAAGGTTGTGACAGTCCACCATGCGCTGTTTTGAGTCGCCAATTTGAAGGACCCCTCTAGCCGCCTTGGGCGATGGAGCTTGCGCCTGCAGGAATTCGATCTTACAATGTTCTACAAATCCGGCAAGAAAAACTCCGACTGCCGGTCCGGCACCCCCGTCTAGAATCCGATCAAGACAGCGCGTTCTTCGGAGTCGTTGCGGAGAGCGACCTAGCCTCCCAGCAGCGTGCCGACCCCGAGTTGCGCGTCATGATCGACTACCTCGAATGACGCAACGTCGCCATGACTAGGGCGTTGAAACAAAACTTACAAACATTCAGCCTCAAAAACTCCGTTCTCGTGAAGAAAAATTTCAGCCCCAGAACGAGAACGAATTACCTTCTTGTCACGCGGGAAGATCTTCGTGACGACATTTTGGAAGCGGGCCATCACGACCCGTCTTCGGATATCTCGGCGCAGCTCGCCCAATTGGAAAATACAAGGCGAGGTACTACTGGCCCCGCGTTACATCCGACGTCACTCACTACGTCCGGAGCTGCCGTGACTGCCAGCGACGAAAAATGCCGCCGACGAGACCCGCCGGACTTCTGCAGCCGATCGCCCTCCCATCGATGGTTTCCAGCAGATTGGAATGGTCCTTTTGGGCCCGTTCCCTACGTCACAATCCGAGAACAAATGCATTGTCGTAGCGACAGACTACATGACGCGCTACGCAGAGACCGCTGCTCTTCCGAGGGGAACTACCCAAGCAGTCACAAAGTTTTTCATAAGTCAAGTTGTGCTGTAACATGGAGCCCCTGAAGTTCAAATTACGGACCGTGGTACGACCTTTACTGCCGAGCTACAGCAACACAGATCACCGAAGAACGACGGCCTACCACCCCCAAACGAACGGACTAACCGAACGTAAACAAGACGATTCTGGATATGCTGTCCATGTACGTCGATGTTGAACGTAAGACCTGGGACGAGGTGCTCCGGTATGTCACGTTTGCGTACAAAACGGCTATCCAAGAAACCACGCAGATGACACCGTTCGAGCTTGTCTACGGAAGGCGGCCGACTACAATGCTTTACAACTTGCTTCCGCACGTAGAAGACGACGACCTCAACGCCGACGTCCAAGGATACCTTCAGTGTACGGAGGAGCCCCGCAAGCTCGCTTGAGCTTGCACAACAAACCAGCAGGTGGTGGATGCAGGCCGCTACAACCTCCGACGCCGAGACGCCGAGTACCACCCAAGGGATAGTGTGTGGGTTTTGGACTCCCATCCGGCGACGCGGACTGAGTCAGAAGCTTCTACTACGGTATTTCTCACCCTACCAGATTCTACGTCCTGTTAGCCAACTTACCTGCGAAGTGATCCCCGATGGTGATTCCGGCCCATCACGACGACGCACGCGACCCTACGTCGTCCACGTGGTTCGCTTAAAACCTTTCTACGCACGACGACAGACTTTAAATTTTTCTTTGTTCAGACTGTCGCTTATGTTAGCATCGGATCGATGCACTCTTAGAGGGGAGGTAATGCCGCGAAGTATGTATTGGGTTTTTATTTATGTTTTTCTTTTACCGCCCGGCTGCGCCGGTCTGTGTTATCTGTGTGCCACGGAAAGCGCGTGTTCCATTCTTTCTTTCTATGCCGCATGTGTTATCTCTTGTGATAGAGAGATCGTTCCGAACTAACGGGAACAGCCTAAAATAGGCTTCTTTGTTCTGGATGCAAATCAAAGGTTCCAGAGACATTCGCGCCTAAAGATGAAAAGCCTGCAGAACAGACGCCGCGGCATTCCATTCCACTTCCCGACGCTTGCCGACGCACGTCACTTTTTTTACTGCTTTATCGCCGCCTGTGTATTCTTTGATTTGTTAGGGGAGCACAAGTTCGCTCCAATTAACTTGTTTTCTTTGAAGGCAACTGCGTCGTCTTTGACTTGGTGACATTATTGTTAAAAGATGGAAAGTTGAACCAGCTGGTACGTATTCATGATGAAATGTAACAGCGCAATAAACGACGAGGGGCACAGAAGAAATTCAGATGATGCCTTGTGGATTTTTCTATGTCCCTCATCGTTTATTTCGCTGTTAGATTGCACCACTGATATTTTTATTTTCTTTTCGACAACCTTTTGGCGAAATATGTATCCTTCTATACTAAAGATGTCGGCGACCCATCTGCGTCTCTAACTTACGAGCAAAAAACGTTTTTGCCCTTCTCAGACCTTGTCCTAAAGATCTCTAACACAACGCGTCAAGGGATACCAGGTCTTCTGTATATCTCATAATAATTTCTGCGAATGTGTCGTAAGAAAATTCGTTATTTTAACTTGGTGCAGCGAATGTGAGAATCTTTATTCGATTGTATGGTCTTTTTAGTTATGGTGGCGGGACATGTTAATCACGGCTCAGTTATCCACGCGCGTGCCCTATATGTTCTCTAAAGCGTTTATTGAACTTGGGCTGCAAATAAATTTATAAAAACAACGCGCAGAAGACATCTTTAGCAACGTAATAATACACCATAAATGGCATATGCGGATGCGGTGCCAAGTCGTGAATTAAAAATCAATTGCAATGTGTCGGGGTAAATCGGTGCAATGTTCGTTCCTTCCGTCTAGTTGCCTCATTTGGAAGACACACAGCTTTACTGGGAGTGAATGAGTCCTGATTTTGTCACACTACATTCTCAACCCAAATACCTGCCCTTTTTAAATCCCAGCTGTGATATTTTGCACCCAAATAAGTTCCCTGATTCGAGACTGTCGTTTGCTATTGCTGAACATTATTTCCCTTTCATTCTTTTTCCCTGGGTAATTGGGCTGCATTAGATTTTCTTCCGACATGTTTATAAATCGCTAACTTTCTACATCGTATTTCATCACCAGAAATACGAATTTGCTCCACACCATTACTTTTTCTCAAGATGGCGGCCTAATTCCCACAATTCGCAGAGTGGTTCCAGGTCATATATGTATATATATATATATATAGGGAGTAGTAGAACTTTGAAGATGGTAGAGAACACAAGAGAAGAAAAACTGCGAACAAGGTAAAAGCACGATTGTGGCCTACGTTTCAGCAAGCAAGAAAGCAAGCTCTCTTTGCTGAAACGTAGGCCACAATCGTGCTTTTACCTTGTTCGAAGTGTTGCTTCTCTCTCTCTCTCTCTCTCTATATATATATATATATATATATATATATATATATATATATATATTTATATATGAACTGGTGAGCGATGAGCGGTGATTCACTAAGAGTAAATGTATACAGCTACTTGTTTGAGCACGTTGTTACCCATGGTATTTATTGTTTTCTGCATGTTTACATACCACACCCTTACAATAGGTTGGGTGAATGTCTACCGGACCGGGAGGTGCTGTGTAACTCCGTAATTTTGATTTCCGTGTCGTAGAGCTAATAATACAAAACCTAACGTTGAGGGTTTTCATTATAACCCTACTATACGGTTGAGAGGCTAGATAAGGAAGCTTGATAGACGGCGTTTATTCGGCGAGCGAGCGCCAGGCCAGAACGTACCGAACACTGTGATAATGATTGTTCGCGCCCGGGAAATGAAGATGAAGGTGGCCAGTTGCGGATGTGCGATGATGATCAGCCTATACAGGAGGCAGGGAAAGTTCAGGCAGATGTTCACAATTCCCCCCGTGGACGAAGCCACGACCACGCCGCAATTCAGGGGGGCAACCAACCGCGAACAATCGGCGTGAGTCACGAGACGTGGGCGTTTTCTACTCCGCGGCAGCTGTGGTCGGGTTCACCACGAAGAGGAGCAACACGGTACTTTACTGGCCATGTCTTCTCGACAACCATGCATAAGCCTATCAAACGAGGTAGGAGATTTGAACATAACGCTAGGGAACCTAAATGCTTACAAAGGAGAGTTCGGTCCCCCGATTGGAAGTAAACGCCAGGATGGGCCTCGCATGACGTGATTTGGGCTCTCCTTGGCAAGCTTCCGTTTTCATCCGGGCCAAGTGCCGACAGTGTGCAAAAGAATCATACGTTAGTCGTGAAGTGTTGCTTCAGGAGATACGGGCGCAGAAAACAATGAAGAATCAAGCGCGAGAAGGAGGCCGGCCGTAAAGAAGGAAGAATGACAAAAATCTAGTGGGGCTTTGAAGTGTCGTGTTGTAAGCAATTGTGATGAACGGTAAAATACTGCCCCAGCTTGTGTAGTCGGGATGAATGTAGTAGAAAATCATGTCGGACAGGATCATGTGGACGCGCTGAGTTAGTCAATTAGTCTGATGGTGATAGCTTGATGCAGTCTTGTGAACTGTTTGCGTAGGACGGATCACTTCTGCAAGAATAGCTGGTAGGTATGTTCGGTACTGGTCTCTGAGGATCACACGAGGCGACCTACGGTGAAGAATATGGCTTTCCAGAAAAAATCAGAGACCTCAGAAGCGCTGGTGGTATGAAAAGGGGCAGCTTCCGCGTAGCGTGTTAAGTGGTGTACAGCCGTGATGATATATCGATGTCCTGCAGGAGCCATTGGTAAGAGCCCGTAAATACCAATGCCTACGACATCTAATGGCACACAAGGACATGGAAGAGACAGTAGCGGCCCTGAAGAGGTAAGGCGTTGGTCGTTTGCGATGTTGACAGGAAGCACAGGATGCCACGTATTTGGCGATGCTGTTGACAAGGCCTAGCTAGAAGGAAGGGCACTTTACTCGATCGCAGGTCTTGTAAAATGCAAGATTACCTGAAGTGGGATCATCATGCAGGGCTGCCAAAAGGTCGCTACGCATACAACGCACTACAGCCGTAAACAGGTTGTCGTGAGCAGGTTGACAGCTGTAGCCACACAGTACGCTATCCAGAAATTGAAACCTGCTGAGGTGGCGTCACTTGCGGCTGTTGCATGGTAGGGCAATGCCATTTAGGAGATCTTTGAAGGAAGGCTATCCTAGAGGCTGTTGTGGCGCTGACTGGGTCAACAGTGCCACAAAAAAAGAAACAGTTTGAAGGGGTGGTAGGTAGCACAATGTCCTCGGCCAGCAACACGGAGCAGTGAGAAAGTGAGCCGGCAGCCTTACGCTTTTTCACACATTGATAAATACCTTGTAATCAAGCTTTGCAGATGCCGGACCCACCACCCAAGGCGTCCTGATACGTTTTTAAGGGACAACAACCAACAAAGAGACTAGTGGTCTGTTACTACAGGCAAATAGCGCCCGTACAGATAAAATGTCTGAACTGACCACACAATGGCCGAGCATTCCTATTCTGTGATAGTGTAGCTCTCTACGGCAGGTGTCAAAGCACAGTTGGCCAAGGCACAACCCGTTTTGATGAATTTGCCTTGCGCGACGAAAGGTTGGCGCCAATGCCGTGACCAATCCCATCCACGGAGAGTGTTGTTGAAGCGGTCCTAACTAACTGGAAGAGATGGGGTCCACAAGTGTGGGCTTCTTCCAGATTCTCGTACGTGGTTTCGCAATCCGGTGACCACACAAACGTGAGCGTCAGTTGTCAACAGTTTGAAAAGTGGTGAAGCAATAGTTGCGAAATTCAGAGTAAAGTATCAGAGGTACGACGCTCAGCCAGAAAACGCCGTAGTTTTTTTGCGTTAGGGTCGAGGGAAATTAGGAACGCGTTAATTTTGCCTGGGTCGGGGCAAATTCCATCTTGGCAGAATACATGACAAAGTACTTTTATTGATTCACTACTGAACTACCATTTTTTGTGTTAAGCTGGAGGTCTGCATTGGAAACGCGTGTGAGAACTTCGTCGAGGCGGAGTACGGACTCAGCAAATCAATGGGTAGGGTTAATAATAAAAACTCACCGTTGAGTTTTTCCTTTTTAATTATACTAGGAGCTAGTAACATTAGTTAATCTTCTAGGGCATACCACAATATTGGTGATAGTCCCTGGTAGCACACACCGTACTTTAACCTCAATTGTAAATCTGAGAACAATAAATTTAATAACATTGTTCGGTTCTTCAGTAGCCTGAACAACCAGTTTTATTTGCTTTGTGATCAGAAACATTGCAAAGTAAGAAAGTATCTCCCTGGAACACTTTCCAATTATCAATGTTCCGATCATTTTGGACCAACGTGAAGAGTGGGAGCTGTCAGCCTACTGGTTCCGACAACTTTTGATGTTTTCTAGTTGAAGACAGGTCCCATGTTACCGAATATTACAATCAGTTATTTGTTCTCTGAGCATGCACTGTGTATTCGGTTTTCTAACACCAGCCACAAGTAAGCATTCAGTATGTACTTTTGCTCCTCAAGCAATTTTTATGATATTCCTGACCTAAACTAAAATATCTGACGTGGCGGAATTTAAAAATAACAGGCTAACCGAAACTTCAACGAAACGTGACCTAGAAAAATACAACAAAAACGGCTGCAGCAATGTGATATGCAAATCTACAAGAATAACATGCGATCAGTAAGCCTCAATTGATCTTTTATGTACCAATTTCAGCCGGAGCAAGCAAAAGGAGGTGTCCTTGCTCGTACTAAGAGCGACGAGATGCCAATTTGTGTTAAATGAAACAGTTAAAGCCATCCCAAAGGATCGGGTCTATGCAACAGTTAATAACAACAAAATGCGCTGGAAACTTTCTGATCTCAGTAATGTAGAGTGAGGTGCGTTATACAAACGGCAGGAACATTACATTGCTAGTTAACATTTTACTGACGAATTTTACCATGTAACAAAAAAAATTACCTGAACAATTTACACTTATCTACAGCTGCTTAAATATTTATTGGCAGTAATTACCGGGTACGTGTAACGATCCCTGTACTGAAAAGAGTCGTCCTTTTATTAGCATAAACACATGTAGTCACGTTCCAGTCGAATGCCCTGAAACCATATTTCGGCATCCAAAGTGTACAAAAAAAATTACGTATCTTTATTTTCTAATACGCATTGATGCAGTCTTTGATGTTCACAACCTGCGAATTATACCAACCAAATACGCTTGTTACATGCTTCCAGCTATTTTCACACATATAGACAAACTTTGTTCTTGCAAGGATCTTTTCAAACTAAAATTTAAGATGTAAATGTGCGGGCAGTGTTCAAAACTGGTGACAGAACATTGTTCTGAAATTTTATTTTGATGCCTAATTTCTTTAGTTGTTCCAAAGGCGTCCAAAATATTGCTTTTTGTGCACGTTCCGGCTTCAATAAAAGTAAATTAGCAATCCCAAAAAACAGTTTTGTGTTTCTTAGCAGATATCTCTGTACACCGTCACTGAAAGAAATAATCTCTCCTTAAAATCTCAGAAGAATGCGTTTTATTATTGGGAGTTTTTTCTTGGTCTCAGTATAAGGATTGGTTCTAATGTGCAGTCGGTACTGCGTAACATCTAGCACACCTTGGAATTCACGCGGTTATCTACATATAAATACGAGCTATCTAGAACACGGAAGATTTGATGCATTGAGAGACGACGGTTTGCGTGGCCGTTTATTCCAACGCTCGGGCCAAGGAAGAAGATCAAGCGGTAATGATGAATATTTACAAGTGATGATGATGCCGAGCCCATCGGGGCTAGCACTGATGATAGTGGGTGATTACGAAGAAGCGCCGGTAACATAACCCAAAGTACTGGGAGTGTAGTCACTGGGTCTCACATAATTTCCCTTCGGCGAGCGGAAGCGGCCTCCTGGCCGCGAGTCAGTCGTTGGTACGGCGGTTGAATGGCTTCAGGCGGGATACATGAACGATTTCAGTGCCACGGCGACGGCGGTCTGTAGGCGGAGTTACCGGCGTGATGCGATAATTGACAGGAGAAGTCTCTTCTAAGATTTGGTATGGGCCAAGAAAACGGTGCAGGAACTTCTCGCACAGCCCGGGGACGTGAACGGGTGTCCATAGCAACACTTCATCCCCGGGATGGAACCGCACAGAGCGATGCTTCACGTCGTAGCGGGTTTTCCGTTCGTGCTGCCGAATTTCTGTTCGACGTCGTGCGAGGTCTCGACGTTGGGCGAGCCGCGAAACGTAATGCTCATGCGATGGTGCGTTCAGAGGCGACAGGAGCGTAGAAAAAACTGGATTCGAAAGTAATCGATGGGGAGCGGCCAAAGACGAGAAGGAACGGTGAATAGCCGGTAGTCTTTTGCTTTGCGGAGTTGTAAGCGAAGGTTACAAAGGTTAGGATAACGTTCCAGTTGCGATGATCCGGACTAATATACATGAAGAGCATGTCCGACAGTGTTCGATGAAATCGCTCAGTCAGACCATTCGTCTGGGGATGGTAGCTGGACGTTGTTTTGTGGGCCGTGTTCGAAGCACGCAGAAGCTCTTCAACAACGGTTGAGAGAAAAACCCTGCCGCGGTCGCTCAGAAGGACGCGTGGAACTCCATGGCGCAAAATAATGTTGTGCAGGATGAAGACTGCCACTTCTGCGGCGGTGCCAGAGCGAATAGGCGCAGTTTCGGCGTACTTAGTCAAATGATCTACAACCGTAACTATCCATCGGTACCCAGATTGGGTCGCAGGTAGCGGTCCATACAAGTCGATGCCCACTTTCTCAAAGGGAGCCGAAGGACAAGGAAGAGGCTGCAGTAGTCCGGTCGGAGGAGTAGTCGAACGTTTGCGGTGCTGGCAAGACGAGCACGAGCGGACGTACTTGGCCACAGCTGCAGAGAGGCCAGGACAAAAGTAGCGGCTACGTATTCGCTCGGATGTTTTTGTGACGCCAAGGTGCCCAGCAGTTGCCGCATCGTGATATTCTTCGAGGATACGACGTTGAAGTGGACCAGGGACTACAGGGACCCATTTGTTGCCATTGGGATGGTAATTTTGGCGGTAAAAGACACCATGGAGGAGTTGAAACTTGGCAAGTTGACGTGCACGGCTAGTCGGAGGCGGCACACGTCCGTCGAGGTAGTCCATGATGGGGCGGCAGTATGCGTCTGCTCGCTGTAGCGAGGGCAAGTCACTGTGTCCAGCAGAGCTAGGGAAAGTGATGGGTGCGAAAGGGACATCGTGGTCGGGGCTTTCCTGGAGAGCAGTCGACGGAGACGACAATGGGCAACGAGACAGAGCATCTGCGTCCGTATGCTTCTTTCCGGAGTTATACGCCACGGAAAAATCATATTGTTGGAGGCGGAGAACCCAGCGACCAAGGCGCCCAGACAAGTTTTTCATTGAAGATAACCAGCATAGTGCATGGTGATCTGTGACCACTGTAAAGTGACAGCCATGGAGGTAAGGCCGGAATTTTTGAACAGCCCAAACGATGGCAAGGCATTCCTGTTCTGTAATGGAGTAATTCTCGGCGGGGGTCAACGAACGACTAGCATAGGAAACGACCCTCTCCCGGAGCTGAGCATCACTTTGAAGGAGAACAGCGCCGGTTCCGTGGCCACTTCCGTCTGTGTGGAGGATAGCGGGCTTGCTTTCATCAAAGTGGCAGAGTACCGGGCTAGACGTTAAGGCGGTTTTCAATGCCTCAAAGGCTTGTTGGCACTCATTCGACCAAACGTAAGCTGTGCCGAAGTGTAGGAGCTGGTTGAGGGGTGCCGCAATGGTGGCAAAGTTCCGGACAAAGCGACGGTTAATACGAGGCCAACCCGAGAAAACTGCGCGGATCTTTTTGTTGGCATAGACGCGGAAATCCGACAACAGCAGCGATTTTGTCGGGGTCGGGTCGTATGCCGTCTTTGCTAATGACATGGCCGAGTACCTTGATATTTTTGGTCGCAAAACGACATTTTTTTTAGTTGAGCTGTAGTCCAGCATTGGAGATGCACGTAAGCACTTCGTCCAAGCGTTAGAGATGCTCAGCAAATGTCGAGGAAAAGACAACCACGTCGTCAAGATAGCAGAAACAGGTCTTCCATTTTAGTCCTCTGAGCACTGAGTCCATCATCCGCTCAAAAGTTGCCGGGGCATTGCACAAGCCCAACGGCATGATATTAAATTCATATAGGCCGTCGGGAGTAGCAAACACCGTCTTTTCCTTGTCGGGCTCGTGCATCGGTATCTACCAGTAACCAGGACGCAAGTCAAGGCTCGAAAAGTATTCGGCTCCTTGAAGGCAGTCCAGGGCGTCGTCGATCCGGGGCATAGTATACACATCCTTTTGGGTAATTTTGTTGAGGGCCCGATAATCTGCACAAAAACGCACAGAACCATCCTTTTTCTTCACCAGGACGACTGGGGAAGACCAAGGACTGGATGAGG
Organism: Haemaphysalis longicornis; assembly: GCF_048455015.1. Lineage (NCBI taxonomy): Eukaryota > Metazoa > Arthropoda > Arachnida > Ixodida > Ixodidae > Haemaphysalis > Haemaphysalis longicornis. Next base: position 112,020,234 of record NW_027526407.1, on the reverse strand, counting down.
GCCGAATAACGTTACGCTGCAGCATGTCGTTCACGTTCTCCTCAATTACTTGCCGTCCTGATGGGGAGACTCGGTACGGGCGGCGGTGAACAATAGTTGATCCATCAGTTTTGATGCGATGCGTAGCTGCAGGGGTGCGAGGAAGGAACTTTGAATGGGTGTCGATCGAGGCACGGTGCTTGTGTAAACGTTCCAGTACTGAGGATTTCTGTGATGGGGTAAGGTCCGGACCGATGGTGACCGCAACAGACGACGAAAAGGAAACGGTCGTGGAAGGCCCACTGCCTGTGGAAAGAGTACCAGACGGAAGGATGGACACGTCGTCGGCCGAAACAGAAGCAATCGCACAGCCTTGCGGGAGCAGAACCGCTTGGGAGGTCGTATTACGCACAGGGATAAAGGCGCGCCCTCGGGAAAATCGTAACAAACAAGCGGCTACTGCAAGACCTCGTGAAAGGAGGCGGCCGCAGGGAATGGCCAGCACATCGCCGTCAACGATTTTGTCAGCGGAAACTGAAAGAATGTGCTCTTGGCGGGCGGGCACAACGTGATCGGTACGTAGCACCAGACGAGGCGTACTTGTTTCCGGGACAGCTGAGTGATGAACGTATGTGATGCTAATAGCAGGAGTGCGGCAACAAATAACAGCGGAAGTCGACGAAAGAAAGTCCCAACCAAGAATAAGCTTATAGGGGCACTCCGAGATCACCGCACACTGAATGTGATGACACAGCCCGTCGATAGAAAGGCGTACCGTGCACAAGGCAGAAGGTTGGATGGACGTGTCGTTCGCACCACGTAATAAATGGCCACTGTATGGGGTTTTTAATTTTCGTAGTCTCTTACAAAAGTCAGCTCGAATAATAGCAATACTTGATCCAGGGCGAAGCGGAGACACAGATCGTCGAAATGGTGATAGGGAACGACGTCGCGACGCACGAGAATTGGTTGGGGACTCGGAAGTGGCAGGAGGAGAGGACCGCCGTGGCGGAGATGGGTAACCCCTCTGGCGGTAGTCGTAACGAAGGTTTGGTCGGTCACGTTCGTACGTGTCGTAGCCACGTCGCTCATCAATTAAACGCCTCCTACAGAACCGCGAAATGTGCCCGCGCATTCCGCAGTAGAAACACACCGGCCGGTTGAAAAAGGGCTGAGGGCGCTGCGGTCGCCATGCTGGATAGTAAGGCTGCGGCCCAGGGACCAGGTTGACCGCTGCCACATAGCCAGGAACTGGTTGGGCGGGGACGCCTGCCACGGACAGAGGCGGCCTGCCAGCCACTTCGGAATAGGATGGCGTGACTGGAGGAGGGGGTAAGATCTGCGGGAAGTCTTCCGTGAGTACACGCGGCAAGCTCCTCTCTAATGATCTCTCGCAGGTTAGGTGTAGACGAGTGGGGACTGGTAGAAGAGACGTGCACAGAGGTGCGGCCGTCAGGTTCTTGCCGGATGAGTTCGCGTATTAGAGCTCGGAGGTCCTCATCGCCGCTGTTCCGTTCCATGGTACCCTGCTGGAGACGGAGCGACTGAAGGTCGTCCAGGCGTTGGCACGTTGTCCTCACATCCGAAACGTTAGTCGGATTCTGAAGGGCCAGGGCATTAAAGGCGAACTGGCCGATCCCTTTCAAGATGTGGCGCACGCGATCAGCCTCCGTCATGTCTTTGTTGACCTTTCGGCACAGGGCCACATCTTCAATGTATGACGTGTACGTCTCACAAGGATGTTGCAATCGTCCCTCCAGCTTCTTTTTCGCGATGTCTGAGCAGGCCGAGGAAGAGCCAAATATCTGGCGCAGCTGCGTGGTGAAATCGTTCCAGTCATCAATGCGGTGCACTTTGTTCCGGAACCACGTTTTGGCCACTTCGTCCAGGGACCACGAGACGTTTTCAAGCTTCGCGCGGTCGTCCCACCTTTTAAAGGCGCTGACGCGTTCGAAGGTATCAAGCCACTCGTCAACGTCCTCATTACGAAGGGCAGCGAACATCGGTGGATCCCGCTGGCTGCTGGTGACGAAATACGGTGGGACGGCGGCTGAGCCCGCCCCACCGGTTCCGCTGCCGGTTCCACTGCCGGTACCGCTGCCGGTTTCGGTGGCACGTTCCGCTGTCATAGGCATGGCGTCTCGCAGCAAGCGACGACCCGAACGGAGCTCCAGGGGTGCACTCAGAGATGGAGGACGAGGGATCAAGACGCACGCTCCACCACTTGAGAGACAACGGTTTGCGTGGCCGTTTATTCCAACGCTCGGGCCAAGGAAGAAGATCAAGCGGTGATGATGATTATTTACAAGTGATGATGATGCCGAGCCCATCGGGGCTAGCACTGATGATAGTGGGTGATTACGAAGAAGCGCCGGTAACATAACCCAAAGTACTGGGAGTGTAGTCACTGGGTCTCACAGTATTGTAAACACCACCCCTGAAACTAATATAAAAAATGGCGTTCTCTGAGGAAATGTATCAGCAAGCTGTTGATTATTGATGTAACGTTCCAAGTAAGTATTGGTGGTGTTACTCCGCAATTGGGATAAACTATTGTGGCAAGCCAAATAAGCTATGCTTCATATCTGGTAATAGTTTACGAATAGCAAGTCAAAAAATGGTCTAGACTATGGAGGCATACCAATCTAAAGCGATGTTTTTATGCAATGCACAGAAACCACGATAGAAGCAAATGTAACTATGTCTTCACCCAAACTAAAGCCGTATTTTCGGTCAAGTGAGGTTGTACACCCACCAAAAAATATAACCAGCAGCCATCCCTTCCACAGGATTGTCGGCAGAATTTCTCAATTACCCCGCACGGGGCACCTTGAGCAATTTGGTGACGGTACTGGCGATACCGTGGACCCCGAGCCCCCAAACATAAGCTGTATCCAACCATGGCGATGTGTTTACAGGTGCAGGGTTAGAAACCACGAACGTTGGCCGTCGGAGCCTTGGTCAAGCTCCGGCCGATGGGCTCCCTGCCTGTCTACCAGGCAGGGAGCTCCAGGACTTCTTTTACTACTAGGCTAAGGTCAAAGAAGAGAGTAGCTCCGTCTCCCTGCTTTTAAACTATGCTGTATGGCATTTTCAGACCCCCCCCCCAAACGTGATCGTTCCCTGAAAAGGGGCCGCACCGAAGTTTCATTCCCACCTCTTCCAACAACTGTCTGTTCAACAACTGCGAATAACTATGCTCGTATCCTTGTGATAGAGTCAGCTGAATCAGCAAGACCTGTCGCTTCCCCTTCTGTTTTCCTGGCTTCGAAATTCCTGCAAAACACAATAGGTGGAAAGTATCAAACTAAAAAGCTTAGGACGGGAGAAATCCTTATATAAGTCCATGCCAAACAACAAGCCCGCACTCTTCTTGAACAAACCCGCATCCATGATCTGGACATCAGGTTCATACCACACTGGAGCCTCAACAGCTCCCAGGGTGTGATTTCTGAGGCAGATCTTCTTACGGAAACAGATGCCGACCTGCTTGAAGGTTTAAAAGATCAGGGCGTCATAGCTGTGCGCCGCATCACGATGCGCAGGGATGATAACATAATCCCCACGAAACATATTATCCTGACCCTAAACCGGTCCTCACTTCCTGAACATATCAACGCAGGCTTCATTCGATGCTCCATTTGTCCTTACATTCCGAACCCGCGCCGTTGCTTCAATGGCCAGCGGTTCGGGCACAGTACAGCCTCTTGCCGCGGCAAAACAACGTGTGCGAAATGCGCCGCGCAGGACCACCCCACCGACAACTGTAATTCTGACATCCTCACCTGTGCAAACTGCAGAGGCCCACATGCGGCCTACTCCAGGAAATGCGAAAAGTTCCAAATAGAAAAGAAAATAATCAATCTCAAGGTAACAGAAAACATCACCTTCCCAGAGCCGCGGAAGAGGTTCGCCTCTTTTCCCCTGGGGAGGTACGCCGACGCAGCTCGCCGGGGGGCGGAGTGGCGTCTGGTTTCCACAGGGACACAATTCAGCGAGTCTGACCTGGTCTCTTCCCGCCCCCCCCCCCCCCTGGGTTGCCTCTGGCAGCCCAAACCGCCACCACGCCGCTTGCTGAGGCAGCAGCGGTTGTGGTGGCAACCTCTCCCCTCGGGACTGCTGCCGCTCCCGTCCCTGCCTCCTCGTCCTCCAGTGCGTTGGAGAGTGCCATGGACACCATGGGCCCCGCACCGGCTTCCACCGCCCCCGCACCGCCCGTGCCACTTCTGGTTCCCCTGACACCTGCGGCGTTCGCGGGTCAAACGAAGGGCCCCCGAAGGGGGGCCAAGTCCGGGGGGCCCGGTTCGACGGGCACACCCAGGACATCGGACGATGAGATGGATGTCGTGCCGTTCTTGCCTGCGGTGCATCGCAAGGAACGCGTCCCGACGCCAAAGCCTCCCGACAAGCCAAAAAATACCCCGCATTTCCCCGAGGGGAAGAATGTGAAAGTGCGAATGCACGAGTTGAATTTGCGCGGTTCGGTAATGTTCGCGAAAGAGAGATCACACACACACAACTACAAAGACAGAAAGATGCATTTATTCATCTCCGCATTCAGCTCCGGTATTCAGCGCCGGGGTATTAAGCTCCGCTCCGTTGCTAGGGGAGAGGAGGCGCCCGATAACACCTCCGGAGGAGCGGCGGACGACGGCGGCGGACGATTCAGGCTCGCTTAAGAAGTGCATTCGCACTTAAAAACGCCGAGCGGCCGCCATGACAGGATGTATCACGTAACGTCACCATTCTTGCTGCCTCTCTGGAAGCGCTCGCGAGCGAGCGCACGCGCGCGCCCAGACCGGTCGAGGTCTTCGCCGTCCCCACAGGCCCGGGCAGCATGTCGTCAGTCCCAAAACCATAACGTGTACACACGCCCGAGCAGCTCGCGCCAACCACAGCCAGCGCCTCGGCTTCGTCACGGGAGCCCCGACGTCGGCAGTTTGGGGCACGTAGCAGATGATGTTACGTCGACCCGCTCTGGCCTTTCTGGTGCGGGCGAAGATTAAAATAGATTTTAAATATCTTTCGCTGAACGGTTGCTGTTAAAACTTGCTGAGAGATATCTCCTGATAAAAAGGAAGCGTTTTACATAGTTATCTCAGCTTTGAAATTTCGTGTCAGTACTCCTTTAAGCGGGTGCATTAGCCCTTCTCACGCCCGATTCCTGGGCAATCCCCCACGTGGGTATGTGCCATGTCAGCAGGAACATCTCCCCCCGTTGCTAGGGAAGACGAGGAGCGCGCGCACCCGCAGCTGTTGCTATGCGGACGACGGCGGCGGACGATTCAGGCTCGCTTAAGAAGGGCATTCACACTTAAAAAGGCGAGAGTCACAGCCCCGAAAGACGACACATAAACAAACACACACACTCCACTAGCTCTCACACTAAATAATGGGAAGAGAAAACATAATTCAATGGAACTGTAGAGGCCTTCTTAAAAATCTTGACGATGTATTCGAAATACTGCATGGTAATCAGCCAAGTGTAATGTGTGTTCAGGAAACACATTTGAATTCCAAGCACACAAATTTCTTGAATAGTTACATGGTCTTCAGAAAGGACAGGCATGGCTGCACACACTCTCCTGGTGGTGTGGCAATAACTGCCCGGAAATCCTTAGCCTGCCGCCCTGTCACTCTGAACATTGTCCTTGAGGTTGTAGCCATTCGAACAATATTATTTAATAGGTTGATAACGGAATGCTCAATATATATTCCTCCTCATCTTGCACTTTCGAGCTCTGACTTCGAGGCGTTGGTTGACCATCTGCCCAAACCATACATCTTAACAGGCGACCTTAATGCTCACAATTCTCTATGGGGCTCTCTTCGTACGGATTCCCGGGGTCGCCTGATAGAGAGGTTTCTTACATCCTCTGGAGCATGCATTTCAACAATAAACAGCCTACATACCATAACATAGGACACAACACACACTCGTATCTTGACAGTTCTCTTTCCTCTTCTCGAGTGGGGTGTGGGCACTAACCCATATGGCACTAAACATTTCCCCACCTCACTAACATACTAGGTAAAGGCCCATGCAGTCAATCTTCCCATAATAGGTTCAATGAAGCACGAGCTAACTGGAATACATTTACAGAGACATCCAAACTACACCACACATCCATAGGACACCTACACATTGAAGAAGCTACCCAAGTTATCACGGCGCACATCCTCGACGCCGGCGAAAAGTCCATTTCCCACGCCTCTGGTGGCCGTGGGGAATGGACAGTCCTCATTCCTACAGTCCTCATTCCACCACGGCCACGCCAGCGGTGGCCATGGTGGAATGAGGACTGTAGGAGGGCGCGAGAGGCCCAGAACAAGGCGTGGGGTATCCTTCGTTGGTACCCCACGTAGGGAAACCTGCTCTTGTTCCAACGGGCCAAGGCGTTAGGAAAACGTGTGTGCCGTGAGGCAAAACGAGAGAGTTGGCGTACATTCATAACATCAATAAACTCCTACACAGACACATGGAAAGTATGGACACGAATACGCAAACTCAAGGGACAACAAACACACAGCCTGCCTCTGGTCAGCACTATAGGGGACACACTCGAAGACCAGGCTGACACACTCGCACAACACTTCCAACACGTTTCTAGTTCAGCACACTACACAAACACTTTCATGAAACACAAACAAATGGCCGAAAAGAAGCCTATACTAGATAACAATAGGTGAACATCTTCTTATAACTCAGAGTTTTCACTGTATGAGCTGAGGGCTGCTTTGAGCAAGTTTAAACCCTCAGCTCCAGGCCCAGACAACATCACATATACAATAATACAACACCTGCACGCAGACAGTCTTCTAACACTCTTACACCTATATAACAAGATATGGCTTTCGGCGCACATTCCAAACTCTTGGAAGGAGGCTATAGATGTAGCTTTCCCGAAGGAGGGAAAGGACCCGTCGTCCCCCTCAAGTTACCGTCCTATTGCCCTGACGAGGTGCCTGTGCAGGCTCTTCGAGAAGATGATAAATCGCAGGCTCGTGTAATTCCTTGAGTACAACGGTCTTCTCGAGAGCAGCCAGGCAGGGTTCAGGGTGGGGCGATCGACGAACGATCAACTGGTAGCTCTTGACTCGTACATCAGGATGCCTTAGCGCATAAGTAGTATTGTTTAACTGTGTTTTTCGACCTTGAGAAGGCATACGACACTGTTTGGCGTTTTGGGATCCTTAGTGACCTCAAGTCATTCGGTGTTTCGGGTAACATGTTGAACACTCTTGTTAGTTACTTGCCAGACAGAACGTTCCGAGTAAGAGTTGGTTGTGCACTCTCGAAGGTTCACGTGCAAGAAAATGGCGTTCCACAAGGTGGCGTGTTGATCTGCACTCTCTTCATAGTTAAATGCGGAAAAAATAGCCGCGGAAGCACGTGGTTGAGCGCTCAGCTGTTTTATTAACTAGGTGTTCTGTTCTCCCCAACGTTGCCGGCGAAACACAACAGACACACCTCACGTGGTGATATTCCACCTGTAGTGTTGAAGTAGAAGTTGCACTGTTGGCAACCTAAAGCTCACAAAATAATCCATTGCCTACCGACGTCCGGCAGCTCATCGTGGTGTTATATTACAAAAGCACTATTTATGTACACTCTTGGGCATTGTGGCATTCGTGGGACACAAAATGTGCGACGGACGGTCCCCAAAGTAACCCATGCAGGGCAGGGAACATTGCCGGCTCCTCAAAAAAGAAAACACAAATACGGATCGGTAGGAATGGCCCTATATTTCTCAGTGAAGTTTCCCCAAAGCCACTAGTTGAGTATTAAAGCTGCGCGCATGTTGACTGTGTAGATTCAAACCTTAATTTTTGTACGCGAGCGAATGGTATTCCAAACTTGTCCAAATAAGCATTCCGACGACCGTCTTCAATGCCGTATCTATAAATTTGTGTGATCTTCCTTCCTCTATGATTTAGTAACGTAATTGACTTGCCCAGTTTGTATTCCATTATATATTCCGTTGTTTTGTTCTTCATCTAGTTTTGGCTCGTACGAGCGCGAATTTTTTTGCATCATTTTTGCGTATTTTTTTCTACCTTTTGCGTACCTTAACAGAAAAGCTTTATTATGAAAGCAATAAATTTTTTATTGCCAAAAAATCTCGAGTGCAGAATCGGCTTGACACAGAGATGTTCGTTAAAATAACCACCAGCGCAATTTGGAATGTTAGACAGGAATTATTTCATTTCCGGTTCACACAAGGGGCATGCAGAATGCGACTTCAACACGCATGGCCTGGTTTATAGCCGATGCTTTGCACCAGTTGACATAGCGTAAACCTATTTGTAGTGTTCGGAACTTCGATTTTAAAACCTTAGTTTATGGCTCGTATAAGGCCCTACAGGCGTAGTTTGAGCATGGTAATTACAGCTCCACAAAACTACGTTTGCTCTGGTAGTGTGCATCTAGGCATTACCCAGGCGAAGCAAAAGCTCGAGAAAGTACTTTTGAGGCAAAGGGAAAAAATCTTCGACCACTTAATTCAAGATACAATGGTAGGACCTGATACCTACAAGATTCAGGGAGCATGCTAGTTACAGAAGAAGAAGAGCACGTTTACGGTAATGGTGTGTACATATAGTAATGCTAATGGAGGCGATTAAGCAATGCTTTCATTAAAAATGATACAGAGAAGACACGCAAGATGTCATCGCAGAAGCATCAGTGCGACGGGTAGGAGAAGAATCAAACGCATCTTTGCACACATTTCTAATATCTTGTATGGTGTGTGCTGAGCTTGATTCTGGAGCGTTTACCTCAGGCGGCAGCGCGAGGCTTAGATGACAAGAAAGCATGTCAAAGAGGGAACCTGCAAAAACACACGAAAATGCCGCATGGCGTGTAAACACCAAGATAGCAAGTTAGGTGAGCGCAGTGTTTGTAGCCTTCCTTGCCCTCGTCTTTCTTGCGGTGGTTGTTTTGCATTATGAACAGCTTATAAAAACGCAAGTGGTCACTGCTAATAAAACCACCAGCAGCAGACACCACCAAACTGCTACGAGTCGATGCTGTATACCATTAAAAAATATAGCTCTGATGACAAAGAAATGGTCGCAAGAAACAATGAATGATTCACGCCAATTTTAGCATCGTACAATTGCACAGTTTCAAAATAAAATGCACTTTAGTAGAGTTAAACGAAACCCGTAATACCTGCTCTCAAATATTCCTACACCCAACGCCAATAGGGTTGCAAGTTCTCCGTTATTTACTCTGCTGAAGAATGTCAACGAAGCATTTTTCAAAGTTCACAAAATATCTTGGGATATTTCAGTATTTTTATATAATAACAAGTCGTCTTACTTTTTACAGCACACATGTATACAGCTACCCCGGTCACTCCTAATTGACTCTTAATTTATTCCTCCTGTCAGCCCAAAAATACTTCTGTATCCAGTTTCGTTAGAATATTTTGTTCCTTTCAATCTTAAGCAGATAACCCAAATACAACATTCATATTACATAAATGTCAAAAGTCATCTATGCACATAAAATTTAAAGAAGTCGGCTACCCACGTTAGAGCATAAAGCACTATGCTTCTGTTCTCTTCAGCCACAAATGCATATCGCCCTAATGCATCACCACGGTTGACAACTGCCGGTAGCCGTGGAAACTTCCGGCTTTGCCTGTGTTTTGCTGCCACAAAAAATTACCCCAACCATGTCTGAATATTGCGAGATATCTCCAGATACAACCGAAGGCTTCTGTTTACACATCAGTGCTTTAAATTGAGCATCAAGTTTTCATGAGCCTGCCCACAATGGAGGCCACAGTCGTTTCAGTGCAACTTAAAATCTTGTAGAGAACACAGTTCCAAACAACTAAGATTAGAAACGCCAAACGAAGCTGCGATGCGAATGATGTTCATTTGCATTTTATTAATAAAAATAGATGAGGAGGAATAAATGTTTGTTTTACGAGCGCTGGTGCTCCTTTTAGGGCACCCACCTATTGCGGGGGGGAAGAAAAATATTCATAAAAACTTGCAGTTGGGTGACTTGAACCATGATTCTTTGTAAAAGAGTGCAAAAATAATACACGAAGAAACAAACTATACCGGACAAGAGCGCTCGCCAAGGGTATTTTGCGTTTTGTTAATTTCTTTCGATTTTAGGAAATACTATCCTATTATTGAAACGGGCGATTAAACTACCTTTATGGCATTCAAAATAGTAATTCAATAACGCTCAATCTAAGCATGATAATACCTCGTACTACGAAGTCATTTTTTTCCTCTTGGGATTGCCACAAAGAAGTGTGACATGAAATAAAAATGGACTGGAGCAGTACTGCAAACTACGAGTATGAAAAATGAACAACCCAAGACACAAAGTGGGAAGCTGACACGCCAGCTAGGTAATCGATATTTAATGCAAAGTGGAGGCTTTAGTTTGACAGGCTCTGTGGTGGTCGGAACACTGTCGTCGCAAAAAGCACATATACTAATTTTTTTTCCTTCTCCATAGCGTCGGGAGAAAAATCAAATAACATAAAATAGGCCAATTCCAATACCGCTTCGGGTTTGCTCAAGTACATGCTGCCCATATACCATTCTTTAAAAAATGTGGGAGTGACATTTTAACTCCCGTTTGTTTAAAAAGATATAAAGTGGAACATTTCCTTATACATTCGAACCATCAATGTACACAACAACGCATAGGGGTCGGAACTGACGCTACAGCGAGTAAATCATGACAACACCTCTAGAAGCACAGCACTGAAAATGTGCGGCAAAGAGAACAGGACGTCTGCACTGGTCAAGCGTATTTACCAACTAGACAAGTTGAAATTCTTCTGCAGCGAATAATCATCGGCCAATATCAGTGATGCTGCCATTTCTCAAAGCATGCGACAAAATTTTAAATGAATGGTTCTGAAGTTTTCTAATAGAAACGGTATTATTGCAAGGAACAGGGTGTATTTAGGAAGAACAGGTCCAGGAAGTAGTCCTTACTGAAAAGAAAACCTAACTGTTATAAGCAGTGAACCAAATTTGAATACTATTAACCCCCTTTATTTCCGGAAAGAGTTTCATTCCCCATACCGCTGAATGTTTTCACAAAACTTGGGAAAAACATTATTTGGGGGTTATTCAGGAACTGCCTAGTAAATAATTATCACTACGTGTTAGGATATAATATATTCCCAAACTCTGTAATTATAACAACAACGTTGCTTCAGCGGGATCACATATGGGGTTCTGTACTATTTTTGTTTGTTCGTTTGTTTGTTTGTTTCTTTTCGTAATCGCACACACGTTATGGCGGGAAATAGGGTGAGAAGTTTCACACAGCAACTTGACCAAGCGCTACTTTCTTCACAGAGTCTGAACAAAAGCGGTGTGGAAAAAAACACAAAACATAGATACAGCCTGTGCGTGTCAAACAAATCTACTAGCCCCGAAATACAATATTGTCACGTGTTTCTTAACCCCAGCGCCAAGAGGCGACTGCGAGTACGAAGAAGTGGTTGAGTGCGCGTGCTCTCTCATCATAGTCATGCAGAGTTCTGGCGCTCGCGCTTGGAACATTGTGCTCGAGCTCTCCTGAAAAGGCTCCGGCTGCTTGTCCTCATCTGGTCGTCACCTTCAAGGACCCCGGCTCACCAACTGCGTGTTTATAGCACGATACACTGGTGGAGTTTCGGGGTACGACTACCTCATGCAAAGAACCCCTTCGGCCAGCCCGGAACGGCCTCGCCCTGTCCGCACTCTTGTCCATGGTACTAGTCGTCACCAACGCAGACTGTCTCCAGAGTGCCGTTACCTTACTTTCACCGCACGTAGACGCCAAGCCCCGGACCCCCAATTATTAGCGCAAGCACTTACCCACGAGGTAACTCTCCAACAGCCAATTATTCCGGCCATTTTTTACGGTAAGGTGTTTGAGGACGTCGAGGACTGGCTGCAGCAGTTTGAGCGGATCGCATCGTTCAACCTGTGGGATGCTCGTCAAATGACGCGTGATTTCTATTACTCGCTCGAACATGGTGGAAGGACGTGTCTCGAGAACCGCGAGGCGAGGTTGTCTACGTGGGTTGAATTCGGGCAGAAGCTTCTGAAAACTTTCGCCACCACGGATCGTCGGGACCATGCGCAGCGGCTGTTGAAGTCGCTGATCCAGCAACCTAATTAAACCGTGACTATGCTTTCGGAGGGCACCACGCTGTTGTTCAAGAGGGTAGACCATGAAATGTCGGAACAGAAGAAGCTGCACTAAATGATGCACGGTGTCTAAGAGCGGCTCTTTGCAGGACTCGTAGGAAACCCTGTTTGCACGAAATACTTCGTCAGGCAGGCAACAGCCATCGAGCGAGCCCTGCAAGAGAGATGCCGGCAGCACGACTGCGTGAACGACACTTCGTCCAGTACTGCTGGCGGCCTAACAAATATGGCCCATCACACAACTCTTCCAGAGATCACTCGCTCAATTGTACAAGAACTGCCATCGAATGGCCTTAGCGGCTGGCACCTCGAACTAACCCCCAACTCCAGAGAGCAGATTCGGCCACGTAATCTTGGTCCCAACGACAAAATTTATATAGAACGAAGGTTCGCAAGACGGACGTGTGGCGCGATGACAATAACAAGCCAGTGTGCAATCAGTGTGGCTAAGCAGGCCACGTGTACCGCCGTTGCCCGTAAGGTAAAACTGGGCTTCCTGGCTTTTCAGCAGCCGCCTCACGACCTCGCTTTGGCCAAACACCTGCAGAAATTGTAACTTACCTCGACCTGTTCGCCAAACTCCGGATCGTGTGTCTACTAAGGAGCGCGGCGCCATCCGAAACCAAGTAGAACACATGTTGCGAGACGTCATCATCCAGCCATCTCGGGGTCCGTGGGTGCCCTTCGTGGTTTAAAAAAAAGGACAGGGCATTCATACTCCGTGTAGGCTACAGGAAGCTGAACCAAGTCACAGGAAAGAACGTGTACCCGCTACCGCGGATTGATGACGGCCTCGACAGGCTTCGTCATGCCCGTTACTTTTCATCGATGGATTTGAAAAGTCATCATCATCATCATCATCACCAGTCTATCTACGCCCAGTGCAGGGCAAAGGCCTATCCCATTACCTTCAATTGACCCGGTCCTGTGCTAACTGCGACCAATTTATCCCCGCAAACTTCTTCATCTCCTCTGCCCATCTTACTTTCTGCTGCCCGCTGCAACGATTTCCTTTTCCAGTGATAGACTCAGTTACCCTTAACGACCAACGGTTATCTTGCCTTCGCATTACATGCCCTGCCCACGTCCATTTCTTCTTAATTTCTACTAATATGTCCTTAACACGCGTTTGTTCCCTGACCCACACCGGTCTCTTCTTGTCCCGTAACGTTACACCTATTATCTTTACTTCCATTGTGCGCTAAGTCATCCTCAATTTAAGTTGAACCCTCTTAGTGAGCCTCCAAGTTTCTGCCCCCTAGGTGAGCACCGGTAAGATGCAGCTGTCATGCACTTCCGGGCTTCGCCACCAGGTGGCCGAGCTGTTCGAACGCCCTTCGCATCAGCTCCGAACAAAACCATGGTTCTTCAATTAGTGCGCCTCTACACCGGACAAGTGAACCGCCTCAACGAATGTTAACCTTCCGGGACCCTGAAAAGTGAGTTCCCTGACTCTCCCGTGATTTTACGCCCGAGAGAAACATCTTCCTCTCGCGACCACGCCGCCGCGGAGCTAAGCCTGACCTTCAGAGCCAGCTCGGTTCCACCAGCTCCTCGCTGCACCGGCCTGATCACGTGCGCCTGGCTGTGCACGGGCGCGTGCTACTAGCACGCGCACCTCCGGCTGCGGCGCCCAGCTCCACATCGTCAGCCTTCATGGCAGACGCTTCAAATTCGTTTGCTCCCGCTGCCGAAGCCGCGGCAGACATGGAGCTCGAGGAACCCACTATGTACACGAGCACGGACCCTACTGCAGCAACGATTATGCTAAATCACGAAGACGGCCGGACGCTCGCCATTGTAGCGAGCGATGACGCCTCACCCACGGACAACGACGGCTGGATTACAGCTGGCACGAAGTTACAACGCCGACATGCCGAGGAACCCACAGGTAAGCCAGTCCTTACCTCCGCAGCCTCGCAGCCTACACGCACCTCGTGTTTCGTAAAGCAGGTTACCGCCAAAGTCAGCAAGGCATCTCGCATGCCCGTTTCGCTACCGAGAGAAGACATTAAGATTATAATCCGACCACGTGGAGGGTACATGTAGCTAGGACGGAGGCCACTCGCCTCATGACGGCCATCTTCTCAGCTGTAGGAATCACCATGCAGGAGTCTAGAATAGACACCATATGTACTGATCCCACACAGAATATTATCATAATCAGCACGCCCAGTGAGGACCACACTCGCAAATATGTTCAAATCAAGCAGCTGCAGATCGGTAACACCGTGCATGTGACCTTTGCGTACGTCTCCGCACCCAATGGAACTACAAAAGGAGTTATCAGGGGTATCGACCTCTCCGAAACGCACCAAGACCTCCAGGCCAATATCTTTAACGAGGCGAATCCGCTCGCCCTAGAGGCCCACAGAATAGGTAACACCACGACAATTATTGTCGCTTTCGAAGGTACTAAGGTCACCAACACAGTCAAATATGGAGCCGTGATAGTGAAATGTAGCCTCTATAGGCAACACCATGAAGTTTGCCGCTGCTGCCATAAACTGGGACACCGAGCAGATGTGTGCCCCTTCCCGCAGACCAAAGTGTGCTTTGCGTGCGGGGAGCCTAACGCAGGCCTAACGCACGAAGCCACGTGCAAACCCCGATGCAAGCTCTGCAACGGGGCTCACCCCACTGGAGCCACGGGCTGCCGCAACCGTTATAGAACACCTCATGTCGTAACCCAACGACGTTGGGAAAAAGAGCGGCAAAGGTCGGGAGTGGTGAAACAGCTGCCGCCGCCGACCATGGAAAATTTCCCGCAACTGCAGCCAAGAGCGCGCGCTAATACACAGAGGACGGACATCAATGGTGACGTCAAGGCAAATGCTATCAGCGGAGCGGCGAACAATGTGAACCGCCAGACAATGCAACGCGCAGGCAAGGCATGGGCCACGGTGGCTGCTGGGCCAACTGCTCAGCAATCCAGCCTTAACAACACCGCCGCAGATTCTAGAGTTAAGCAACTCGAGACGGAACTGCAACAAATGCGCGGGGAGAACGCGAGATTGCGGGAAAGGATGGAAGAGATGAATCGCAAATTTGAACTGCTCCTGATCAGCGACCACAAGCAGGCACCACAACCTTCTGTCATGCAACTACCATCACCCCCGCAAGAGGAAGATCCGAAACCCATAGTAGAAGATCAACCAGAGCACAGCCCCCCCACAGCGTGTCACACAACTAACGACGAAAAGCAAGACGGCACCCTAAGTGTTGAGCGGGAACCTAAAGTGGAGCGAAGGGCCCTCCTCACCAATAGACCCACCTGCCGGAGTGTGGAGGAAAGGATTACGTGACTAGAAGAGGCTCACAATCAACACGTCGAATCTGCCAACAAGAGGCTGTCGACCCTGGAAGCAACAGTGGCAGACCTCGTTGTCCGCGTCTCCAACATAGAGAAGATTCTCTCCCAAATACAGGAAACACTCAAGAAGCTTTGCCTGGCATCACAAAACCATCCAGACACCCATCCAAGATGACCTCGACACCACCAACAGAACTTACGGTATGGCAATGGAAGGTGAACGGGATTCACGGCAAGAAGGCAGCACTCATCCAAACTATCAAGCATGCTACAAAACAGCCGGAAATCATCCTCTTGCAGGAAACACATTGTGAAGCCTCCCCGGACATACCAGGGTACCGCTCCTACGCCAATTCAGTCCCCAAGTCCACAGAGAAGTGGGCACGGGTTAGCGGAGGAGTATGCACCCTGGTGAAGAAGGGACTAGTCTACCTAGAACACGATCTCAAGCACACGACGAACACGAAGCATCTCACGATCGAGTGGTCGTCGGCAAGAGGGACATCAGGCATAAAGAGCACATTTACATCACGAACATCTACACAAAACCCAAGTATTCATCACAACGCTACGGTACCCTCATCCGCAAGATCAAGCAGCTGGCGAAAGACAATACTACACTCATCTGTGGCGACTTCAACGCCCAACACACTACATGGGGATACCAGCGCACGACCGCGAAGGGACGGAATCTCCTGGAGGAGACCCAGAACACCGATTATCATCTCATCAACGATATATCCACCACTACGAGGCATGGCACATCAGTGCAGCTGGACTCCAACCCAGAACTTGCATTCAGCAACATTACGAAGGTGCGGTGGCGTAACACCCTGGAAACACTTGGCAGCGACCAATTCATCATAGAGATCATCATCCCTCTCAACGGTCATGCTGCTCCTCCACGCAAGCAAAAGCTGACGGACTGGAACAAGTTCCGTGCCAGCCTTGAGACCATACCCAGCCACATCGACGACATCGAAGAGGGGACAGAGGCACTTCTCACCGAAGCACAGCAGGCTACTACAGAGATAGAGACCGATGAGGACATGCCAAACATGGACAGCCGGTTAGCACACCTACTCGAAGCCAGAGACTCACTGAAGAAGAAATGGAAGAAGCAGCGTCATAACCGTAAACTCCGCAAGCGCATCGCTCTGCTCAACCGCGAAATCGAGAAGCACTGTGCTGTGCTATGTCGCCAACAATGGCATGCAATCTGCCAAGAGGCTGATGGTTCCGCCACTTGCTGGATGATAGCCAGACCAAAGGCACACAACAGTACACCCTAGCACGCACCCTGCCCAAGGCACGGAAGGAGTTGGGGGACGAAGAGGTCTGTAAGCACCTCAACGACAAGAACTTGCCAGCAACGCCACCTTCTCCTCTTCTGAGCTACACGGGGGATGCCAAACCCAAGCTCCACGCAGACATTGAGGAATGGGAGGTACGGACAGTACTCCAAAAGATCAACAGCAAGTCTGCAGCAGGACCCGACGGAGTCTCAAACAAGGCGCTCCACAACCTCAGCGACGGGGCAATTACGGCACTGACCAAGTTCTTCAACGAACGCTGGTGCAGTGGCACGCTGCCCCCCAAGTGGAAGGAGGCACGAACGGTCCTCATCCCAAAGCCAGGCAAACCACCGAGTATAGAGAATCTTCGTCCGATATCCCTAACATCCTGTGTCAGGAAAGTCCTCGAACACGTGCTGCTCAACCGATGGCAAGATTATCTCGAAGAGCAACGGCCTCTACCCGAACAGCATGCTAGTCTTCCGGGCGGAACTGAGCACTCAAGACGTCATGCTCCTCATCAAACATGAAGTCATTGACAGACCATCCACTACCACAAGCCCAATGGATAACCGTGCGATACTTGGCCTCGACCTGAAGAGTGCGTTTGACAACATCCACCACTCGGCAATATTACAAGTATCGCACCTCAACATGGGAGAACGCACGTTCTATTATATCAAAGACTTCCTAACCGACCGCATCACCACCATCGTGGCAGGTGATCTGGAACTGCCAACCAAGAAACTGGGGAGTTCGGGCACACCGCAGGGGGGCCGTGATCTCGCCGACACTGTTCAACCTGGTCATGATTGGAATGACCGAATGCGTTCGTGCCCTCCCGAAGGTCAAACACACCATATACGCAGAAGATATCACTCTCTGGATGGCCGGTGGTAGTGACGGCGAGATTGAGGCGTCCCTGCAACAATCCATGGACGTGGTTGAAAAGCAGCTACAAGACACGGGTCTCCAATGCTCTCCGGCCAAGTCAGAGCTACTTCTACTGCCGCGTCGCAAGTTCAGAGCCGCTCACATGCCTGACATACAGCTCCGCACAAAGGACGGCACTACCATACCACGCGTCCACACGCTACGTGTTCTGGGTCTCCACATAGAGGAACTTCGTTACAACGGTCACACAGTAAAGCTACTGGACTCCAAAGTCTCAAGAGCCATCAGTCTGATCAAGAAGATTTCAACCAAGTATGCCGGGATGAGAGAGCACAACCTGCTCAAGCTTGTCCAATGCTTTGCCATCAGCCGCCTGGCCTATGTTGCGGCTTTCCATTATTGGACCGACCTAGAACGCAGAAAATTAGAGGCACTCATTCGCAAAGCACAAAAAGCTGCACGTGGTCTCTATAATCACACCAACACCGAGCGGCTACTAGGGTTAGGCGTGCACAACACACTAGGTGAGATCGTCGAAGCTCAACAGACAGCACAGCTCACGCGTCTCGCACAAACTAGAACAGGCCGGGCAATACTGAAGAAGCTCGGGTATCAATCGAGGCTGCAGGAGGGTAGGGACTGGCTCCCGCTTCCGCGGGAGCTACTCCGACAGTAGCAGGTCGCCCCCTCCCCCGCCACACGAACCCAGAAGAGAATTACGAACGAAGGCTCGCCAGAGCCAGAGCGCTTACGGCCACTCATTCCACCGACACCGGGGCCTTCTACGTCGACGTGGCTAGGTACCCGGACCGAAAGAACACCTCTGCGACCGCCGTCATCGCCGCCACCACTGGCGAGCTCTACATGGCCGGCAGCATTGTGGCATCTACCACCGAGCAAGCAGAAGAGTTAGCCATAGCGCTGGCCCTCTCCAACCCCAACTGCACTACCATCCTCAGTGACTCGCGGACTGCAGTCCTGCGCTTCGCCGAGAACAAAGTACATCCCAGTGTAGTGAGGGTGTGCGGGGCCCTAAGACCATCATCGACGGGCGTGTCCATCAAATGGTTCCCAGCCCACATGGATATGGCAGGACCCGAAGCGAACCGCAATGAGGACGTGTACCCGATGGCGAGTGCGCTCACTGGACGAAACGCCTGTCCAGCTCCCCCTCCTGCGGAAAACTACGATAGCGACGGTGAAGACTTCACCCCGATTAACACATACGGAGAGGTGCTGAGATGGTTCAGAGAAACCAAAAGACAGTACCCAGGTCCACTCTCCAACCTCTCTAGGCAAGAGGCAGTGATCCTCAGACAATTACAAGTGCGCGCGACGTGGACCCCGGTGTGGGCCAAACACGTGCATCCCGAACTACAACCCAATGACGTGTGTGTGCTATGTGATGTTAATCGCGCTACTATGGCGCACATGCTGTGGACATGCTCAGTGACCCCGGAACCCACGGATGCGCTTCCTCCTCACCTTGCTCGTGCGGTGTGCAAGGAAGACTTTGACTCCCAACGAAGGGCCGTCCAGTTTGCTGTGGAGGCCATCCAACGACAGCAATCGAGGGCGCTGCCTCCCCTTCAGGAGGCTGGTACCCCTGATTAATTTCTAGCCGGCCAATAAAGATGTTGTTCTCTCTCTTTCTCATACACTATGATACACTTTCTTCTTCCTGGACAATGGTAGGCTGTCATTCACTATCTGAGAATGCCTGCCGAATCCACTGCACTTCATTCTTACTCTTCTAATTATCTCTGCCTCATGGTTGGGATCCCGGATCACAACTAAGCCTAAGTAGCCATAATCGCTTACTACTTCCATGGCCTCCCCACCTATCTCAAACCGCTGTGCTGTCCCGAGGTTATTGATCATTACTTTAGTTTTATGCATAATAATTTTCAGGCCCAATGTTCTACTCTGTCCAGTTCGGTAAGCTTGCTTTGCAATTCCTCCCCCGAGTTACTTAACAAGGCAACGTTATCAGCAAATCTAAGGTTATTAAGGCGTTCTCCATTAACCCTACTCCAACCTGTTCCCAATACAATGTTCTTAATACTTCTTGTAAACATGCTGTGATTAACATTAGGAAGATTGTGTCTCTTTGTCTGACATCCTTACTTATAGGTATATAACTGCTCTTCTTATGGAGGATGATGGTCGTTGTGGACTAATTGTAGATATCCTCTAGTATTCTTACGTAATGCCCATCTACACCCTGTTTCCCTAATGCCTGAATGACTGCTGAGGTTTCCACTGAGTCAAATGCTTTCCCATAATCTATAAAGACTATATATAGAGCTTCAGTATACTCAGCGCACTTCTCTATCACCTGATTGATTGTGTGAATAAGGCGCATTGTTGATTAGCCTTTGCGAAACCCTGCTTGTTCTTTAGGTTGCCTGAAATCTAAGGTGGCAGAGATTCGGTTAGCGATTACCTTGGTAAATACCTTGTAGACGACTGACAGTAAGCTGATCGGCCTGTAATTTTTCAAGTCCTTCATGTCGCCTTTATTATGGATTAGGATGATGTTCACGTTCTTCCCAGATTCCGGTACACTTGCGGTCATTAGGCATTGCCTAACAGGTTTGCCAGTTTTTCAACTACAATTTCTCTGTCATCCTTCGAGAGGTCTGCTGTTATCTGATCCTCACCAGGTGCTTTGCCCCCTTTCATTTCTTTTGAAGCCTTCCTTACTTCTTCTGTCGTTACTGGTGAGATGTCTATTTTCCCGTTCGGGAGTACCCTGAATGTCCCGGCGACTGTACAGATCCCTATAGAACTCAACGGCTACTCTGAATATTTTATCCCTATTTGTGATGACAATGCCTTACTTGTCTTTAAGTGCATACGTCTGATTTTTCCCCACACCAAGATGCCTGTTCACTGCTTTCAGGCTACCCCCGTTCTTTGCAGCGTATTCGATCCTCTCCATATTATACGTCCGTATGTCAGCTGTCTTACGCTAATTTATTAACTTGGAAAGCTCCGCTAGTTCTATTCTGTCAGTTGGGGTGAAGATTTTCATCATTTCTGTTTCTTAATTATATCTTTCGTCTCCTCGGAACGCCTACCAGTAACCTGTCTAGGCATCGTGCCCTCGACTTCTGCTGCACACTCCATGATAATGTGTGTAAGGTTGTCGCTGGCTTCCTGTCTCGTAAACTCTGCTTCCTCCATAAGAGCTAAATATCCGTTTTGGCAGCGCGATCTTGAATTCTTTTACTTTACGTCTTACTGTTAGCTCATTAATCGGCTTCATTCGTACTAGATTGTTACGGTCGCTCCTCAAATCTACCCTAATTCGAGATCTTACCATACGGTGGTCACTACACCTTTCCCTTTCCAGAACTTCCACATCCTACACGACACCGGGGTTATCACGTGATATGAAGTCTATTTCAATTTTATGTTCCCCATTCCGGCTCCTCGACGTACACTTCCGGCTCTCCCGTTTGCAGAAGAAGGTATTCATGATGCGTAGGGTATTGCGTTCTGCGAACTCGACTAGTAGGTCCCCCGTGCTATTTCTACAGCCCAGACCGTAGTTCCTAACTGCCTAGTCTCCAGCGTGAATCTTGCCTACTTTAGCATTGAAGTCTTCCACAACTACGATATACTGAGTTTTTACTTGAGTCATTACCGATTCCACATCTTCATAGAAGCGTTCCACTACCTGGAGGGTGCAGCGGTGGCATAGAGGTAGAGCATCCGCCTCGCCCGCAGAAGGAGCGTGGTTCGAATGCCGGTGCTGGACAATTCCCACCGGATTTTAAAAAAGGAACCCCCGTATTGATTGAATTGCAGAATGGGGCTTGGGGTGCGGCCTAACCCCGGCGAGCATTGCCAGTAACACACTCCCTCACCAGAGCAGGATTGGCCACCCTCGTGTAGTAACGGCCACAATCTCCCATGAATACGCCAATTACCCACGGCCCTCAGTCTCCAGTGGCTGCGAAGCAACTGACCACGGCGGCAGTCAGACCTGTGGCGCAGGCGAGGGTGCTAAGAATCCCTGGACCTGGACAGGCCCACATTGGAATCTGAACCTGGAAACGTTTAACACGAGAACCTTATCTAGCGAAGCGGGTGTAGAGCTTTCGTTCGAGGAATTAAAGGGCAATAAAGGGAGGTCATAGGGCTTAGTGAGGTTAGGAGGACAGGTGAAGCCTTTACGGTGCTGAAAAAACTTACACCATCTTCGCGTTGGGAACGCTGATGAGGATGCGAAGCATCATGGGAGTTCCGTTTAGTTTCATTGTGTTGCCGTTATGTTGAGTGATCTGGTGTTTAGTAGCGCCAGTGGGAATTCCGCGTCCAGGTCCACACCGGTGGCAAAGGCACGCAAGTATTGATGTATGGCGCTTGGTAGGCGGTAGTTCTCGAGGCGCCAAAACTCGTCCATCATGTTCTTGTCGATGTTGTCGTCTCTGTGGTAGAATCGGTAGTCTCCGTCAGCATTGGTAGTGTAAAGGTTGTTGACGTTGGTGCACCGGCTGAGAGCAACGTACATGCCCTCCTCTTTGCAACTTTGTCTTCCTCTCCTTCTTCTTCAACGGTTCTCCTACGGGGAGATGATGACGGTGGTTAAATACGAGGCTACGTCGTGATGGATTAGCAACGTACACGCCCTCCTCTTCGCAGCTTTGTCTTGTCCTTCTTCAGCGGTTCCCCTACGGGAAAATGACGACGGTGGTAGAACTTGCCAATCCTTAGGGGCATCCTACCACAATCATCATCAGAGGCGCTGCGCACAGACAAGTGACATGCCCCCGAGCAAGGTCTGCTTCGCATCTAGGCGTTGGTGAGGTAAAGGTTGTTGACGTTGGTGAACCGGCTGAGAGCAACGTACACGCCCACCTGTTCGCACCTTTGTCTTCTCCTTCTTCTTCTTCATCGGTTCCCCTACGGGAAGATGACGACGTTGGTTGCAAACGAAGCTATCTCGTGATGCACTTTTTGGTTGGCCAATCCCTAGGGGCATCCTGCCACAATTATTATCAGAGGCGCTGCGGACGGGGCATGGACAAGTGACATACCCCGAGCAAGAGATGCTGCACATCTAGGCGTTGGTGATGTAAAGGTTGTTGACGTTGGTGCACCGGCTGATAGCAACGTACACGCCCTCCTCTTCGCATATTTGTCCTCTTCTTCTTCTTCTTCAGCGGTTCCCCTACGGGAAAATGACGACGGTGGTTGAACGCGAAGCTATCTCGTGATGGACTTTTTGGTTGGCCAATCCCTAGGGGCATCCTGCCACAATCATCATCAGAGGCGCTGCGGACGGGGCACGGACAAGTGACATCCCCCGAGCAAGAGAGGCTTCACATCTAAGCGTTGGTGAGGTAAAGGTTGTTGACGTTGGTGCACCGGCTGAGAGCAACGTACACTTCCTCCAATTCTTACCTTTGTCTTCTTCTCCTTCTTCTTCAGCGGTTCCCCTACAGGAAGATGACGACGGTGGTTGAGCGCGAAGCTACCTCGTGATAGATTCTTTGGTTAGCTAATCCCTAGGGGAATCATGCCACAATCATCATGAGAGGCGCTGCGGAAGGGGCACGGACAAGTGACATCCCCTGAGCAAGAGATGCTCCGCATCTAAAAAGGATTTCCTATGTTACCGTTGACTAGTGCAAAAACGAGAACCGGGAGTGGGATTTCTATTCAATAAAAGCATAGCTGGCAACATAAAAGAATACTACAGCATTACGACAGGACAGCAGGTCTTGTAATTAGACTCAATAAGAGGTACAAACTCAAGGTGGTAGAGGTTTATGCGGCCACATCCAGCCACGATGACCAGGTAGTGGATTTGAAACGTGGGTATTGGAAAATCGAGGTTGATAGCGCTACCTCGAGAAGACAGCCTTTATAACACCAGATGGTCTATAGGAGTTTAAGGTTCTCCCTTTTCAGCTGTGTTCCGCACCTGCCACATTTCAAAGGATGATGGACACTGTTTTATCTGACTTGAAGTGCAGATGTGCGTGGTTTATCTTGACGATGTCCTCGTGTTTCCGCCCACATTTGAAGAACATTTGCGACGGCTATCTTCTGTAGTTGACTTTATTCGATCGGTCGGTCTCACGCTGAGAGCGGAAAAATGTCATTTTGAATAGCAGGAGTTACTTTTCTTGGGCCATGTTGTCAGCCACGCCGGAATCAATCCCGATCCTCACAATATAGCAGCGGTGACCAAATTTCCCACGCGGGTGGACAAAAATGCCGTTCGGCGATTTCTAGGCCTTTGTTCTTATTGCTGTAGGTTTATAGAAAACTGGAGGTTTATCGAAAGGTTTATAGAGGTTTATAGAATAGAGGTTTGTAATTAACCTGTCTCAACCGTAATGATTTCAACTTTCACTAGACTGGGAAGCATCAGTCTGCTTTCGAAGTCTCAGTTTCGCTTCAAAATGCCGCCGGTACTCGCCCATTTTAACGACAAAGCTGCAACCACGGTTTATACCTACACTAGTAACGTCGGTGTTGGAGCCCTGCTTGTACAGTCGCAAGACGGTGTGGACAGAGTCGTCGCATATCCACTCCGAACCCCTTCTCTGGCGGAGACCAACTATTCGGCTACAGGAAAACAATGTCTGGCCGTTGTATGGGTGGTCATCAAATTTCGCTTTTACTTCTACTGCCGCCCTTTCCAAGCAGTAAGCGACTACAACTCCCTGTGTTGCATGGCCAATTTAAAGAATCCCACGGGCCGTTTAACTCGCTGGTGCATCCGACTACAGGAGTTCAACCTAACGGTAATTTATAAGTCCGGAAAGCGACACTCTGACGCTGACTGCCTTTCACGAGTGCCAGTCAAGCACGCCGACAATGAAGATGACGACAACACGGCCTTGCTAGGAGGGCTATACGCTACCATTTTGTCTCAGCAAGAGGTGGAGGACGAGGAGTTGCGGTCTTTTTACAAGGCCGGAATGGCAACGTTCCAAGGCCCTTCTCACGCGGGTTGAAGTTCTGCTTGCGCAACAACATCCTTCACAAGCGAAACTGTGCTCCTTGCTGAACGGACTACCTCCTAGTTGCCCCCGCGTGTCTCCAAAGTGATGTATTACGGGCGTGCCACGGCGACCTAGCGTGTGGCCACCTGGGTTACGCTCGGACGACGTGCAGGATAAAACAGAATTATTTCTGTCCGAACCTTGCCGCCACTTGGAAGCATCACATACGGACGTTCCGTGAATGCAACGACACAAGACTCCGCCGGGCCGACCAGCCGGATTACTGCAACCGGTTCAAGTACCGAAAAGACTGTTTGAGCAGATAGGGCTGGATTTCTTGGGACCCTTTCCAACCTCTCCCGCAGGCAACAAGTGGATAATTGCTAGTGGATGCTGGCGACCGTGTATGGATGTGGACCCCAATGAGACGTCGAGATCTGTCGGAGAAGCTTCTTCTTCGGAGAAGCATTACTTCGGTCTCTACAGGGTTCTTCAATAACTTAGCGACCTCACTTACACCATGATTTCAGAAGACTGTACTTCAACAAGACGGCGTCACTTGCGCCCGGACTTAGTGCACGTAGTGTGCTTGAAACCTTATTTTTAAGGACATAACACACCTGCGCTGGTTATCTGTATGTCCACACAAGCATCGGTACGATGCTTCCTTTGAAATTAGGGGTTACTTTCACGTGTTTCTTAACACCGGGACCAAGAAGCGACTGTGAGGACAAAGAAGTGGTTGAGTGTGCGTGCTCTCTTATCATCGTCCTTCACAGCTCAGGCACTTACGCTTAGAACACTGTGCTCGAGCTCTCCCGAAAGAGCTCCGGCTGCTTGCACTCATCTGGTCGTCAACTTCAAGGACCCCGGTTTAGCAACTGCATGTTTATAGCACGCAACAGTATATTCAAGGGCACAATGTATAGCGCTTCAAACAGTGCACAAAACGACGTGAAGTCAATATTCGTCAAAAAGAAAATATATTAAACAACTCCAGAAAATCAGCAATAACCTAATACCAAACATATTTATTTGCAAATAAACACGTTATACAGCATAGATCTAGCAGACGAGTTAAAATCAAAACCATTAGGTACAAGCCCATTCAAAAACGTCGGAACGGTGTACACAATAATCTGCAAGGGGTAGTTTGTACGTGGCCGAGGGTTGTTCCAACGTTCAGACAGCCTAGTCACATGGGAGTTTAATAAATTTGGATATTACATATCGACGAAATGTTAAAATTGTTTTTGCGTTCTAAAGCATATGTGTTGGATACGCGGTACTTAGGCCCTGAATCTGAGGTAGTCGAAGTTTACTAAACTAAGGGGCAGTAGGAGTATCGTAACCTGCATTACATAGAAGCCAAATAACTCTTTTTTGTATTAAAATACCCGATAAATATTAGTTGCAGAAGTTGTGCTCCACACGACACAACAATAGCAAATGACTTAAACGTAATGAGTTGTAGAACAGTAACTTGACTTTATACGGAAGATCACGTACAGAATATATCATCCCAACTATGCGCGAAGGTTGCCCTGGTTGAAAATTGATGTGTGTGTTCCAAAGTATGTCTTGGTCGAAAAAAACACCTTGCGTTTTTGCAGACATGACAAGTTCAATTTTTGGAGTGGTTTAACATAATATAAGCCAGTGAAAAGATATTTCTGTTTTTGGACTGCAAAAGCATCGCTTTCGTTTTATCCACGTAAATTCGTAAGCCGTTGCCCGCTGACCGCCTGTGCATTTTTTCAAGCACTTTGTTAACAGTTTCTACGAACTGCATGATATCGCAAGATGAAAAGGAGAGTAACATCGTCAGTGTAAAATACGTATTTTATATCAGGGCCAACGTTCACGATGACATTAATATACATGTTGAAGGGGAGGGGTCTTAAAATACTGCCTTGTGGTACACCTAGGCTTAGTTGTCTAATTTGAGAGCTGGGAATATTTTCTTTAAGAAACCGGCTTCTACGACCTAAGTATGACGTATACGTCCTAGAGCTATGCCGCAGACGCCATTGCAATACAGTTTTTCGAGAAGTGGTTTATGATTTGTACTATCAAAAGCTTTGCTGTTGTCAATTAGAACTCTTTATGTAGGTTGTCATTTTTCAATGTTTTTCAAAATGAATTCTTTTTGTTCAAGTAACGCTAGATGTGTCCACCTTCGTTTTCTGAAAACTTACTGGCAATTTGATAACATTGAGGTCTTTTCAAGAAAGTTGGATGAGCGATTGAAGATAATTTTTTTCTAAAGCTTTAGAAAAGTTCGGAGGTCTTGAAATCGGCTTGTACTTAGATACTGATGCTCTATTTCGCTTATAGAACAAAGCAAGAACCTTCTCAACTTGCATTTTTACAGGGAAGGTGCCAGATGACAACAATAAATTATAAACATAAACTAATACTGGTGCAACAACATTAATCACATACTAGGCTTGCTTAGTTTGCACGCCGTCGGCATCAGAAGTAGTACTGTTGTTAATCTCCTTGAATATGCCAGTTACCTCTGACTTAGTGGTAAGATAAAGGTAGTGTTGTTGGAAAAATCCGAAAGGAAGAAGAGGTGGCCATTAGCAGCTGCCTCCTACTATCACTATCATTGTACAGTTCCATCCGCCATTAAAAGGAATCGCTCACGTCCCGCGGTCCTCACCTCGGTTCTTTAACAAAATGGTGCCGTGACCAGGATAGAAGGACTACACAGTTGAAGAACGAAGTCTGCGGACCGCCCCAAAACGATGACGTGAGTAACCGCAACGATGGGACTAGACTGCTGGTCCTGACCATTGACCGAAAGCGTCCGCGAGAAAACACAAGGACTTGAGGACGCGCCATACCGGCAGCGGACCCCACGCTCTCAACAATTTACCAATTCCCCGCGGACGTCTCGCGTAGACCACTGAAAGACAACGACAACTGCTTCGACATCAACGACAACGGCTTCAACATTCAACCGAGCGTAATCCTTCTCGACGACCACCTAGACATTAACGACGTCGAGAATGGACCTGCAAGGCCTTTGCCAAACAAGAAGCCTAATCCGACAGGACGTCAAAGCACTGATCGACGACATTAAATCCCGCATGTGTGACGAGACATCATCAATCGGTGAGCTAATGTCCCTGAAAAAACGTTTATTAGAAAAATATGAAATCCTGAAGAAACTGGACGGTGAAATTGAAGAGCTTGTCGAATTGGATGATTTAGAGAAAGAATGTGAAGCATCAATAGAATTCGAAGATTCAATCCTGCTGACAAAATTTAGAATGGAACGATTGTTCCCGGAATTACAAAAATATCCTAGCAATGACTCTGTAGCAATAGCCTCCGAACAAGACGACAGCACCATAAAAAGAAAGAGTCAGCACTAAAGAACAGTGGCCGTCCTAACGAAAACAGCGATTTGGCGGCACCTCCGAAGGACGATCGTCAGGAGCCCCATGTCACCGAACGAGCTGGTACTTTCAAAGTACAACATAATGCCTCAATTGACAAAGTGCAGGCAGAGGCTCCTAAGGCTTGCTCAGATGAACTTACAAGAACTTTTTCCACAGTTGACGCTGCAAGCGATGAACCTGTGTCATTACCTCCAATGAATATAAAGAGGGATAGAAGCGACGACACTACATTGGAGGTACCAAAAAAGAAGTCTTCTGCAGAGGATTTTGAAGAGATTAAGAAGTGTGCACCGCACAACGAACGACTTCATGGAACCCCGAAGGTGAACCAAAGAACACTGCGGAAACATCGACAGATTGACGCAGTTACAGGCGCACCTGTCGATCGTTCAATTATATGTTGCCATCACGGAAACACGACTTTGGTGGGGATTTTATTGAATAGAACAAAACGTGAAGATTTTATAACCCCGATGGCAAAACAACGACGGCGAAAATGGCGAAGCCGGACAACCCTACGACAGGCAGGTACAAGTAGCACAAATAAGGCTCAACCGAAACGTGTGACCAGTACAATGTCAGACTAAAAGCAAGGAATCAAGGGAAAGCCCCATGTCGAAGGACCTGTATACACCTGAAGAGATACATCCGGTACTTGAATTTCCTTAGGACCCGACAGTCAACCCGACGACCATGCCGCATGAAGTTTGTACGAAGTCTGCAAGGTCGTCATCCAGGACGGACGACGGTGCAATCGAGTCGATTACCCTGCTCAGATTCTGCAAGGCGCAGGTATCACAAACGCACCAAGCATCGATGGAAACGAAAGTATAGACTAGACTAACACAGGGCGGCTACGACGTTCATGACAAGGATTTTGAGCACATTGAACTGATCACGGGACCTTAGACGAAAGGGTTGTGTTGAAAGACGAGTGCTTGCTTGATGACCGTTGAAAACTGCAATCCTTCACGTCATGCCCATTGTCCTCCGCCATTTATCGCGTGGCCGGGAGGATGTTGGAAAAATCCGAAAGGAAGAAGAGGTGGCCATTAGCAGCTGCCTCCTACTATCACTATCATTGTACAGTTCCATCCGCCATTAAAAGGAATCGCTCACGTCCCGCGGTCCTCACCTCGGTTCTTTAACAAGTGTCAACCCAGTTGTTCGTGAGAAAACAGCAAGCGTTTAGATCGCAGTTATTGCTGCCTATGCTGGTGAAATGCTCGTTGAAAGTATCAGGCACTAATTGTTCGGCAATTATAACTACATCTTTACAGATTTGTACAGTATGTGGCACTTCAGGTGTACAATTCTGAATTGAGTTAAATTTATTCTTACATTTCTTTCTAGCCTTCATGCAGGCTTTCAAACGAGACATAATAATAGTTTGTTCTGGCTTTACGTAGTTTTTTTGTGAGTTTATTACAAAAAGACTGAAGTGCCTAAAAATTAGCCAGTTTACGTAAATTCAGAAATTTTGTAAATAACTTATACTTGGTTTTTTTTTTCAAGTAATTACCTCGTGATCCACGGCTTTTGTATATTACGTGGATGAGCCTGAGTGGTAAGCAAAGGGAAGTTCGCCTCATACGTTGTTTTCAAATTTGCAAGAATGACTCCTAGGCTGTTACTATATATAGCGCTGTAAACACCGCTCCGGTCGAGCTGACATAACTGGTTACGAAAATTCTCAAGTCTATTTCCCGTGATGCATTGACCTGTCCTGGTACTTGGTACGTGTGTTTAGCTTATTGATTTTCCAATTTAAACTATGCAATGTAGGCGGCAGAAAACAGCACTTTTGATAAAATCAGGGGGAAAGTTATCCTCGTTATCCGCGTTCTAGTCGAAAGAACATTATAAAAGCCGTGCTTGGGTATTAAGAGGTTGAAATTTTTGTGAAGTGGTTGCGAACATGTCGATGTTAAAATCGCATCCAAAAATGTCCTTGTACTGAATATTTCATATTTAACCGAATAGGTTTCAAGGAAGCAAGAGAAAGACACCAGGCTTCCATTTAGTGGCAGGTAGAAAACGTTGGTGGGCACCAAGGCACTGAGTTAATTACGCACCATGTCTCCGACAAAATTACTAAATCAAACTCATGGTCAAAACTGCTAAAGAACGCGCAATTGTCATTACCCTTTTTTGTAATTGATTCAAAGCTTAAATCATATATTATAGTTGATCTGACATGGTCTTGTCCTATGAAGCGGGTAAATTCAGCACAGCATATCTGATCATAACATGCCATGTTTTCGACAAATGCTTAAATTTTAGCAAATTACAAGCCCGAACGAAACATCGCAGAGCCTTCAGTTTTGGGGCAAAAGAGAAACATTCGATAATAACCAGATTAGTGCTATTGCGAACTTTTCTAACAAATAATGAAAACGTGCACACGCAAAAGAAATTGCTTTTTGATTGCAAGAACATATAAGCGTAGTTCTTCATGGTTACTGAACCCATCAGAAATCATCCTCGTATTGCTGTGCTTGTTGAGCAGTTAAGCAGCATTAAATGTAAGGACGCGGGACGTGGATACTCGTTCGAAAAGCCTTGCATAGACAAAACTATAAAACCTCAGTTGCACAGCGCGGCGCACAAACATCGCGAAGGCATCCTAGTAAGAGTCAGCCTAAAGTAACGCACTGAACACCAGTGACGATCACAGACTCCTGGAACCCTATCAGACGCTATGTGGAGCGCCGTTAAAGACTTCGAACAACGTACACGCACATGTGTTTAAAAGGAGCGTGATTTGGGCGAGTTGGCGAACGTTCATGATTGAAAATCAGCGCCGAAAACAACAACGCACAAAAAAGGGAACGAGGAGTAGACAAGTAAAACGAGAAGTCCTGTCTACATCTCGTTCCCCTTTTTGTGCTTTGTTTTTTTTTCCGCGCTGGAGTTCAATCATGAACGCGCAAGTGTGTAAGCGGTATATAAATAGATAATCATTGCCAACATATAAGTCAAATCAAGACGCAAGTGACGGATAGAGTATTGCCTCAGCGAAAGTAAATATTTCATGTTCACACAAAGGAAAATGCTGAGGGGAAACTCCACAAAAGAATGTACAGGCAAAAGCCAAAAACCGGAATCGCCACACTTAGAATTCGCTATCGCCATCTTACAGTTGGCCATTGGCGGCGCATTTTGGACCTGAGCTAAACACGTCCTCTCTGTTACTGCAGATTCCTTTGGATCACCAACACCCCGCAAGTTCGAAATTATCGTGCCCCGCTGATAGTGGAGCACACCAAACCGGTACGTGCTCAGGCAAGCGCTGTCGGAAACCCAGCGGTGCCTTAGCCCCTGGGATACTTCATCGGAACGTCATCACCTACCGCGAAGTGGTGCTTCGTTGTGCCGGCAAACGTCTCAAAAAGTCTATGAGCCAGCACCTCAGTTGCAGTAAGCGGCGAATTTCAGACCTGCGCTGAACCCGTCCTTTCTGTCACTGCAGGTGAGCGTCCCCGCATTAAGCTGTAAGGTGTATTGATACTTGCAACAACTGTATACTACCCTCTGGTCTGTATCACCATGGATGACGTGTGCAATGTGCAAATTGATGATGACACTCTGCTTCTAAGCTGTTCTGATTGTTCTTGCAAGTTCCATTATGCCAAGGATGCTCAGGAGTTGCAGCTAACGAGCTTAAAACGTTGAAACCAGAAGTAGAGAACCTGAAAGAACTTGGTGGTGGATTTCAGTTGTCCCTGGACGCATTGTCAAAAAAGTACGACTGGTGAGTGTCCGACGCGTGACATTGCCGCACTTACAGAGCGTGTTGCTTCACTTGCAGGGTGCGTATCTTCACAGGCTTCAATCATAGTAAGGCTGCAGCCGGAACTTAATGACACAACGCAATACAGCAGGTCGTGAAGTCTTCAAATACAGATTCTCCCCGTTTCACCTGACGAAAACCTCGGGGTATTCCTGTCAGACTTGATCCAGAAACACATAATTTCCTCATTTTCACCAAATCCGGTATCAGCTATTCATAGGTTCCCAAGCGGACCTGCATGCGACACGGCTGGGCGAGTGGGCCTGCGACACGGCTGGTCAGGTTCCCATCTAAAAAAGTTCATGACCGTTGTTTGGCTGCTCGCTCTAAGCTGCGTGCTTTGATCTACAGAAACGATCACCGCCCTCTCTATTTCTCAGAGAACCTTATTAGATCAAACAGGGAGCTTTTCGTTGCTTTGCCTGCAGTGGCTAAAGAACACAACATCCAATTTGTGTGGGTAAAGAACGGCCGTAGCTACCTCCGGAAGGACGAAGGCGAACTGGCCATTCGAGTTCATCAACTCTCCGATCTCAAATGGCTGAATTAGTCGGCCCGTTTCCTTCATCGCTTCGGGCTTACATGGCACCTGACACACTCGTATTAAGAGATTTTGATGCACTTCAAGACTCCCTTTTTGCAACCACGGGTGGCTCTTTCGCCTTCATTCATGTAAACATTCGCAGCATTCGGAAACCATGGAACGGTCTATGCTGTATTACCGATAAACTAAAAAAACCACACACGCCATTGTTTTTAGTGAAATCAATATTCCTGAATGTTCAACCCAACAATTTTCAATGGGAGGCAACGACAGCTATTATTTTCACTCGTGCTAACTGCCTGAACGAGGGCGTTGCATTTTTGTAAAGCAGAAATGGCTGTCTTCTGCCGTAACGATTTCCTTTTCCAGTGCAGAATCTTTAGCTATTCGCTGCAGAACCCACTATTTGATATTACGCTGCTCGCATTCTATAGTCCGCCTAATCAAAATGCTTCCCAATTCATCGAAAATTTGAAGAAATTTCATTGGCCTATTGGACGTATTTGCAGGACGGGTGACCTAAACATCGACCTTTTAAAGCACAAAACGTTCTCTGGTAGAATATCTAAGCACTCTGACGGACGTCGTTGTCAAAGCTGCGTTTTGTTTATTTATTTATTCACAATACTGTAAGCCCTGTCGGGCTGTTACAGATTGGTAACTACATCATACAATGACCATTCTAATTTACCAACAAAAGATTCAACTGTGTCTACATTTTCAAAGAAATCGGTGGCAATGCAGTTCCAGTCGACAATCGTTCTGCCAAGAAAAGTCTTTTTAAATGTGTCAATTCTTGGTGTATAGGGCATAATAACGTGTGGGTGATTGGCTCGTGATGAGACTTTTCCTTGGGGACGCAAATAGAGATTAGGGTTTAAATTGAGCCTATTGTTGTAAAGCTGATATAAAAATTTTAGTCGAGAGATTTTTCGGCGAATGGCAAGTTGAGGGAGTTTAACCTCAGTGAGCAGGGTTGTTATTGACTGCCCCCACTCATAAACGGAAAAAATAAATCACGCTGCTGGTCTCTGAACACGCTCCAGTTTATTTATTTGATATTGGTGATGCGGGTCCCAAATTACACTGCGTATTCTTTGTCCTAGCGTACTAGCGTATAGTTTTCTACGCTTGAAGTTTAACCTCAGGAGGAGCACCTCTTAATTTACGTCTCAGTAGTCCAAGTTTGCGCTGAGCTGATCCGCAGATATTGTCGATATGTGCATTCCAATTTAGTGTATCTTTAATTGTCATACAAAGATATTTAATTTGGGTGGATCTTTTCATTTGGTTCGTGTTCACTGTATAGTCAAACAATAAAGGCGTTTTCTTGTTTGAGACCGTCATGCAGGCAGACTTCTTAGGGTTGATTTCCAATCCCATTTTGCACACAAATTGTGAATAATGTTTAAGGCATCATTTAAACAAGTTTGGTCACACACAGTCTTCACGCGTGTAAACAAAAGACAATCGTCGGCAAACAATCGCACTTCAATGTTGGGATGTACGCCACTTGCAATGTCATTAATGTACAGCAGAAACAAAATTGCGCCTAAAACCGAGATAGGTTTGAGATAGGTGGCGAGGCAGTGTAAGTGGTAAGCGAATATATCTACTTAGGCCAAGTTGTAACCCCAGATCCCAACCATGAGGCAGAGATAATTAGAAGGATCAAAATGGGGTGGGGTGCATATGGCAGACATTCTCAGATAATGAATAGCAGCCTATCATTGTCGCTGAAGAAGAAAGTGTATGACAGCTGCATCTTTCCGGTACTCACCGACGGGGCAGAAACTTGGAGGCTCACCAAGAGGGTTCAACTTAAATTGAGAACGACTCAGCGGGAAATGGAGCGGAAAATGACAGGTGTAACATAAAGGGGCCCTGAAAGGCGTTTTGAGCACACCAAATGAACTAGCGCAATCGTTAGATTGGGTCGTCAACGTCATCTGTGCCAAGTATTACTCTTTTACGCGCAGCGGAAAGCTCACACTTTTGTTGCAAAGTTTGTCGCTTTTTTCTCACCCTTCACTTCGTGTTTTTGGACGCCGCCATCTTCACATGTCTACGTCAACGATTCTCAGATGTTCGTCATGAGCTAGACATCCTGCTATTGGGCGACTTTTTCAGGCACTTCCGGTGAAGAGATGAGTCGTCTGCTCAGCGGCGGCTCGCCGGCTTATCTGCCAGCGGAGGGCCGGAGAGCTTGGACATTTTACGACAAAC
Organism: Haemaphysalis longicornis; assembly: GCF_048455015.1. Taxonomy (NCBI): domain Eukaryota; kingdom Metazoa; phylum Arthropoda; class Arachnida; order Ixodida; family Ixodidae; genus Haemaphysalis; species Haemaphysalis longicornis. The sequence continues at coordinate 111,985,623 of NW_027526407.1, read as the reverse complement.
GAAACAAGTGTAAACAAACGGCTAACTGTTGGTACTGAATGCAACACGGCCATAACACGACATGGATATTCTCTTACCTGAGTGCGTTCCATAAAGAAAGCGTTGAAGCCCCGTGGCACTTCTTTCGTGCAATCGCAGAGAACGCCCTGAGCCGAATGCCCGGGTTTGGCGCACACAGTTTATTCAACTTCAAATCAATCCAGAGATGTGTTTCGAACGAACACAACGTCACGACATGCGTTGCAAGTCTCAACAGCGATTGACAGACTCCTCCTGTCGCAAATTCGGCACTCAAATCGCCCTCGGTTTGCGGGGATAAACAGCAAGTCACTTAACTCTGGCGCACAAGCCGAGATGGCTTTTAGCCACGCACACTGCACATACCCCATGCGAGGTTAAGTCGTACGTCGCTCGAGAAAGATAATCCAGAACATGGGAAGTACTATCCACCCGCAGAAGCACAACGTCGCATTTCATCGCGAAACAAAGGCGTCCACAACACACACACCATCGACTCCTGTAATGCCAAACGCATCTCGCACTTCCAAATGGGAGTGGGTGGTACGCCTGCAGTACCCACGTCGCAAGGTGGGGCCCCGAGCTGAACCTGGATCACGAAACCGTAACTGACTTCTAGAGTGGTTTGTGCCTTGTTGCCAAGGCAACCGATGTTTGAGATTGTCAAAGAAATGGCGCCAGCTCCAGCGCTAGAAAGCTCAGAGCCGCAGCGGAGCATGTTTGGCCAACGTTGCCCCTCTCCACCACGCGTCGCCCCAAGCGGAACTCATTGAAGCGTTTTGTGCATGGGTTCTGTATCGGTTTAAAATGTCTTTTTCACATGCCGCCGGCAGGAATTACCACCGCCGCAAAATAAGACCCGGCACCAGCGGGGCCGCATCTGATACGGCGCTTTTTAGATAAACAGTGCGCGGTGCATCAGAGAACGAGCGCACGATCCTCCCAGTGCGGCTGCGAGTTCGCCGCCGATAAAAAGTCGACAGAAACTGCACCAACGTACACCGCAAAAGAGCAAGGCCAGGCCGCCGCACACATGCAGCCAAATTTTTCGTTCGCTTTTCCAGCCTTGAGCGGAGGGCGGGATACATGGTGTGAACAAAGCTTGCCCGTGGCAGACGGCAGTCGGAGGAGCGTAATAGCGGAATTACGTCACCGCTGAGGAGCGCAGCAGCATGGGAGGGACTGCTCGCGCGCCGTCAACAGCGGAAAGTAAGTTGAAAAGAGGAGGAAACGCGGCGCTACGATAATGCGCGGTTTTTGATTTACGATTTCTCAGCTAATACTCATCGCTTTAACAAAATTCTTGCGGGAGGACATTGCGAATACATTGCTTTATTTGGTTACATGTACATCCATGCATCGGCGGAAGGTATTTCAGGACCCCTTTAATAAGGGACAAGAAGAGAGCGGAGTGGGTCAGAGAGCAAACTGGTGTTAAAGACATATTAGTAGAAATTAAGAAGAAATGGACATGGGCAGGGCATGTAATGCGAAGGCAAGATAACCGCTGGTCATTAAGGGTAACAGATGGGATCCCTAGAGAAGGCAAGCGTTGCAGGGAGCGGCAGAAAGTTAGATGGGCAGGTGAGATCAAGAAGTTTGCGGGGATAAATTGGTCACAGTTGGCACAGGACCGAGATAATTGGAGAATAATGGGAGAGGCCTTTGCCCTGCAGTGGGCGTAGATAGGTTGGTGATGATGATGATGATGACTGCACGGCTTTGCATCCCCTCAGGGTTCCCACGTGGGAAGATGGTGTTTTTTCTTTTTACTGGCAGTCATGTTTTCTCTTCTTCGGAGGCTACGTGGCAAGGCCCCTTGCACTACGATAGAGTGGAAATATTTGACAGAAAGCAATGGGATTGGCAGTGCAACACCACGATTGGAATTCTCTCCTGACTACATACCCAGTTGATGATCTGTACAACTGGGTTGTAGAGACATTTCAGTCTTCAGAATTCTCGGAAAAATCAATTCATACTAGACAAAGAAAAGTTGGATGTACGTGCATTACTGCTCCTATGCTATAAGCCATTGCCGAGCGGGAAATTGCTTCCGCTCGATGGAGGCATGCTCCAAAAACTGCGTATTTTAGATCGCTATACGGAACCGCCCGCAATTGAGCAAATGGCTTGAAACGTGCAGAAAAGCGCAAGAATTGCAACACAAAGTTCAGGCTTTCTAGGACAAACCCGAATTAGACGTCGGCCACAATTAATGAACTGCACGGCAGAAAATCCAGAGACGCATGCGCTACCTGCCGATACTTCGGTGCTCCGTCTATCACACTCGCTGACCAACTCAATGATTTTTCTCCCGCTGGCCAAGCAACGCATGTGCACTGCCCCCCCCCCCCCCCCCGGCAGTCGATATCTGCAGTCGATATCTGAATCAGCTTTTTTACCCTCTTGTACCGAAGATGATCTGCGTAGCATTGTATTCAGCTTCAAAAGAACTATAAGCTCTACGAAGTCACGGCATTTCTGTTGCAGTTCTCTGTAGGCATTTTAAGAGTCTTAAACATGCATTACTCACTAGAAACAACCCCATCTTGATACACAAATTGTACCTTTGGGCTTAAAAAAGGCCTTTGTCACCCCATTGTACAAACATGGCCCAAAAAATTACATTACACACTATCAGGGAATTTCCATTCTTCCTACCGTTGCCCTTATTTTGGAAAAACACAATGCAAGGGAGATGCTGGATTTCCTTCGTGCACATGGTGTTGCCTCACCCAACCAATTCGGTTTTGTCAGAGGGCGTGGAACACAGAAAGCTCTAGAAGATCTTTCTCATCTTCTAAATAATGCTTTAGAACATAATGAATTTGCCTGTGCCATGTTTTTGGATGGCTCCAACGCATTCTGTTCTATTATTCACTCCATTGTATCTGATAAACTGTTCCAGTAAGAATTCAGAGGCCCGTTTCTAACTTTATTTACCCAGTACTTATCCAAACGTTCTCAAATTGTGTTGCGTTCGAGCAAGAGCAATCCACAGCATTTAACCTCAGCCGTCCCTCAGGGCTCTATTCTTGCACTTTTTTTATTTAATATATACGTTGAAGGAACGCCCTCGAGCCTAAAGGGTTCGCGAGCCCGAACCCACCCGACGAAGTAACACCCATGCACATGAGAACAAACTAGCGGTTTATTCTGTGAAAACCAAGGTGTAAACAACAAAGAAAGCAACTTCGGAGGCACTGCACTTTTATAACAGTGCAGCAAGCGTGCGTCGAAAGCGCGTAAAGAAAACATTGCGGCAGTTGGACTGCTTGTCCAGAAAGTTATGGCCTGGTACTGTACACTCACGACGAAGTCTTCAGTCACGTGTGCCGACTGCGGGTGAAGAGCGTCCGCCGCTAACGGTGGTTGCTCCTCGCTCTCCGGGCGTCGTGGTTGTGGCTCGCCGCCCATCGATCCCGGCCGCAGCCCGCAGCCGCAGCTGCGCTCGCGTGTGCCCCGGTGCGCACTGCCCCCACTGCTCATTTGAGCGCCGCTTTTAAACAACAACGTTGGTTGTGCACATTTTCCGGGTTTTATGCGCACTACGCGTATTTGTTGCGGGTCCCTGTTCATCACACACGCGCGCAAGGGCACATGACGCACTGACGTCACTATCGCTGTTCGACGCGCTCACTGCACTGTAAGCACCCTACGCGTGTTCTCGCACCCTAGGGCTGCGTTCCTACACTCCCCCTCCCGCAAGCCCGGACAACTCCCGAGTTGTGCGAGAAGCCCTGGGAGAATGCCGCACAAGATTTCTTAAGGAGGAGGTACTGTGCATTGGCTGTGCAGCCATCTCAAACCCGACCCCCTTTGCGACGACTTTGAGGCGGCTTTCGCTTCATAACTGCCGAGGAGCAAGTGCTGCGTGCGCTGCGGTTTTACGCGACCGATGCCTTCCACGGAAGCGTTGGTAGCGACCGCACCAGCGACCACCCTCAGTCGACAGTCAGCCGGTGCGTGCGCTATATGATTACTGCAGACAAGACTTTCGCCTTTTTTAGGTGGTTAGCCGGACATGGCTTCCGCAGGTTCTACTATGCGTTTATCTGTCTTCAGCCAGAGCGTACGCTTCAGTCGCGACCATGGTCGCGACCGCTCGATGGAAAGAAGGTTTTCATTGAGTGGCCGTACGTACTTCCGTTATCGTCTGCTAGCAAACCTTTCCGATGTGACGTTGCATTACCGTGCGCTTCATTTATCGTCGGCGCGGCAGACGGTTTTCTTGAGGCGTTTCGCGTCACATCATTCTTGCGAAAACTTTACTCGCAGGACAGTATATAATCAACGGCGTGTGTCTATTTTCGGAGGCGATCTTTACGCACTTCAACAGGTTTTTTCCAGCGTCTTTGTCGTCTGGCTGGAAGCGAATCATGAAAGCCTTGTGAAGGAAAAATTCAGACCGAAAAAAACAGCGTGACGCCACAAGAAAAGTGAAGGTATAGACGCCATAAAAAATCAACGACTGTGGAACGCCTCGTTGAACAAGAGCTGTGAAGAGCAAAGTGAAACAAAGGAAGCAGATTTCAAAAGCTGTGGTTGTTGCTATTTTTTCCTTCGTAGCACATGGCCAGTTGGGTGACTTATCCGCAATTGAGAGCTTTGAGGAGCGAATGGGCTCCGTCTTGAAAATTCACAAAACTGTGATTTGGAAATTAAAAGTTGTAGAGTAATGCGTGACACGTGAACGTGATGGCACATGCGAATGACAGGTGCACACCAGCTGCGCAGAACCACGATTATAGGGCGGCTTTGCTGTGTGCCAGTCTTCTTGCTGGCGAGTTCACTACAAAATGAAAGTGAAGAAACTGATGCAAACACGGTATAGCAGAAAAGAATGCCGCCGAATGCCAACATTCATGCCCAAAGACACAGAAATAAAAGCGAGGAAAAATACGCACGTGCAATGTATCAATTAAGGATTACCGCAAGTACAATTATCAGTTGCTAATAAGTATCGCAAGTACAATGTATCAGTTGTTATTAAGAATCGCCAAGCTTTCAAATCACGTAAGCAGGCTGAAGTGGTTCTAACAAATTTCGTATCTGAAAGTGGACGGAGGGTTTCGATAGCATTTAGCAGCAAGTACTTTGAATGTGGCGCGCTTCTATCACTCGCTTTCTTTTTTTGGCAGTCGGCCTTAGTCACGTGATTGCATTGTCTGCCACCGACGACAGAAATGGGCAGAAACTGCTGCTTGGGACGGCGAATTTCAAAGGAAAAGCTCACAAACACGCCTAAAATAAAAATAAATAAATATTGTAGTGAAATACTGATTAATAAAATAAAAGCGCGATAAAGTACTGAAGTTGGATTTGCTTGCCCCCAGTAGCCATCGGTGCAGCAGTGGAACGAGAGACAGCAGGGGAAAACGCGCCACGCCCTAGTCGCACCTCCTTGGAACGCGCTGCTCTGGACCGATTACTTCACCCCAAAATCAGCAAATAGCATGAATTGCATTTTTAAAGCGCTTGAACTCCGCCTCGAAATATTATCATTACGTTACGAGTGTTCATCGGTGAAGTCTCTAATGTAGCGTTGGTAGACACTGGCGCAACTGTTTCTGTAATGAGCAGTGCTTTCAAAGACAGCTTAAATTACAGTCATGTTCAAGTGGCACAAATACATTTCGTTTCGTGGAGTGGGCAGCGAGCCACTGCGCCCTCTGAGTGTTTTTACAGCCGACGTCTCACTTGGAGGATGAACGTTTAAGGCGGAATTCTTTCTACTCCCAAATTCGATGCATGCCGTCATTCTTTGCATTAATTTCTTGCGTGACTGTGGTGCTACCGTTGATTGCGCAACGGGCGAGCTTTCTGTAAGCAGCCTCTTCCTTTCTGCACTTGCTGAAGAGCTCCAGAGCATCAAAAACGCTGTCTTGGTTCCTGATGACACGGTGATCCCTGCGTAATCCTTGTCGGTTGTTCTAGTAAATACTTCGACTGCTGACACCCGTGCGTTTGATGCTGTGGTGGAACCAATCTCATTGAACTGTGTCAATAAAGACAATTTGGTGCCTCATTGTGTTGTGTCCATCGAACAAGGACGCAGCTCTTTGTGCGCGCTCCACCTTTCAGCTCAAAGTATCGTTCCACCACAAGGTGTGTAGCTTGCTAAGCATTAGGAACAAGAGACAGCATTAGTTGCTGTCCTTAGTCACAATGAAGCGGCCTCTGCCGAAGTTTGTATAACGGACTTCAAGAATCTTAGTATCACCGTGACGTATTGGTCGATGTCCTCTTAAAACACGTTGCCATCTTCGACTTTGCACAAGATTACTCCAGAACCACACTTCCAGTCTCCTGAACTCGCCACTCCATAGACACTGGACCAGCACACCCAATTAGACAAAAACCTTGCCGCGTGGCGCGATCAGAGCACCAGTTATCCCTAACTAGGTAAAAAAATCTACACAAGGGTGTAATACGGGAGTCGTCAATTCCGTGGGTGGCAGGAGTGATTCTTGTGCATAAGAAGGACGGCTCCTGCAAATTTTGTGTCGAATACAGGCGTTTCAACTCCATCACAAAAAAGGACGTGTAGCCGCTACCCAGAATCTATGAAGTGACAGAATGTCTTCATTCGGCATCCTATTTCCCGTCCGTGAACCTAAAGTATGGTTGTTGGCAGATACCTAAGGACCCAAAGAACATAGAAAAAACCGCATTTGTTACTCCGGGTGGTCTTTTTGAATTCAACGTCATGCCTTTCGGTCCCAGCGAGATTCCAACAATTCAAGGACACGATTCTGCGAGGCTTAAAATGGGAAACCTGTTCTTGCTCTCTGGATGACGTTGTGATATTCGGACGATCATTGGACGAGCATAACACGCGCTCAGTGACCGTTCTCCAATGACTACAAAGCGCCGGCCTAGTGCCAAATTCAAAGAAATGCCGTTTTGGTGAACGTCAGACGCTGGTTCTCGGCACCTCATCGACAAGAATTGCGTCAGACCGGACCTTCAAAAGATTGCAGCTGTCAAGAGCTTCAAGCAGCTTCAATCAGTGCGAGAACTCCGTAGCTTCTTGGGACATCTCCTTTTACTTCCGTCGCATTGTTCCTCACTTCGCTGACCGGGCGTCTCCTCTGACTGGCCTATTGCACAAAAACGCTTCCTTTACCTGGACACGGGAAAGTGAAGCCGCGTTCTATCAGTTGAAATTTATTTTGACATCGGGACTGATTCTTCGCCACAATGATCCTCGCGCCGCTATCGAAATGTATGCAGACGCTAGCAGCATTGGACTTGGGGTAGTACTAATACAGAGGCACGAGAACGCAGAGCATGTGATCGCTTACCTAGCCGCTGCCTAAATGGGGGGAGTGGAATTACACAGTAACCAATCAAGAATGCTTGGCTTGAGTTTTTGCAATAACCGAATTTCGCTCCTACATATATGGTCCCCATTTTCGAATTGTAACCGATCATCACGTGCTCTGCTGGCTGGTTGGCCTCTGTGAAGAAAAGACCCAAGTTTCGTTTTTTTACCTCATGTGTTGTGTTTTTTTTACTTATTACACTGTGACATGGGATGTGAGTGAACTCGAGCTACCAATGCAACACGGAAGAGAAGACGACGAAGGCAGGTGGCACGACAGCTGGGCAAAAATCGAGGGAAGAAGAGAACGAAGCCGGGACACCTACGAGAGGAACGTGCGAAGGGGCTCGTGCCACGGAACCACGGGCTGGGGGAGGTTCCAGAGGAAGAGCTCCTGCCGTCGTTTCTGCTGCGGGCCTTCACCCAGGGTGTGCCTACCTCATCCGGTCCTGGTTGCTTGTTCAAGGGTCAAGAGGCGGCCTGTCGAGCGGCTCCTGCCAGGGCGCAGTTGCCGAGTGCGGGCCTTGGCCGATGCTACCGAGGCGCTCATCTCCGGGGTCGTTCGTGGGACGTGGTCCTCGCGAGCTCAGCTGGGATCAGACATCGGTGCACTGTCCCGTGGCAAGCACCGCACACGGTAGAGCAGCTGTGTGCCGGCGACGATCCAGTTGCAGCAGTCGCGCCACCCCTGCCCTCGCTCACTTCGATGGCCACATCAACGGACGACGACAAACCTGAGAAGCCATCGGGGCCTGTCCGTGATACGACGCCTTTAATATTCTGAACCCTACTCGCGAGTAACGTTGGTGTGGGGCAGAATAGACAGTAGCTCGAGCATTGCCGAACTGTATGTTGTGGTCAATTGTCATGTGAGACTGACGCGAAATTCCGATGTATTTGTTTTCTCCCTTCCGTAACTCAGGACAAGTGGGACAGATAAACATATTTTTTTCCCGTTCACAATGTCTCTGTCGCCTCCTTTCTTGTCCGACAGCACATGAAAGCGTGAGGAACGTCCAATTACCATCACACTTTCTTGCGTCCGCGACAGGAGGAATCTCTCTGTCTACATCTGAGAGCTTCACGGTGTTCTTGTGTAAGAACGAGAATGGAAGAAAAGAGAATGCTAGTGGAGCTAGGAAAGGAGATGGGTCTGAGTGGAGAGGCGTTGTGGGCATGGGTGACCGATGAACAAAAAGATATGAGGGCGCAACGAGCAAAAGAAACAGAAAAGACGCGCATAGCAGCACAGGCTGAGCATCAGCGAGAAATGGCTCGCATGGAGGCTGAGAGACTCCTCCTTAAGGAGCGACGCCGAGTTTCAGAGGCGTAGCGTCTGAGCGCGAGTTTGGTGGGCGAGAGTGTAGGTTCCGGTCAGAGTTTTAAAAGCCCGCACAAGATGATTCCTCTCTATAATGAGGGTACGGATGAACTGGATGCATGCATCCAAAGATTTGAAAGGGTTGCCACAAGCCAAGGGTGGCCAACAGAAAAGTGGACTTTGTCCTTCAGCTTATGCTTGACGGGTGAAGCCTTGACCGTGATGGGGCGGATGTCTGCTGAAGACAGCACGGACTACACAAAGCTCAAGGAAACGCTGCTCCATCGGTTCCGATACACGGAAGAGGGATACCGCTTGAAGTTTATGGATGCGCGACCCGAGAATGCGGGGACGGGTCGACAGTTCGCGGGACGTCTCTCTGGGTACTTCGACCATTGGCAAGAGCTGGTGAAGACTCCGAAGACTTACGACGCACTACGAGACAAGATGATCTCCGAGCGATTTCTCAGGCGGTGTGACGAGAGGTTGGCGATCTTCCTGAAGCAGCGAGGAAGTAATAACTTGGACATGTTTGCGACAACGACAGATCAATACTTAGATGGCCAAGGAATCGTGAATCTCGTTCGAGGGAAGGAAGAAAAGGGGAAACCGATGGTTGCTGCCAAAGCTGGCACCTCGAACGAGAGCAAAGGAAAGCCACGTTGCTTTCTGTGCAACAAGCCGGGTCACCGAGCTTCGGATTGCTGGACAAAATCACGGGCACAGAAGTCCCACCGTACTGGAAGTGTAAGAGGACAGGACACAGACCAGAGAAAAATCCCGCAAATACAGCAAAACGTACGGAAGCATCATGCTCTGTATTAGGACCCAAAAAAGTGCAGTCTGACGAAACGATGGAACCTGGGGATGACAAGCAACAGGTCAATCATAGTCATGACATGTGCGATGGTACCCAAAACACTGCAACTTGCAATAAAGGTTCGAAGCCGTTACGGACAGTACAGGGCTATCTGGAAGAAAAACTTGTAACTGTATTACGGGATACTTGATGTAATACAGTACTAGTGAAGCGGTCACTGGTTCCAGACTGCAAACCTACTGGTAGCATCCGTACCATCCTCTTATTGGACCGGTCGGCAAAGAGCCCACCAGAGGCTAGGGTGTACGTCGATTCGTCGCTCTTTAAGGGGCAGGTGCTTGCTGTTTGTAGAGAGAACCCGCTGTATGAAGTAGTGCTGGGAAACGTTCCAGGTGTGCGTGCAGACCAACAGCAAATCGCAAAGCCGGAACAACGACCGAGTCTCTCTCAGACTGACCATGAGCATGTTGGCCGCAAAGAGTAACCTAAAGACACAACCGCTTTGAACAGAGAACGACAAGTGGACGTGTCAGCAATTCACGGAAAGAAGTAAAAAAGCCATCAGAACTGCGTGTGCCACTCAATACTCCTTTAGATATCACCCCAAAAGAGGTGCGGAAATTTAAAAAAACCTCGGAAAGCAAAGGGGAGGATGTAGTAGCTCAATGAAACACAATTCTTTATCTGTTTCAATGACCTACCACATCCTCCTCTTTTATTTCCGAGGTTTTTTTGACTGCCAACCCCCATTTCTGTCTTATTTCAACGAGTCCCTCATTTCTTGTTCTCATTTGCAACATGCAAAGCGAGGGCTTGTGTTCTGTCAGTCTTGGTGCCATAGGGAGCTTAAGAGGGTTCAACGCTGGTCGACCACTCTCGACATGTCGTAGACACTCGAGTCAGGTCCAGGGGGTTAAAAAGAAGGTCCCCTTCACCCCGAGAAATCGCATAGGTAAAAATTACACTGATATAAATGCCCCAGAAAGTGGAGGGGAAAATAGCCCGCTGGTAGCGCACCAGACCGGTATTCTGGAGGTCGCGGGCTCGTATCCCACCCGGCGGGGAATTTTTGCTCTACTATATTTCTTTTCTAATTCTTTATCTGTTTCAATGACCTACCACAACCTCCCCTTTTATTTCCGAGGTTTTTTTGACTGCCAAGCCCCATTTCTGTCTTATTTCAACGAGCCCCTTATGTCCCAATTTCTGATTCGCTATATATATATATATATATATATATATGCTTGAGGTGTGGGTTCTCTGGAGGTCGTGGGTTCGGATCCCACCTGGCGGGCATTTTTTCTTCACTTTCTTTCTTTCTTTCCAAATTCTTAATCTGTTTCAATGATCTACCACATCCTCCCCTTTGCTTTCCGAGGTTTTCTCGACTGCCAACCCTTATTTCTGTGTTATATATATATATATATATATATATGGAGGCGAAGCGTGCATTGGGATATTTTTTTATGTTTTGGATTTCCGGCCAGGCTGCGCCGGGCTGTGGTTGGTATTATCTGTTGGCGAAGTGAAGCGCATGTTCCATTTATTTTTTATGCCGCATGTGTTATCGGCATTGGTCGGGAGAGTGTTTTGAACTAACGTCACCAGCCTAGAATAATCTTTTTTGATCTACATTGTTCTGGGTGTATTTCGACGGTTGGAGAAACACTAGCGCCGAAAGAAAAACGCCCGCAGAGCGGATGCCGCGGTATTCGATTCGGCGACACTCACATTTGCGCGGTACTTTGTTTACTGCTTCTTCTCCGCCTCTACATTGTTGTAGTTGTTAGGGGAGCACAAGTTTGGTCCCAAAAACTTTTTTTACCTTCGAGTCAGCAGCGTCGTCGTTGGCTACGTGACCATACGTATATACAAATTTTAGAGACTAAAGCAATGTGGCAAAGTGCGCGAATGGTTATTGCGTGTGCACACAAGCTGCAAGAGAAATACGCAGTTGAAATAATGTAGGGCGTTTGAAAACGGAAGGATCTGATATTGCTTCCACTCGAGATAAGCAGCATAAAAGGAGTGTATACATGGAGAAATAGGAGAACATAAAAAAGCAATAAGAAAGAAGGAAAAATGTTTGTTTCGCTCGCGCTGCACGCCGGAATAAAAGCGTGAAGGTCAGTCGTAGATCCTGAAGACCAGACTGAAAAAGCGTAATGTTATGGCATGACAAACTAACGGACATGCTTGCGAAAGCCAGTGGATAAATCAATTTATATGTGTAAGTATTCAGTGTACCGATTGTAAAAACACCTTATTTGGAACACGGGGGAAGAGCCACGCAGACATATCCGATTAGTAAACAATCGTGTTCGCTGGTACATTTTTATGGCACATACATTGGAGCATGTTGTAGTGGCACTACACAGGGTACTGTCATGAATAATTGAGAATACGCAAAGGACACCAGCGTCATTCCACCTGGAGTATAATCCTGGTAGCGTCCGTGCACACGATGATACAGAGTTATTACCAGCGAATCGATAGTGAAGGATATATATAACCATATTTTTACCCTGTTAATGAGAATACAGTTTGTGTTAGAAGTGCTATGCCAAACTCAAACTTACTCAAGCTGCGGGTGACAAATATTAGTGTAGAGCTTGAGAAGAAAATTAGGTTCTTTGAATTGCTTCGATAGTCGACACACATCGCCAAGGAATCGAGGAGATCTACGCGTAATTAACCGGATAAACGACGACAACCTCCTCTTGCTGTCAAAAATGACGCCGAGATCATTACTCTTTCCAACCTTAAGTAGCACATCACAATTAATGCTTTAGGGGAAGAACATGTCCGTTTTTCTCGAGTATGTAATTTTCCTAGTTTTGATGGTATTGATGAGAACGCTGTTGCACGCGCACCAGTGAGAAAATGAGAAGATGGCTGTCTAGAGAGCAGAACAGGTTGCGGGGCTCAAAACGAATTTAAATATTATGACGTCGTCAGCACGAAAGAGGAAATTGCAAGACTTTAAATATTGGCAAAAAATTCTTTATAAAGATTGAAAAGAGAAGTCGTGCGAGAACAGAGCCCCGAGGGACAGCCGTAGTAGCCACAGTGACAAAAAATGTCCTCTCACAGAAGTGATTCCATCACAGGCAGGTGAAGGATGTGTGTATATCTCGTTTAGACAGTTTGTTAAATAATAGGTCTTGGCAGACGACATCAACAACCTAACTCAAATCAAAGTAAACGACACGAAGTTGGCCTCTCCCTTGCAACTGACAAATTTGGAGGTGGTTGATGGCCCCGTAAAATGCCATGGCGCTCCGGTATTAACATGTTTTAAACAGAACGTTAGTAGCATAGGCAATACTTTCTAAAAGAGCTTAGAAGCAGCGAATAGAATCAATATTGGCCAGTAGTTCGCGGGGTAAGATTGTGATAATAACGTAAAAACTGGGAGAACTCACGCAGTCTTCCTGCGAGCGGTGAATCGGCCCGTTTTGATGAAAGATTGAAATAACATGTACTCACAGGTGCAAGGATATAACCCAGATCATTACGTTCGACTGGGGGAATGCCGGGTTGGGCGCATGAAATGAACGCCTTTTTAGCTTTCGAGACAATATTTTGTGAGATTACCATTTCTAAAATTTCTGAGCATTTGTAGAGCTCCGGAGATAGTTGAGGGGGCGAAGTTGTAAATTACGTCGATTTCATTATATTTAAACATTACTCTTGATGCTGCATTGCATTCGCATAAATATGTAGCCCATGTATGTGGGAAATTTCGAAGCGCGGTTTTCGTGCTTTAAAACATTAAATCTTTAGTTCCCTTTCACGTCAAGAAAAGCATTGCGTATGCACTTGCAGGCAGTGTAACTAGGTACAGAACAACCATGTTTTATTTTTTTTCATATCAATAAAAATACCGTGTTAACAGTTGATTGAAAAATATATATGTGCATCGCTAATGAATTGGTGTTAACAGGTGGGAAGGATATAGGGAAGACGTTGAATGTACGGTCACTTCATGCTCTATTTATTCAAACAGTGGATGGTAAATATCTTTGGTTTGCCAGATTTTAAGCATGAAGTGAAGTCAGCCCACCCTCTAGGAAATAAGCCTCGTTTTGCAGTTCCCACCCTGTACATCGTATGACATGGCTCTTAAATGTGTTTATGTGCCTTAAATATTTAATGAATTACCCCAACAGTCCTTGGCACGAAACCAACAAAACCATTTAAAAGATGCGACGTCGACCTGTATTCTTAATTCGTGTGACCGACGTTTATTTGACATATGCAAGTATGTTTGTGTGTGTTATAGTTATTGAGGTGATTATGTAAATGGGAATTTTGATATATTTTTGTCGAGATTTTTATTACTTGCTACTGTCTCTCTGTTTAGTTTTTATACCGCAAAATTATTTTTTTTACTTGAGGTTTCTTACGTATGCTATTTCCTTCTTTTCTTCGCCTCCCCGGGTTGCCAGTACTAATAACACACGTAACATTGGCTTCGACGGGCATGGTACTTTGCATTGTAAATAAAAGGACGATTAAGTATATTGCAATTATTATATTTTCAAGATAGCGCCATTGCAGACACCTGCATTGTGTGTTCCTCTGTTTTTATAAAGAACAAGTTTTTTCCGTGCGCATAGTGCAAGACTCGTGCACAGTTGAAATTCATTCAGTGACCGGACATAGAACTGCAAGGTATGAAGACTGGTGAGCCGGTCTTTCAATGTAACCTGTGCTTGTGTTCGGCGTCGGAGGTGGCCGGTAGGCCTAGTGCATAATACGCACAACAGAGCCCCTGCATTCCTCCGTCCTCGCGAGCATGCCATCAACAAAACGACACTACCCGACCGGGCGACCTTCGAGGAGAAGCATCCAAACTCCATCGAATGCTTCTCACCGCCCTCGATGGCCTTTAGTTCCTGACTGATGAAGTGGCTAAGTTAAGAGTCCAACGACCCCTAAGAAGAACGTGCGTGCTTTCGGCCAGCAGACAGGCATAATTCCTTCACTGCGGGCGGAAGTACGCAGCCTTCTAGGAGAGCGATTACCGCGGGCCGGTGCTTCCTGAGCTGCCTGAACCACCCTTGCCTCCGCCGCTTCGACACGCGAGCTCAACGGGACAACCGCAATACCTTCCTTGCAGCGAGGCCTCCTGGCATCGTTTGCTCGGTTGTGTCGATGACCGACGGAAGGCCTGCTGCTCCTGCTCATTCAGCACTCGAGCAGCGGACACCAGCACTGAAAACGTCAGCCCCTTGTCCTTAGTCAAGGTCTGAATCTGGCGACGCACATTGCAACGACTGGGCCGAGGCAAAGAAAGGGAGAGGGCGTGCGGTGTGTTTTGTTGCATCTGATTCATGCCATATCTGCGTCATCAAGTGACCTAAGCGTCCAAAACGTATCTTCGTATCCAAACTGTCACCCTGCACCTCCTCATCTACCCTGACGGAGCACCTGCCAACACTACATGTCGTACCAGGGGCGTATATGATTCTGCGTATTCTATCTTTGATTGGGGTCTTGTAACTGCGCATGTACCTGGGATTTTTATGGCGTAGCTGGCAAATTGCTTCGTGTCATGCTGGCTGACTACATTGACTAACACACGGTGAAACTTGTGAGCTATTTCGGGATTCCTATTGCGTAATCGTGACAGCTTACGTATTTGACGGATTAAACGAAGCAGCCCATCCCACGTGATGAGCACTGCCGAATAATGTCCTTTGGATGCTATTGTCTAACAGGGCCTTTTTTAGCAGCTCGTTCTTCGGGCTCATTGCGTACGTGCGGCAGGTGTGTAAGTAGACTGGAATGCGCCGTGTATGCTGTTTGAGGCTGTCTCAAATATACTGACCGCAGCATTTTATCCATTATCACGAAAACTAACAACACCCTCGACCACTGTAGTATGCGGACAAGTGAAGTACGAGCGTAGTTACTTTTTTTCGACAAACGTTGGCTCATGTGGATGGCTGCTTCGAACTGTTACTAAACTCCCTGATGTCAGGATGCTCTTGAAAGAATGGCGCTATGTGCAGCTTGAGAAGGGTGGCTCGGGGTTTGGAATGGCAGGATGATTAGTTAGTGTGCTCAGCATTTGTGCGTGGCTATACGTGGATAGTTGAGGATCTTGAATTGGAGAATGCGCGTGCCGCAATATTGGCTGATGCTGTCTTCGTAGTCCAAGACTGTGGCGTAATTTGCATGAAGGCTTCTTGCACGTGAGGTGGGACCAAACCTGGGCATGAAGTCCGCCTGCTTGTCGGTCGTGAGGTTGACTTCGCTTGGAATTGCGTGCTCGGGGACAGCGGGATCCTAAGGCAGGGCTTCAAGCGGCGCGATCGTCTTCGCGATGGCAGCTTGAAAGCACTCTCAAAGTTTGCATTCGTGCTCTCATGTAGGAAGGACCCGTGGATCTAAGCTTCTTTTATACGCCAGCGTATGATGGATCAAACAGGTAAAGCTTCATTTTAAACGAACAGTTATGGTTTAAGCAATATAACACTCACACCTCAGATTCGCGAGCGGAGCCAATACACCTTCATTCAACGTGCCAAGGCCAGCTGCCTTCGCCTGTGTCCCCTCCCAACCCGTCCTTTATTCTCCGAGTTTTGTTAACCGGTGCAGCAAACCAAAGACGCAGAATAATAAACCTTCTTCATGCACACAAACCTAAAAAGTGAACCAGTACATTGCAATAGTGGCAAACGGGGCATCCGGAAATCAAATGCGGAAATATTGAAAATCACTATGGCACTGCTGTGAAGCACCATAGGAAAACATCATACTGGATACTGCGTCTGTCTGCCGCTGGAATTTTTTGGTTTCGAATCCCAGTATATGATGTCGTTTCTCTTTTAGATATGCATGAACCGCGTGTGAACTGTGCTCTGCAAGAGTTCTGGGGTCAAATTATTCGTGCTTTGGTATCACGAGGAGAAGGAAGATTTCTTGACTGCAGCACCCCCGGCGTTGATGTTTTTCCGGAACCCTAGAAGTTGCTCCTTTAGCGCCAACCATGTTGTCACTGATTCACTTTTAGTCTGCCCTAATTAATCAAAGTTTGCAGGCACACCGGTTTTGGAAACAGCGCTGCCAAAAAACTGCCTTGATCTAATTCTACAAAACTGTGGAAAAAGATATGGTAGACGCAGATTATCCGCAGCTGAGATGTGACGATTTCACCCATCGCTTTCAATACGGTTAAAATACAAATAAACCCCAAATAGAGAAAACGACGTTGCAAGGGCGCAATTAAAATGCGAAAGAACATTGAATTTAAACAGGAGTGAAAATAAATGGCACAGAATTCCAGTGTCGGAAGCTTTATTCACATCAAAATTTTGTTTTAAGTGCGAATGCACTTCTTAGGCGAGCCTGAATCGTCCGCCGCCGTAGTCCGCATAGCAACAGCTGCGGGTGCGCGCGCTCCTCGTCTTCCCTAGCAACGGGGGGAGATGGGCGCGCGCTGCCTGGCCGCGGCACATACCCACGTGCGGGATTGGCCAGGAATCGGGCGTGAGAAGGGCTAATGCACCCGCTTAAAGGAGTACTGACACGAAATTTCAAAGCTGAGATCCGCTCTAGCAATCAAGTACAACGACAACACAAATAGGTGTCAGTGAATAAATGCATCTTTCTTTCTTTGTAGTTGTGTGTGTGTGTGTGATGTCCCTTTCGCGAACATTACCGAACCGCGCAAATTCAACTCGTGCATTCGCACTTTCACATTCTTCCCCTCGGGGAAATGCGGGGAATTTTTTACTAATGACGTCATAAAACCTTATATTAAGCCATATAAAGGAGTGTGGATGTTATCAGGATAAATTTTCAGAATAGTGCGTTTAACAGGCTGGCTTCAAGCCTCAAACTGAAATACGGCAACGCAACTGACCCGGTGAATGCTACTGATTCACGATAGATTCAAAGAAAAGCCGCTCTTGATTTAGCCCGGTCATCTGGGCAATACAACAATAAATGGCATGAATACACAGCGTGCGGATTTTGATTGACCCATTACACCTCGACAAGGGCGTGAGCGGGATTAGATTACAGTGGAGTGGGAGTCGGGGCAGAGAAGAATCGTAACCTAAACTGGTGGTGATCGTGATAACAACAAAAAGTACCCAAAAGCAAATCAGACTCAAAAACAAGCATTTAAGAGAAAACCGAGACCAGTGAAGCATCAACGGGACGCGCCGGCGCTGTGCATTGACAGCAAACCCTACGTCGACGCCAGGCCCGCGTCGCTGCGCGTAAAAACCACCGATTTGCAGGCATCAATAAAGTTACACATAACCTAACCTAGCCAAAGTGAATATGAAGAATACGTACGTGTGGAAGCAGTGCTACACCCCGTAGGTTCGCGATTGCTTTGTGGATTTGGGCTTATCAAGGAGCATCGCAAAATGTCTGATTGATATGCTTAACCGAGCCGGCGACTTCACGCCCCAAAGCATATTAGTGGTTAATATAATAGACAAAGGGCTCTTCCGATCGCCCGCCAGGAAACCAAAAATTACCGGGCTGCCTCCCACGTCTCCTCGTATATGTACACACCAGCTTTCGTGGGGATTGGGAAATCTCCCTTTTTGAATAAATATCACAAGAAATAGGAGGAGGAATGGCGTATGTTCGAAATTACAATCGTCTTCGAATGATGTAGGAAGAGCTGAGTAGCATAAAACTGTGTGCACTGCTACTCTTTTTAGGGAACGGTTCGTCGCCACCCGACGTCATCTACTCTGCCTATCCCATTTTCGATGCCAGAAACCCAGTAAGCTAGCAATAACGAGGAAAATGAAGGTGATAGCGAGGGAAATGTTCCCAGCCAATATATTTTCCTCATTTTTTTGAAATTACAGCTAGTTACAAGTTGTAACTTTTTACAAAAAGACAGCTAGGCAGAGGCACACCAGAAAGGCAATCATAACGGCTATTGGGAATCTAAAAGCATCTACACGAGACGTTTCGAAGTGTTCAGAAACGTCGCATCCAAGACGCTATTTATGTTGCTGTGCAAACGCGACGCTAATTGCCTTCTCTTTGGGGGCTTTAAAGACATCAACAAAACTTGCAGGACGCCTCAGCAACTTTTTGCTGCTGGCTAAAGAACTTCTTTTCAAGCAGTTTCAAGGAATTTTTTCAAAAACGCCTTATTCAAATTTACTCCAGTCTTTATCAGTGGCATCTACTATATGCTTGCACCATTCCTACAAGCACGCCTCGGGTTTTTCTACGAGCTGTTGACACAATCCAGACGACAAGCGGCTTCTTCTGGAGCACTCATTACAACTCCGCACTGTTCTCGGAATAAATATATTATTTGCTTAGACTAGCACAGTTTAAAATATATTTATTTAGAGATGAGGGGCTGGTCGTTGTTGACTGTTTTGGAAGCAGCCACTAGTCATGTCAATTCTTGATAGCTGGCGGCAGTGTCCTGAGCCAGCCTGTGGAAAAGACAAATCATAAAGAGGGCTGCACAACTAAAGACAACTAAAGACCATGTCAGCACAGAACAGATAGGAGGTTCGCATAAACTCACATGAATTGAGTTCCTACTCACGAGTTTTTAGTTGATCGCCCTCTCTCTTTCTTATATATATATATATATATATATATATATATATATATATATATATATATATATATATATATATATATATATATATATATATATATACATCGCGTGAGAAAGTAAGGTAACTAGAGGCGGAAATACACCGCGAAAACAGTAAAAATAAAACTAAAAATACATAAAAAATTCATACATAAACACACACACACACACATATATATATTTATATATACATATATATATGTACATATATATATATATATATATATATATATATATTTATATATATATATATATATATATATATATATATAGTCTGAAAAGCTAAAAACTCACACAGAGCGCGAAAACAATAAGGTTAGTAGAGACAGAGACAAACGAGAAATACGTAGAAAATAGACATAAGTTTACTGACGTTTCAGGGAGAAGACTCCCTTTCTTCAAAGTACTCTGAAGAAAGGGAGTCCTCTCCCTGAATCCCTGAAACATCAGTAAACTTTTTCTATTTTCCACGTCTTTCTCGTTTGTCTCTGTCTCTACTAACCTTATATATATATATATATATATATATATATATATATATATATATATATATATAGATATATATATATATATATATATACACAAAGTAGAAGTACGCTCTTCGGAGACCTTCGGAAAGTCTCCCAAGAGAGTACTTCTACTTTGTGCGTATTCCTGCAGGAACTAAGGACTCCACTTCACGACTTTATATATATATATATATATATATATATATATATATATATATATATATATATATATATATATATATATATATATATATATATATATATATATATATATGTGTGTGTGTGTGTGTGTGTGTGTAAGTTTATACATCTTTATTGTCCTGTGCACAGCCAATAATTGCAATTCCTGTAATCAAAACGAATCTGTGACAGTTTGCAAGCTAAGCGTTATTTTTATAGCAAGGTAACCGATAGGTGCTTATTTAGTAAGTGCTGCACCAGAAAGCTCTTTAAAAAAAGAAATTGTGACGTTCAACAAGCTATTCACCTGTGAGCAGTGATGGCGACTTTGTGAGGTAGGCATTAGAAGTACGGCGTGGTCCAATGAATGCAAGCGTACTTGTTTCTTGCCTCAAGCCATGCCCAATGCCAGCCGGATGCCTCGGTAGAATATAACTCTTAGTGTCCCTAGAACGGGTATATGTATTGAATAATAAAAGTTGTCGGACAGAATACCACCTACCCAATTAAGGGCACAGCTAGATGCATTGCATGCATCAATTTCGATTTATCCTGAGGATACAAATATAAAATGCTAGAAAGCAAGAATGAGAACAAATGCACCTATCGTCTTTAATCTTCATAACTTCTGACCAGCAATTTCCCTCCCTCATCTTGGCCTTTGCTGATTACAACAAAACACACCAAAAGCTCACGTACATCCAATCTGACCTGTCTTACGAAAAAGAAAACAATGCATGCTCTTGCAACAGCAAGCCACGTTATTTAGAGAGAGCACCCGAGTAAGTTCCTGCTGTGTATAGATCGATACGGGAAAAATTATTATATACTTCATTTGGCGGCATGGGAACTAATACCATTTGTATGTAAAAATCCGTCTGAGCGCTTTTGAGGCTCCAGAAAATGTCAAAGTTTAGAGAAAGAATAGTTTCCCGGTTATTTTTCCAACCACGTGTGTGCAATTATAAGGAGTCCTGTATTTTAAACCATTACATAACGACATTAGTAATGTCCTTCCTGATAAGGGCATATTAGAGCTGCTCCCAATAGACAAACGTAGAACGCTCACCAAGGCAACTTGATGGGTGAGGGTCAAATGGAAAAATTAATACAGGGTATAATTTACTGATTGATATAAACTTTGTCACCAAGATACAGCGCGAATAGCGGAGGCTTGACAAAAAGAAACAACCCGCGCACTGTATGTCAATTGTACCAGTTATTCTGGAGACGGCAACACACACTTTTCAACAAATAAAGGTAAAACAGGCAGGGAAAAGAAGATCTAAATAATAACAAAGTGTCGCGAGAAGTACCGGGTGAAAATGGGCCGAAATGGCAAACCTGCGTGTATCAAAAGGTGCTTTTTGTTGGAAGTATGCTGATGCATTGGTCATATATATTATTATACAGAAAACTTCTTTGGGCAATCGAAGTTTCATTTAAGTGCCAATAAGGCTAGGCACGCGATACTGATCCAAGAACCACTTTTCATGACAATGGATTCTGCCGCAAATATGTTTTGCCTAGGTGCCCCGTAACGCTTCAGGATTGTGCATTTTGCCCAATGAAGAGAGCAGGGGCATGCTTTGAAATGGATAGCCTGGTTGCTTTCCATGAATGATCGCAGAGAATTAGCGTTCTCTTAAAGGAAATGATACCATTCACACAGCAGCATTTTGTAAACAGCCCCTTCAACGCCAGGATCGTAAGTGCATCACATGCCTACTAATTTGTTAGCAGGTGCGAGACAGCTTCGACGTACGGAATGACTGCTCGATTGGGGCATTTTTGTAATGGTTTTACTTCCTTGAACCGGACTCTGCTACAATGCTGTCAGTCGCGCTGTGCAAGAATCGCTGGGGAAACCAACGGCTACCAGTTGCCGCACTTGAATGCGGAAGCTTGAAGTAAACCTCATTTCAGCAATAGCGCATGAGGGAATTTCTTAATGCGGTCTTCGTATACCTGTTTCACAAGACTGTTTTGTCAACCTGTTGGAAACGCTTTGTACTTGTGCAATTACCACAAACTTCCTTCCCCTATTTATTGAATGCTTATCGTTGCTCAAGAATGAAGCACTCGCTTGTTCAGGAGGGACACAAGGAGTGGTCCAGGTAGACACTACAAATCAGTTATTCAACGTGTTACAAAACGCAATTTTTAAAGTGACTTGGTGACTACGCCATCTACTAGGTAGCAACAAATGAATTTTCAAGCACTTAATCAGTGAAGGTCACCTATAAATAACAAATTCATGACCTTAATGGGGCATGCTCTAATAGAAGAAAACCTGTCGTTGCAAGTCAGTTGCGTTCATCACGCCTTGTCGTCACACGTATTTTTCACTGTAGTACAGCAACTACGATATACATATTTAAGGCTTTGCGCGTGGCTACGTTTGTGTGAAGGATGAACGGGAGCAAAACGCCCAGCCTTAGCGTACGTCACAAGTTTGCAAGCACAAGCGCTACTTTTTTTTCCAAATCGTCTTGTGCTGCGCAGAAGAATTCGCATAATTACGGTATGGTACAGTGATACCTAATAAACGACGAGCAAGAGTAAAAAATACTACGCTTCTTTGCTCTGTTCGGCGAGTCGTTCCTAAAAGCTTCCATAAACTTATGAAAGTGCCACGCATACAAATGCTTGAAGAAGGTATTTTGAAGATGCACTAATTAGAAAGCCTCACGATTTTCTTTCTAAAGCTATTGTTTTGCGTAAATCACGACACAACTCGCCAACGATGCCGCGTACGACTAGAAATACGAGCAGTGGCGGCTTGTCGGTTTCAAATTGGAATTAAAGCGACAAGGGCCATTTGTTTTGGTTAAAGCTTCCTCCGACAAAACGTAAACTGGAAAATAGACTACTCGTGATAATACGAATAACAAATTAATGCCTAACGTGTAAGAGTTTGAGAAAGGAAGATCTCATTCGCGTGCAACTGCCAATGAATAAACATTTTTCGCTTGGGGCATAGTGCGCGTTTTTATAGTTTTCGGGGGCGTCAATGAAGTCTCTTGGGTTTGAAGCTGTGGCGAGGCAATTTTTTACCACCATTGAACCTTCGTTATTTTGTTCATACATTCTCAGGCATTATATAAAAATGAATGTGTTGCGTCGGCAGCCCACACAGCGCTGGAATAGTGCCGTCTGCTTTGGTCCAGAACGCTGGACGGCACAATTCCAGAACGCTGGAATTGTGCCGTCTGCTTTGGTCAGCACCGCGAGCCTTGATGCAAAAGTACTTTTCATACAAACATAGCTCGTTGGTTCACGCCTCTGGTTACTATCTATTATGTCATATGTGATATGAAAAAATGTGTCATTTGTGCTCGCCTTTCATCATTCGTCAGGGTATGGTACCTGTGTCCCAATATACGCAGAAAAACCTACACTAACCTAATTATCTTTCTCCAGGCGAGCTGGAGAAAGTTAATTTCGAAAAACATATTGTGAAGTATAGTTTCGAAAACTTGCTAATAACAGGGCTTGCAGTAGAGTTGTACTGAACTTCTTGTGTAGAACAGAAATAAGTCTTAATCACGCTGTTTTAAGATGTTTCCAGGCCGTCTTGGTGCAGTGGAATAAGTACGTTATTTTTTATGAAGACCTCTTCAAAACGCCAATAAAGTTTTCAACCCTGCTCGCACTAGACGTTTACAATACTTGATCGAGTGAAAGTAGGTTTCCAGATGCTTTAACGTGTCTCGAGACGACTTCAAGACGGCTTGTGTTGCATAGGAATAGTGGAGAATATGAAGCCGCCGCATCCTCTGAACGTCACATATACCAAGGGTGACCAAAGAATGCCCTATTAGACGTTTTACGCCAAGGTGTATTCCTATTGAAATAGTTTCAAAAGCACGCCATGTTCGTCCTTTTACAATTGTGGAACGTTCGTTAATTGGCACACAAAATGCGAGTGAATTCCAGAATCCGAGCCCAGGGATAACGAATGGCAGGCGGTGACTGTGTCGACTTCGTTATTTCCGGTACAATATTGTACAGCCGTGCTGATTTCACATTGCGGCTTTTTGGCTTCAGTGCTTCGTATTCAAAATTCCGATCTTTTTGCCAGTATTACAATCTTCTAGTTCACTGTACCATTGTGCTTCCTGCGTGTTATATCTATACTTATGCTGAATGATCTCCACGATGTTTTCTTTTTTTACCGCACAGTATCTAAACCAAACACCACTTTTTCAAAAGACAATTTTTTTTTCAAAACACAAAGAACACACGTGCATTAGGCTGTGAATTGGCGCGTCT
The DNA here is from genome assembly GCF_048455015.1 of Haemaphysalis longicornis. Taxonomy (NCBI): domain Eukaryota; kingdom Metazoa; phylum Arthropoda; class Arachnida; order Ixodida; family Ixodidae; genus Haemaphysalis; species Haemaphysalis longicornis. Next base: position 111,961,566 of record NW_027526407.1, on the reverse strand, counting down.
GACCTTAGACGAACAGCCGAAGTAAGATAATGCCACAGAGGTGTGTCCCTGCGCGTCCCTTCCAGGCAATCTTAGTGCGGCTACGAGAAAACTTGCCCGCTTGCTACTAATCAAGTAAGGGCATGCGCGCCACGTCTGTCCCGGAGCCACAATTTTCGCCGCGCGCTTGTATGGTCTGGAAATTGTGACCACGCCTGTACCTCCGTTTGCCAAAATGTGTGTATGCCAAAATACTACAAATCCCTGTTTCTGGCAGAATTTTTCCATTTTTTGCCATTCTCAACACACCTGATACGTGATTTTTACAGAGCGTTCGTCCGCAAATCGATACAGCTCATACGGTAATCATTATACGTTCAGAAACTACACAGTTTACGGATGAGAGTGGGAACAGGTATTGTATTCCGTGGAAATGAAATGAATAAATCTCCGGCAAGTTCTCATTCCTCCGAAGGGAGATGGAATAAAATGTGATCACTACTCCACAGCAATGGTGTAAACTATTCCAACAACTATTTATTACAAGTAATGAACGGGAGTGGTTCATTACTCACTGAGCTATCGGCTGCCTTGCATTTGTGCCGCTGCACCACATGCTGGAGAACGTTTTGGATGTCGGGCGAGGTTGTCTTCTACTTTGAAGTCCGCTATGACAGGTGTTTAGGCTGCCGCGTTGAGGAGCGCTCGCTTCGTGTCGCTGTTTTGTCGTCTTGCTAGTTGCTGGCTTGGTCATGTCACGTTCCCGGCAGCCAGTGGGGCAGTCGTCGTGTTTGGAGGTGACGTCCGGGTTACATCGAGTCACGGGCTTGTGCACTTGTGTTGAATTGTGGTCGGTGGTGCATCGCCATTTCGTTGATGTTTTTGGTGTTTTTTCTGAAAAGAAGCTTTATCTCCTGAAGCTAGTGTTTTTTTATCCATGTTTGGTGGCAAATCTTTCTCATGCCAAGTGAACGCTGATACGGCCGCTCTGTTATTTGCAAAGACCGAGTGTAGCGCACGGTTTCTGCTTAATAAGATAGGGCGTGTGGGTGAGGTACTAATCGATATCAATCGGCCGCTGGACGGAAAAGAGCGCATGCGTCGAAAGCGATTCCTTCCATTCATAATCCCTTGCAGGGCCAAAAGATGCAGGTGTGGCCGTTTTTCTGCACCAGTAGCAGTGTGGAAGGCGTTGAGAGATCCGCCAGACGTCGGTTTTTGTTGATGCCGGATGTTGCACGGCAGGTGGTGTAGGAGCGACCGACGGAGACGATATACCGGGGTCTTTTGTAAATGATGTAGATCTTGGCGAGGACGACCAACAGCCACGGCATTAGTATTAGCGTGCGGCTCGCAGGGTGCAGTAGTTTTACTTCGGTGTAAAACTGGCCACTATCTCTGGAACTTCACGGATCACGTTGGTTATATGAACGACTTCTTGGCACCGCACATTTGGGTGTAATTTTGTTAGGCCCTCCCAAACTACTTGTTTGAGGGCTTCGTGGACTCTCCTAATGGGAATTCCCAGCCCGTAAAACTAGTTTGCACTGCAGTACCAGCTTGGCGGTACTGTAGGTACAGTAGGTACTGCAGGTCATGCAGGTACTGCAGGCATATCGAGGGACTTGTCTATTGGACTATGCTCGGACGAACGTTTGACAAGGCTTCGCGGTGTATTACGGCCCTTCCACCACAACACTTTTGATTTTGCCATGCATTAAGAAGCGTTGCTTCTTGTATTGCGCCATTTCCGAATAAAGTCATCGTTAGAGAGTCGTCATATATTAGACGGAATGAACTTCGCGAGAAAATGTATGGTATATCAGCTTCAATGTAGTGCTTTTAGTTATTATTTTTCCTACATTATAAATAGTAGTGTTTTCTAAAAAAAGCTTATGATTTTTTAGGTAATGGCAACGGCATCGCACTCCCAATTCCTACGTTCTGGGTACGTCAACACCATATTCACACGTTTTTGGACGCATCCAAGTCTGGCAAGACTAACATTTGCGTTTATGGCTGACCTTTATCTTGCTCATTGTCGTTAAAAATTATCTGGCTCTTTCTATCACACGAAATTCAGTGCTGGTGGTCGTACTGACTGCAGTGGAAAGGTGGTTTTGGCGTCAATAGCGTGTAGCCTTAGGGTGGCTCTCGCATCTCGGCTGCCATTGCTGGCATTCGTGACATCTGTAAGCAGCTCTGTCATTATTTATGGGCGCAGATAATATTTTATTACTTAAAGGGGCCACAGAGACAAAATACACGTTTCTGTTATTTGAAAGACTTCATGCTTTTTTATGTCTTATAGTGCCCCCAACGCTAGTCTGGCAGCAAATGATGCCGTATTCATTCAGGAATAATAAATTTAGGAGAAACGTTTGATTCTACCGCCAAATCATGTGTTTTTGTGACACCTGCCGCGAAGTCAGAATGACCGGTATTCAAACGAACGTCCTGTATTATGCGCCAGTAGGCTGCCAGCCTTGCTACCATCAGGCCTCACATATGGCACTTCCATGCTCAACAGCGAACCGATGGCCACCGTTGCTTTGTTTTTGCCCGTGTTTGCACCTCGCTCGTTTTTGTTGCGGTAGAAAGTAATCGTTTCGTGAAACATAACGTATGTCCGATAAACAGGGTCACGTAATGCAACTTCGCTTACGCCAACCGGCTAGTCTGTGTAGGACAAATGCAAAGCATCGGACTGCTTTCCAGCTAAAACAAGCATAGTGGGCCCAGTAACAACAACAGTGCATCTCGGTACTTCTTTGTTTACGTGTATTTTCGTAACTTGCAGTCTTTACTCCGCCATTCTCACTGCAAGATGAATAGGCATTACATATACGCTCAAATAGTTTGTTCTACAGGCTTATAAACCTTCTCTACTTTCTATTTGCTTTTGCCAGCGTCATCCAATCGCACAGCCGCGCATAAGAAATCATAGGTTCTGTTGAGGGAAAATATCTAGTGGGTCACACGGCGATTTCTTTTTCTCATAAAAATAGTTCATGCGTTTTTGCAGCCGCCCCTTTACATGAGGGCGATTTCCCGTGCAAGCCGGGTGAACTTCCCAAGCGTTGTAGACCCACACAAGGGCCGAGCGCCAGGCCAGGGAGTCACTTGTACCTATTTTACCGGTACGTGCCCGGCGCCACCAAGGCACACGAACGCACATGGCGCCTTCCACGGCCACGGTGGACGCTCAACTCACAACCGCCTGTGGCAGGACATGCCGCCAGACTCTTACCCCCGGCAATGGCGTAACGCGGCATGATGGCCGGGGGCCCCGCCAGAGGGACAAGGGTCAGGGGCCCCCCGTAAGGGTAAAGGCAGTTTTCCAGACGGGAATTTTCATTTCAGGGGTCTGCACTCGACCAGGAACGCCTGTACCCATTAAAGAAATCAGTGGATGCCCGGCGATACCAGGATTCGAACGCAGTACCACCCACATACGAGGCGAGTGCTGTACCTCTGAAACATCGCTGCGGTTCTAAGGTTACGACCATTTCCACCGGTGCATTTCCCGTCAAGGTCGGGTAACTTCCCACCCACTAGATCCCCTGGGCAGGGGATGCTTGTACCAATTTTACTGCTTGGTGTCCAGCGGTACCGAAGTACCTCCCACATTGTCGTACCCCGTGGTACAAACCGACGTGATGGAACGGTTATCAGCACTCTGGATCCCCCGTGCGGAGGGCACCTGTCCCCATTTGTATTCTGGTGGGTGACTAGCGGCTCCAGAGGAATCTATCACGTCTGCCGGAGTGGTAGTGCGCGTCCAAGCCCGTCATCCCCTGCCGAGACAGGGGGTGCTTTGCCCTTTGAGGTGGTGGGTGCCCAGAGGTCCAGGACCCGCCCAAAGGGGTTCGAGGAACCTACCACATGGCCTTGCATGGCTGCCTGTGGTCAAGTGCAAACGTTTTTTTCCACCAACGAGACGAGCTATTCTACGGGGACGCTTGAGCTCTTTAAAGAAACCGGTGGGTATCCGGCGGCCCAGGATTCGAACCTGGTACCTCCCGCTTACGAGACGAGTGTTTTGCCACTCGACCATCACCGTTGGTACAAGTTTCGGCCCCTTCAAGTGGGGCATTTTCCGACAAAGTCGGGTAACTTCCTAAGCATCGGTACCCTGTGCATGGTGCTTGTAGCAAGTTTGTTACTGAAGAAACAGTAAGGCAGTCACTGACCAAGTCAAAAAAGTAAAAAGACGTTTCGGAGCCCGTACGGGTTCCTTGTTCACAATGAGGCAAAAATGGACAAGTTTCGAATTTAAAGGTGCAGTTTGTGACGCAATGATTGCATGTAAAGCAATGGTAACGTTCCTTCATTTCGATTCATCGTGTCGGAGTGCGTTTGTATGAACGATGATTCAAGTAAAAGACGTGAGGTGACGTTTTCTTCTTTGCGCAGAATCGCAGCCTTGTCCCAGTCAATATCGTGCTGGTGCGTCTGCGCATACTCGGCAATCGCATTAGAAGCCACCTTTTGGTTTTTCACGTCGCGTTTGCACTCTTTCATCCTTCTGGGGAATTTTCCAGTTTCACCGATGTAAACACGGTTGCAATCGGCGCAGGGGATACGATAGACAACACCGAGGAAACGATTATCGGGCAGCGGGCCCTTGACTTTCGCCAGCTCATTCCGAAGCTTGCTGACCGGCACGTGTCCAATGCGTAGGTCATAATCCGCAAACGTACGGGCCAAAGCTTCGCTTATGCTACGTACAGCCGGTAAAAGGCTTGTCTATAACACAGCGTTCGTACTCTCAGCCCTATCCTGCCCCGCCGGAGCGGGATTTGAATAAAACTACTGCGGAATTCTGAAGTCTTAGCCCTTCGCTTTTGCCTACGACACGTTTGGAACAAGTATGTTTCGGCAGTTTTCGGATGTAGCTGGTTGAAGTTGAAATCGCTGTTATAGACAAGCGTTTTACCGGCTGTACATACGGAATTCTGGCAGTGGCGGTGAAGACCTTACGATTGGCAGCCTTAGGTTGTAGTATTTGCTTCTCAATTCTTTCAACAAAATGTTGTGGGTTGGCGTTGGCAGAAAGTTCCCGGCGTACTATTTTAAGTTCTGCTTTCAGGTTGTTCCCGTCTTTGCAGATTCTCCTCGCACGCGTCACCAGCGATGAAACGACGGCTCTTTTGTGGGCGACCGGGTGGTTCGATTGAAAGTCCAAGTACTTACCGGTGTGTGTTGGCTTCCGGTACTCACTGAAGGAGAGCTCAGCGTTCTTGCGTTCTACCGAGACGTCGAGCCTTACTGTTTCTTCAAACAATGCCTGACCAGATGAACTTTCGTCGTACAGTTTGTTACCGGTTGGTGCCCAGCGGTACCGGAGTACCTACCCCTTACTTGTAACCAATGATATGGTCCGGCGTGGTATTATGGTTTCCAGGAACCCCACAAGGCAGCAGCCTGTTCCCACTTTGAAACTTGTGGGTGGCCAGCGGCTGAAGTCGGGGAGCAGCAGCCTTCCACTTATGCCGCAGTGGTAGAGCGGGCCCAAGCCCTTTATCCCCTGCCGAGGCAGTTCAAGGGGGCGCTTGTACCCATTTGACTGGTGGGTGCCCAGGCATCCGTGACTCCACCCGAAGAGGTTCGAGGGACCTCCCACATAGCCTTTCACGGCTGCTTGTGGTCAAGCTCCAAGCGTTTATTCCAACGTCCAAGGCGTCTAGAGCCTGCGGGGCCGCTTGTCCCCATTAAAGAAGCCCGTGGGTATCTGGCGGCCCAGGATTCGAAACTTCTACCTCCCGCTTACGATACGAGTGTTTTACCACTCGACTATCACCATCGGTTTCTGAAAAAAATTCTCCCGCACCTCCCCGAAGGGAATCGTGCAGAAATACGAATGCATTGGGTGCACGGATGAGTGTGTTGCGAGTAATGGCGTAATTACTGACGAGAGTGTGAACGTAATCATTTATTCATCAGCACCTGTTTGTGTCACCGTTGTACCTGACGGCCACAATCACTGCCTTGTGATCGCTAAAGTGCACGGTCAAAGGGTCTTTGAGAAGCATACGTGCGTCACAGTTTCGCGTAAAGACCAGATCAATGCAACTCCCGTGAATGGTAGTGGGGCACGTGTCGAAGCCGGCAGAAAGACAATGCATAGAGTGCCTGGTCTGCATGTACGCGAGCAGCCACTCGCCACTCTTCTTGCGCACGTCAACGTTGAAGTCGCCAACTAAGACTATGAGGTCAGAGGGTTTGGAGCGCACGCGCACACTTTCCATAGCCGCGTGCAGCTGCGCGGCAACGGCGTCTCGAGCGAGGTTGGGCGCGAGGTACACGGTCACCACAAAGACTCCGTCTCCGGTGCAGGCTAGGGTGTACAAGTCCTTGTACGGAGACGTGTCTCGAACGGGAGACGTGGCAACGGCGTGCGATATCAAGTTCCCTCGGGCGTGTCCTCTCCCCTTGCCCTCCACTACTCCCGCCCGAGCTACCACCTGCTCCGGTTGCTAGGCGCGCCACAGCTGTTGCTAGGGGCGAAGAGGAGCGCGGAGAGATAACACCTGCGGGCGCACGCCGACGGAGCACGACAACCCCCGACTAAGAAATGCATTCGCATTTACGACGACGACGACGACGAAGGCAGAACTACGAGGCGCGCGCTCACGTGCGCTCGCGCTGGACGAATGCAGGCGCACGCCGGCCAACGGAGCAAGGCAGCCCCCGGCACGACGACGACGACGACGAAGGCAGAACTACGAGTCGCGCGCTCACGTGCGCTAGCGCTGGAGGAATGCAGGCGCACGCCGGCCAACGGAGCAAGACAACCCCCGGCTAATAAATGCATTCGCATTTAAAACGCAGGAACGTTTTTTCCCTTTTTTCCGGTTCGTCGTTGCCTTACGGACATCGCTGCTACGGGCCGGTGTTCACCAAAACCATTCCCTTCATCTGTGGCGGGAAGCGGTTCTTTCTCGTGTATTTTCTCGCATCGCTCATCCGCATCACCATCCTCATCACCTTGCCGCAGCTTCGAACGGGACGGTCGCCCTCAGCGGGGTAGGGGGTGGGGGAATGTCACGGGGCATAGTGGTGGGCAATACCACTCAACGCCATTATACAGGACCAGCGATGAAGACGATGAAGAGGGTGCTGGCGTACCCTGCGCTGGCCATCTCATCGCCATCTTGTAAATAATGTAAATAGATCCTTCGCCTTCTTCACGTTTCGTCTCATCTGCTCTGCCGCCACGTTACAATATAGCTTATTTGAGCAAGTCTGCATTAAAAGTGGTGTCAGTATGATTCTAATGAGCCAATCTTTTCAATGTTCAAAGTTGTTCTGTGTCTTCATGTCCCCTTTAAGCTATGACAAAGAGCGACTTTCTGCCAAACGTTTACTTGTGGCTTCTGGGAGAAGCTTCCCCGGCTATAAGACATGAACAATTCGTGTTTTCTGAAAGGCGTGATGGAAATTGCTACGTCTTGAACTACACTAATTGTGTTAACCACTCCACAAGTTATGCACGTGCAGAATTTTCTCCCAAAAAATATTTCAGTGAGCAGTTCTTGGGAAAGAAAAGGTTTCTTTTATTGAGCAACCCTGCAAATCCCACCGTTTATGACATAATTTTTCAATTCAAATTTTCAAACCTTCTCAGGGTAAAAAGCATGGTTTCTTTCGCAATTAGCTTGAGTTACGCCGTTTACAATATTCTTTTTGCACTTGTTGCAATGAGATAGTTTCAGTGTGATTGTTATGACTCAAAGACACCACGGCGATCCGCTCCTTCCCCTTCACATTCTCCGTCCTTGTTGCATTCTCCGTTAGGGCTTCCTTCCAACTAGAAATGAAAGGGGGATGAAAATACTCAAGTTATTATACGATGCCAATACCAGCCATATTTCATCATTTTAAGCCGTCAATATTCAAACAGTTGTCACTTTACAAAATTTTCTGACCCACGTATCTGTCTTTTTTTGCAAAACGGCTTCCTAAGTTGATCCTATTAAACCTTGAATAGGGCACATCAAGAAAAAATATTGCGCCCTTTCTTGAGCTGAATTTTTTGCGCGGGACGACGCTCACAAACACACGCGTGCGCACTGACATATATTAATATTTACCCATATTCCCACCATTGCTTTGAGTATGAGTATCTGCAAGCGAACTACAAGACCTGTTGCCTGGTCTAGCGTTTATTTCTTCTATCGAATCATAATGCTTCCTAGGACGCTTTTTTTGTGTTTGGTTCATGATTCTTCGCTAGACGAATCGGAGGACTGATGCACCAGTGGGTCTTCGTCATTAGGAAAACAAGACCTGCTGACCCAGACCACTGAAATGGGGATTTTTCTTATGCGGAGTTTCTCAATAGCAATCTCGCCATAGGTCGTTGAGCTGACCTGTGCTTCTTTTTAATGCGCTGGTTTCCCTCTGGCTGATGACGTCCCCTTACTGATGAAAGTAGCTGACGCCTCAAGCGTTGTATCTTTTCACACAATGCATGCTAGACTAGACATCAAAATTTTTACCGCATTCTTGACACAAAAGTGTTGTAAAATCTTGTCCCATGGCTCACACATTCGCAAGGTGTATTGGCTAAAGATTGTCTAAATATGAAGAAAGTCTGTCCTGGTTACCTCGCTAAATAAGTGATTAAAGATGAATAACACCCTAATTTAAGGGTTTGGGTAACGCAGCTACGCCCGGCATTGAGGATCGGTTGAGCGTGTGTCACAAGCCCCCTTGCCTGCTCGCGCAAACAAAGAGGTGCGACCAGAGTTATTTACATTTGTTTGGTGGCCAGCCCATGCGTATGCACTTGTGCCGAATTTGCTGGAGTAGTAAGAGTTAACAGGGGCACACGGCTACGTTTTAATTGAAATACTTTTACTACGTACACAAGACGAGAACACACGGGGGAGACAACCCTTGAGAAAAAAAAGGAAAGATTAAAAAAAACCTTAAGCGGACCTCGGCGTTGTGGCGCAGGCTATAAACTGGGAGATGCCGAGCAATGGGCGCACGTGCGCGCTCGGCGGCGAATAAACAGCGTTAACTAGACAAGCTTCATCCACAAAACAAACCGAATGCACAAGTGGGGGGGGGGGATAGAGACACACTCTCTGGGAAATCCTACATTTTTTTCCCAAGGCAACACAAACAAAAAATATAGCACGTACGAAAGCTGTAAGCGACACGAGAAACACTATAGGAGGAGGCATAAATCTTAACCCTAAGCGTGGTTATAGATAACCGCGAAATCAATGAAGGAAAGTTACGGCGAAGTCGAGTCGGCTGCGCCGGGCAGCCTCTTACGTTTTTAGGGGCTCCGGAGTGCGGCGCCTGGTCGGCCTCGTGACCTGCGACGACGAGGCGAACTCGATCCTGTAGACGAGGCGCTGGTCGTACCGCCGCAAGATTATCAACGGACTTCTGCTAAAGCTGCGTCACCCCCGGACCCTCCCCAGCATCTTGCACGTTGACAAATCTTCGGTCCACTGCCTCGAACTACCGCTCGCACACCCTGAAATAGACTTTACCCGATCGCCCCACTGTCCTGCACATTTGCACGTCCGCAGTCCACATTGTTCCGTTTTTTCTCTGGGCCCCCGCCAACACTGCGAACTTGGGAGTGCGGGGCTGCTCCTCGGGTTGTGACGTCGTTTTCCTGGAGTCGCGGAAGCGCCCGAGCTGCACAATACCGCAAGAGAACATGTAGCTGGGCGTATTGGTTTAGGTCTACAGACACACTGAGTTGCGCAAATTGTAAACTGCTGGAAGTGTATCGTCTGTCCGTGTCTTCTTTCTTCGTGTTTTGTATTTGCACCACTTAGTATGTTTGTGGACCATACCGGTTGCCCCTGGCGCACTGACGCCGCCTCCCAACAAATTGGGACAGCCGCGAGCGAGCCGAACTGCCGCGTCCCCACCACGTGTCCTCTTCGGAGCAGTGACAACGAAGGGCAGGGAAAAAAACGAACACTGGAAAAGCAGACGGGGTGACTCCGGTGCCGAAGCGCAACCAAAAATGGTCACCCCCTGCCGAGGAAGCCGTCATGTCGGCTACCCATTTGAAAAAATTGAGGGCCTGGCCAGTCGTTTGTAAGAGCATGCAGCACTACATACTGACACAGTGAACACGCAGAAGTCACACTTGGACCACGCAGTAATTTACCAAGAAATAGTAACAGGATGATAGGGGAGAGTGTGATACACTGTTTTGATCCAACAATAATTTACCGCACGAATACAGAAGGGTACAGTTGACACAAAAGGAAGAGTTCTGTCATAGAAGCAGGACAGCGTAGCCCACGGTGTCTACATATTTGCACGAGACCGTGCTGACACATAATTACACAGAAAAATGATATAAGGTACAGGAAAGCAAGTGGAGCATAAATGGCTGCCTAGTGCATCAAAAAAATAACGTAAATAAATGTTCCGGACCCTACATTACGAAAGACAAAAATGTGGCCTGAATAGAAAGATCAAAATTAAACGAGAAACGAGTAAACAAGAGATGAAAATGGTGTATATGGCAAGTAAGGCTTACGCGTACGCTTCCCGTGTGGAGTGTTTGTCTCTCCAGTTAGTTTTTTTATTAAAAAAAATTGCCGCCTGATCAACTTGCCCCAATTCCTCCGGCAGTGATTTGTCAGCTTAGGGTCCTTTGAGCACACTCGTCGTCCAGTTAATTTGTTGAACAAAGTGACGCCAGGTGGGTTTTGGACTCATAGTCAGTACTCATACTCATACACCCATCCACGCCAATGCGTGTTCTCGAAATGAAATGGTGGTCCAGGACGAGCATGAAGTCTTGAAGGACGGGACATTGTGCTTCCAAACGGAGGTATCTGAAGGTCGACCAGGGAATTTGCCATTTTGTACCAAAGATGGTGTGTACTTCGTTCAAACAGTAGTGGGCAGTGTTACATTACAGATAGACGTGCTTAGGCGTCTCTGTTTTACCGCACAGGATGCATACCGTTCCATAGGTCACAAGAAAGCCCCAAAACTCCTGCCGAGCCAAAACGCTCACAAAACCGGCGTCAAAGCAAAAAAAAATGTTTACTTCTTTCGGGAAAGGGCGAGCTCCCACATGCTTCAAAACGTTCCTGCCTGGTGCGCCCGCGGGACTTTGCGAGTACAAATGAGGCATATTAACGTCCACTAGGAGGTTCCTGTACATTATTCGTGGCTTAGCGATGAGAGAGAGAGAGAGAGATAAAGACATTTATTCGGTGAAATCCGGCACCGGGGGGTGCGTCACGCAGGACTCCGCCCCGTCCGTGGAGTCCCCGAAAGGACCGGGCTGGATGACTAATGTGCCTGGGGAGACCGGGCGTGAGGGGCATTACAGCCACCACCTTGGTGACTGCCCGATCCGCCTCGTTTCTGTCTAACCAGGGCTAGCTCCAGCTGCTGGATCACCGTCCGTTGCGCACTGAGGTCCGTAGAGTTGAGCGCGCACTGCACATTCGGGGGGAGCACCCGCGGGTACCCCTGAGTTTCGTGTTCTACACATCCCCACATTACGTGTGGTAAGTCTGCTAGCACCAGTTCACACACACAGCACGTGTCACTTGCGTAGTATCCTGGACACACATAACGCGCCAACGCCGGCGTAATCACTGTGTTTGTCTGTAGTTGACGATAAAGCACTCCCTCGGTACGGGTGAGGAGTGGGTGTGGCTGCACTGTCTTCCTCCGTTGCTCCCGATGCCAGGCGAGTACGTCTCCATAGTTCAGAATTGGGTGCATTTCATTGGAGCTGTCGCAGTCAGTCTCATTTCCCTCCGCCCGCGACGTGAACGGTTCGGCAGTCGCTACACGGTGTGCGAGCTCTCGTGCAACTTTGTCCGCCTCCTCATTGCGGTTGGGGGTCCCCTTCGATAAGTTTCCCATGTGAGCCGGGAACCATCTGAGGTATGCTCGGGCCATTCTGTTTGTGGGTGCCAGTTTCCACGCGACGCTGCTTATCGCATCTCTGCTGTATCTGTGGACAGCAGAGAGGGAGTCGCTCAGTATCGTGATGGTTTGACCGGGTTGACAGGTCAACGCAAGCGCTATGGCAGCTTCTTCAGCTTGCACGGCCGTACGGGTCCGAACACTGCCGGCCGTTACACACTGACCATCGCGTGCTCGTATTACCGAGAGTGCAAAGACCCCGGTCTTGTGCTGATGTTCGGCTGCGTCGACGTAATATGCCGCAAATTATGCCGCAATAATATGCCGTAATTTGTAACCGCAAAAAGCGTGCCTCGGACCGGGGTTAAAGCCTTTATTGTGGCGAGAAACGTAGGTGTGCGGATCCAAGGTGCTGTAATGCCGCGCTGAGGAATGAGTCCGGTTGGCCACAGAAGTACAAGAAGCGCAGTACGAGCAGCTCCATGTCTACACTCACAAGGCCTACAACTCCTGTCTCCAGACCCTAAAACAGATTAGAGCAGCACATAAGTTCAGATGCTGAAAGCCAAAGGAAGACGACCGAAAATGGTTAAAGTTTGTGTATTGTGCTTGTGTCAATGGTAGCTATGCGTGCTTCGTACAGCATGGTAATGTACACGATGTGTGCCCTTGAGAACAGAGGGAAGTTCCTCGTTTTCCATGGCTGAAATTTCCTCTCATTCGCTGCACATTTCACCCGCCATGTTGTCACGCACGCCTTCCTCAGGTTGAGGCGATTTCAAGCACTCTCTTTCCAAATAGATGCGGAAGAAATGACGTGCTTGTAAATTCGCTTACCAACCACGGCGACAAGCTGCGCTCGGAAACCTAGTGGAAGAAATTACAGGCACGAGAATGGGCGCTCAATAACAGCTGAAGAATTGTATTGTTCTCAGGCAAGAAATGAAACGATACAAGAAAGGCAAAAACAAAAAAGTAAACATAAGGTATTGCCAGGAATTATGTATAAGTTTATTGATTGCGTTTGCTGCCTGGCCATGCCCGGCTGTGTTATCTGCGTCCGAAGCGAAGCGCGTCTTCCATTCTTTATTTTTATGCCGCACGGGCTATCAAATTCAGATAAGCAGACTGTCTCGCCCGAACGTCACTAGCCCAGAATGATCTTCTTTGATATACAATGTTCTGGATGTAAATCGACGGTTCCAGAAACACTCGCGCCAAGAGATAAAAGCCTGCAGAGTAGGCACCATGGCATTCAAATCGCCGACCGCAGGTTACGCGCGTCACTTTGGTGATTGCTCTATCGCAGCAGGAGCACAAGTTCGCTCGAATAACCTTTTTTCTTGAAGTCAACTGCGTCGTCTTTGGCAACGTGACATCTGGTAGAGGTGCGGAGTACATGCACCCTCAACCCTCTTCAAGTCGTCAAGCAAGCCCAACTCGTGCCAGCCGCTGACAGCAAGGCCTAGAGCCGGAGATTGGACTACTGCCGGATAAATTGAAGGCGGAAGACGTCACGGCCGTTGCCACGAACAACGCATCCACGATGACCACGAGCCATCCTGTTGTTCTGCAGCAACCCCGGGAACCACCATTATTTCATGGATCACCCACAGAAGATCCTGAGGACTGGTTGGAGAAAGTGGAGCGTGTTCGGATATTTAACCGGTGGGATGACGAAAAAACGTTTCGGTATGTCTTCTTCTATTTGCAGGATGCAGCTGGAACTTCGTTCGAGAACCATGCAAGCTTTTTGACTTACTGGACTCTCTTCAAAAGCGAGTTTCTTAAAACGTCCGCCAAACTCGTGTGAAAGGCACGAGCTGCACTTTTGCTAGAAACGCACACGCAACACCCCAACGAAGGGGTAGTGATCTTTGTTGAGGATATGAAGAGCTTGTTTCGACGTGCGGATCCGGAGATGACAGAAGAAAAGAAACTAAGGATCCTTATGCGGGGGGTAAAGCAGGAGCTTTTTGCTTGCCTTGTATCAACCCTCCTAAGGCTGTGACCGAATTCGCGTCTGAGGCGGCCGCGATGCAGAAGACGCTGGAAGTTCGAACGAGGCAGTACGATCGCCCTGTCACCGCGTTGGTCTCCGAGACGATCGGTGCCTGGGCTACAACCTGCGACACACTGTGCGAGACCATCCGAGCAGTGGTCAGGGAGGAGCTTCGGAAGCTTCTTCCGACGACGCCGCAACCTGAAGTGGCTTCCCTGACTGACGTCATCCGCGAAAAGGTTCAACACGCTTCCGCGGCACCCCGCGAACCACAGCCGATGACCTACACCACGGCTGTTCGTCGACCCCGCCCTACTCCAGCCCGTGTACAAGAAGCTCCGCCGTACCGCCGTCCCCTCTCACCGCCGCCATCCACCGTACCGCCGTCCACAGCACATAACCAGACGGCGAGAAAGACCGACGTTTGGCGAACCGCCGATAATCGTCCGCTGTGCTACCACTGCAGAGAGGCCGATCACATCTATCGTCGTTGCCCATACAAGAGACTCGGACTGTGTGGTTTCCCTGTCGACACACCTCGCTCTCTCCCTGGACAACGACCACGTGATATCGACGACTACCGTTCTCAAACCAGCCGTGGCACAGCCCGTTTCAACCGTTCGCCGTCGCCCTTCTCATACCAATCGCCGAGCCGCCGTAGCAATGCTGTCTTCTCACGTGGAAGGTCCCCCAGCCCACACAGGAGAAAATAAAAGGAGCAAGTTTGGGAGGTAAAGTGGCACAACGGCTGAAAAATGAAAACCCTCCAAAGAGGCAGCGACTCGCCGAAGACAGTGAATCAGGACATGCCCTCATCCCGACGATCCGACCTAACCCTGACGATACTCCCGAACACGACGACAGCCACACGGCGCGACACGTACCCGACATGATCGAATCTGCCGCTGAGAAGACGACGACAACGACGACGCACAGTGTGACACCGTCAACACGCACAAGCCGAGATGCGACGCCCCGACGCAGCCGGAACTCGAGGAAGGCGGCATCTGATGTCAAGGTGTCCATTGACGGCTTTGAAGTAGTCGCCTTCATCGACACGAGAGCTGACTACTCAGTCATGAGAGGACCATTTGCGTCTAAGCTGAGGAAAGTTATGACTAAATGAGACGGTCCGCACATTCGCAATGCAGGAGGCCACCTCGTGAGGCCAAGTTCAACATGCACATCCCGCATAACCATAGCCGGCCAACGTGCCCTATGGCGTTCGTCATTTTGCCGAACTGCTCCCGCGCCGTCATCCTTGCAATGGACTTCTTGACGGACAACGGTGCAATAATTGATATATAGTCCAAGTTCATAACTTCTCCTCCGATCACTCTATGACGCCGGAACCGAACCCCGAACACCATGCTGCTGTAAGGATCGCCGATGATCATGTCACCCTGTCACACCGCGCAAGCTTGATGATCACGGCTTACTGTGAAGATGCTGTTCCTGACGTCGACGCTATCATAGTGAGTGATCAAAGGTTGCTCCTCGACGTCGGTGTCTCCGTCGTAAGAGGCATTTTAAGCAACGTCAATACCAAGTTTTAATCACTAATTTCAGCGAGGAACACCAGCATTTAAACAGGGGCGCTGCAATTGCGTTCCTCGAAGAAACGCAAGAAACAAGTGATGTGATCGTGGTCGCCGACTTTGAACGCTCACCCGAAGATGCCTTCAAGCTTCCGAATCCCCTCGACGTGAATTCGGCGTTGCCGCAAGAAGAACGGAAGAAATTATTGTATTTGCTGCGTCGCTACAGCAGCGAGTGCTTTTGTCGAATTCAAAATTGCGTCAGACACCTCTGGTGAAGCACCGGATATTAACGGAAAATAGAGCCCGACCTACCCGACAGTCACCCTACGGGGTCTCTTCACACGAGCGCGGAGCCTCCCGGACTCAAGTCGAAAACATGCTCACCGACGCCTTTATACAGACATCGAAAATTCCATGGGCTGCACCAGTCGTACTCGTGAAGACAAAAGACTGCACTTTAAGGTTCTGCGTTGACTACCGGCGACTGAAGAAAATCATCGATAAGAATGTGTACCCCCTGCCACGAATCGACGACGCCCTCGACAACCTCTGCCATGCGAAGTACTTCTCATCGATGGATCTGAAGACCGGCTACTAGCAAATTGAAGTGGACGAAAGAGACCGAGAGGACTGCATTTATAACCTCGGATAGTCTATACGAGTTCAAGGTGATGCCGTTTGGGCTGTACATGGCGCCAGTAACGTTTCAAATAGTCATGGACACTGTGTTAGCTGGCCTGAAGGGGCACACATATCTCGTATACCTCGACGACGTTGTGGTATTCGCCCGAAATTTCAAAGAACACTTCGCAAGAATTGAGTCTGTACTCGAGGCTATTCGCATGTTGGGATTAAGGCTGAAGCATGAAAAGTGACGCTTCGCTTACGACGAACTCAAGTTTTTGGGACACGTTGTCAACGCCGCAAGAGTCCTGCCTGACCCGGCGAAAACATCAGCCATAGCGAACTTCCCCATACCGAAAGACAAAAGATCGTGCGAAGATTTCTCGGAGTGTGCGCATACTACCCGCGCTTCGTCGCAAAACTTCGCACCCATTGCAGAGCCACTCACGCGCCTGACAAAAGATAGCACCCCTTTCGCCTGGGAAAACGCCCATGAAAAAGCATTCTGCAAGCAGCAACAACGCCTGCAAAACCCTCCCGTGCTCGCTCATTTCGACGAAAACCCCGAAACAGAAATGCACACCGACGCCAGTGAGATAGGCTAGGGAGCTGTTCTCGTCCAAAAGCAAAGCGGTTGCGGAAAATTAATCGCCTTTGCTAGCCGTGGTCTCTCGAAGAAAGAGAAATATTACTCAGCCTCGGAAAAAGTGTGCCCCGCAGTTATACGGGCCATTTCGAAATTTCACCCATACGTGTATGGTAGCCCATTCAAGGTTGTCACAGACGACCATGCGCTGTGTTGGCTCGCCAATTTAAATAGCCCCTCTGGCCATCTTGGGCGGTGGAGCTTGCGCCTGCAAGAGTTCGACGTTACAATCGTCTAAAAATCCGGCAGGAAACACTCCGACGCCGACTGCCTGTTTCGCGCCCACTTCGACCCACCACCACAAGGCTCCGATTAAGACAGCACGTTCTTCCGAGTCGTGACTGAGAGAGACTTAACCGCCCAGCAGCGTGCCGACCCCGACTTGCGCGTCATGATCGACTACCTCGAAGGATGCAATGTCGCCGTGCCTAGGACGTCCACGTGGAACTTACCAGCATTGAGCCTCAAAAACTCCGTCCTCGTGAAGAAGAATTTCAGCCCCGGAACGATGACGAATTATCTACTTCTCGTCCCCGCAGACCTCCGTGACGACATTTTGTAAGCGTGCCACGACGACAGGTCTTCCGCTCATCTCGGCACAGCTCGCAGTATAGCACAAATCAAGGCGAAGTAATTCTGGCCCCGCCTTACATCCGTCGTCACCCCACTACGTTCGGAGTTGCCGTGACTGCCAGCGACGAAAAACGCCGCCGACAAGACCCGACGGACTTCTGCAACCGATCACCGCCCCGTCGAGGCCCTTTCAACAGATTTGAATGGGCATTCTAGGCTCGTTCCCTACGTCACGATCATAGAACAAGTGTATGTTTCTATCGACAGACTACTTGACGCGCTAAGCAGAGACCACCTCTCTTCCGAGGGGGACTGCACAAGAAGTCGCCAAGTTCTTTATGAACCAAGTTGTGCTGCAACATGGAGTCCCTGAAGTCTTTATCACGAACCGCGGAACGGCCTTCACTGCGGAGCTTATGCAAGAAATCTTACGCTACAGCACCACGGATCACCGAAGAACGACGGCGTATCACCCACAAACGAACGGGCTAACAGAACGTCTAAACAAAACGGTCGCGTATATGCTGTCAATGTACGTCAAAGTTGAACATAAAACGTGGGACGAAGTTCTTCCGTATGTCACGTTTGCGTACAACACGGCTATACAGGAACCAACGCAGATGACGCCATCGAGCTTGTCTACGCAAGACTGCCGACTACGATGCTTGATGCCATGCTTCCTCGTGTAGAACACGACGACCTCAACCCCGACGAACAAGGATACCTTCAGCGTGCGGAGGAGTCCCGCCAGCTCGCTCGAGTTCGTACAACGGACCAGCAGCTGGTGGATAGTGGGCGCTACAGCCTCCGACGCCGAGACGTCGAGTACCACCCAGGGGATCTTGTTTGGGTCTGGACTCCCATCCGACGACGCGGACTAAGTTAGAAGCTTCTGCGACGGTATGTAAGACCCTACCAGATTCTACGACGTGTCGGCTAACTTATCTACGAGATGATCCCCCATAATGATTCCGGAACATCACGATGACGTACGCGACCCGAAGTTGTCCACGTGGTTCGCTTGAAACCTTACTATGCAAGATGACGGCCTTTTTTATTGCTGTTGTTTGGACTGCATTATTTTAGCATCGGGTCGATACACTCTTCGAGGGGGGTAATGTACCGAATCATGTATACGTTTATTGTTTCTTTTTGATGCCCGACCCCGCCCGGCTGTGTTATCTGCATCCCAAGCGAAGTGCGTCTTCTATTCTTTATTTTTATGCCTCACGGGCTATCACATTTAGATATGCAGACTGTCTCGCCCTAACGTCCCTAGCCCATTATGATCTGGATGTAAATCGACGGTTCCAGAGGCACTCGCGCCAAGAGATAAAAGCCAGCAGAGCAGACGCAATGACATTCGAATCGCCGACACCAGTTTACGCACGTCGCTTTGTTGATTGCTGTATCGCCACCTTGTATCCTTTGAGTTGTTAGGGGAGCAGTAATTCGCTCCAATAAACTTGTTTTTTTTTAAGACAAATGCATCGTCTTTGGCAACGTGACAATATCCTACTTTTTTGGGTAACAAAAAGGTCGATTGATGACCTGCTGACGCATGCTGGCGCTCGCTCGTGTATTGAAAATGCTCCATAAATATAACATGTTCTGTGGCAACTGTAGCCTATGAGGACATCACTCTACTCACAAAAGGGCTCGCACGAAGGCTCTTTCACGCGTGAAGCAACGTGGCAAGGTTTCTGCCTGTAGCACAACGTTGCTGCCACTTACCGAGCCCAGCTCCTTCTGAAGAGGTCATGATTATTTCTGCCCCTGAGAAGCGGCAGAAGACACTACACAGCTCACCTAGCTCACCCACTTCCGTCGCGCATGTGCAAAAGGAGGCCCATCGTCGGTATTGCACATAACTCGCAATTCCTCGCTCCCGCCAACACGGCCTCTTGGTCATACCTCGGCAAAGTTGGCGCGACTTACTCAAACTCACTCACTATTTTTTTTGGAATCACCACTCACTCAAACTCAAACTCACATTGAGCACAAAACTCAGAACTCACTCGGACTCAAAACTCAAAATGGACTCAAACTCAAAATGTGCTCAGAACTCAAAATGAACTCAGAACTCAAAATGTACTCAAATTTCAATATGTACTCAAACTCAAAATGTACTCAAACTCAAAATGTACTCAGAACCCAAAATGGACTCAAACTCAAAATGTACTCAGAACTCAAAATGGACTCAAACTCAAAATGTAGTCAAACTCAAAATGGACTCAAACTCAAAATGTACTCAAACTCAAAATGTACTCAAACTCAAAATGGACTCAAAACTCAAAATGTACTCAAAACTCAAAATGAAATCAGAACTCAAAATGGGCTGAGAACTCAAAATGAATTCAGAACTCAAATGGCCTCACAACTCCCTCATGCTAGGAATTTACTGTGGCTCAGATGGACTCTGATTTCATTAGCATTCAGTGTTGTCAAATTCACGCGTGGTAAAAATATTACGGGTGCAAATTCGTGAGCGCAAACTCTTGCATTCCGCACGACATGACACTGTAGCTCCTGTGAGGTCGGAAACAATTTTTGTTGCAGATTTAATACAGCTATACCTGCTGCCCATGATGACTAGCGCTGGTTGCAAGCAATTGTACGTATATATTGCATACCAAACTCTTGATGTAGGCTCCGTGTTCGTGTTTATGACAGAGGCGCTCCAGACTCGATGGTGTGCTGCGTCCCTGGGTAAAAACAAGCAAGATTTGGCGAGGGGTTGCGCGCTCACTGCTCCGTTCATTCATGTCGAAGCTGTTTAGGGCTACGGTTCCGTGCATTCTTGCTCTGCATCCTGAAAAAACGCCTTCCGTCAAAGCGAACTGTTCCCGCGAATCTCTGAAGGTCGAAGCGTTCATGGATATGCCTTTGCTTTTTAATGCGTAGCATTCTTTGCCGAGTACCCCCCTCACCCTACACCCACGAGGATAGTGTAATGCCCTGCATTTACACAAAAATGCAGATATCACGGAAGTTCAACCTGTAATAATTATAAAACCATGAATGTAGACAATTCATCAAAATAAATGCTAAAAAAACTAAAAAAATATTACGAAGAAAAAACATCGAAAATCGCGAAACGTGTAACACGGGAGTCATGGATAGTCTCAGATTCGGTAAAATTCAGAAAGATGTGGCGCTAAAGAATGTGGGTATCAAATTGAGGGTCCCGAGGAGGGAAATCACGTGGGACAAACAGAAAAGTTCCTCGTTGTTTGCTGAGGCACTTGTATTAGTTTTTATTAGCATTTGCTAGGTGGGATGAGCTCTCGTAGCTCGGCTCAGCACCACGCTATCGTTGTAAGCAATTACCGCCACCGTACCCAGCTGTTAATTTCCAGCATGCACGCGTGTGCGTGTGCGAGTGTGAGTGCGAGTGCGAGTGCGAGTGCGAGTGCGAGTGCGAGTGCGCGTGCACGTGCGTTTGCGTGCGCGTGGGTGCGTGCGTGTGCGTGTGTGTGTACGTGTGTGTGTGTGTGCATGTGTGTGTGTGCATGCGTGTGCGTGTGCGTGCGTGCGTGCGCGTGTGTGCGTGTGCGTGCGTGCGTGTGTGTGCGCGTGTGCGTGTGTGTGTGCGTGTGTGCGTGTGCGTGCGTGCGTGCGTGTGCGCGCGTACGTGTGCATGTGCGTGCGTGCGTGTGTGTGTGTGTATGTTTGCATGTGTGCGTGTGTGCGTGCGTGTGTGTGTGTATGTTTGCGTGTGTGCGTGCATGCGTGTTTTTGTGTGCGTGTGTGTGCGTGTGCGTGTGCGTGCGTGCGCGCGCGTGTGTGTGCGTGTGTGTGCGTGTGTGTGCGTGTTACGTCAGTCATCTGTTCTTTCATTGTGTTTCAGATGTAGTCGTTGCAGAACTGCAGGGCCCGAGTTAATTCTTCTCCTTTACATTGTTATCATGTGCTAGTTTTGATATCTCGCGCTGATTTCTCATTGTAATAAAATCAGTTCGAACGCACACACAAACTGCACTTTCATATTTTTCTGAAGTGTTTTCCTTCTGTCGCAATGTCTGTTTATATCTTTGTGGCCCTGTTGGCTATCTCCTACACTCTGGCAAGAAGTTAATATCTCTGGCCAATTCTGGATTCGAGTGCACGTTGGTACACTGTGGGAAGGAAATTACTGACACGAAACGCGGCCGCAAGGCTTATTCATAAACAAATGTGAAATTCGCCTTTCTGATGAGCTCTGATGCCCCCTGTTACCTATGGTCGTCCACAATTTCCACAACAGCATATGTGTCCAAGGATTTGCTTGTTTGTTGAGACACGGGGAAATGGAGGAAGTAACGTTTTAATGGCAGCTAATAGCAGAGTTTTTGAGGCTGGTGATTTAAGTTAGAGAGCTTGGCATGGCTTTTGTTCTTACCCCATGCCATCCTGCCTCGATGATTCAGCAATTAGAGGCCAATATTTTTATTACTGTATACCGCATTGATGGACATCTCTGGACAAGCCCTCGCATGTATATAGCACAACTGCCTTATGGGTTGGCAGGGAATTTTGGTTAAGCCCTACCCAGCAATTAAAGAAAGATACCATTTGCTATATCCTCATAACTATAACCAGAAAGCATTTTTATATTTCTCCCACGTGATCCCCCTCGACGAGACCTTTAATTTGATACCCCACACACCCTAGCAGGATCATATGAAATGCTTACCAGTCAACCTAACCATGACTCTAATGACTGTAACCAGGACGCATTATTTAAATTGCCAAGGTGATTCCCCTAACTGAAACATTCAATTTGACACCACACATGCTTTAGCAGCCTCACCTTGAATTTGACCCAATCTATGACTCATAATGACTATCTCATGATTAGAACCACGAATCCTTTTTATTTGTACCACGTGATTCCCCTCGTCAAGACCGTAAATTTGATATCCTACACGCCCTAGGGGTAACCTCGAATTTTAACAAGACTCGCCATGACTATCTCACGGTTATAACCAGGAAGCATTTTTGCATTTCTCCCATGTGAATTCGCTCATCAAGACCATTAATTTGATACACATCACATCCTAGAGGAATTAATTTGAATGTTAAACCAATCAATGACTAACCATGACTATCTCATGATATAGCCATACCGTATTTTTGTCCCACGTGATTTCCCTCATCGGAACCTTCAATTCGATGCCCCGCACACCCAGTGCTGTCATTGTGAATTTTAACCTATTTTATGACCCACCTTGAGTATGTCGTGATAATAATCAGGAAGCACGTGATTACCCACATCGAGACCTTTAATTTGATACGCCACACGCCCTCGCGTACTGAACTGAAATTTTAACCGAATCTATGACTAACCATGACTACTTCATTATATAATCATAGCTCATTTTGTCCCGAATGATTCCCCTCATCGAGACCTTGAATTTGATTCCACAGATGCCCTCGCAGTGTCATTTTGAATTTTAACCCAATCTATCAATCATTATGACTGCCTGATGACTACAATCACGAAGCATTTTTTTATTTACCCAGCGTGATTCCGTTCATTGGGACCTTTCATTTGATACCTTACACGCCTTAGCGTCATCAGTTTGACATTTCTTCCAATCTAATGCGGTCTCTATTCTGTCTAGAGGGGCGTTGCCCAGTCAATTCAGCTAATTCATTTGAAACAGTAGAAGAACAGCCCCCGCCCCTTTTTCCCCCCGGCTCTCACCTCTTCCTCTGTGACCTCTATTATATCAAGCCGTTAAGAGTAGCAGGCGAACACCAAGCAAGCAAGCGCCGCAGTGTGCTTTCCCACCACCCTTTCCCACCCTCTTAGTGGATCCATCAGGAGGAAAAGTTAAGACAACCCTTTTTCATGACATTACCAGTCAATTATCACTCACGCGCCAGCCGCGAAAACTTGGTATACAGGAAGTGCTTAGGGTCATTAAAAAAATCAGACACCCCCTCCCTCCCAACCGATCACGCGGATCGCGAATGGTGCCGTACCCGCAGGTAACCTGAATTCCAAACCCACAGCGACGCATGAAACTTAACAGCCAACCATAGCTGCCTGCTAGGCTACTCATATGTACTCAAAATCAAAATGGACTCAAAACTCATATGTACTCAGAACTCAAAATGTACTCAAAACTCAATATGTACTCAAACTCAAAATGTACTCAAACTCAAAATGTACTCAGAACTCAAATGGACTCAAACTCAAAATGCACTCAGAACTCCAAATGGACTCTAACTCAAAATGTACTCAACTCAAAATGGACTCAAACTCAAAATGTACTCGGAACTCAAACTGGACTCAAACTCAAAATGTACTCAAACTCAAAATGGACTCAAACTCAAAATGCACTCAGAACTCAAAATTGACTCAGAATTCACTAGGTCTCAGGCGTACTCAAACTCAATCGGACTCAAACTCAGTCGGTTTCACTCGGCTCAAACTCACTCAAGCTCAAACTCACCATGCCACATTAGCCTCGCGCTCACTCAAACTCAAACTCACGTGAGTTTGAGTCCAAATGAGTCTGAGTGAGTGGACTCATGAGTGAGTTCGCCGACCTCTGCTCTTGGTAGACTGGCAAGAGGTACGTCAGCTTGCGGATTTGCGAGAAACATTTTATTCGGTAGCGGAGGGGACTAAGCTGCTGTAGTCACTCTGTTCCTGTAATTTTATTAACGACCGAACACATAATCCACAAATTTTCAACACCCTCAATGATGAATGTTCATTATTTCACCACTATTTTCTATGCACACAATGATTTGGCAAAACAAAAAACAGGTGTGACCATATTGCAATAGTTTTCACAGGTTTTAAAGAGTTTGTAAATTCAAGGCATTTATTTAGAAACGTATCGAAAATACCTCATTTTATTGATGGGAGAATATTGTATGAGAGTGTGCACTTATCTTGTTATGGTTCATGATTTACAATAATTTTAGCCTCATCAGTACTAGCAAGAAAACAAGAAAAGAATGTTCACGCGACTAATACTACTTGGAGTATTTTACCTCGCACTGCTTCGAAACAATAGTTACGGGCACAGACCTGGGTATATTCTACACACGCATGGATGTTTTGTGTCCTATGGTTTTTTAAAACTACGAATGGGCATAACCCAGTTACACCCTTACAAAACTCTACAGAAAAGCGAGGGTGTCGCAGCCTGTCAACACCCTTTTGCTACAACAAAGGTTTAAATCTACGAATAAGGCTGTTGTAACATAACAAAATGGTGCGTTAAAAATCTAAACACCCTTATTACGTCTACGTTTGCAACCTTTCCTGCGATGATGTGGTAAAAATGTTGCAACCTTTCCGGCAATAAAGTTGTAAAGACAGTGCGCCTGCCGCTGTGGCTCAGTGGCTGAGGCGCTGTGCGGCTGAGCACGACCACGCGGGTTTGATTACCGGCCGTAGAGGCCGCTTTTTTGATGGAGGCGCGAAGCAAAAACGCCGCTAGGAGTAGGTCCAAATTAATTCCAAGCCCTCCACAAAGGCGCATATCATCACCTGCGTTGCGTCGGCGTGTTTAACCCTACTCTCAAAGGTGTAAAACTTTAACGTGTGTACAATTATTTTGCGTTAAAACTAGTTATGAATAGTAGCTACACAATAATTTTGCCAAATACAGTAAAAGTCACTTTCCACGCATCCGAATATTCCTCTATAACACGTTTATTGCGCGCCTTACCTTACGTCAATTTTACAATCTTGCGATTTAGGGGGTGGCTTTTAAAGTGACAATTCTATGTTACGAATATTGCAACTTGTTACAGTCATTGAAAACAGGGCTATTCTTTTCAAAGAATCTCAAGTGACCTCAATGCTCCTAATTTCTTCGAAGTTCCACTTCATCTACAATTCATTCTATTAACGCTGGCGGGTAGGCCGGGAAAATGTTTTATGTTATGTTTTATTTCCAATATCCTCAAAGCAATTGCGGAAGAGAGAGAAGCGGTTTAAATACAACACAAAAATAAGAAAACTTTAGCCTAAACAACACAATATGAACACATTACACCAGAAAAAGTAGGTTTGACTGGTGAATAAGGTCCCAATGTTGTAGTTGCAACGAAATAAGTGCGGCAAGGTAATGCGTGTGGTGTTCAGGGTATTACATTACTTCAGTTGGAGTTTCATCTGTATTTTTGCATTCGCTGAAAAACCCTCAAATAAAACAACAATATTCTTTGAACATGGGAATTCATTTAAACAACGTTTCGATTCCATCAATAAAAACGTAAATGAGATAATGTTATACACAGCAGAACGAAACAAATCTGGGTTGCTAGACTCTAGTGATATCAAAAGGAAGATTGCTTAATTCTCTAGAAAAGCGTGGGATAAGGTATAACCGATTCCGCCGCCTTCAGTTGTCGTCACCCCGTCTTCCGTCTTTTAGCGCTGTTTCGAATCCAGGTAGTATCTACCACTGCACGAAATCACCGCCCTAACGCTGTCACTGCCCTTCCCATCTGAGAAGGATGCTACAGAGCCCGTGCGTAGTCCAATGTGTGCATGGTACAACATACGTTTGTTTGTCACTTGCCATTGGTCATATTTTCCTGAAAATTACCTTAAAATCAACTAAAACGGCTCGAGCTTTAGTCTGGCGGAGAACCATTGTGCATACTGTTTTCCTGCCCCGTTTTAAGCTTTTCACACTTTGTGGGACAGAGCAACTTAAACTTTTCTGACACGCAGGAGAGCAGGCAGGCAGGTTATTATTGCAATTTAAACGTCCAGGTTTATTCTCACACACCAGTTCAACGGGATGTCAACAGCTTTGGAATGAAGCCAAGCTGCGCACTTGTGTTCCGCTCCCTCCACCTCCACACACATCTGTGCACCCATGAACAAGCAACAGGGGATGTGAGTGTGCTCAAGCGTGAAAGATACTGGCGAAACTGTATTTATGAAAGCCTTTGTAGCTGAAAAAAATTTACTAGCTCACGTCACCCTTTCAATTGTGCAAGTTGGTTTTCAACCTGCGAGGCGTTCTGTTTGTGGTGTTTAATGCGCAGACGCTCCGGACTCATTTTCCGTCATCTCCGTGACGCCTCCGTGACCCTCGCAGGCATTTAGACGTACACGACGAGGTGTAACTTGTGACAGCAACGGCGATAGTTGCATGTTGTGAGGCAGCAAATTTTATATGCACCTATTAGAGCATCTCTGCGCGGATGTTCATTTAGGTGGCGTTTTCGTAAGGGACAGTTCCCAAACGCGACACCTAACACACGACCCCCCGCATTATCTTTGTCACATAGTTGCAACAGTGAATGGTTTGCGCCGTACCAGCGCGTTTGTGACCGAAACGCGTTCAATCTTTGCTTCTCCAATTATCCATAGTATTAGGTTATTTTAGGTTATTAATAAATTGTGCCATTGCACAATAATTTCGCCGACTGTGTCGGCTTGCTTCTGGGCTTGAAAATTGGAAAAGGTGGCATGACGCCCCAAAAAAACACATCTGCTGGACAGCTCGCGTGCCTTCTGTCTTTCCCGCAAAACTTTGTAAAGATCTCTATATTGCCGCTATCATTAGTATTTATTGACACGGCGGATGGTCAACCCCCCACTATCATCATCGACTGCCGGCCAGAGAAAGACGACGTTGTTTGCTCTCGACAAGCGCGCTCGAGGAAGACGAAGACAATGGAAACAGCGCTCGTCTAGTGTCTGTGCAAATGTCTCTTTTGTCCACAAAACTGACTCCTCGCCATCCTCACCGATCTTTGTGAGTGTGTAACCATCTACCTACTCACCTGGATTATCATAGCGCCCTGTTCAACGCCCGGCAAGCCCTACTGTCCGAGGCTTTGGCCGTTAGGCCTAACGCCTCCGTTCCGGCGGCATGTCGTCGTCGGCCCCGCCGCCGTTGCTTCGCCCGCCGCTGCTGCCTTACTCGAACCAACTGGTGCTTTCAGCATCTCAATAAGCGTCGACCGCTCCTCCAGTGTGCGAACCCATACCTCCTGCACCGCCTAACCACCCCTCCACGTCAGTCACCGTGAGCATCCGGAGCCGACCCTCAAGCCCCCAGGACATAAATATGCAAGACACCGCAGCAGATACCGCCGAAGTCAACCATGGAACCACAGCCATTAGGGAACCTCAAAACCAAGATCCCCGCCGCACGTCCATAACGTGGCAGCGCAGCTCTGCCGCACAACGCCCGATCAACCAAACAGGCCGAGTGAGTAGACCACGCTTCTTGCTCGTACTAAGGCCGCTCTCCAAATTTAGTGTCAACAACATCCCCAAACACGCCCTCGCTCACCTGATTGGCAACACTGCCCCCCAGTCATATCTAGCTGAGCTCGCCTCCCACAGATATGATACCCTCGGAAACTGCCTCCACATCACCACTTACGATGAAACACACATGCAGCGACTGCTCACGGTCACACAACTACAATTTCCCCATGCCGGAGCAACCTTCACGCTGCCCGTCGAGATCAGACCTTCTCTCTACCGCCCCAACTCTTCACGTGGAGTCATCGATGTAGAACCTGGCGATTCCAACGATGAAATCAAAAAGTGGCTTCGTTCTGAACAAGCACAGATCCTCAACTGCCACCGACTAGGCCGCACTAATAAGGCCGTTATTACTTTCGACTCACCTACTCCCCCAAAAGTGATCAAATACTACATGGCCATAGTAAAAGTGTCCCCCTACCAACCCCGCCGTATGGTATGTTACAACTGCCACAATATAGGCCACCTGTCCAAATATTGCCCTTCCCAAACCGTCTGCCGCTCCTGCGGTAAAAATCATCCCGATGAAGAAGACTGCGGACCATCCATATATTGTGTCGTTTGTGATGAATTTGGCCACATCTCGCTGAATCCCACATGCCCTGGCCGCGTCCCCACAGCAAGCTCGAACTCTCCCAACAAGGACAAAGTTCAAGGCATCTCATGGGCTGACCGTTTCAAACAAAATATTCCTGAAAACAATCCCAAAACTTCTTCCAAAACAACGGACAAAAGTTCCCAATTCACCGAAATCCTAAACCAGGTAAATGCTCTCCACGCTGAAAATCTGAAACTCAAAGCAGAAATTGCAGACCTCAAGCGAGCCCAGTCAACTAAAACGAACACATCGTTTACCTCTCAACCAAACCGATCTGGTACTCCAGCCCCCCGCCGCAACCGCAGCCCCAGTTACAAGAAAACCACTAATTCTCAATCAAAAAACGATCCCCAACTAACTCAAACGCTTCAAACTATTCGAACCGAAATACATCAGGAACGCCTCGCCCGCTTGGAGGATGGTCGTCGTATGCATGAGTATTTCGATGGACAGCTCCGGCAAATCCGAGACCTCCTCCATCAAGTCATCACCAACGTCCGACCTTCGGAACCCATACCTGAACCCCCTCGCAAAGTCCCACCACGACCCACACCATGACCTATAACCCTCCCACCATTCTTCAATGGAACTGCAGAAGCTTTTCGACGGCCAAGACAATAATCGCAGCCAAAGTAAAACACATCAAACCAATCGCCCTCCTACTTCAAGAAACCCTCACCACCCCTCAGCTGCCAGGATACAACGTCTTCATCAATCCTTCTATTCCACGCAACTCCCAAGTTCCTCGCCACGCAGCTATCCTGCTTGACTCCTGTGTCCCAGCTACTCAGTTGTCTTTGCCGCTTTCTTCCTCCCCCCTCTACGAAGTTGTCGCAATCATCGCCTATCCTCCCAGGGCCAAGAAGCTCATCCTGGTCTCCGCCTACTACAGACCCAGATATCAAACATGCTCAGATGCTTTCTCATGGCTCCAACATATCAGAAATGAATACCCTTCCACCCCCATTCTCATCGGAGGTGATTTTAACGCCCCCCACACTACCTGGGGCTATCCCACCAACTCCGGTAGGGCAAAATACCTCCTCGACTCTACCGAAGTGGCCAACGTTCATCTTATCAATGATACCACCTATTTTACTCGGATCGCCCTCCATCCCAATCATACCGATACCACCCCTGACTTAACATGGGCTTCCCCGGGCCTTGTGAAAACCTGGGCCCCCTACTCCACTACTTAAGGTAGTGATCACCTTCCTATACTCATAACTCTTCGAGGAAAACGCATACGAGACCGTCAGACTACTCGCATTCATTTGAACTGGGCCACTTTCCGAGAGAAGCTTCTACAATACGATCCCCCGTCCTCACTGGAGGAAATGACTGGCATAATTAGGAACTCGTACTTTGCCTCAAAAGAGACCATAACTTGCGACGAAACTTCCCCTCCTTTTGACAACCACTTGGCCAACTTATGGAAGCGCATGGAGTACCTCACGCAACTCTATCGTACTTCCGGCAGAAGACATTCCCTTCTATGTCGCATACGTGACCAATACAGAACGATCACCGCTTACCAAAAACAACTGGCCGCCGACAACTGGGCGGCATTATGCAACGACCTCGGCAGACTCCCTGGACTCAGTTCTTTGTGGAAACTTCATCGCAGCCTTGGTGACAAAAAACGCAGCCGCACACCAATAGTGGCAACTCTAATGCTCACCAGCAAAAACTACTCCCTAACTGAAGAAACTCTCCTTCGCAGCTTCTTTCCTCCCGCTTCACTTACTCCTCCGCAACCTTTACCAAATATTACT
The DNA here is from genome assembly GCF_048455015.1 of Haemaphysalis longicornis. NCBI lineage: Eukaryota > Metazoa > Arthropoda > Arachnida > Ixodida > Ixodidae > Haemaphysalis > Haemaphysalis longicornis. The sequence goes on along the minus strand of NW_027526407.1, from coordinate 111,931,699 downwards.
ATACACGACCCAGTGCCTGAACTTGAAAGCCCATTCTCGTTTGCTGAGCTCACTACAGCGCTCCGTCAAGGAAGGGCCAAATCCGCCCCTGGCCACGATGGAATTCAATGGATTCACCTACGAAATCTACCTGAACCAGCCCAGCTGCACCTCCTCGAACAGCTCAATCACTCGTGGGAAACCGGACTCGTCCCCAACCACCTCAAACTGTCGCTTATATTTCCAATACCGAAACCAAACAAGAAGCAACAAACCCCCGACGACTTCTCGCACCTCCGGCCGATATCCCTTACTCCCGTTATCTGCAAAGTAATAGAACGGCTCATCCATAACCGAATCGCCCACTATCTTGAATTCGTAAGGCCCTATTTTCACCCCTCACAAACAGGTTTTCGCCCTAATCTCAGCACCGCTGACAGCCTCTGGCTCCTCAGACGGGTGATTAACTGGAAATACTCCCGACAACCCCCCGACTACCTTCTCGCACTAGACTTACAGAAAGCCTTCGACTGCGTTAGCCAACAAGCAATCCTTGAAGAACTTGCTGAGGCATTTCCCAGCCAGAAAGCTCAAACCTGGATCCGAAACTTCCTTGAAGCTCGCCCCATTCAATTACACGGAACCTACCCCGGCTGGTCTCCCCGAGTCTTTTACTTTGATAGGGGTGTACCACAAGGCTCCATACTTGGCCCAACTCTTTTTAACTTAGCCATGACCAGAATAGCAAGACGGATCACCACTGAGTCCACAGCGCGCTTTACTATCTACGCCGACGATATTACTATATGGACCGAATCAGCCCAATACCCAAATCAAGACGCCATGATTACCGACCTCCAGTGCGCAGTGACGGGACTCGAAAAGGTCCTCCCCGACCTTGGCCTGTCCCTCGCACCTCACAAAACAGAATTCCTCGCCATCTTCGGTCATCGGAGCGGTCATCGGAGCGAGTCGAGATCGTCCTCTCGGCTCGCGCATCAAAAGAACATCCCTATTTCGTCTCCATCAGTTCGCCAAGAAGATGGAGAGGCGAAATTTACCTAAGGCCTAAGCACTGCGGCGGATATTCGATTGCCGCTCTGGTAAACGGTGCAGATGATGATTTTAGGTGCGGAGTACCTTAGCACCGCACACTGTCCTTCCGTGTTCATGCGCATACTATTTTGAATCGCACAAAATCGCACAGGCACCGGCAGGATTCGAGCCTGTGTCCGGTAGACCAGACAGAGTTAGTGTCAGTCGTCTTACCTATTGGGTTACTACCGTGAGTTACTACCCGAGACTCAAACCCTTAGGACCCCAATCTCTGTCCGCGTCTATCCGCGTGCACGCTACCATCAAGCGAAAAGCAACGGAAATTCGATTTAACCGTGAGTTGCAGTTTCATTTAGGCAATATTCAAGGTGCAACTCATGACTTAAATAGAATGACGGCAGGGGCGCGAGCAAGATGTCACTCGGGGCACAACTTGGATGTCATTTCGAGTCCACGTACTCCGCACCATCGCCATCATCCACGGAATGAAGATGCTGCCATGTTTTTAATGCAACCCCCGATCAAACCATTGCTCCGTTGTCATACGTGCTCCCGTGTTTGGGACTTGGGCCCCATTTAATGCCGCGGTAACAAGCTATCTATCCAGCTATGTCCGCCGGCCTTCGCCACTCCTCGGCCGTAACGTCCGCCTGTGTAGCGACCGTACTGCTCACTCAGTGCGCTTTGTTCCCCCGGCGCGTTTTCGCGTCGAGTGTAAGAAAAAGTAAATAAAGTATAATGCCTCAATTCGTTGTAGTCGAATCTAGATCGCGGACAGCTTCCTGATGACTTGACGAAATCATGGCCTCTCTGCCGCCAACAATCGGGTCCTTCGTTGCTGGAGAGCCCACGCTCTGACCTCCGATTGGAGCAGCGAGCTGGCGGAAAACCCCAGCAGTGCGGAAGCGGCCAACACAAATTCGTGACATGTTTGTATGTTGCTTATTTACAAAATATCCAGGGAATTTCGATTGCACGAGGTCCTCTGCTAGCTGCTCGGTTGCGTTTCCCACAGTTTGAAATTGAGTTTGTGTGTTCTAGGCTGTATTTGGCGCAGATATTTTGCAGATGATGTATGTGTGTTCACAGCAATCTACCTCCGAAGTTATCTCGCCTTCGAAATGTTTTGTCAGTACCTCTTTCAGGCAGAGAGGTCTCGTAGGTCAGCAGATGACGGAGTTACCGGAGTTGCTGCTGCTGAGAGAAAACCCGTATGGGTGATTTGTCCCCAGAGCACTTTGTAACATGTTCTTCAGCCTGTTCAGTCACAGACAAGTGAGCATGTTTTACTACCAGAATTCGATGTACACTGTAGGCCTACTCACCAGTTTCTTAACTTAGAGCGCGAGGAAAGGCCCGCTGTTTGGTTGGGCACTTCGGCGACATTTTATGGTAATCATCCACCTTACACGGACCCCAAGAATACGGTGGTTTGGCTGGAGGTTATGCCTTGGCCCGCAGCTACCCTCGGGTTGTGGTTTTGCTGGTATACTGGTGGTAGCACGTCCACCAGTATTTGTTCATGGCCGACAGGCTTTAACCTAATCCCACAGGCATTTGAACGTAACCTTTCAAGAATTGTAACAGATTCTTTTACAGCGAATAATTGGGTACTGCTGCTTTTAGTACACCAGACACCCTGCACTTTATGGGGGGCGGACTTCAAGTCACGTGAAACGATGACTGGCTGTTATTTTGCGTAAGGTAGTACCAGGTCCAGTGCACCATGTTTAACCACCAGGCACAAAACGCACAATCGAGCTACTACCAGTGCAGATGGCGTTCCGTTAACACCACAGATCGTGGTGCACGTTCAAGAAGGCGGTGGAAGGCTATTTATTGGAAGTGTTATAAATGTCGTGCCCCTTATACCTCTGGCTGTTTTGGCAGGAACCTATTCTCGTTGAACTGGTTTAGAGATGTAGAAGATTTATCGGATCTGATGATTGGCCTGATGATGATCATTGGCCCAACATGATCGTTCTACGACAGGTTTACTAACGACTGGCGTGAGATTGACTGCAATAATGATGGGGGTGCAGATGAATTCCGGGGAAACCGTTATGGTATTGGTACGTGTAATATCTGTGGGGCCAGTCTCTTGACATGGTCGGAGAGGCGACACAACCTCAGTTGCAGGTACATAATGATCCCAAGCGACGTTTATTTCGCAATTTCAAAGGTACATGGTGGGAACACATTTTTGGCGTTGAGTAACTGAGAAATTAAATGGTCATTTGTAGATACTGGGGACAACTTTAGGTCCCGTGAAATATGCATTATATATGTGGTGCAGAACTACACAAACAAAGTATATACCAAAACCACATCTGCATGTTCTATTACTCATTGTCGACAGTTGCCGTCATGTTACGGCGAGACATGAGATATTCTGAACAAGCATTAAAACTTTGCAGGGAATGGAATCATCTCGGCACAATGGCTTGTTGAAATAGAATGCTATGACTCTCTGATTTGCCCTCTGCTCTGGCATACGGTTCTGGGCCTGGTTCTCTCGGGCGTACGATGTGATAATTATGCGTGGGAAGGAGCAAAAGCGGCACGTAGACTTTACTAAGTGTTATGTTTTAAAGGGGAGTTGGGAAACGTTGCGAGGGCAAGAGTTCTGCATTAGAATAAATCGCCACAGTAACATAATCGTGATTCTTGCGCCTTTCATATTATGAGATTCGCCTTTTATGGTAGTACTGGGCTCACGGACACGTTATCGTGAACTCTGTTTAAAGTAACCCTTTAGAAGTGCCAGATCTCGCCGTACCGGGTGATGCATCAAAAATACAAAAACGAAAGTTTTAGCATAAAGGGTAGAGATGCCAAACTGAACTGAGCACCTTGATGGGGAGAACTCGCAAGAAACCATGTCAGGCAATAGTGCCGCGAACCATTATGGGTTTCTTTACCTATTGCTTGATTTTACTGCCGGGCCACGCCCGGCTCTGTTGTCTGCGTTCCAAGCAAAGCGCGTCTTCCATTCTGCATTTTATGCCGCACGGGCTATCACATTCAGATAAGCAGACTGTTTCGCCCTAACGTTGCTAGCCCAGAATATTCTTCTGTGAGCTACAATGTTCTGGATGTGAATCCACGGTTCCAGAAACACTCGCGCCGAAAGATAAAAGCCGGCAGAACAGACTCCGCTGCATTCGATTCTGCGACTCTCGCCGACGCAAGTCACTTTGTTGACCGCTGCTTCACAGCTTCTGTATTCTTTTGAGTTTTTAGGGGAGCACAAGTTCGCTCCAATAAACTTGTTTCTCCTTCAAGCAACCGCGTCCTCCTTGGCTTCGTGACATTTGATGAAGGTTCTGGGTACTCACCCTTTATGCTCCCTACGACATCTGGAAGCCGTCAAGCCATTCCAACCAGAACCACCCGCCGACTGCAAGGATTACTGCCCGATTCCGGTCTTCTGCCAGAAGGGCCCAAGAGAATAAACGCTGCAACCTACACCATGGTGCGAGAAACAACTTCACCAATCGTCCTGCAGCAGCCTCGGGCCCGCCATCGTTTCGGGGAGCCCCCGCTGAAGACCCCGAAGAATGGTTAGAGAAGCTGGAGCACGTCCTGTCTTCAATAGTGGGACGATGAAGAAACCTTCCGGCCGGTCTTCTTTTACTTAGAAGATGCAGCTCGAACTTGGTTCGAGACCCATGAGAGCTCTTTGACGGACTGGCCTGAATTCAAAGGCGAGTTCCTGAAGACTTTCACTACCGTGGTGAGATAAGAGCGGGCTGCGCTTTTGCTTGAAACTCGAACGCTGCACCCCAACGAAGGTGTCGTGATCTTTGTTGAGGAGATGAAGCGACTTTTTCGCCGTGCGGACCCCGAAATGACGGACGAAAAGAAGCTCAAGTTTTTATTGCGAGATGTGAACCAAGAGCTTTTTACTTGTCTTGTCTGTAACCCACCGAAGGCGGTGGCCGAATTCGCGTCTGAGGCGGCCGCGATGGAGAAGCCACTTCAAGTTTGAACGAGGCAGTACGACCGCCCAGCCAATGCATTGGTTCCAACGACGATCGATGCCGGGGCCATTAGCTACGACACACTACGAGAGACCATCCGTGAAGTGGTGAGGGAGGAGCTGCGAAATCTTTTCCTGACGACGCCGAAATCCCAAGTCGCTTGCTTAACTGACGGGATCCGGGAAGAAGTTCAAAACGCTCTTGTAACTTCAGTGCCATCGAAGTCCAGTGCGAGCCCGAAGCTATGACGTACTCCGAAGCTGTACCTCGACCCCGCCCTGCTCCAACACGTCGTCAATAGGCCACGCCCCACCGCTGCCCATTGTCGCCCGCCCGACCCCCTGTAGTATGAAACCAGAGGCCGAGGAAGACTGACGTATGGCGAACACTGGATAATCGTCCTCTGTGCTACCACTGCGGAGAGGCCGACCACATCTACCGTCGGTGCCTATACAAGAGACTCGGACTGCGTGGTTTCTCCGTCGACGCACCACGCCCCCGACCTGGCCAGCGCCCATCGGAGATCGAAGAGTACCTGTCCAACACCAGCCGTGGACCAGCCCGTTTCAACCGCTCGCCGTCGCCCTACCCGTACCAGTCACCGGACCGCCGTAGCAGTGCTGATTTCGCACGTGGAAGGTCTCCCAGCCCACGCAGGGGAAACTAAAGGCAGCAACTTCTGGAGGTGAAGTTGCTCTAAGGCGAAAAACTGGAAACCCTCCAACGACGCAAGGACGTGCCGAAGACAGCGATTCACGACATGCCCTCATCCACACGACCCGACCTAACTGTGATGTGACTCCCAACAACACGACAATAGCCACAAGGCGCGACGCGTACCCGACATGACCGATCCTGCCACTGAGAAGACGACGACAACGACGACGCATAGGGCGCGACCGTTGACACGCACAAGACGAGAAGCGACGCCCCGACGAAGCCGGAACTCGAGGAAGACGGCGTCCACCGTCAAGGTGTCCATCGACAGCTTTGATATAGTCGCCCTTATAGACACTGAGCCGACTACTCAGTAATAAGCGGTATCATTCGCGTCTAAGCTGAAGAAGTTACGACCATATGGGACAGTCCATACATACGCACAGCAGGAGGCCATCTCGTAACACCAAGTGGAACGTGCACATCGCGCATCACCATAGATGGCACCACGTACCCTGCTGCGTTCGTCAATTCGCCTAACTTCTCCCGCGACGTAATTCTCGGAATGTACTTTTTCACATACAACGGCGCAATAATTTATCTGCAGAACAAGTAGATAACTTTTTACTTCACAACGGCGCAGCCGAACCCCGAACATCATCCTTCTGTAAGGATCGCCGACGATCCCGTCACCCTGCCACCCCACGCAAGCTTGATGATCCCCGTCTACTGTGAAGGTTCTGCTCCTGAAGTCGACGCTATCATGGAGAGTGACCAAAGGTTGCTCCTCGACCGCGGTGTCTCCATTGCAAGAGGCATTGCGTGCTTTAAGCAAAGTTTTTGTCACCGATTTCAGCGAGGAGTACCTGCATTTAAACAAGGGCGCTGCAATTGCGTTCCTCGTAAAAACGCAAGAAGCAAGTGACGTGATCGCAGTCGCCGAAGTGCCTTAATCGAGCCTGGAACCTGTCGTTTGACAACGTACACGTACCTAAAATATCTCCGCCTGGCCCTTTGCCTTTACTTAGAAGGCAATGCTTTCGGAGGATAACCCGGCTTCTTGGGAAAATGCACCCTTGCAAGGAACCAACAGAAAGTTGATTTTTTCCTCTTAACGTTTTTGCGTGTGCATATCTACACAAATGTGTTTTCTGTTCAATTACTGCTACTGATTTTAAGTCGCCCCGAGGCAATTGACCTCATTAGAGTCAATCAAATAAGCAAGGCCATGAAAGCCTTTTTTGTAAACGGGGTGCAAGTGTTTCTTTTTTTTCACATCTTAACTGGATAAATTGCCAGACTAAAAAAAATTATCTGCGAGATTGTGGTCGTAAAAAGTTGCAAGTATACCAGTGTCCAGAGTTTGTTGTGGTTGATATTTTTGTATGACTGCAACAGCGCACAGAGTCTAAGGGTGTCGTAGATACAAGTAGAACTGCGGATGGCTGAATCTTCTGGGTTTTCTTCATTTTGAGTTACCGTGGAGAATAAATCCTTTCTGTGGTTGTGCTACCTTTACTTGTGCATTTTTTTTTCATTCCTGAAAACAAATTTTTCTCTCACGTCGGGGTATTATCTCTGTTGTTGTTTATTACCCATTGTTTAATATTATGAGTATGTTGCAAAGAATGATGACAATTTGAACTTGTTGTTCCGTTTAGTTCTGTGCAAAAAATATTTGTTCATTTATGACATGTCTCTTTTATGTGGCTTGACAAGATGTGAGCACACGAAAAAATTCTTTACCAACTGTGAATGGTACTGTAAATTGCAATTTCACATTTCAGAAATGGTGTTTTTTTTAAACATGGGGTCCCTAAAGCTGAGGATGATATATTCAAATAAACACTAATTAATGCACGAAAGCGTCCGAATACCGTACCGATGCCCGTCGCCATGAGCAGCGTTTCCCAGCCATTCAAACTACCCACCAGCATTGGTGTCCGCGATACCGAAACCGAAAGGGAACGTACACAAGTGAACGAAAGAATAGTTAGTACTTTCGCTACCCGCTTGGCGCGCTACACTACACTACAGTTACTCTGCCGCAGGGCTCTATGAGAGTGCCCACTCTTACTAGTATTTCTTTCTCTGTGCCGAAAGATAAAAGCCTGCAGAGCAGACACCGCGGCATTCGATTCAACGACACTCGCCTGCGCAAGTCACTTTGTTAACCGCTGCTTCGCCGCCTCTGTATTCTTTTGAGTTGTTAGGGGAGCACAAGTTCGCTCCAGTAAACTTGTTTCTCCTTCAAGACAACTGCGTCGTCCTTGGCTTCGTGACAATATCCTATGTTACTAGCTTCGCAAACGCTTACCTTGGATTCAAAAAAATCCTCTAGAAAGGCTCTAAAAGGCAACTAATAAACAAACCAATTTCATCGATAAATCACGTTATTGCTTATGGTCAACGTTGTGGGCCTATGCCACTCTACACAACATTTAAAGTTGTAGCATAAATTATAACACTGTTGTTACTACTCCGACTATAGATATTCCACAGCGTGTTCAAACTCGCCCAGCCACTGGTCAGGGTCGGATCTTTCCGGTATGCGCCAGTCACTTTAAGCGAAAAGCACATCTTCCTCTGTAGAAGGGTTCATTATGTGGACAACTGTGACAAAAGGCAATTATTTACTAGGCACCTTGCCCATGGGCAAATGCATCTCCAATGTTTATGAAGCCCGGCATAGGGCAGCAGTTGGAGTAGGCAGAGCAATTGGCTAGCGCGATCAGTGGGGAACTAAGGCAATGGGGCTCACGGCTACCGGTGCGCCGCAAGCCACAGGCCTATCCCGGCGACATTGGCACTCGTGCGTTGATCTTTAACAGTGCCTGCGGCCGCAGTGCGGCTTCGCGTGAATCTAACAGAAGACGGAGAAGCGAAACATTTACAGGACATTCGAGAAATTAAATTATCTAAGCAAGCAGGGAATAACGCAGTAATGGCAGGTAGAATAGGGTGGGTAGATACCCTGCCCCCAAGAGAGGTAGAAACCTTAAGCTGGAGGAATATATGGCAGGTATGGACAAAAAGCAAGACATACCCCGCTGCGCTATCCCGTGCTCTCCCAGCAGGTCGCTCACACGTGCGCTGAGTCCCCCGTAGACAGAGGAGTGAGGCGCTCGATGATACCCTTGCCCCACTAAGGATATCGCGTCGTCGGTGTGTCATTCCTCGAGTGGAGATGGTTTCATTCCAATACCGACACGATTTGTAAAAAAAATAATGTTGGTAGTACATAAAAAGCTACCAAAATAATTCCTCTCTGGTCGTCTTATACTTTTACATGCTACAGATGTAGAATGTTTGAATTTTTAACAAGCGCAATGACCTAGATACGTGTGCAGAGTAATTTGAGTAAACAGTAAAATGCACTGTTTTAGTAAACAGTAAAAAGAAAACTGTAAAATTCAATATGTAATTTTTTACAGTGATAAATCTACACATCGTCACAACAATTTACCGTTACCCGCAAGGTAGATACGTAAAAACCAGAAGTTATCAAATACAAAACGGGAATGAGAGCTTAAAGAGAGTATTTACGTATAGTCAATGCCACTATAGCAGACGCGGTCCGGTCAAAAATATAATAGTTTGAATGCGGTTTGCATTCTTGCTCCAGTTCACTTTAACAGGTTCCAGGTGCTGGGGGTACTATTACAGCATCAAATAAAAAAATTAGGATGCTTTGATGTACGCACTACATTACATAAAATATAGGCCTGCAAAGCTTGCGTTGTCACTGCCGTGACTTTGCCGACATTGGCAATGAATTCTCGGCGCTAAGGGTAAAAATGGCCATTCGCATATATAGCGTTCGGGTTAGGACAGTAATAAATGTTGTTCGTTGAAACGGGTAGCCTTTCAATTAGTAAGTAAACATGTGCGAATGCAGCGACGGTAAAGTATTTGCAATGGTAAAGTAGATGTAATGAACATGTAAATGGTGGAACGCTTAGCTTCTTAAAGATGTCAGAATTTAGGGACCTCTAGTGGTGGAACTTTGTTGCACTGACCGAAAGATTTTAATGGAGGGAATAACGACCATAATAGGCGAAGGATATATGGCCTCACAAGTATAAATAGAAAGTGATTGTACTGTAAATCCGGAATAGAGTAAACTAAGATTGGTCGGTGTCAGTATGCCATGTTTTGATTATAGGAGCGTTTGTAACTGGGCTAGTTGGTTCATTTCATGAAATTGAACTTGACTAAGAGTAGATGCGACAAACACAGCGCCCGTGTTTGTCGCCTCTACTCTTAGTCAAGTCCCTGCGCTGTTCAATTTTGTGTTTTGATTAGTTTACGTACCCAAACGCTGTTGTTGCGACTGATTTAGAAGGGAGAATAACTTTGAAAGACAGTTAACAACAACACAAAAAACGACGCAGGGCTCCATCGGAACGAAGAAAAGTAATAAATTGTTACAGTTAAGTAGCCAGGTATTTACTGTATATCAAAAAAGAAGTCCTTGAATGGATCTTTGATGGACGGCCTGACAATTTTGGGCAGTATAGAACGCGTTGTAAATTATACCAAAGCTGGGTTTTGTCACGCAAATCAGTGCAAGGATTGATAGCATTGCTGTGCGGATTACAATTCATTTTACTTCAGAAGTCATACGAGTGAATTTGTTGCGCTATGTTTCTATACGTGAGAACTTCGGAGTTGTGGAAGCAGAAACTTACTGTCTGTTTTCATATAGTTGTACACGTTTTCTTATAGCTTGGCAGATGTGTTGTGGGTCTTCCTAAACTCCCAGACGTAGTTCATACACACACATAGAAAGACACTTGTACATACCGTCGTGCCGGCAAATTTACAAACTAGAACATCGGTTTGGGAAGCATTGCACGGAAATGCAATTGCTTCCTATTTGATCATATTGCGTGTGGGAACAGTTTAGGCAATTTTATTTTTATTGTTCTAGATAAGGCAAGCGTGGCGGGAAAGGGGCAGTACGTTAGGTGGGCAGAGAGCACGTTTGCGGGGATGAATAGGTCGCGGTTATCACAGGACCCAGATATTTCGACATCTGTGGGAGAGGCGTTTGCCCGGCAGTAGTCGTGGGCAGTTCGATGGTGATGATGATGATGATGATGATTGCTACAGTTACTTTACAAACAAAAACTAAGCAAACTGACAGGTGAAAAACGGCTTCAAAAGGATTACGGACATGTATGATCACTAAGGCGCGCGAATAACATATTGATAGGTTTGGAATCTCTGGCTTCTACTGGCAACCAAAAGGGGGATGAAATGACATACTGCAATATTATCGTGTTGGTTCATTTCCGCTTCCTTCAGTTAACGCATGTTTTAAGCAAGTGCGACACTGTTAGCGTAAAGTACTATAATATTTCGGTGATCTTATTGCAGTGCGAGAGGCTAGAATCTGCCAGCATCGTCCCTTACCACACAGGGTGTTCCTACGGCGTACGTCGTTATGCACCAGTGAAACAAATCACGGTACTGGCAGTTCTTCACATGCTTGGAATTCTGCATAGACATTGAAACACATTTGTTTTTACAGAAACTTGAAATATGCCCATAAGCACAAATTATTATTCTTACCAGTTCAGAATATTTTCTTCAGTAAGTGTTACACCTAGTCCTCATTTTACAGCACTCCTGCTAGTAACTAACGATTACAGAACCTTCCACAGCAACAAAAAGTTAGATAAACCTTGCTATAATCAATATCGGTTATGATAGCCCGAATTCTCACTTATATCTGAGGTGAGTTTAAACTGTATAAGTTTCCCACAGCGCTTCCATTACATTCGCGACTGAAAAACAATTGGCTCCAATCCACGCTTTGAAAGTGGTTAGATAGCAAAGGTTTATACGACGCCCACAACAACTACCCATGCGACGTCACTTGAATTCACACACGTGGCTCTACGAAGAGCAAAACCATAGATTGTGCCGGCCGTTACCGGCAATACACGGGGGCAGCGTCTGGAACGCAAGGGCGTTAGCCAAAACTGGATAGAGCGGCGGAAGACGCAGGCGCTGTAGTCCGGCAATGCGTCGGCGGAAAACGAAGAGGAGCGTCTTTCGAAGTGAGACAGCAAAACCTAGCGCTCCTGATGGGCCAGCTAGGTGCTACACCACCACGCGAAACAAGTGCAGACACGGAAATAGTTCGGCTGTAAGCTTAGTGATTCCCATTTATACCCATATAAACTAATTACTTTAGAAAGTTTGAGAATTTCGGGAGAGGTGTAAGTACTTTTATGATCGCAATTTCTCAGGTCCAGTTGCTCCTTTCGCCTTTTGTAATACTTGTTCAAACAGAACCGAATTTGCATTATCCAATTTAGTAAACGGAGTCCCATTCGTGTCAAGCAGTGCGCAAAACGTATTGTTTCTCTGGCGGGCAGATGTCTGTATGTGGTTTTTAAATTTTGTTTTCCCACCCTACAAACCAATCCTTAACGTATCTTTGCCGTAGGGCCACTTAATTGCGTCGTGCAGAAGAAAGTCGGCAAGGTCCATGGCGCAGGCAGTCAGAAGCACTCGCTTGATGGAGGAACCAGTCGCGTAATCTGTAGCACTATAATCAAGCCATTTGCCGATGTTGATATAGAAAAGTGCCCAAGAAGGTCCCAGCCAACGCGTCAAAATGGCTCGAGTGGTACCTCCAGCGGTTGAAGCTGACCGGCGGGGAGGAATGAGGCTTGTTTCCAGCATTGGCACAGTTCGCACGATCGAACGTAACGGCGAACGGTGCAATAAAGGCCGTACCAAAGAAATGGCGACGGATGCGGTCGCACGTGCGAACCAATCCTAAGTGAGCAGCCGTAGGCTCTTTGTGAAGCTGATGGAGGACGTCGAGCCTTAGGCGTTCAGGAACCACGACGAACGGCGCCTGTATGGCGGAGGTCTGAAATTTCAAGCACGCAGTTTTCGGAGTCTCCGTGGGTATTGGTCGGTGTATCGAACGTATGGCGGGACAAGAAGTCCTCGTCTCTGTGTAGACTGCCTGACTTGTTGACGACTGTGAACGTGTACTCTTGTAGACGCAGTGCCCATCGCTCCATGCTCCCGATTCGATCTGTTAGGGACGATAGCCAACATAGAGCGTGGGGATCCGTGGCAACGTTAAAATGCCTAGCGTATAGGTAGCGCCACAATTTACCTACAGCCTACACAAGGCCAAGACACTCACGCTCTGTTATTGAGTACTGGCGTTAAGAAAGAGACAGGAGACGACTGGCGTAAGCGATTACTCGGTCATGACCCTCTTGCCGTTTAGCCAAAGTGGCACCTATGTCGTAGCCACTTCCATCAGTTCGAACTTCAGTCGGGGCCGATAGTTCAAAGTGAGCAAGGATGGGCGCAGTCATGAGGCGGGAGGCGAACGTGAAGATGGTGGCGGCTTGGTGGAGGCCCCAGCCCAATGTTGCGTTGATCTTGAGTAGATGCGTGAGGAGACGGGCAGTAATTGCAAAATTTTTTATGAACCGCCGGAATCAAGAACAGACTCCCACAAAACTACTGACGTGTTTTCATGAGACCGGGACTCGAAAGGTATTGACGGTACGAATTTTGTGGGGATGCGACCGTACACAACCAGCAATGACGAGGTGGCTAAGGATCGTGAGTTGGCGGCTGAAGAACCGGCATTTCGCAGAGTTCAGCTGAAGTCCCGCCTTGCAGAAGATGCAGAGGATGTCGGAAAGGCGCTGGGGATGTGTTTCAAAGCGTGAAAACATTATCACATCGTCCAGGTAACATAAACACGTGAACCACTTGAAGCCAAGGAGTAACGAGTCCATCATTCGCTCAAAGGTTGCAAGGGCATTGCACAACCCGAATTGCATGACCTTGAATTGGTATAGGCCGTTGGCTGTTATAAAAGCCGTCTTCTCACCATCCACCTCGTCTACAGCTATCCTTTAGTATCCCGAGCGCAGATCAATCGACAAGAATTGTGTGCCGCCATGCTGACAGTCAAGTGCGTCATCGATACGAAGTAATGGATAAGCGTCCTTCTTAGTTATTTTGTTCAGATAACCGTAATCGACACAAAGCGCTATGTGCCATCCTTCTTTTGTATCGGCACGACTGGCGACGCCCAAGAACTGGAGGTAAGTTCGATGATGCCTTCGCTAAGCAGTTTGTCCACATCCTGTTGAATAGCATGGCGCTCCACTATAGAAACGCGGTATGGCCACCTGTGGACTGCACTAGCATGCCAGTGTGAATACGATGCTTGACGGTTTTTGTCTGGCCTAAGGGTCCGTTGCCGAAATCAAATATGTCTCTCTAGGATGCCAAAAGATTAGACAACTGTTGGGCATGCATCGGAGACAGTTCTGAGGCAATCCCGCGCGTAAATTCGTTGGAGTCCTGCACGGATGTGGCAGGACCTGCAGGGCTGCACTCTAAGATATCGGGGGAGTCATTGAACAATCCAACAGTCATTGTACTCTTGTAAGCGTTGGCGGACTCCCCTCGAAAGCTGCGGGGAGTTCGATGCTATGTTCGCTCCCTATAAGGAGGAGAGCAAAACTGACCGCGTACTCTTCTCGTGCGCGGCGGAGTGCAGCCCCAGTTCTGCTCCCGCACCACTGAGGAGTGAACGTGCGCATCGTCTCCCATCACCAGTACGAAGAGTAAAATTGCAGTTTATTCTTGTCCAGTGCTGGAGTAAGCATGCAGATGCATTCCTAACTTCTACGCACACCAACTCATCAGCGATGTTTTATTGCATACGAATATATTATATATACCAGTTGTGTAAAAAGCGCCCGATTATTTCTGCTCCGCATTCTAAACGTGCAACAATATGAATTTTGCTCGCAGCCTTGAGTAGCGGCAGGCGGCAAACCGAAGGAACCAATCGGCGGGCCGCTGCAGACGGCCGATTTGGAAGAGTTTGAGAGACGTATGCTTTCCCCGCGCCTAGTCGAGCTAAAAAAAACGAATTGTAAATCTGAGATCTATTAAAGAAAATAGTGTAGCAAGAAGTGAAGTCCGCGCTCTTCTGATAGCTCAAGCCGCAAGCGCAACACGGACCCGACCCAACTACCGTGGCTTGTGTCGCCGAGATAGGCATGTACATACGATAGCTTTAATGTTAAATGAAGGAAATCCGGCTACATAACTGCTGTTAACAAACACATGGGGCCCATCTGCAAGATCGGCGTGTGAGGAACAGGTGATATCACTGCGAGGGTATCTCAAATACACCACCTATACGGTGAAAACTGTCTCGTCGGCGACGAGCGACGATAAAAGCGTACACAGCGATCGGTTGCTGGAACTCAAGCGCCTTTATAAAGCGAAGAGAAATGGTGAAACCTCTCCGGTCCCCGATAATGCGGCGGCGCAGGCGTGCAACACGATACGTAATGCGTCATGCATCCGCCGGGTCAGGTAACGCGAACCGCCCGAGCAAACGTGAGATAGGCAACTTCAGCGAGCCGTGAAGTGCGCGTACACCTACACAGGCGGTGAACCCGCCATGACCGGGCGGGTGACGTACCGACCGCGCCAGACCGTGATGTCTCGCCAGCGCAGAATACAGGGCTTCACTTTGTAAACATTGTGCTACGCGTACGAACCAAGTGGGCTTTCAAGCAGACGCTTCGTGCAACATGGGAAGTTGGACCTGCCCTTTCGTCATAGTTGCTTCGACACAGTACGACGCGTGTTGGGTAACTGCTGCACGCCTGTGCATCAGCGCGACATCATGAACACGCGAGCAAGTCGCATATTCGTTCATTCGTGCGTGCGTGTGTGCGTGGAACTAGTTTTTCTTTTGGACGAACACGACAGTGACGGCAGCGCTGAGGCCGATTTCGGAACTATGTGCACTGTGTAGCTGTGTAGCGATGCGCTGGCTATTGCCCGGACTGTATTCGTGGCCATCGCAGGCTTCTCGCCTTGAGCTTGGGATCTTTCGCTGCTATGACGACCTTGGATTTATCTACCGGACAAAGAAATGCTGGCGGGAAGTAGAGATAAGCCAATAGTTAACCTCGTATTCTTGTCCTGCGTATTTAACGAAGCAGAGTTGCTCTGTTCACTTCGGACCGCAGAAGCGGTTACCCATATTGTTTTCATGACTCATTGTGACCGTTGCTTAGATTTGAAGGGCGGATCTTGTACCTGTGTGCAAACAGCGTCGAGTCTTGCACCGTTTCAATCCCTCTGATTCGTGAAGTGTTGGTACTGTAGCCGACTGTTTTTGCAGGTACGAAGCACGGTTGTGCGAGTAGTCGCAGCGCTACCCTGAACTCTTAGCCCGGCGGCTAGGGTTAGAGTGGCTGCCATGCAGTAACGGTGACTACCTGCGCACTCCAAAGAATTGCGTACAATAGTCTGAGGGATAGGAGAGCGTGTAGCGCGTGTCAGTCACTAAAATTATAATAATTTGAGTGACCGCCGCGCGTACAGCAACAGACTGCAATTCTCTCCAGGCAGGTTTTTTGCGTTTTGATTGAGGGCAGGATGTACGGAAAGGGGATTTTCGGGCCGTACGTCCCGCACTGCTAAGGGGTAACTACATGCGTCTAAGGCGATGAGCGACGCGAGAAACCTCACTCAATGGGTCCAGCAAACGGGTATTGTGGGCGACACAGACACGCGACACTTTTTTACACAGGCCGCTGACGGTGGCGACTGCGGCAGGCGACGCGCTGTTGCCATCGCGGTCTTATTCCCGGCCAGAAGCAGCCCACAAGCTAGCGGAAGCAACGACTACGAAGGGCATTGGCAGCAAGGCATTCCTTTTTTTAGTTTGTCGCGGTCGTCCACACAGTTTGTTGTACCCATTGCATTACTTTTTTCGCGTCGATTGTCGCCTTCGCTGCATGTGGTTACCCCCTTAATGTTCCAGCGTTGTGATCGTTCAATAACGAGCCTAATGGTTCTCATCAAATGTTGCGATCTGCAGTGTGTATGCAACGATGCGTACTCGAGAATGAAGAAAACAGTTGCTATATGACCAATTGGAAACTTTTCCATGCTGGACTTGTGAACGTATAATGGGGCGTACGTTGCAGTCGGCTGAGGACAAAATCCAAGGCAAATTAATCAGGGATTATAACCTTACAAAAAGAGTTATCAGTACCTAAATTTTGTGCAATGTTTTTATACCGGCAACGATAGCGGGGTAAACATTGAAAGCTACGTCAGCACTAATGGGTTTGGGGCGCAGTGCGTTGGCAGACAGCTGTAGGGCGCGCTGTACGACATGACATTGGCCAAGTGGCACAATGAGCGTGGTTGCATCCAAGGTTACCGCACATTCGCATCTAGACTGGTGGCTGCGCCAAGCAGTATTGCGTTCCTATACGAGGTGACTGCGTTCTCTCGGCGAAAAAACTAAGGTATCACCCAAACACTTCGTTTAAGTTTGTCAACCTCCTCAATTTCTTTTATTGTAGAACTTATCTTTCCTGTGCCCCTCTTTCTCCGATGTAGGAACAACTGGAAGACGCTACTTGCTCGAAGATTTTTTTTTTTGAGAGAGAGAGAGAGAGAGAGAGATGCCCCACGCGTCAGCACGAGTGGCCGTCGCATTCAAGAAACTTCTACTCACAGCCTTGGACATCGTGGATGGGTTCCCATTGCTGCTGTCTGTGCTTCAAAGGCAAAGCGCATCTTCTTGCATGTATAGACGTTACTTCGGCTCAAGGATATTGCCCTGGTCGGTACTGTTCTGAAGGCCGCCACCAACATTTTGAAGCAGTCAGAACGAACATGTTTGTTTTAAATCAATGTTATGCCTGTTTTAAATCTTACTAGTGCATCCTCATTTGAGAACCACCCTGCCTAAAAAACCCAGTGGCAATGTTTTCTGCAGTTTCCTATTGTCCCACTAACATATATCTGTTGCGAAGTTCCTGTGTCAATGGCTTTGTATCTTTGTGTTGATTGCACCTTGTAATGCGTTAATAGTAATCCACGCTGAATTCTTTTAGTCCCAGATTTTTTTTCGCAATATTTTTTTGTAAATCTTTAATGTGTCCTCAATAACAGCTGGCTCTCCAGTCTATGTGAAGCACTCCCTGATTTACTAAGGCCATTTTGTTTTATTTTAATACACTTGACTATTCTCCCACTGCTATATTTCTACTTGCGCTTTTCGTGCTAATGCCAGCGCCTTTTTATTTGTGGGTTTTAATGTCAATTTTATTGTCTTAATTTAATGTTTGTATTTCAGTGTTTTCAGTTGCTTTGCTGCATTTTTATTTGCGGATTTTTCTTGTATGTATCCTAAATAGGCACTACGTTTCCTGTGTGCATGTGGAGTAGGAACCGTTTTTATGCTGTGATATTTTAATTCTAAATAAATTGCCTTTTGTGTGAAATTGCAGAATGAACCAATTGTTGTGGTACTTTGAAAAATAAAGACTGAGCTAGTTTTTTCTTCTTTTCCACGTTGCAAAATCCCTTGTCCTGTTCTGTTTGATTGCAACTGTCTATAGTACCATCGTGGGGAAGGGGGGGGGGGGGCTAGTAGCAGGTGGAGCGAAAAACACGCTGCCTCGCGGAGAATAGCAGAATGCTCTTGGGGCGTAACGGGATACTTTCGAAGAGACAGTAGTAGTATCTCACTGCAGTATCTGGGAATTCCGCTGCCAATAGATCTTTTTCACGCCTAAAGGGAGACGGAACGCTGCCCTTAAGATGGCATCGCAATTCCCACACAGGGTTCAAGTATTCCGCATCTAAAGCAGCAAGTAAATCCCACGAGGATTGCTTCGCCTCTCGTTTTGAACGCCACGCGCTACTCGGAAGAGTGGTCCAATGCTTCAAAGGGGAGTAAAAAATTGGACCAAAGTTTTTACTCCTAGACAGAGTGCCCAGCACTCCTCGACTTCTTAGCGTGCATCCGAAGTTAGGGAAGACACCTCGAAGTCCGATAACGGAGAGAGTACAGCCAATGGAAATCCTTAGGGAATAGATTCGGAAGAAAATCGGAAGTTTAGGAAAGGAAGATGTAAGTGGTTGTTCGTCACTGTCGCGATGGTGTGAGGAAGGGTGACACGTTGCGTGAGCAGCCCATCGCTGCTTGGGGACACGACATGACACGACGTTCGCTTGACCGCAGTTTTGGGGGGCAAGCGAAAGTGCTCAGTTGAACACAAGCGAGGCTGGAAAACAGCGGCCGTGGCTCAACCAAGATGAAACTCATGCTGGTGAACCCCTCCAGCCCAGTCAGGGAGAGCTGCGAGCTCAGAGAAAACATTTAGGCCGAGGATCAGGTCATGGGGTCACGCGTCGAGGACTATAAAGATCACAGGTATAGTGTGGTCAGAAATGCTCACACGAGCAGTACACATACCGGCAACAGCTGGCGTCCGTTAGTCGGCGACTCGCACAACTCGTAAAGGGGCGGTGTGAACACCTTGCGTAGACGGTAGCGAGTCAGAATTAATTACGGATATGTGTGCTCCAGTGTCAACCAATGCAGTAACCAGTACATCGTCAATGTGAACGTTCAGCAAGATGTTTCTCGCCGGATGAGTAAGCAGACATTTTTCGGGCCGGGTCTGAAATGCAGCGTCACCTCCGGGAGATGCATTGCCTAGTTTTTTTAAGGAGGTCAAGAGTAGTCGGACGTCGAGGATGGACAGCGAAGCTGTGGTTAGTGGGACTGGCGGCGTTGGGGCGACGGGAAATCTAGTGGCGGGACTGTTAAGTTGGTCGGGTGTCGCTCAGGACTGGAGCAGCAGCAGTTGTGCCGGTCATCGAAGTAGCCAAAAGGTTTGCCGAGAACTACAGTCGGCGAATATGTTGTGGAAGAACGAGACCCTGCGGCTGTGACAGCACTGAGAAATGTGGCCAACACTGGAACAATTCAAACAAACAGGTTTATCGTCCGCGGCACGCCACTCAGCGGGCTTACGGCGTGGCTGGCGTGTAGGAGGACAATCGTTGTGGGGATCGAGGGACCTGAACCCTTGTCCGAATGGAGAGCTAATCTCCCATGCAGGGTGTAGGCACATGTTGGCTATATCGTCATGGCAACGGCCTGGATGACGGCAACGGTGTGGAGGTCGGTCCGATCGGGCGTGTATGGCACCGCCGTAATAGCGGCCATAGCCTCCAGTTCGCGGCGCATGATTTTGGTTATATCCGCTGACGACGGAACGAGATCTTGTCGGCGTAAAAGACATACTTGTAGGTTGCCGCTTTTACACGAAGATGTCGCGGCTGTGTGTGAAAGTTGTGTGAACTTGTGGGCTATACAGCGCCTTTGGCCCCTTCGAATCGCCGACATTCCTTAATGATGGGATCCACAGTTGCACAGTCTTTGCATATAAGGGGGTTAATGACGCCGTCCGCAATGCCCTTCAGTATGTGGCCCACTTTCTCGGCCTCCGGCATTGTGCTGTCAGCCTTGTAGCAAATGGCCAAGTCGTCCTCAATGTATACGACGTACGATTCGCCCAACGTCTGGGCGCCGGATGCCAGCTCTTTGCGGGTAGCAACCCGGTGACTAGGAGGTTGTCCAAGCACGCCTCACACCTTTCTTTTTAATACTTACCAGCTGGTCAACTCGGTCTTGTGCGTCTGGAACACATTTTGTGCAGGACCCTCCTCTTTCAGGTAAAAGATAACATTCGCCAGCATGTTGGTGGGATCCCTGCTGTTGTGAGCGCTAACACGCTCGAAGACACTGAGCTAGTCGTCCACATCAGTGTCGTCCACCCCGTTGAACATGGCAGGCTCCCGAGGATGAGACACGATGACAAGTGGGGGAGGGCGGTAGTCGACATGGTGGCTTCATCACCTGGCATTGTTACACAAGGAACGGAGTGTCCACTCCGTAGCTCCGTGGTGAATCTGCATTCACCACGCCCGGGCTAGCCGTACGGGAATAGGTGTTCAAACCAACTCTGCAACTTCCACCAAGAATGTTAAGAGCCGAAACGGACACGTTGTGTGACAATGTTGAGGTATTTACAAGCTGGCAAAGTGAGGAGAGTTTGTGGCGTAGCAAACCTTTGGCGGAACCGAGGGTCGAGCGTCTTCGTCATTGTTCACGAGCGATGATCCTACGCCCTCCAAGGTTCCTTGACCTTGTCATCTGCGATTCTTCCTTTAGACGGGTATGTTACAATATGCTTTACTTCTTTTTTGCTTAGCTTCAAAGCAGCCTGTCCTATTTTTTACTTGTATAATATTACACCATTCTCTGCGTTTTTGTGGCACTCGGTTCGAATGTGCGGCGCGTAAAACGTTTCAATCCAAACCAATGACGAAATTAAGGCGAGCGTGGTATAATGGCGCCCCATGACGACACAAACCACCTTGATATGAGTCGCGTACACGCTAGCGCCAGATTCATCTCTAGTGTTTACAGGAGGCAACTCTTTGTTATCCCGCACGCCAAGAAGGCATCGTTGGCTGGTAGAAGTAGAAAGCTTAGCTTTAGAATTTCGGAATATTTGCGTTATTTCAGGGGATGGTTTCGTGCATTTAGAAGAGGTAAATGGAGGGTTTCTGTAAACTTCAAGTTTCTTTGAAACGATGTTCCTAATTCTTTTAAATGACGCCGGTAAACAACAATAGAAAGTTGATATTGAATTCCGTTTTGCAAACTCCGCGTTCCTGAAAACTCAGGCGCTTTATTCGGCTGGTAACTGTCTCCCTTCTGACATAGTATTGTCGCCTACACGAACAATGTTGTATTATTGCCTTAGCCTGTCCTGTTCTATTGTTTTGTTATTATACTGCGTAGCCGTATTCCGAGTTTAAAGCAAATGGATGTCAATATCAATGCAAAATCAATGCCCTTCTTGCCATTGAAAAGCAATCTTTCCCGATGTCTTAACATGACGAGGGAAACGTATCAACATATCGCTGTCACCGCAAACCGGCTCTTTGGTCAAATTCAAAAGAAGCTCGCCCTTCTTGCTGTGGGTGGCTTTTTTGTATCATTTAGATCGAGTAAGATTACGAGTGAATTTGTCGGTTATAAGTGGAGGATGGCGACCCAGCTGAGAGGCCGCGGCCGCACCTGTAGAGGAAACCGTCTCTTATTTCACTGGTTTTTACTCTGGATTGGACCAGTGGTAGTCACCGAAGGGAATAGGCGTCAACGAACGAAAAGCCTCGGAGCGAGTAAGGCAAAAACTAGTGGCTCTTCGGCGGCGACGAAGGGCGCAGAAGGGCACCCTGGAATTGTTGAACACCTTGGACGCGTTCAACCATTGCATCAACAATAAGAATGCAGATTCAACAAGGATATGCACAAAACCCGCACAGGCCCAGCTTGCAATAAGGATGATTGCACAGAAGGTGTTTGACTTTACCTCAGTGGTAACAAATAGGTTGGTTGTTTCTACTGCGCTCTATAACCGCATTTCTTGAAACTGGGGCAATGTCATGTTTGCTCAGCACTGTCTTGATATTCGACATGGTGACTCCGGATGGCTTTGCTTGCATCTAGCGGCGTCATTTGTTCGCGGCACATCAGTGTACGGCATGAAAGGGGCCGCTGCTTGGTAATACACAAAAGGCTCTGCTTTGCGCAGATGTACGCATTTGCATCACGCGCCCATTCTTGTTGCGTATCACGCGGGATGCGGCAACGATGCTTAGGTGACTGATAGCTTGAAGTTAATGGAGATTTTTTTGTCATGACGCACTTAATAATCCATAACCATAACCAATAGAAGGGCATCACCGTTAGCCGTTGCATGGTGTATTTGACCACATTACCGATGAACAACTTGCTGATGTAGCCCCCTACTTTTTTATCCGCTTCCAGGGTGAAGTCGGCTACACTGCCCTGGGGACCACTTTCATGACTTCAAAAGCTGTTACTTTGGGCAACGCATTTTTTAGCGGCCTTTCTTTCTCCAGTAGTCGAGATTGGCGGTTCAATGTCCTCATCTATGCTCATATATAGCATATGTCGTCAACAAAGACGCCTGTTACAAAAATGTGATCTGGTTGGAAGGACGATGAGGCAGAAGGAATGAACCCACCAGCAGAAGCACGGGCAGCGAAACTCGTGACATCCTCTTCATTTGTCGATTCCCCCGCTCGAAGGTCATAATAAACCGGTGCTCCTTTAATCGCGTCTGCTTCCTGGTCTTCAACATTTTGGTTCCGTGACCAGGATGAAAGGATTACACAGTTGAAGACCCCTAAGGCAAAACTATTGAAAAGGACACCCCGGCCTCAAGCGGCGCATCGAATCAACTCCGACAGAGCGACATCAAAGTACCGGGCCTCGCCATGGATCGTCTGAAATGGAAACGTGCGACGCTCCGCCATAAACGACGAAGATCATTAATGAGATGAAGTCCCTGCTGGAAGGTAACCCACTATTTATCGGTGAGCTCAATGAACACCTCAATATGCTTAAACAGAAGAAGACTGTATTATCCGACTTAGACAAAGAGATAGAGCAGCATGTACCAGATGAAGAACTAGATGAGGAATTTTCCACAGAAGAACATTACCAGGACTCAATCGATCGCATGATCCATCGTTCAGAGAGAGAACTGGCGGCCACGTGCCCTTCGGCGATCCCTACAAGTGAGGAGGTCACTCGATCCCGCGGAAGAGTTCAGGTTCGACTACCGAAGCTGGAGATACGGCCTTTCGATGGAGAATTTATTCAGTGGCCTTCGTTTTGGGATCTGTACCAGTCGACAATACATAAGAACTCATTGCTAGCCGACGTTGATAAACTCAAGTATCTGCGGAGTTATTTGAAGGGGATAGCGTCAAGTGTCATCAGCGGCTTACCAACAGCCAACGAAAGCTACCCCATAGCCATCGAATTGCTGCAGCAGCGTTTTGGAAACAACAAAACCCTGTTAATCAACGAACATTTGAGAAAATTGCTGAACCGCCCTTAAGTGACCTCCTGCGACGACTTGAATGGTCTCCAGACGCTCCATGGACGGACACAGATCAATATTAAATGGCTGGAGAATCATGGTGCACCCCTTCAGTCCTACGGGGTATTGTTAAAGACGGCGGTATTGCAGAAGATGCCCATTGAACTCATCCTGAAGTTCAACCAGCTAACGTTAAAGGAAATGTCATCGGGAGGAACACGAGTAGAACGCCCTGGCGGTCTCAACAATACTTGACCTATTGAACCTTGAAGTGCGAAGTCGGGAGATGACTTCATTGATGGCTGGATCAAACAAATCTGCCAAAGTAAAAGCACCTCATAACGAAGTCAAGGACACCATTCAAGGTCCCACCTCCACGCTAACGGTCAAGGTATACCACCATGGAGGTTTCTTTGCGAGTCCAATGGCGACACAACAGGTGATTGCCGGGCTCTGTTTTTTAGTGTTCTCTGTTTTTTAGTGTTCCTGCTTCTTAGTGTAATATTTTTTCTTTGGTTTTCTTTGGCTTTTGTATTCACCTTTCTCTGTTATATGCTGAGTGTTTATTTGCTGACATTATATTTGTAGTGTTGCTTGATGATTGCTCTTTTTTTACAATCATCATGGGAGGTCACGACTGCGGTTATTACCTTGGGACCTCCCAGTGCACCTGTATCCATTCACGTTTCATGTTCACGCTTGATGAATAAAATTCAATTCAATCCAAATTCAATTCAATATTGATAGTCATTTCGAAAACTTGTGCGATTAGGCTCTATGGCTTTATTTTAGTTTGTTTTGTGCTTGTTATCTATGCCTTCCTTGATTTCTGGGGGACTGCAAATAATCCTTTTTTCCCCTATTTTAGTTAGGTCACTCGATGTTGGTGCCGGAATAGGTTTCGGCGGGAACCCCGCCGCCTTTCCTGAGTGGCTAAGGTGTTCCGCTGCTAAGCAGAAGGACCTAGGTTCGCTTCTCGACCGCACGGGACGTTTTCCTGAAGGAAGCATGAAACAAACGCTAGTGAGTAAGGATTTTGGCGCCATTTAAGGACCCTAAGGCGGGCTTATTATTCCGTAGGCTTCCTGTACTACACATGTCGTCTGCCAATTTCCGGTTTAGGGAAGCACTAGGCGGTCAGCTATAAATATTAGAAAAAGGATAGGAAAGGAGGTAGGGTGGACGGAAGCAACCACACAAACTCCCGTGCTCAAATAGATAACATGATGAGAATTTAGAATTGCAATAGTACCACAGCTTTAATGACCGGCCTGTCTTTAAAGCTTTGATAGTGACTTGTCATTTAAATAGAGAAACAACCAACGTCATTTTCTCAGTTGCTTACCTTGGTTATTTATGTGTTCAATCAACGTGCGCATTCAATCCATAAATATATATATATATATATATATATATATATATATATATATATATATATATATTGCGAAGGCGCGAAGCTTCGCAAAGGAAAAGCTGCAAGCGCGGTCAGTGGCCAATCCACCTACCGAGCGAAGAGAACGGCGGCCGACTGAAAGAGGAGGAAGAAGCGCGGAGCGCGTTCTTGGTAGAGAATAAACATGGCGTCGTAGGCATCGGACGTCTGATTCATTACAAGTGGCGCAGCCGACCAGTCTTCAAGCCCGAGGCGACCCAGCCTCCGGACTTGCTCTCCCTCGCGGCGATCCAGCCGCAGGGACGGCCCTTAGCAGCGGCCAAGGGCTGACACGCCTTCTAGCCCTGCAGCCCGGGTTCATCGGTAGGGCCGGTCCCAGCACGAGGGCCGAACGCCAGGACAGCCCAGCCCCCAGGCGAGCCAGCCTTGGGCACGAGATTCCCAAGCGGCCGACTTGCACGGATTCGCCGCGGCGTCCGCCGTTCGCACCGTCATTTCTGCGTTCTTTGAAATCTTCTCCGTGAGGGACCCACCGCTCGCAATGACGACCACTGATGCGAACGCCAGCCATCCTCTTTGGACTTCCCAGGCCATCAAAGAGATGTGTCAGCAGCTTCGCGACGCCATTCCCAGGCCATTTCCGTCACCCGCCGACACGGTTGTCCTGGTCTTCCGAGGTTTCCAGGACGATGTTGTGTCTTGGGTAAAGCTAATCGACGCCCTTGCCACCCACCACGCGTGGCCCGACCACAGCAAGCGGTTACTTGCACAATAACGCCTACGTGATGCAGCCCGATCGTGGTACCTGGGCGAAGGTCACTCGCATTCGACCTGGGCAAGCTGGAGTGGGTCATTAATTGCGGCATTTGGTGATTTGACGGGAACTTACGGTGACCGCTTCATGCAGATGTGCGGCCGACGCCAGAGCCCTGGCGAAAATGTCGTCTCCTACGTCTACGAAAAGCTCTACCTGCTGAAATGCTGTAACCTTGACTGGCCGCCTCCTGTCGCGAGAAAGTATGTCGTTGATGGCCTGGCTGACTCCTTCCATGCTGCAATATTGGCGGTGCAGTCACCACATTTAAGCCTGCATGACTTCATTCGCCTCGCTGCAGAATTGCAGCACAGTGCAACCCGGCAGGCACAGGAGTCTAACCTACAGACATCGGTGCAGACCCTGGCGGAGTCCCGTGGCCGTCGTCCTGAATCGAGCCATGCTTTTTTGAAAGAGGAGGAGGCAGCCAGCTCGATGACTCCAATTATCACTGATGACGGAGACCCGCGTCCTCAGTCTCCACACCAACCCCAGAACCAAACGACGGCTTCCTCTGTGCTAGTGCAGTCCTCCATTGAAGATCAGCCACCGTCGACTCGTAATGCGTCGGAAAGGCTGTCGCCGACGGAGGGTTGGCCACCACCGTTACTCATCTGCCTCCTGGAAGGCCAACAAGCACCGATGGAGGCAAACGAGCTGGAAACACCGAAAAGCTTGGCCAACCAAGACATCCATTGGGGATGTCGCGAAGACCTCTGTGCGCAGGTAGACCGCAACAAAGGAACGCGGAAGACTAGCGGCTCCGAGTTTTCTCAGTCAGCCTCCAGAGGTGCACCGGAACAGCACCCAGAAATGTTTAACGCTCAAGTTCATCACTCCGAGTAAAAACAAGAACGAGATCCACACCCCGAGCCGCCCACGGGCTAACGTCTCTAATATCTTCGGCAAAGAACAAGCAATCGGTTCAGAGCCGCTCGATGGGACCGAACGTTAAGATATGACGGCAGAAGACAGTGACGGGGTTGTGTCAAGCCTCCAAACGGATAGCGCAAAGCGTGCGGCAAACGAGATCCCACCTGTCTTAGACGAGCATGGTCCAGTGACATTGGTCGAAGCAGTCGACAAACTTGGAGATAACAAGGACGCAGAAGATAACTTGGAATCACTTAGGCAAGAAAAATCCGACCAACAAAATAGCGGCAGGACGAGCCTAACGGACACATACTGCAAGGACCGTATGGCGCGCCCCTTCAACGTCAAAGACATAGTTCCGGAAGTCATCATGGATTCCCCGTCAACGGAAGAAATCTTAGCCCCGCTACAAACCGGAAAGGAAGACCTGAAACGAGCCGTCAGAAGCATTCACTGGAAGGAAACATACAACAGGCTTTTCATCTGTTCATGGGTTTACCATCAGACCAGAGCCAGCGGACCACACAAACAGGTTGTTGGTGCGCCTCTTTGCAGTGTGGCCGAATGTAAAGGCGGGAAGCTTCGCGAAAGAAAAGCTGCAAGCGCAGTCAGCGGCCAATCCACCATTAGAGCGACGAGGACACCGGCCGACTGGAAGCGAAGGAAGAAGAAGCGGGGAGCGCGTTCTGGGTAGAGAATAAACATGGCGTCGTAGGCATCGGACGTCTGATTCATTACAATATATATATCAGGAAAATATTTCTTGAATTCTTGGGCACCGGCAAGTCGTACGAGTAAAAAAAGAACAAACGACACCCATTGAACACACAAGAAACGTAACGTTGCAGCTGAGGGACCGGCCTTCGTCAGAATAACAGCAGCGGCTGTTGTCACACACTATATAAAGGTGATCGTTGCAAGCTCACTTGAGGGGATGACAAAGTAAACAATTCAAATGCAATATACCTTGGCCTCACACAACAATATTTTCGGATGAATACAACATAATACCGGAGACCTTCAATGCTTTTCTGGTCACGAAACTGCACCCAGAGGTTGATATAGGGACAACATCTCTCGGTAGCGGCGCCACCCGTCGTAGGGGGACCACAAGCCGCCGCCAGTGCTTGGCTTGTATGCGCACTACTGCCGACGTTTCGACGCGATTCCTCTTACCTTTTCTTAAGCGTCCCTGAACGCATCAATGCCACCAGCTAAATAAGCCGTAACGGGATTCAGTGTTGACGACGAATGAGAGCTATTTACTTTGGAACGCACGCGTAGTTTGCTTGGGAGTGCTGGCCTATCTTATAAACAGCAGCGCCTTTAAAAGTGTTCTCACACCACGCGATAACGCATTGTGTTATTAATTACGTCATAGCTCAATTATATGCGTACTTGCGATGCCTCGAAGCGGGACGTCACAGCTCGCAAGTGTTGAAAGATGATGCTTATGCTCCCGATGCGGGCAGCTACTGCTAGATCTGCTCGACAACGTGTTTATTTTGCGCCTGGCCAAAGGGCGATTATGTTTATGCGGTAGGTGAGCTTTCTATTCTGGTAGTGCTGCAAATAGTGGGAGGAGGATGAACGGAATAAGACACGACTGGGTAATACAGGAGCAATCACATTGGTTTATATCCGGCTGGCCTCTCGCGCGTTGCTACCAACGTATTCAAATGAAGTGAATGGTCCAGCAAGAAGTTTTATTCCAGGCCTTTCAATTGAGTTTACACCCAAAAGCAGTTGTTATAGTGTGAGCGCCGATCACTTTCTTGACGCGGGAACTTTTAACGGCGGGGTTATAGCAGCCGAGCGCTTTCGTGACCGCTCTTAACACGAGTTTCCCGTGCCTAACATTTGATTTATAACTTTTTTCCACGCAGTTTACACGAGACAGCCGCCACTTGATGTTTCCTTGTGTTTGCTGTTTATAGCATTATTAATTACCGGCCGACAACCCATGATTTCCTCGGGAAGGGAAGTACAGCAGCCTAATCTGGAAGTTCCTTTTGATGCCAGTGCTGGCTGCTTGTCCGCCTTTGCCACTACCGAGGCACCACATCATACATTTTTTTTTATGTTTGGGGAGGGCTACTATGATTTAAAGCATGCAATAAATCTTAGATTTGATTCTAATGATACTCCGCTTAGACAATTCGCGCCGCCTCTTCGCTGGTTGCCTCTGAATCGCTGGCCGGGAACACGGTTTTACCTTTGGCAGGTAGGCCTGAAGCCCGTCAAAAATCCTTAGACCGGCATCCGTCCGAAGCCTCGGTGTCTCTCGCTGAAGCCCGTTCCCGATGTGCTCTTCAGTTCTTACAACTTCGCTAGCATCAAATGCTTTTGGCAAACCCGAACGTCCTTGCTTTCGAAGTTGAAACCGCCTGCTTCCAACCGCGGTGTAGCTGTCTTCCATTTCTCTCGAAGTTCGGCGCTACATGGAAAACAGAAGAGCGACGCCTTTTCCTTGCTCCTTCGGTATCCGGAGCTGCAGCCCGTCACACAGCACGTGCATTGTGCATTCGAATTTTCATGCTGTCCACCTTGAAAGCGGTGCACAGGCACATGAAGCTCGCTTGACGCTGATGCAGAAACTTTGGTGGAAGAAATACCGTGAGCTGCCTCCACACAACGCCTTCGGGCTGCCGCCGCTGCCGGTGCGTTCCGCCAGGCGCAGCGGGGTGATGGCCCCCCTAAGACAGCTTGCGCCGCGCAGCGGCCGCTCTTGGCAACATTTCAAGCTGTCCCATAAAGTGCCAGAGAGGTTTCGTGACCAGAACGGTATAAAAGGACTCTGATAATACTAACTCCGACAAGTGCAGTATAGGAAATCGCCGATGTCAAGCACACACGCGCACAAAAATTAGGGGAGGCAGAATTCAGTCTTAAATCAGTCCGGCTTGCGCACACAATACGAGCGGGAACAAAGAGAATCATTCTTTATAAATAAATTTCGGACGTTCGCCGAAAGAATAAATGAGACCACAGGGAGATTGAGTTGCTTTGGAAACTGACGCAACCACCCTGAGATGTTTGAAGGGATGGCGAAACGAATAATCATGCAATGTTTTTTTCCTTTTTTTCTTTTTCGTTTTTTTTTTTTCTCTTTCAAGTTCGTAGAACCCATCCTCCGCCCCTGAATGGAGCCGCGTTGTGCCTGCATTGGTGAGACGAGGGAGATAAGGGGTGGGGGGGGCGCGGGGGGGGGGGGGACAGGGGCGTGAGAGGGGCGCGGCGGGACGGTCCGCGTGGCAACTGCCCCTCCGGCGGCGGTGAGGTGATAAATCCTTCTCCCCCTGTGGTTCCCTACCAGGGGTAAATAGGTTTCTAGGCAAACTTTACGGACCATTTCACTCAGACAGACCCGTACGAGCCTCCGCGCACTGGGGACTCACTGACCCTTTTTTTTTCAAGGCTGTCCACGAATAATTCGTTTCCCGATAAGCTTCCTCCGGCCACCTGCGGGCCATGTGGTGCTTGTCTCTATCTAACGATGGTCTCATAACAGCATAAACAAAACAAATGCTTTTTTTTGTTCTTTTTTACCTTTTATCATCAGTAGCCAGAGGTTGGCATGCTTCTGTACCATCCAGAGCCTTTTCTTTATGGCTTTCGAGCTTCGACTCTCCAAATGTTATGTATAGATATTATATATATATATATATATATATATATATATATATATATATATATATATATACGGAAAGGTAAGTCGGCAGTCTACAACGCCAAAGGAGGCATAGGGGTGAGGTTAGGCTCTTTTTTTTTAGTATGGTTAATGAAGTTAATATTTTTTTTAAATATACGGAAGAACGAAAGAAAGAAAAACACGCGCCCAGAGTGGGGACCGAACCCACGCCTTTCGATTAGATCTCGAATGCCTTACCAATTCAGCTATCTGGGCGACTGTGTTCTCCTTCACTTTCTGGGCTATTTATATTTACTAGAAGTGTATTTGACGCTTGAGGGTGGTAGCCAGCGCCACTCAGACTACACGGGGAGAAGGGGACCTTCTTTTCAACCCCCGGGGCGTGACTAGAACGTCTACAGCCGGTCATGAGCGGGTAACTGGCGGGAAGCCCTCTTATGCTACCTAGGCATCAAGGATGCCAGAATCGAGACCTTCGCTAGGCTTTCGCAGAATAATATAGTAAGGAAATGAGGGGCTCGTTGGGGAAATACAGAAAGATAAGTCGGCAGTCTACAACGCCAAAGGAGGCATAGGGGTGTGGTTAGGCTCTTTTTTTTTAGTACGGTTAATGAAGTTAATATTTTTTTAAATATACGGAAGAAAGAAAGAAAGAAAAACACGCGCCCAGAGTGGGGACTGAACCCACGCCTTTCGATTAGATCTCGAATGCCTTCCCAGTTCGGCTATCTGGGCGACTGTGTTCTCCTTCACTTTCTGGGCTATTTATATTTACTAGAAGTGTATCTGACGCTTGAGGGTGGTAGCCAGTGCCACTCAGACTACACGGGGAGAAGGGGACCTTCTTTTCAACCCCCGGGGCGTGACTAGAACGTCTACAGCCTGTCATGAGCGGGTAACTGGCGGGAAGCCCTCTTATGCTACCTAGGCATCAAGGCTGCCAGAATCGAGACCTTCGCTAGGCTTTCGCAGAATAATATAGTAAGGAAGTGAGGGGCTCGTTGGGAAAATACAGAAAGATAAGTCGGCAGTCTACAACGCCAAAGGAGGTATAGCGGTGTGGTTAGGCTCTTTTTTTTAGTACGGTTAATGAAGTTAATATTTTTTTTGATACGGAAGAAAGAAAGAAAGATAAACACGCGCCCAGAGTGGGGACCGAACCCACGCCTTTCGATTAGATCTCGAATGCCTTACCAGTTCGGCTATCTGGGCGACTGTGTTCTCCTTCACTTTCTGGGCTATTTATATTTACTAGAAGTGTATCTGACGCTTGAGGGTGGTAGCCAGTGCCACTCAGACTACACGGGGAGAAGGGGACCTTCTTTTCAACCCCCGGGGCGTGACTAGAACGTCTACAGCCTGTCATGAGCGGGTAACTGGCGGGAAGCCCTCTTATGCTACCTAGGCATCAAGGCTGCCAGAATCGAGACCCTCGCTAGGCTTTCGCAGAATAATATAGTAAGGAAATGAGGGGCTCGTTGGGGAAATACAGAAAGATAAGTCGGCAGTCTACAACGCCAAAGGAGGCATAGGGGTGTGGTTAGGCTCTTTTTTTTTAGTACGGTTAATGAAGTTAATATTTTTTTAAATATACGGAAGAAAGAAAGAAAGAAAAACACGCGCCCAGAGTGGGGACTGAACCCACGCCTTTCGATTAGATCTCGAATGCCTTACCAGTTCGGCTATCTGGGCGACTGTGTTCTCCTTCACTTTCTGGGCTATTTATATTTACTAGAAGTGTATCTGATGCTTGAGGGTGGTAGCCAGCGCCACTCAGACTACACGGGGAGAAGGGGACCTTCTTTTCAACCCCCGGGGCGTGACTAGAACGTCTACAGCCGGTCATGAGCGGGTAACTGGCGGGAAGCCCTCTTATGCTACCTAGGCATCAAGGCTGCCAGAATCGAGACCTTCGCTAGGCTTTCGCAGAATAATATAGTAAGGAAGTGAGGGGCTCGTTGGGAAAATACAGAAAGATAAGTCGGCAGTCTACAACGCCAAAGGAGGTATAGGGGTGTGGTTAGGCTCTTTTTTTAGTACGGTTAATGAAGTTAATATTTTTTTTATACGGAAGAAAGAAAGAAAGAAAAACACGCGCCCAGAGTGGGGACCGAACCCACGCCTTTTGAGTAGATCTCGAATGCCTTACCAATGCGGCTATCTGGGCGACTGTGTTCTCCTTCACTTTCTGGGCTTTTCATATTTACTAGAAGTGTATCTGACGCTTGAGGGTGGTAGCCAGCGCCACTCAGACTACACGGGGAGAAGGGGACCTTCTTTTCAACCTCCGGGCGTGACTAGAACGTCTACAGCCGGTCATGAGCGGGTAACTGGCGGGAAGCCCTCTTATGCTACCTAGGCATCAAGGCTGCCAGAATCGAGACCTTCGCTAGGCTTTCGCAGAATAATATAGTAAGGAAGTGAGGGGCTCGTTGGGAAAATACAGAAAGATAAGTCGGCAGTCTACAACGCCAAAGGAGGTATAGCGGTGTGGTTAGGCTCTTTTTTTTAGTACGGTTAATGAAGTTAATATTTTTTTTGATACGGAAGAAAGAAAGAAAGATAAACACGCGCCCAGAGTGGGGACCGAACCCACGCCTTTCGATTAGATCTCGAATGCCTTACCAGTTCGGCTATCTGGGCGACTGTGTTCTCCTTCACTTTCTGGGCTATTTATATTTACTAGAAGTGTATTTGACGCTTGACGGTGGTAGCCAGCGCCACTCAGACTACACGGGGAGAAGGGGACCTTCTTTTCAACCACCGGGGCGTGACTAGAACGTCTACAGCCGGTCATGAGCGGGTAACTGGCGGGAAGCCCTCTTATGCTACCTAGGCATCAAGGATGCCAGAATCGAGACCTTCGCTAGGCTTTCGCAGAATAATATAGTAAGGAAATGAGGGGCTCGTTGGGGAAATACAGAAAGATAAGTCGGCAGTCTACAACGCCAAAGGAGGCATAGGGGTGTGGTTAGGCTCTTTTTTTTTAGTACGGTTAATGAAGTTAATATTTTTTTAAATATACGGAAGAAAGAAAGAAAGAAAAACGCGCCCAGAGTGGGGACTAAACCCACGCCTTTCGATTAGATCTCGAATGCCTTACCAGTTCGGCTATCTGGGCGACTGTGTTCTCCTTCACTTTCTGGGCTATTTATATTTACTAGAAGTGTATCTGATGCTTGAGGGTGGTAGCCAGCGCCACTCAGACTACACGGGGAGCAGGGGACCTTCTTTTCAACCCCCGGGGCGTGACTAGAACGTCTACAGCCTGTCATGAGCGGGTAACTGGCGGGAAGCCCTCTTATGCTACCTAGGCATCAAGGCTGCCAGAATCAAGACCTTCGCTAGGCTTTCGCAGAATAATATAGTAAGGAAGTGAGGGGCTCGTTGGGAAAATACAGAAAGATAAGTCGGCAGTCTACAATGCCAAAGGAGGTATAGCGGTGTGGTTAGGCTCTTTTTTTTAGTACGGTTAATGAAGTTAATATTTTTTTTGATACGGAAGAAAGAAAGAAAGATAAACACGCGCCCAGAGTGGGGACCGAACCCACGCCTTTCGATTAGATCTCGAATGCCTTACCAGTTCGGCTATCTGGGCGACTGTGTTCTCCTTCACTTTCTGGGCTATTTATATTTACTAGAAGTGTATCTGACGCTTGAGGGTGGTAGCCAGTGCCACTCAGACTACACGGGGAGAAGGGGACCTTCTTTTCAACCCCCGGGGCGTGACTAGAACGTCTACAGCCTGTCATGAGCGGGTAACTGGCGGGAAGCCCTCTTATGCTACCTAGGCATCAAGGCTGCCAGAATCGAGACCCTCGCTAGGCTTTCGCAGAATAATATAGTAAGGAAATGAGGGGCTCGTTGGGGAAATACAGAAAGATAAGTCGGCAGTCTACAACGCCAAAGGAGCTATAGGGTGTGGTTAGGCTCTTTTTTTTAGTACGGTTAATGAAGTAATATTTTTTTTAAATATATGGAAGAAAGAAAGAAAGAAAAACACGCGCCCAGAGTGGGGACCGAACCCACGCCTTTCGATTAGATCTCGAATGCCTTACCAATTCAGCTATCTGGGCGACTGCGTTCTCCTTCACTTTCTGGGCTATTTATATTTACTAGAAGTGTATCTGACGCTTGAGGGTGGTAGCCAGCGCCACTCAGACTACACGGGGAGAAGGGGACCTTCTTTTCAACCCCCGGGGCGTGACTAGAACGTCTACAGCCTGTCTTGAGCGGGTAACTGGCGGGAAGCCCTCTTATGCCACGTAGGCATCAAGGCTGCCAGAATCGAGACCCTCGCTAGGCTTTCGCAGAATAATATAGTAAGGTAATGAGGGTCTCGTTGGGGAAATACAGGAAGATAAGTCGGCAGTCTACAACGCCAAAGGAGGTATAGGGGTGTGGTTAGGCTCTTTTTTTAGTACGGTTAATGAAGTTAATATTTTTTTTATACGGAAGAAAGAAAGAAAGAAAAACACGCGCCCAGAGTGGGGACCGAACCCACGCCTTTTGAGTAGATCTCGAATGCCTTACCAATGCGGCTATCTGGGCGACTGTGTTCTCCTTCACTTTCTGGGCTTTTCATATTTACTAGAAGTGTATCTGACGCTTGAGGGTGGTAGCCAGCGCCACTCAGACTACACGGGGAGAAGGGGACCTTCTTTTCAACCTCCGGGCGTGACTAGAACGTCTACAGCCTGTCATGAGCGGGTAACTTGCGGGAAGCCCTCTTATGCTACCTAGGCATCAAGGCTGCCAGAATCGAGACCCTCGCTAGGCTTTCGCAGAATAATATAGTAAGGAAATGAGGGGCTCGTTGGGGAAATACAGAAAGATAATTCGGCAGTCTACAACGCCAAAGGAGGCATAGGGGTGTGGTTAGGCTCTTTTTTTAGTACGGTTAATGAAGTTAATATTTTTCGCTATATATATATATATATAGATATATATATATATATATATATATATATATATATATATATATATATATATATATATATATATATATATATATATATATATATATATATATAGCGAACCAGAAATGGGAAATGAGGGGCTCGGTGGAAATAAGACAGAAAATAAGGGTTGGCCGGCAAGACAACCAACCTCCCCTTTGCTCTCCGAGGTTTTCTTGCCTGCCGACCCTTATTTTCTGTCTTATAGGTACATATATATATATAGTTATAATCTCCGTGCCCGGACGCAGCACACCGTTTTTTCTGTAGAAGCACATTGGTTGAACTTTATCCGCCGGTTTTCTGTCAATCAACGCCGCAACTGTGCGTCCTTCCCAGTTACAACTTTTCTCTCTCGCTTCCTCTTTTCTTCTATTCTCCCACCTTCTGTAGTATAGTTACGACATGTTATAGTACTCTCCCGCTGTTTTTCTCTCCCCGAGAGGGTGAGGAGAAAGGGAAGCCCTCGGAGGCAAAGTGTGTATAAACGTTTTTCTTTCTATTCTAAGACAACCTCCGAAGAAGAAAGGTCCACGTTGCGAAACTGTTGAGAACAATAAAACCCTTGATCAGTGTTCTCAAAGTGTCGGCACCCAAGTTTTGACCTATGTGTGTATATATATATATATATATATATATATATATATATATATATATATATATATATATATATATATATATATATATATATATTTATATACAAGACAATTACGACACGCGTCGAACAAACAGAAAAAAATGTAACGTTATGGCCGAGGGACAGGCCATCGTCAGAATAACAACAGCGGCTGTTGTCCTGATCGTTGCAACCTCACGTGAGGTGATGACAAAGTAAACAATCCAAATGCAACATACCTAGGCCCTACGCGACAATATTTTCGGTTGAATACAACATAATACTAAGTCCGACAAGGGCCGTATAGGAATCCACCGATGTCAAGCACACACGCGCACAAAAATTAGGGGTAGGCAGAAATGGGTGGCAACATTGAACACGGTCACTGCAGCATGAAACTAAATTTTCCTGCGCTTTCATATAAACCACGTGCTATTCTACCGAATTTAAATATAATGATGGATTCACCGACTTCCCTCTCACCTCGTGTACGAAAGCCACACTCAAGTATCGTTGCTTTGATAAGGTCAATTGAGTGGCCCCTGACATTGGAACCTCTTTCATCCCCGCATTTCCACGCTGCGGTTCTCGTGCCCCCGTGGCAAAAAATCCACCTACCCCTCTTCCTTCCTTCCTTCCCCTCTCCCTATCCAAGCCAGAAATGGATCAATCACAGTGTTAATATTGGCTGATAGGACCGACAAAGAATGATGAGATTATGATGGAAAAAACAATGCAGCAACTCAGACGAAACGTGACGGCGGTAATGGCTAGTAATAATACTTAGCTATGGCCTGATGACGTGACATTTAAGATTCGCGTTCACAATATTATACCTCCTCGGCGGAAGCGGCCATTCTGGCCGCAACAGTCAGTTATAGGAAGCCCGGCGAATGAAACCCTCGATTCGTGAAACATGACGGTCTCAGTTTCATGGCACCGGATGTCACTGACACCGGAAGTAGGTGTTACGCGGTAGTTAACTGGTGAGGTATGCTCGAGGATTGTATAGGGGCCAATGTTGCGGGGAAGGATCTTGTTGCATAACCCAGGAGCATGCAGAGGAGTGGACCATATTAGTTGTTCCCCAGCTTGGAAGAGACAGAACGATAGCCCTCATCGTAGCCCGAATTGCGTCTGTCTTGAGAGGCTGCGGTCTTCATACAGGCAAGATTGCGGCAGTGCGCAAGTCGGTAAACGAACTTTTCTGGAAGGCTTCCCGTAGAAGGAACGGGTGCGGTAAGAGAAAACGAGACAAAAACAGAAGAAGGGGAACGGCCGTAGACGAGGAATACTGGAGAGAATCCTGTGGTTTGTTGAATAGCGGGGTTGTAGGCGTAAGTGACAAGAGGTGGAATGGTGCAGCCGTTGGTGTGGTCCGGGCGAATGTAAAAGGAAATCATGTAGGAATTGGTACGGTGGAAGCGCTCAGTGATGCCGTGTGTTTGCGTGCGGAACGTGACGTAGTCTTGAAACGGTTGCAGCTGCCTGAAGCACTTCGGAAAGGAGAGCAGGAAGAAACATTCTTCCCCGGTCACTGCGGAGAGCGCGAGGCAGATCATGGCGCAGAAAAATGGCTCGCAAGACGAATTCCGCAACCTCCGAGGTGCAAACCGCGCGAATACCCGCTGTTTTGGCATACCGGGTCAACTGGACAACCGCGGTGACAACCTACCGATTACCTGGCTGGGATGGCTGAACGGGTCCATACAAATCGATTCCTATAACGTCGAATGGAGTCGAAGGACATGACAGGGGTTGTAGCGTCCCCGCTGTAGTCGAGGTTGGTTGGTTGTGGTGTTGACATGGTTCATAAGACGAAACGTATTTGGACACATTTGTTGAAAGTCCGGGCCAAAAGGAGCGGCTTTTTATGCGTTCGTACATTTTAATGTAGGCAAAATGACCAGGGTTAGCATCATCGTGAAGCGTTCGTAATATCCCTTGCCGAAGGCAACAGGAAACGACAGTGACCCGTTTATCGCCAGTTGGATGGTAGTTGAAATGGCAAACGCAGCCACCATTCATTACTTTATATGTGTTATGTTGGCGACGTGAACGGCTGTTGAGAGCTCGGTTGAAGCGTCCAGAAGGTCGATAAAATTGCGGCAATACGTGTCCAATCGTTGTAAGGAGAGATTTTAGGGTACCTCCGGGCTGACGTTCTCCGCGGATGCAATAGTAATAGCTGGCTCTGTCGGAGGCAAGGCTTGACAACTTTCCTCTGTTGACAACAGCGGACAGCGTGAAAGTGCGTCTGCATGACATTGCTTTTTGTGGGACTTGTATACCACGTCATATTTATACTCTTCCAGCTCAAGTATCCAGCGGCCAAGGCGTCCGGTTATATTTATTTGGGAGGCTAGCAAGCAGACTGCATTGTGATCGGTTACAACGGTGAAGTGACGACCATACAAGTATGGTCGAAACTTTTGAACTGAACAAACTACAGCCAGGCACTCTTCCTCGGTTATCGCGTAGTTCTTGTCTAGCGTCAAAGTCCGGCCGGCCGCCTAGGCAACCATGTGTTCCAAAGAAGTGGTATTGTGTTGCAGGAGTACACCACCAATACCATGTCCACTGGGGTCGGTGTGGAGTATTGTCGGCGCGCTGTCATCAAATTGGCTGAATACGGGTGCAGAAGTGAGAGCCTGTTTAGGTTCCAGGAACGCTGTATCGCATTCTTTGAACCAGCAAACCGTTTGCCAGAAGCTAAGAGATTGTTCAAATTGCCGAAAAGTTCCGAATCAATCGACGGAAGTGCGAAGCCAATCTAAGCAAAGTACGAAGTTCTTTCTGACGAAGAGGCCAGAGAAAATTTATTAAGGCTCTGGTTTTATCGGGATTGCCACGAATGCCATCCTTGCTCACAACGTCCCCCAAAACATGGATGGAAGTGGTCGCAAAGTGGCATTTTCTTTCATTGAGGTGGAGACCAACCTTGGTGAGGCAAGTAAATACTTGGTCCAGGCGTTGAATGCGCTCGGGAAATGAGAAAAAAAAAAAGATAACAATGCTGTCCAGGTAACAGATATAAGTTTTCGATTTCAAAACACGCAGGATATTGTCTATCAATCTTTAGAATGCAGCCGCAACATTGCGCAGCCCGAATGGCATTGCATTGAATTCGTAGAGTTCATCGGGTGTTGCGAAGGTTGTGTCCTTTCTTTTGGCATCGTGCATAAAAATCTGCAGCATCCCGATCGAATATCGAGACTAGAAAAAAATTCTGCCCCTTTTAAGGTGCCTAAAACGTCGTCGATACGAGGCATCTGATAAACATCCTTCTGATTGATCTCGTTGAGGTCCCTGTAATCCACACAATACCTCACGGAACCGTCTTCTTTCGGAACTGGTACAACAGGGGATGAGCAGGAGCTGGCCGAAGGGCGAATAATATTTCTCTTCAACATATCGTTTACGTTCTCTTGACTAATTGGATGTTCTTAAGAAAAACGCGATACGGCTGTCGACGAATGAGACACAGGAACCGTCCGCCTCACGGCGATGAGTGCCACAGAAGTCTTAACCAGAACTGAAGAGTGACTGTCAAATAAAGTTTTGTGCTTTTCCAGTAGATTCCATGGAGTGTTCCTCTGCTCCGTGGTAAGGTCGGTATAGATAATCGCACTATTAGCGAGGAACTCGGGTTTAAGATCAGAAGAATTATCCACGGTCGCATTAGAGTGAAGCGGAAAAACGTAACGGCATCACTGTTGGGTACAGAAGCAGTAGTGGCGTGTAGGGGTACCAAGAGGGTCTGCGATTTGGAATTTACAGCGCCGAAATAGGCATATTCACGAGAAAAACGGCAAAGGCACATGGGTATTACGCGTCAATTAACGAGAATTTCCCGGTTGGTGCCATTAACCGGTCGCAGTCAACAATTTGGTCTGATGACATTAACAGTACAGCTTCTTGGCCAGAAAAGAGTGCACAGACGGAGGTCGTTAAAGTTGTTCTGACGGGCTATCAACACTTCCGAGCTCTGTATCTGCAACATGAATCAAGGGCTGACCACAGAAGGTAATAGCAGATCCGAACGTAAAAAATTCGCAACCTGCAATTGCTCGATGAACGCACGAAGAAAGTACAGCAAAATAAATATGATGGCGACTGTCATTGATCAGTACACGCTCTGTACAATGCACTGAAGGCCGAATCACATCCCCGTTTGCACTTCGTAGAGCTCGTCCCGAGTAAGGCGTACTCACCTCTCTTAGTCGAGAGCCCAAACATTCATGAATTGCAGATATGCTGACACACGCGTCTACCACTGCGTCAACAGGTATACCCTCAACGATAGCACTGAAAGTGTTCCATGGAACGGTGAGAGGGTCTTACATTTTCCATTTCCATTTCTGTACCAGTTTCGCCCCCCAAAACTGCAAGACCTAGTTTTCCGGCACGTGGCTCGTATCATGCAAGACTGGTCGAACAGGCGACACAGCCGGGTGGTGTGATCATGGTGAACGGCGTCGTTCGTTAAGGGAGTTGCGAAGAAAGTCAGTTGGGCCAAGTGGAGAGAGTGAATGACGCGTGTTGTCGCGCTCGTAGGTGTCGTAGCCACGTAGATCGTCCTGTTGAACCTGGTAGCAAAACCGCGAGATTTAGGCACCTATGCCAGAGTAATAACAAACTAGTTGGCCACAGCTACGTCTTCTAGCGGTGGTCTATGCCTCTACGTGGTGGACCAAACTCTAAATGAATGGCAGCGAAATATTTGGTCGCAGGTTGAGCCAGCCTCGGGGCCAGCGGAAAAGGTGGTCGCTAAGCAACGTCAGAGTAGGCTGGAACCGTAATAGTAGTGGGAGGGTGGGAACGAGCGAGAACTGGAATTGCTGAAAGCTCGTATTTAATTATTTACGATAGGCCAGTTGCAGAAGGCTAAGCATGGGCACTAGGAGCACAACGAGAACGGTAAACACGCAGCTCTTCACGGATGATAGCCCGCATCAGCGCCCGCAGGTTGTCATCGCTGGGGTATTGCGGCGTGATGACTACCTTCTGCAGAAGAAATGACTGCAGTTCGTCCAGCTTTGGCAGGTCGTGGTTACATCAGCGACGGTCGGCGGGTTTCGAAGGGCGAGATCCGTGAGCGCAAACTGGTTGATGCCCTTCATAATGTGACGAACGCGGTCTCCCCCCGGCATGTCTCTGTTAACGCCGCGGCACAACGCAAAAACATCCTCGATGCAAGAGGTGTAAGTCTAGTGAACCTGCTGGACACGGCTCTCCAGCGTCCTTCTTTGCGACGTCGGAGCGAGCCGCGGAAGAGCCAGAAATTTGGCGCAGCTGTGTGGTGAAGTCCGACCAGTCCTTATACGGTGCTCATTGTTCAGAAAACACGTCTTGGCTACTTCAGGGACCACGAGAGGTTTTGAATCTTCGGCTGGTAGTCCGATCTGTTAAAGGCGCTCACGCGTGCGTAGGTATCAAGCTATTCCTCAACACCCTCAACACAAAAGCCACCTAACATCGGTGTATCCCGCTTGCGGCTGGTTACTAAGTAAGGTGTGACGGCGGCTGAGCCCAAACCCGTGGTAGGCTCCGCAGTCATAGCCATGGCGTCGCAAGGGTAAGCGACGACCCGAATGCAGCCCGGCCATGGCCGACGCTGCTGCTGGGGTCGGGAAGCCGCCCCCACGAAGTTCAGGTAAGGGCTGGCAGAATCTCTATATTTACTCTTTGTAGAGTCACTTGGGTGAATTCAAGTGACGTCGCTTAGCCAATTGTTGTGGCGATGTTTACAGCTTTGCTTTCCAAATACCTTCACAGCGTGTGTTGGAGTGAATCTTTTTTGTTTATTGGAAATGTGTAAACTTGCCCATTAATTTTACACCGATGCACAAAACGACACAAAGCAATATTTTGGGCGCAAGACGGTCAGTGTCTGAATTGCCGGTCTTTAGTAAATTACAAAAGTAACTATCTGTGAAATCTGAACGCAAAACATTGTGCGTCAGGGAGGCACCTGCGAACATTCTGTCTCTCACTAAAAAGAGAATCTAGCCGTGATTGCGTGCACGTGATCGCTAAGACAGCTAGCGAAATCTACTAAACAACATGTTGTAAATATCTCTAAATAATGTTTTATTTGCACTTTCTCAGAGAACCTTCGTGCAGTGGTCTCCGGCTTTATCGCTACCAAAGCCTAGATCCAAGAGCGAGGGTTCCGTCACTTGTAAACGTATCATAAAACACCAAGGAAGTTTTATTACTTACTTTAGGTATGCCCACTCCGTAATGTCTGCATGCCCTTGTTATGGAAAAAAATGTTAGGAGCGCTGAAAATAAAACTTTCGGTCATTTTTTGCGTCCGCCCACCAACAAACGTAGTTTTGAGTCAACACTTTCTTTTTCTTGAAATGCAATACAATAACGTAATCGTCATTATTATCATCAGCAGCCTGTCTACTCTCACTGTGGAGAAAAGACCTCTCCTTGGATCTCCAATTATCCCGGAACTCTACTAAAGCAGAACAATTTATCCCCGCAAACTTATCGGACCAGAATCCTAGCCTACCTTAACCTAACCATGCGACAATTCAAAAACAAGAAGCATTGCGTGTTTAGTGTGGCCTTATTCCGAGAGCCCAAAATAAACTGGTTTGGCTCTTTATTTTTTTGATGTTATGAACATCCAGACACCTATCCTTATCACTAGTCCGCACAATGCTAAAGAAGGATGGCACAACTAAAAGGAAAACCTAGGTATTTTGCCCATAAATATCTGGCCAACTTAATTGGAAAGACCCTTACTAGTCGATGTGTTTTTTTAACCAAGATGCCGAGCCATGCGTACTCTCGTAATCTGAAAAGATTGCAAATGCAGCAACTGCGTACGAAAACGCTCCGTGGGAGTCGAAGTATCGCTATCGCGACTTACATCTTAGGACACAAACAAAGATGTCACTGCAACTTTTTTTGGTCAGTTCTCGCGAAACAAGGCAATGCCCTTTCAAATATTCCGCCTCATTCACCGTCGACCCCGTTTGCTAAGCACGAGCCGCTCGGCGCCAACATCCCCGCCCATACAAGTGTGTCGCTAGCGCTGACAGCCCCACTCGTTATCGTTGTTTTCGGGTTCATTACGTCAAAAGCACACTCGCTCTGCATATATTCATTTGCGAATTTGGTCGCACGCCTTGTAAAACCACGGCAGTATAAACATGGTCCCTGGCAATATTTCGCGACCAATTTTCCTAAGACGACTCCCAACGCTAGATGACGCCAGTGACGCTGTTCTAGAAGGAAATCTGTAAGGTTATTTATTTGAAGCCGACTTCGCAGTTCATAAATAATAATTTTAGGTATGAAGTCGTGTGAGAGCAACAGTGAACATAGCTGCGTGTAAATAGTGCTAAACAGTTTGGAAAGCTGTAAGTGAAAAATTGAGTTAAAATCCACATTAACTGACACGTAGTGGGGCGTTCTTCGTTGTTGGTATATATAGGATTTGAAAAGCGTTGCTCTTGCCCAGACGAGCCTCGGTGGTCCGGGGTGCGGGCTTCAAACCCGTAGCTGATTGACGTCAGAGTGGTTCGATTCCACCTTCTGGGCGGGATTCTCGACTTCGATGCGGGGCTTTCCACACGTACTCGTTGTTTCATTTTGGTCTTTCGCTCGAGCGATGCCCTGACCTCCCCTGGAGAGTTCTGCATGCTGTATGTGATTGACCTATTAAATGTTATCACTTGCTTTATAGATTAGACGTTCTGGCAAAAAAATGTTTTGCTGCCGTTTTTTCGACAGCATGACATCAGAGAAGGACTTAGCGCGTTGGGAAAAGGCGACATCGGGAAAGGTGCAGTAGCGATAACCTTTTTCGACGCGTCAAGGAGGGCGGTCTTGGGTTGTCGCACTTGTTTGTCCGCCAGTTGGTGAATAGGTTCATTTTTCTTCGCGATACAAGCGATTCTTTTTTGCGAACAGTTTGCCAGGTGCGGCTCTCTCAAGCACTGCCGGAATTTGTCGTATCCAGTTTGCACATACAGGCTAGGATTTCAGGATATTTTAAAGAAGTTGTCATGTCACTCAAGTTTCTGTCAACTCGTTTTTCGATGGAATATTTGAGTACAGTGTCACGTACAAAATTATAT
Source organism: Haemaphysalis longicornis (assembly GCF_048455015.1). Taxonomy (NCBI): domain Eukaryota; kingdom Metazoa; phylum Arthropoda; class Arachnida; order Ixodida; family Ixodidae; genus Haemaphysalis; species Haemaphysalis longicornis. The sequence continues at coordinate 111,887,788 of NW_027526407.1, read as the reverse complement.
AAAGATGTTTGCGACAGTCTGTTCCCGATACCGCGATATAGAGAACTGTAGAAAAAAGGCCCAGGACAGGATGTACTGAAAAGAGTTAAGCGTATGGCTGTAAAACCGGGGGTGAAGTCCTTTTTTTTTCAGACTTCATTCGGGTACACTTACTGTGCAAACATGGTTAAAAGAAAAGGGGTTAGATACACCGTGGGGTACTGACTGTACAATTTGTAAACAACCGGATAACATAGACCACGTTTTTATACACTGCTGGATGGCGGTTCACTTTTGGGATGTTATGCAGCCATCTTTACACAAAGACTTCCCACTTACCCCGCATTACGGTATACGGTATTTACCCACAGAGAATAACGAAGGAGTCCCCTACGATTTATTAATGCTCCTGGGCCTTCACAGCATATGGAGGGCGCGCAAGGCGTGGCTCCATGGCGACGTGGATGCCCGACCGGCCCGGCAGTTTCTGCGGGAGAGTGTCACGCAGTTCGTGGAGGGGCTGAGAGTCCAGCAGCCAGTACCAGATTGGTTGGATTTTCTAGAGCCGTTAATTTCTCTAAAGTGATGTTTAATGACAAAGCCTAGCCGGAGGCACGGCTGATATGTTACTGTCGGTGTGTGTTGTACCAAATGCAGTGTGGTTATTTTTGTGTTGTAAGTGTGTGTTGAAGACTGCTAATAAAGAAAAAAAAAGTCACCGAGGAAAAAAAAAAGACATCAGCCGAGCCGGCGGAAGCATTAGCTCCGGTGGGCGATATGGGTAAGAGCCATAAACGTTGTGGGAAAATTAGGATACACTACTGGTTTGCTTTAACCACTCATACTATTCTCCTTAAAAACTGCTAGAGAACCCGACTGTTCGGCCTCAATAGCCCCGAGGTAAGCATTTCGTGCTTTACCCCAAACTTCCCGGGTTCAAAACTCTGAAATGCTAACCGCCTGCATTTAAGGAGCCGTTTTAGGGGCCAAGGCCCTTAGGGGCTCGGGCTTTCGGCTTCTTATGCCGTCGTATTCTCATGTTGTCCCAGTGGTAAAACACCTGGAAGCTGCTCCTGTCACAGGCGCCCAAACAGAGCGCGGCGTGTGGCGCGCTGATTGGGCGCCAGTAGATGCACTGAATAATGTTTGAATAATCTTTGGATACACTGATCGACAGCACGCTTCGCACGCCCCCAGGTATCACATTAGTGGAGATGGCCCACGATGTTTTTTTATCGTAAAATGTTTTAAGAGGTCAATTCTACGCATTTGTTTCGTCAATAAGATAGGTATGTTTTAGGTCGCTTTAGATGCTTGGCGCTGAATATCCACACGTTTAATTGACGTTCTGCATATTAGCGGAAATAAAGGACATTTAACCACCCCGGAACAAAATGTCACCTCCGGTGCCGCTGCATTCGCACTGCTGCGGTCCGAGTTGCTACGGCGGCGCCTAGTCGGAGCGAGGCTCGCCTTCCCTCCTTCTGACGCCCCCTTAGCAATCCGACTCGGCTCATCCCGTCAACGCTTGTTCGGGTTGCAAAGGGAATGTGCGGGGAGTGCGGGCTAGTTCAGGGCTGAGTCGGAGCAGAAGATGATGAACTCTCAAGCACAGCGACGAAATGCCGGTGCTAGTGCAAGGACAAAACGAGCGATACGCAGCCAAAGACCCCGCTAAAGCGAGCCGACCACTAAAACGGTTACTAAAACGTCGTAACTACAAAAACGGAGTGACGTAACGGGGGGATACACGTATGCAGGTAAACCTCGATGTAACAACGTTGACAAAAATTCGCAATTTTTTGTTACATCGAGCTTTTCGTTACATGCAGGTTTCAAGTTAAGGCTCGTGGGAGGAAAGTAGAAACGAAGCCAAATGCTAAACATCAGTGAAGGTGAACTCACTCTTCATGGATTCATTTCACAACAAAAAACTGCCTAAGTGGCACTTTCTGCCTTCGCACGAGCTAAGGCACTACACGGCGCTCCAAAGAAGCAATGTCACTTAAACCTTTTATTAACAAACTTAACTTAAGTAGCACATTTGCTTTCCGCACTTTTGGGCGCCTTAACCCGTTACAGTAACCAAACTTACGCTGAAAGGGTGACTTTTTTGCGAACTTGATGCTCTTTACCGCACTCAAGACTGTTCAGAAGGTGCTAAAGCTGGGATACTATACCAGGCGGTATAGTATCCCAGGGAAGCCCTCGGAGGCAAAGTGTGTATAAACGTTTTTCTTTCTATTCTAAGACAACCTCCGAAGAAGAAAGGTCCACGTTGCGAAACTGTTGAGAACAATAAAACCCTTGATCAGTGTTCTCAAAGTGTCGGCACCCAAGTTTTGACCTATGTGTGTATATATATATATATATATATATATATATATATATATATATATATATATATATATTTATATACAAGACAATTACGACACGCGTCGAACAAACAGAAAAAAATGTAACGTTATGGCCGAGGGACAGGCCATCGTCAGAATAACAACAGCGGCTGTTGTCCTGATCGTTGCAACCTCACGTGAGGTGATGACAAAGTAAACAATCCAAATGCAACATACCTAGGCCCTACGCGACAATATTTTCGGTTGAATACAACATAATACTAAGTCCGACAAGGGCCGTATAGGAATCCACCGATGTCAAGCACACACGCGCACAAAAATTAGGGGTAGGCAGAAATGGGTGGCAACATTGAACACGGTCACTGCAGCATGAAACTAAATTTTCCTGCGCTTTCATATAAACCACGTGCTATTCTACCGAATTTAAATATAATGATGGATTCACCGACTTCCCTCTCACCTCGTGTACGAAAGCCACACTCAAGTATCGTTGCTTTGATAAGGTCAATTGAGTGGCCCCTGACATTGGAACCTCTTTCATCCCCGCATTTCCACGCTGCGGTTCTCGTGCCCCCGTGGCAAAAAATCCACCTACCCCTCTTCCTTCCTTCCTTCCCCTCTCCCTATCCAAGCCAGAAATGGATCAATCACAGTGTTAATATTGGCTGATAGGACCGACAAAGAATGATGAGATTATGATGGAAAAAACAATGCAGCAACTCAGACGAAACGTGACGGCGGTAATGGCTAGTAATAATACTTAGCTATGGCCTGATGACGTGACATTTAAGATTCGCGTTCACAATATTATACCTCCTCGGCGGAAGCGGCCATTCTGGCCGCAACAGTCAGTTATAGGAAGCCCGGCGAATGAAACCCTCGATTCGTGAAACATGACGGTCTCAGTTTCATGGCACCGGATGTCACTGACACCGGAAGTAGGTGTTACGCGGTAGTTAACTGGTGAGGTATGCTCGAGGATTGTATAGGGGCCAATGTTGCGGGGAAGGATCTTGTTGCATAACCCAGGAGCATGCAGAGGAGTGGACCATATTAGTTGTTCCCCAGCTTGGAAGAGACAGAACGATAGCCCTCATCGTAGCCCGAATTGCGTCTGTCTTGAGAGGCTGCGGTCTTCATACAGGCAAGATTGCGGCAGTGCGCAAGTCGGTAAACGAACTTTTCTGGAAGGCTTCCCGTAGAAGGAACGGGTGCGGTAAGAGAAAACGAGACAAAAACAGAAGAAGGGGAACGGCCGTAGACGAGGAATACTGGAGAGAATCCTGTGGTTTGTTGAATAGCGGGGTTGTAGGCGTAAGTGACAAGAGGTGGAATGGTGCAGCCGTTGGTGTGGTCCGGGCGAATGTAAAAGGAAATCATGTAGGAATTGGTACGGTGGAAGCGCTCAGTGATGCCGTGTGTTTGCGTGCGGAACGTGACGTAGTCTTGAAACGGTTGCAGCTGCCTGAAGCACTTCGGAAAGGAGAGCAGGAAGAAACATTCTTCCCCGGTCACTGCGGAGAGCGCGAGGCAGATCATGGCGCAGAAAAATGGCTCGCAAGACGAATTCCGCAACCTCCGAGGTGCAAACCGCGCGAATACCCGCTGTTTTGGCATACCGGGTCAACTGGACAACCGCGGTGACAACCTACCGATTACCTGGCTGGGATGGCTGAACGGGTCCATACAAATCGATTCCTATAACGTCGAATGGAGTCGAAGGACATGACAGGGGTTGTAGCGTCCCCGCTGTAGTCGAGGTTGGTTGGTTGTGGTGTTGACATGGTTCATAAGACGAAACGTATTTGGACACATTTGTTGAAAGTCCGGGCCAAAAGGAGCGGCTTTTTATGCGTTCGTACATTTTAATGTAGGCAAAATGACCAGGGTTAGCATCATCGTGAAGCGTTCGTAATATCCCTTGCCGAAGGCAACAGGAAACGACAGTGACCCGTTTATCGCCAGTTGGATGGTAGTTGAAATGGCAAACGCAGCCACCATTCATTACTTTATATGTGTTATGTTGGCGACGTGAACGGCTGTTGAGAGCTCGGTTGAAGCGTCCAGAAGGTCGATAAAATTGCGGCAATACGTGTCCAATCGTTGTAAGGAGAGATTTTAGGGTACCTCCGGGCTGACGTTCTCCGCGGATGCAATAGTAATAGCTGGCTCTGTCGGAGGCAAGGCTTGACAACTTTCCTCTGTTGACAACAGCGGACAGCGTGAAAGTGCGTCTGCATGACATTGCTTTTTGTGGGACTTGTATACCACGTCATATTTATACTCTTCCAGCTCAAGTATCCAGCGGCCAAGGCGTCCGGTTATATTTATTTGGGAGGCTAGCAAGCAGACTGCATTGTGATCGGTTACAACGGTGAAGTGACGACCATACAAGTATGGTCGAAACTTTTGAACTGAACAAACTACAGCCAGGCACTCTTCCTCGGTTATCGCGTAGTTCTTGTCTAGCGTCAAAGTCCGGCCGGCCGCCTAGGCAACCATGTGTTCCAAAGAAGTGGTATTGTGTTGCAGGAGTACACCACCAATACCATGTCCACTGGGGTCGGTGTGGAGTATTGTCGGCGCGCTGTCATCAAATTGGCTGAATACGGGTGCAGAAGTGAGAGCCTGTTTAGGTTCCAGGAACGCTGTATCGCATTCTTTGAACCAGCAAACCGTTTGCCAGAAGCTAAGAGATTGTTCAAATTGCCGAAAAGTTCCGAATCAATCGACGGAAGTGCGAAGCCAATCTAAGCAAAGTACGAAGTTCTTTCTGACGAAGAGGCCAGAGAAAATTTATTAAGGCTCTGGTTTTATCGGGATTGCCACGAATGCCATCCTTGCTCACAACGTCCCCCAAAACATGGATGGAAGTGGTCGCAAAGTGGCATTTTCTTTCATTGAGGTGGAGACCAACCTTGGTGAGGCAAGTAAATACTTGGTCCAGGCGTTGAATGCGCTCGGGAAATGAGAAAAAAAAAAAGATAACAATGCTGTCCAGGTAACAGATATAAGTTTTCGATTTCAAAACACGCAGGATATTGTCTATCAATCTTTAGAATGCAGCCGCAACATTGCGCAGCCCGAATGGCATTGCATTGAATTCGTAGAGTTCATCGGGTGTTGCGAAGGTTGTGTCCTTTCTTTTGGCATCGTGCATAAAAATCTGCAGCATCCCGATCGAATATCGAGACTAGAAAAAAATTCTGCCCCTTTTAAGGTGCCTAAAACGTCGTCGATACGAGGCATCTGATAAACATCCTTCTGATTGATCTCGTTGAGGTCCCTGTAATCCACACAATACCTCACGGAACCGTCTTCTTTCGGAACTGGTACAACAGGGGATGAGCAGGAGCTGGCCGAAGGGCGAATAATATTTCTCTTCAACATATCGTTTACGTTCTCTTGACTAATTGGATGTTCTTAAGAAAAACGCGATACGGCTGTCGACGAATGAGACACAGGAACCGTCCGCCTCACGGCGATGAGTGCCACAGAAGTCTTAACCAGAACTGAAGAGTGACTGTCAAATAAAGTTTTGTGCTTTTCCAGTAGATTCCATGGAGTGTTCCTCTGCTCCGTGGTAAGGTCGGTATAGATAATCGCACTATTAGCGAGGAACTCGGGTTTAAGATCAGAAGAATTATCCACGGTCGCATTAGAGTGAAGCGGAAAAACGTAACGGCATCACTGTTGGGTACAGAAGCAGTAGTGGCGTGTAGGGGTACCAAGAGGGTCTGCGATTTGGAATTTACAGCGCCGAAATAGGCATATTCACGAGAAAAACGGCAAAGGCACATGGGTATTACGCGTCAATTAACGAGAATTTCCCGGTTGGTGCCATTAACCGGTCGCAGTCAACAATTTGGTCTGATGACATTAACAGTACAGCTTCTTGGCCAGAAAAGAGTGCACAGACGGAGGTCGTTAAAGTTGTTCTGACGGGCTATCAACACTTCCGAGCTCTGTATCTGCAACATGAATCAAGGGCTGACCACAGAAGGTAATAGCAGATCCGAACGTAAAAAATTCGCAACCTGCAATTGCTCGATGAACGCACGAAGAAAGTACAGCAAAATAAATATGATGGCGACTGTCATTGATCAGTACACGCTCTGTACAATGCACTGAAGGCCGAATCACATCCCCGTTTGCACTTCGTAGAGCTCGTCCCGAGTAAGGCGTACTCACCTCTCTTAGTCGAGAGCCCAAACATTCATGAATTGCAGATATGCTGACACACGCGTCTACCACTGCGTCAACAGGTATACCCTCAACGATAGCACTGAAAGTGTTCCATGGAACGGTGAGAGGGTCTTACATTTTCCATTTCCATTTCTGTACCAGTTTCGCCCCCCAAAACTGCAAGACCTAGTTTTCCGGCACGTGGCTCGTATCATGCAAGACTGGTCGAACAGGCGACACAGCCGGGTGGTGTGATCATGGTGAACGGCGTCGTTCGTTAAGGGAGTTGCGAAGAAAGTCAGTTGGGCCAAGTGGAGAGAGTGAATGACGCGTGTTGTCGCGCTCGTAGGTGTCGTAGCCACGTAGATCGTCCTGTTGAACCTGGTAGCAAAACCGCGAGATTTAGGCACCTATGCCAGAGTAATAACAAACTAGTTGGCCACAGCTACGTCTTCTAGCGGTGGTCTATGCCTCTACGTGGTGGACCAAACTCTAAATGAATGGCAGCGAAATATTTGGTCGCAGGTTGAGCCAGCCTCGGGGCCAGCGGAAAAGGTGGTCGCTAAGCAACGTCAGAGTAGGCTGGAACCGTAATAGTAGTGGGAGGGTGGGAACGAGCGAGAACTGGAATTGCTGAAAGCTCGTATTTAATTATTTACGATAGGCCAGTTGCAGAAGGCTAAGCATGGGCACTAGGAGCACAACGAGAACGGTAAACACGCAGCTCTTCACGGATGATAGCCCGCATCAGCGCCCGCAGGTTGTCATCGCTGGGGTATTGCGGCGTGATGACTACCTTCTGCAGAAGAAATGACTGCAGTTCGTCCAGCTTTGGCAGGTCGTGGTTACATCAGCGACGGTCGGCGGGTTTCGAAGGGCGAGATCCGTGAGCGCAAACTGGTTGATGCCCTTCATAATGTGACGAACGCGGTCTCCCCCCGGCATGTCTCTGTTAACGCCGCGGCACAACGCAAAAACATCCTCGATGCAAGAGGTGTAAGTCTAGTGAACCTGCTGGACACGGCTCTCCAGCGTCCTTCTTTGCGACGTCGGAGCGAGCCGCGGAAGAGCCAGAAATTTGGCGCAGCTGTGTGGTGAAGTCCGACCAGTCCTTATACGGTGCTCATTGTTCAGAAAACACGTCTTGGCTACTTCAGGGACCACGAGAGGTTTTGAATCTTCGGCTGGTAGTCCGATCTGTTAAAGGCGCTCACGCGTGCGTAGGTATCAAGCTATTCCTCAACACCCTCAACACAAAAGCCACCTAACATCGGTGTATCCCGCTTGCGGCTGGTTACTAAGTAAGGTGTGACGGCGGCTGAGCCCAAACCCGTGGTAGGCTCCGCAGTCATAGCCATGGCGTCGCAAGGGTAAGCGACGACCCGAATGCAGCCCGGCCATGGCCGACGCTGCTGCTGGGGTCGGGAAGCCGCCCCCACGAAGTTCAGGTAAGGGCTGGCAGAATCTCTATATTTACTCTTTGTAGAGTCACTTGGGTGAATTCAAGTGACGTCGCTTAGCCAATTGTTGTGGCGATGTTTACAGCTTTGCTTTCCAAATACCTTCACAGCGTGTGTTGGAGTGAATCTTTTTTGTTTATTGGAAATGTGTAAACTTGCCCATTAATTTTACACCGATGCACAAAACGACACAAAGCAATATTTTGGGCGCAAGACGGTCAGTGTCTGAATTGCCGGTCTTTAGTAAATTACAAAAGTAACTATCTGTGAAATCTGAACGCAAAACATTGTGCGTCAGGGAGGCACCTGCGAACATTCTGTCTCTCACTAAAAAGAGAATCTAGCCGTGATTGCGTGCACGTGATCGCTAAGACAGCTAGCGAAATCTACTAAACAACATGTTGTAAATATCTCTAAATAATGTTTTATTTGCACTTTCTCAGAGAACCTTCGTGCAGTGGTCTCCGGCTTTATCGCTACCAAAGCCTAGATCCAAGAGCGAGGGTTCCGTCACTTGTAAACGTATCATAAAACACCAAGGAAGTTTTATTACTTACTTTAGGTATGCCCACTCCGTAATGTCTGCATGCCCTTGTTATGGAAAAAAATGTTAGGAGCGCTGAAAATAAAACTTTCGGTCATTTTTTGCGTCCGCCCACCAACAAACGTAGTTTTGAGTCAACACTTTCTTTTTCTTGAAATGCAATACAATAACGTAATCGTCATTATTATCATCAGCAGCCTGTCTACTCTCACTGTGGAGAAAAGACCTCTCCTTGGATCTCCAATTATCCCGGAACTCTACTAAAGCAGAACAATTTATCCCCGCAAACTTATCGGACCAGAATCCTAGCCTACCTTAACCTAACCATGCGACAATTCAAAAACAAGAAGCATTGCGTGTTTAGTGTGGCCTTATTCCGAGAGCCCAAAATAAACTGGTTTGGCTCTTTATTTTTTTGATGTTATGAACATCCAGACACCTATCCTTATCACTAGTCCGCACAATGCTAAAGAAGGATGGCACAACTAAAAGGAAAACCTAGGTATTTTGCCCATAAATATCTGGCCAACTTAATTGGAAAGACCCTTACTAGTCGATGTGTTTTTTTAACCAAGATGCCGAGCCATGCGTACTCTCGTAATCTGAAAAGATTGCAAATGCAGCAACTGCGTACGAAAACGCTCCGTGGGAGTCGAAGTATCGCTATCGCGACTTACATCTTAGGACACAAACAAAGATGTCACTGCAACTTTTTTTGGTCAGTTCTCGCGAAACAAGGCAATGCCCTTTCAAATATTCCGCCTCATTCACCGTCGACCCCGTTTGCTAAGCACGAGCCGCTCGGCGCCAACATCCCCGCCCATACAAGTGTGTCGCTAGCGCTGACAGCCCCACTCGTTATCGTTGTTTTCGGGTTCATTACGTCAAAAGCACACTCGCTCTGCATATATTCATTTGCGAATTTGGTCGCACGCCTTGTAAAACCACGGCAGTATAAACATGGTCCCTGGCAATATTTCGCGACCAATTTTCCTAAGACGACTCCCAACGCTAGATGACGCCAGTGACGCTGTTCTAGAAGGAAATCTGTAAGGTTATTTATTTGAAGCCGACTTCGCAGTTCATAAATAATAATTTTAGGTATGAAGTCGTGTGAGAGCAACAGTGAACATAGCTGCGTGTAAATAGTGCTAAACAGTTTGGAAAGCTGTAAGTGAAAAATTGAGTTAAAATCCACATTAACTGACACGTAGTGGGGCGTTCTTCGTTGTTGGTATATATAGGATTTGAAAAGCGTTGCTCTTGCCCAGACGAGCCTCGGTGGTCCGGGGTGCGGGCTTCAAACCCGTAGCTGATTGACGTCAGAGTGGTTCGATTCCACCTTCTGGGCGGGATTCTCGACTTCGATGCGGGGCTTTCCACACGTACTCGTTGTTTCATTTTGGTCTTTCGCTCGAGCGATGCCCTGACCTCCCCTGGAGAGTTCTGCATGCTGTATGTGATTGACCTATTAAATGTTATCACTTGCTTTATAGATTAGACGTTCTGGCAAAAAAATGTTTTGCTGCCGTTTTTTCGACAGCATGACATCAGAGAAGGACTTAGCGCGTTGGGAAAAGGCGACATCGGGAAAGGTGCAGTAGCGATAACCTTTTTCGACGCGTCAAGGAGGGCGGTCTTGGGTTGTCGCACTTGTTTGTCCGCCAGTTGGTGAATAGGTTCATTTTTCTTCGCGATACAAGCGATTCTTTTTTGCGAACAGTTTGCCAGGTGCGGCTCTCTCAAGCACTGCCGGAATTTGTCGTATCCAGTTTGCACATACAGGCTAGGATTTCAGGATATTTTAAAGAAGTTGTCATGTCACTCAAGTTTCTGTCAACTCGTTTTTCGATGGAATATTTGAGTACAGTGTCACGTACAAAATTATATAAAGATGTTTGCGACAGTCTGTTCCCGATACCGCGATATAGAGAACTGTAGAAAAAAGGCCCAGGACAGGATGTACTGAAAAGAGTTAAGCGTATGGCTGTAAAACCGGGGGTGAAGTCCTTTTTTTTTCAGACTTCATTCGGGTACACTTACTGTGCAAACATGGTTAAAAGAAAAGGGGTTAGATACACCGTGGGGTACTGACTGTACAATTTGTAAACAACCGGATAACATAGACCACGTTTTTATACACTGCTGGATGGCGGTTCACTTTTGGGATGTTATGCAGCCATCTTTACACAAAGACTTCCCACTTACCCCGCATTACGGTATACGGTATTTACCCACAGAGAATAACGAAGGAGTCCCCTACGATTTATTAATGCTCCTGGGCCTTCACAGCATATGGAGGGCGCGCAAGGCGTGGCTCCATGGCGACGTGGATGCCCGACCGGCCCGGCAGTTTCTGCGGGAGAGTGTCACGCAGTTCGTGGAGGGGCTGAGAGTCCAGCAGCCAGTACCAGATTGGTTGGATTTTCTAGAGCCGTTAATTTCTCTAAAGTGATGTTTAATGACAAAGCCTAGCCGGAGGCACGGCTGATATGTTACTGTCGGTGTGTGTTGTACCAAATGCAGTGTGGTTATTTTTGTGTTGTAAGTGTGTGTTGAAGACTGCTAATAAAGAAAAAAAAAGTCACCGAGGAAAAAAAAAAGACATCAGCCGAGCCGGCGGAAGCATTAGCTCCGGTGGGCGATATGGGTAAGAGCCATAAACGTTGTGGGAAAATTAGGATACACTACTGGTTTGCTTTAACCACTCATACTATTCTCCTTAAAAACTGCTAGAGAACCCGACTGTTCGGCCTCAATAGCCCCGAGGTAAGCATTTCGTGCTTTACCCCAAACTTCCCGGGTTCAAAACTCTGAAATGCTAACCGCCTGCATTTAAGGAGCCGTTTTAGGGGCCAAGGCCCTTAGGGGCTCGGGCTTTCGGCTTCTTATGCCGTCGTATTCTCATGTTGTCCCAGTGGTAAAACACCTGGAAGCTGCTCCTGTCACAGGCGCCCAAACAGAGCGCGGCGTGTGGCGCGCTGATTGGGCGCCAGTAGATGCACTGAATAATGTTTGAATAATCTTTGGATACACTGATCGACAGCACGCTTCGCACGCCCCCAGGTATCACATTAGTGGAGATGGCCCACGATGTTTTTTTATCGTAAAATGTTTTAAGAGGTCAATTCTACGCATTTGTTTCGTCAATAAGATAGGTATGTTTTAGGTCGCTTTAGATGCTTGGCGCTGAATATCCACACGTTTAATTGACGTTCTGCATATTAGCGGAAATAAAGGACATTTAACCACCCCGGAACAAAATGTCACCTCCGGTGCCGCTGCATTCGCACTGCTGCGGTCCGAGTTGCTACGGCGGCGCCTAGTCGGAGCGAGGCTCGCCTTCCCTCCTTCTGACGCCCCCTTAGCAATCCGACTCGGCTCATCCCGTCAACGCTTGTTCGGGTTGCAAAGGGAATGTGCGGGGAGTGCGGGCTAGTTCAGGGCTGAGTCGGAGCAGAAGATGATGAACTCTCAAGCACAGCGACGAAATGCCGGTGCTAGTGCAAGGACAAAACGAGCGATACGCAGCCAAAGACCCCGCTAAAGCGAGCCGACCACTAAAACGGTTACTAAAACGTCGTAACTACAAAAACGGAGTGACGTAACGGGGGGATACACGTATGCAGGTAAACCTCGATGTAACAACGTTGACAAAAATTCGCAATTTTTTGTTACATCGAGCTTTTCGTTACATGCAGGTTTCAAGTTAAGGCTCGTGGGAGGAAAGTAGAAACGAAGCCAAATGCTAAACATCAGTGAAGGTGAACTCACTCTTCATGGATTCATTTCACAACAAAAAACTGCCTAAGTGGCACTTTCTGCCTTCGCACGAGCTAAGGCACTACACGGCGCTCCAAAGAAGCAATGTCACTTAAACCTTTTATTAACAAACTTAACTTAAGTAGCACATTTGCTTTCCGCACTTTTGGGCGCCTTAACCCGTTACAGTAACCAAACTTACGCTGAAAGGGTGACTTTTTTGCGAACTTGATGCTCTTTACCGCACTCAAGACTGTTCAGAAGGTGCTAAAGCTGGGATACTATACCAGGCGGTAACAGCCTTCTTTCCCACAAGCGGGTACTGCATTGAAACTTGCGCGCTTTTCTTGAAAAGACAGAACTTCTCGTTTTCTAGCAGCAGCACGCATCACCGACGAACCGATACCAAAGATAGCGCGACTACATGCCAACAGGATCAACTAGCACCTCAGTACTTAAGTCTTAAATTGAAACCGCACTTCATAGTGGAAACGCACGATAGTTTTGCGGTGGGCGCGAAATATAAAACGGGAAGGGTAGTTCCTCTTGCAAGCTGGTGTGGTGCCACGCCACACAAGCAAAAATTGATTTTGTAGAATTCAAATTTGACGCCCTTCGAAGACCGCCTTATAGTCTGTACAATGGCGGAAAGAGGGCGCCAGGAGTCCGCTAGAAGTAGGAGTTCCTGTATAAACATCCCCCTCGCGAGGGGCACGATCAAATGCAGGGCGTTTCCGGGGGCGCACGACGTTAAGTAGTTTGCGTTACGTTAATGTTGTTGCACTTGTGGCAACTGCTGACGAGAGAGCGCTCGTCAGCAGTAATTTGAATGAGTCAACGATATAAGGCGCGTTCGTAGCGTCCTTTTCTGTGTCGGCTTTGTGGCGCAGTGGGTAGAGCACCATGTACATTGCGTTCCGCCCGCAGGGTCGAGGGATCGAAACCGGGCGCCGGATAGTATTTTTTTTATATAGTGGGGAGGGGTGTGGTGCGGACTACGGACGTCAACGCGGGTGACATCGTGAGTTACTGAAATGCTCTGCATTTAAAAAACGTTTGGGTGCACCGTGGCTTGTGACAGTGTAAAGCAGTCGCTAAGTTTACTGAATACAATGTTATGTGGGCCAACTGGTTTGTGGTAAAACACTAATAAAATCCACTGGGTATTGAATTCAAAACACTAAAAACCATGCATCCGGGTCAAATATTCGGTCAAGTGCAATAGGCTTGATTCGGTCATGTGTACCACCAGGTACACTGCCCATGTTAGCAAAAGAGTTGCCAATATCCCAGGAATAGCAGCAGGTAGGTATCATATTTCATGGGTGTTTACCGCGAAACTGTGTGTAATTCCGGTGAAGCTACTTATCTTGACAACTATTCAGTGTTCCTTCTTGCAAATTGTGACGATTGCTGCACGAGTTTTATGTCCCTAGCTACCACGGTATTGTCTTTCCAAATTGCCCAATCAGCAATTAAGCCGTTATCAGCCGCTCCACATTTAACTTAATATGGGACGGATACGTGTCGTCCGCCAGAAGGAACAAGATCGGTAACAGGGAGAATGGACCTGAAAGGGGCCCTGAAAGGCATTTTGAGCACACTAAATGAACTAGCGCAATCGCTAGATTGGGTCGCCAACGTCACCTGTGCCAAGTATTACTCTTTTACGCGCAGCGGAAAGCTCACACTTTTGTTGCAAAGTTTGTCGCTTTTTTCTCACCCTTTCCTTCGTGTTTTTGGACGCCGCCATCTTCACATGTCTACATCATCGATTCCCAGATGTTCGTCATGAGCTAGACATCCTGCTATTGGGCGGCTTTTTCACGCACTTCCGGCAAAGAGATGAGTCGTCTGCTCAGCGTCGGCTCGCCGGCTGATCTGCTAGCGGAGTGCCGGAGTGCTTTGACATTTTACGACAAACGAAACAAGTGTAAACAAACGCTTAACCGTTTGTATTGAATGCAACACGGCCATAACACGACGTGGATTTTATCTTACGTGAGTACGTACCATAAAGAAAGTCCCGTGGCACTTCTTTGGTGCAATCGCAGAGAACGCCCTGAGCCGAATGCCCGGGTTTGACGCGTACATTTTATTCAACTTCAAAACAATCCAGAGATGCGTTTCGAACGAACGCAACGTCACAACATGCGTTGCAAGTCTGAACCGCGATTGACAGACGATGAGTTGCCTCCTCCTGCCCGTCGTAAATACGGCACTCACCTTACACCCGGTTTGCGGGGACGAGCAGCAAGTCACAACTCTGGCGCGCAAGCGAGAAGGCTTTTAGCCAGGCACACTGCACATACCCCATGCGAGGTTGAGTGGTACGTCGTTCGAGAAAGATAATCCAGACCATGGGAAGCACTATCCACCCGCAGAAGTACAATGTCGCATTTCATCGCGAAACGAACGCGTCCACAACACACAGGAGGCGATGCACACACACACACACACACAGCTTCGGTCGCTGCATTGGCTTAGCTGCAAGCTTCGTTCGGACAATCAGCGATGCTACGACGATACAGAGCTGCGTGAGGACGACGTGCTAACCACTTCACGTATTTAAAAACACAGGGGCAAAGAACTAGGTTCATCGGAAGCAAAAAATCTTTCCTCCATTATAGTGCCTGATATATAGTGGCTAGTGTGCCGAGGGCGGGCTCCAGGCGGGCGCCGGGAGCGATGTACGCGGCCGTCTGCCGCTTGGGGCGCTGCCATGCGGGAGCGTGCGCGTTCATCCGGCCCGAGCAGATCGCGCGGTTACCTCCGAGCTGCGTAGCAGGCGGCAGCTCGGCAGAACTTTCCATTCCCGCTTGCGACGAAAGCGAGCGAAAGCGACGGGAATTCTGTCGCGCAACCAAAATTTGTCCCGACCATTCGACAAAAACGATCGTCGCGCGACAAAGCGACGGAATTCCTGCCGCTCTCACTCGCTTTCGTCGCAAGTGCGAACGGGCCTTTATGCGCAATCTCCGCCCCACATAAAACAAGCTCTTGCTTGTCGCCTGAGCATACGGTTGATATCTGACTACGTTACACTGTGCTTGCCAGTGTATTTAAACGATGTCACTAGTTTGAAACGTACGCGCTCGGCGTGCAGCTTTGTAAACGCAAGCGGTTTCACATACGCACGCTATTTTGCTGCTAACAGAGTTTTAGTACAGCGTTTGTGGCCTTTGCATATGCTAAACGCTAAATTTTTGCGTCCCGCTACGTGACACCGCGATGGGAGTTTTAGTAGAGCGTCTCATCAGTTTTGCGTAGCGACACACTAATGCATAGGGCGCCATCTGTCAAATGTTTTCCGAAATGTCTCGCCGGCTGATCTGATAGCGGAGTGCCGGAGTGTTTGGACATTTTACGACTATCCAAACAAGTGCAAACAAACGCTTTCCCGTCAGTGTTGAATGCAACACATGGGTGCAGCTTGTCAGAACACGGGTTCTCGCTGATCGAGTGCAGCGTTTGTTTGCTCTTCGCCTTCACGTTCATCGCCGCTGATAAAGCGATCCGATCCGGCGCGTTTTGTGCACGGGTTCTGTGTTGGTTGAAAATGTCTTTTTTCACATGCCGCCGGTAGTAGGAATTACAACCACCGCAAAATAACACCCGGCACCAGCGGGGCCACATCTGAGACCGCTCTTTTTGGATAAACAGTGCGCGGTGCACCAAAGGGAACGAGCGCACGATTCTCCCCACGCGGCTGCGAGTTCGCCGCCGATACCAACTGCAGCCCTGCAGCTACGTAGACCGCGAAAGGGCAAGGCCAGGCCGCACACATGCGGCCAGGTCATTCGTTCGCTTTTCCAGCCTGTGTCCATGGTGTCTACAGAGATGAAAAAGCCGAAAGAGCTGGCCCGTAGCAGACGGCAGTCTGTGGGAGCGCAATAGCGGAAGTACGTCACCGCTGAGGAGCGGAGCATCATGGGAGGGGAGGCCAACAGCGAAGAAACAGTTGAAAGGAGGAGGAAATACGGCGCGACGATAATTCGCGGTTTTTGATTTACGATTTCTCAGCTAATACTCATCGCTTTAACAAAATTCTTGCAGGAGGAGATTGCTAATACATTGCTTTATTTGGTTAAATGTACATCCATGCATCGGCGGAAGGCATTTCAGGACCCCTTGAAGAAAACTCATAGTTGTTGGCCGACAACGTACCACCGCTGGTGTGGCCGCCTCAAGATCAATGTGGTTCAGGAGGTGCTAATACATCTCGAACTAAGAGCAATTTCACTGCTTATACCTTCGATGCGGGCCCATATTTCGTCTGCTACTGGGCGGGATTTCTTCGGAGCAACATTTTCTGCGGAGTCCTTTGCATCAACGTGCGCGCCCTACCTCGGCAAAGTTGGCGCGGCTCACTCAAACTAACTCACAATTTTTTTTTTCTAATCTCCATTCACTCAAACTCAGGATCAGTGCTGAGCAGCACATCTGCGCTCACTCAAATACAAACTGACAGTGAGCG
This sequence comes from Haemaphysalis longicornis, assembly GCF_048455015.1. NCBI lineage: Eukaryota > Metazoa > Arthropoda > Arachnida > Ixodida > Ixodidae > Haemaphysalis > Haemaphysalis longicornis. The sequence goes on along the minus strand of NW_027526407.1, from coordinate 111,871,024 downwards.
CAAAACTCAGAACTTACTCGTGCTCGAAACTCAAATTGTACTCAGACCTCAAAATGTACTCAAACTCAAGATGTACTCAAAACTCAAAATGTACTCAACTGAAAATGAACTCAGACCTCAAAATGTACTCTAATTCTAAACGTACTCAAACTCAAAATGTACTCAGTTCTCGAAACGTACTTAAAGCTCAAAAGGTACTCAGTACTCAAAATGTACTGAAACTGAAAATGTAGTCAGAACTCACAATGTACTCAAACTCCAAATGTACTCAGTACTCAAAATGTACTTAAACTCAAAGTGTACTCAAAACTCAAAATGTACTCAAATTCAAAATTTACTCAAACTCAAAATTGATTCAAAACTCAAAATGTACTCAAAACTCAAAATGAGCTCAGCACTCAAAATGGACTGAAAACTCAAAACGAATTCAGAACTCAAATTGACTCACAACTCTCTCGTGCTAGGAATTTAATCGGGCTCAGATGGACTCTGATTTCATTAGCATTCAGAGTTTTAATATTCACTCATGGTAAATATATTACGGGTGCAAATTCATGCGCTCAAACTCTTGCATTCGGTACTACCTGACACCCTAACTCCTGTGAGGTCTGAAAGAATTTTTTTTTCAGATTTAATACAGCTATACCGGTTGGCCATGATGATTAGCACTGGTAGCAAGCAATTGTATGTATATATTGAATATCAAACTCTTAATGTAGGCTCTGTGTTGGTGTTCATGACAGAGGCGGTCGAGACTGGATGGTGTGCTGGGGCGCTGGGGCGAAACAAACAAGATTGGGCGAGGGGACATGTGCTCACTGCTCAGTTCATTTACGTCAAAGCTGTTTAAGGTTACGGTTCCGTGCATTCTTGGTCTGCATCCTCAAAAAACGCTTTGTGTCAAAGCGAACTGTCCCCGCCAATCTCTGAAGTACGAGGCATTCATGATTATGCCTTTGCTTTGTTAATGCGTAGCATTCTTTGCCGAGTACCCCCTGCACCTTCCCCGGCCCGGATTGTGTAACACCCTGCATTTCCACAAAAATGCAGGTATCTCGGAGGTTCAACCTGTAATCATTATAAAAGCGTAAATCTAGATAGTTCATCAAAGGGAATTTTAAAAAACTAAAAAAAATATTAAAAAGAAATATCGAAAATGGTGAACCGTGTAACACGGGAGTCATGAATAATCACAGTTTGGGTTAAAATTCAAAGTGATGTGCTGCTAGGGCATGTCGAGTATCAAATTGAAAGTCTCGGGGAGGCAAATCACGTGGGACAAACAAAAAAATGCTTGGTGGTCCTAATTATGACTTAGTTATCGTGAGTCATAATAAAGGTTGGACTTCATAACGATGACCCATAGGCGTATGGGGTCTCAAATTAACTGTTTCGACTAGAGAAATAATGTTGGACGAATGTGAAATACATCCTGGTAGAAATAATGATTTAGGCACAGTGAACCATACAATGATTTAAAATTTATTGGGGTGTCGCTAGTGTGTCCCCCCGCACCGAATTGAAGATCTCGGTGCGGGGATACGCGTGGACAAAAAAATGTTTTCTGGTGGCGCAACGTGGCGTGTGTCTGTAGAAAAATCAGAGATGAATAAGAGTTGACGAATGTCCCGTTCTGATTAGGAGGAACTGTTGTTGTTGAATACGTAGGCGAGGGACTTGTAGTCTGTCAAGATCTCACGACCTTCGAGGAAGTAGCGGAAATGCTTAATGGAACAATAGATTGCGAGCATCTCCCTTCCAATAATGCTGTACCGTAAATCTGCGGGCTTCAGCCGTTTCGAAAAAAGCCCAGTGGCTTCCACTCTGCACCCTTCGGTTGCTTCAGCGCTGCTCCGATCGATGTGGAGGAGGCATGCACCATGAGGCGTGTAGGAGCTTCAGGCAGTGGATGAATGAGAAGAGTAGCCGTGGCCAGCTCGTCCTTAGCTTTCTGGAACCCGTTTTGGTGTTCCTCAGACCAAGAAAATTCTGGTGCCTTTCATTCGTCTCGGCGCAGCAGGTGGGGTAATGACTGGAGTATTTGAGCACAAGACGAAATGAACCGCCGTTGGAAGTTTAAGAGCCTGAGGAACTCTCAGCTTGCGGAAAGATGTTGGAGGAGGAAACTTATTCACGGATTCCACCCTCGATTCCAATGGCACAATTCCTTCATCAGAAATGTGGTGGCCGAGGAAGTTGAGAGCCTCGACACCAAGCGCGCACTTTCGAGGTTTCAACACCAGACCATGCTCATCCAGACGCTGAAACAACTGGCGGATGTGCTGCTCGTGCTCGGTTATTCTGCTGGTCACCAAAATGTCATCAAGGTAGACAAAGACGCAAGGAACCCCGGTTAACCTCGTCCATGAACCACTGAAAGGTCTGTGCGGCATTTTTAAGGCGTAGGGCTTATAGGCAAACTCAAACAGGCAGAATGGAGTTGTTATAGGTGTTTTTGGTATGTCCTCCGGTTCGACGGAGATTTTGTGGTATGCCGCTACGAGGTCGATCTTGCTGTATATTTTGTACCTGCCAGCCGCGCACTAAAATCGTAAATATGTGGTAGAGGATACTGGTCCGGCGTTCTCCATGCGTTCAAGTCTATGTTGTCACCGCACGGGCGCCAGTCGTCCCGTCGTCTTTAGGCACCATGTGCACCGGTGATGAATGGTTGCTAGACAAAGGGCGAATAATTCCCAGCTGCAGCATATGCTCGAACTCACTGCGTGCATCTTGAAGCCTGTTGCGGGACATCCGTCCGCCGTGGCCAGGGGGTGACTAGCGCCAGCTGGTGACGATGGGGTGAGTCACGTTATATTTCACCGGCTGTTCCATGTTGCAAGGCTTAGTGAGAGAAGGTAATTCGGCCAGGATGTGGTGGTAGGCAAATACTGGCTATAAGGCGCAGATGCCAGATGAGCAGATGTTTGACTCCAAACCACGTACTTTAAGGGATGTGTTGTTATCTTTGAGGCTATGGTCACGTACACTCACATCCAGGTTCAAGTGGCTGAGAAAGTCTGCTCCGAGTATGGCGAAATTAACGACCGCTACCACAAAGACCCAGCGAAACATGTGCCTGAGCCCGACGTCTATTGTCAGCAAGCGGAAGCCGGACGTGGCGATGGCAGTGTTGTTCACCGCCTGCAGTGGCCATATGCTCTTGCTACGTCGGCGATCCGCGTAGGGCGCAGCAAAAATAGAGATTTCGGCTCCCGTGTCGACTAGCAGGCGCGAGTTGCTTGCGCGCTCGACTACGAAGAACAGGCGGCTGGGTGGAGGGCCGATGTCGTAAGCCGCCGTTAACGTCTGCCCCGGCCGTTTCCCGCAAACGAGTACGGTTTCGGCACGGCTAGAAGCCGCGCCGAAACGGTGGTGCTACCAGCAAACTCCGTCTTGTCTATCTGGTGATTTCCTTCTCTGCGAAGAGCTTCGCCGTCTTGTAGGGGATCGGTTCTGCCTTTGCTGGCCTTGTTTGGTAGCGCCAGACAGCGAACGTTGCTGCATCGTCTCGGTAAGTTTGTGCACTTTCTCCTCAAGGCGCCACAGTCGATCTGGTTGTTCGTGTGTTCTTGCAGCAGCTAAGGGCGTGAAGTTTGGAGCAGAGTATTCTATGATGCGCTCAGCCATTTGCGCGAGTGGATATAGGGACGTCTCATCTGAACCCGCGAGAACTACGTGCACTGACTGGGGCAACCGTTGCAGAAAACGTTCACGAAGAAGTGGGAGCTGGCCGTCCTGACGCGCATGCACACCGAGTAATTGCCGCATCCGGTGCAGCAGTTGGGAAGGTCGTTGGTCTACCATCTCTTCCGGACATGAGAGCAGCTGAAGTCTGCTTTCTTCAGGCGCCTCGAGGCGGTCCAGCACCGTCTTTTTGAGGGTGTCGTATTCCGTTTGTGTGGGGGTGAAACCAAAATGTCGTCGATAGCGCCGACGATTTCTGGGGGCAGGGCTGCAACGACGTGAAGTTACTTCGCCTACCACGAGGTGATGTGCCAGAGCTGGAAACACGCTTCCATTTGGTTGAACCAAACTCTTGGATTTTTAGGCCAAAACTTTTGTAGCTTCAGTTCTGTGGCAAAGACTGCAGGCGTGGAGGCAGCAGTGTTGTCGTCGAAGCTGATCGCGGCATGTTCGTTGAAGCGTTGTTCGGGTCACCAAATTTGTAGCAGCCCGGGATGTCGGTTGCTGAAGGAGGCGAGAAAGCAGACGTGAAGCTGGTTTGCAGTTTCAAGACAAGACTGTTTATTTTCAAAATATGCGAATGCGGAGAGCGTCCCCCAACGAGGAAAAGAAGGGGAACCCCCGCGTCTTTCAAAAGAGCGAGAAAAAAGGCCCCCCTTAGCGAGCAGATGGCAACGGCGCCACGAATAATGCCAGGAGTCGGCCAGACAACAAGTTAAGCCTTCCCCTGAAAGGCAGCCTTGGAATAACAGGCGGAAATGACCTCCACGAAAGACGTACTGTCGACGAGCTGGCGGCAGACCGGAGAGAAAGGAAATGCCATGTCTCGCGGGCGCCTCTTGCGTTAGGCTGCCGAGCAGCTTCCGCTAGTTTCTTTTTGTGATATCGCACTGGTTGTAAAGGTTCCATACAGGTGACGCGTATAGGAGCAGGGGGCAGATTAAGGTTTTGTACACAGCTAGTTTCGCGTCACCAGGAGCCGCACATGATATACTCAGGACAGAACCACATTTTTTGGAGCTTTTGCAGTGACGTAATCAATATGATAGGACCAAAACAGGTTATGAGTGAAAAGCAGGTCAAGGTATTTATATGGAACTCGCTGCGGAGACAATTCATTGAATGACTTGTTTAAATCAGAAGCAAATAATTTATTAGTAAAGGACATGAACACAGTTTTCAGTTAATATTCCTTTGACAGAAACCGCACTAGTTGCAGAAAGATGTAATGGAATCATTAGGAATCTGGTCATATGCGATTGAATAGCTTGATATAAAACACAAACATCATTGTACAAGCGAATGTTTGAGCGAGCAATATCTGTCAAATCGTTAACATAAAGCAACAATAACGAAGGCCCGTGGACTGAGCCCTGCGGAACCCCAGAAGAGGTTTCGGCCGCAGACGACGCAACGGAGTCAAATTACAGAAATTGGGAGCGGTTGGTAAAAAACAAAGAAATCCTTTCAACTAATTGTGGGTTATTGAGGATCTTATTATATTTCTACAAGATTTTTGAATGAATAACCGTATCCAAAGCTTTAGAAAAATCGATAAAGATGGCATCAGTCTGATCTCCTAAGTCAAGGTTCACGGAAATGTCATGTGGAAAGGCAATACGTTGCGCCACCGTACTCAACCCGCATCGAAACACGTGCTGAAAATGAGACAAAATGCTGGTAGACTCGAGGAAGTGAATGTTATGTATAAATATTACGCGTTCAAGCATTTTACGTCACGCTGAGGTTAACGAAAACGGCCTGTATTTAGAAAAATAGCGCTCTCGCCGGATTTGTGCGGAGGGAGAACTTTAGCTTTTTCCCATGACGAGGGACCAGTACCACTGGTGATAGATGTATTAGGGGTACTTTCAAGGTAGCGAGCACATCACTGTGATACCTGAGTAAAAGTGCATTGCGAATGCTGTCAGGACAACTGCATCTTTTGCATTAGGACTCAATGTTAGGCTCAAATTGTCTTTAACGGTAATTCTAACATTCCCGATCGAGAGTTAAAAGAGGTGACCGCCGAAGAAAGGGACAACGTTATTGTACACTGAAAAATTAAAATTGAAAAATAATTGAAACCATTTGGAATGTAAGCTGGGTCACGTAATGTTTCGCCCTCAGTAGTGAAGGAAGAGAGTAAATTGGATTTGGGAAGGATAGAACGCAACCACTTTTTGTGATAACTTTAAAGTAAATTTGGAAGAATGTCTATCCGAGCTTGTTGGCCACCGAAGTTGTGCTTTTGCGTAATTAAACGTGGGGATACTGCGAGGATTCTTGTTGGTTTAGATTGCCTTAGGCGACCTACAGAACGTGAGAGGGGTAGAATGTCACGACTCATCCATAAAACAGTGGGAATGTTTTCTTCGTTTTAGTGGAATAAGCCACCGTATGAGGAGTTGACACACCGCTCGAACAATTTGACAAGAGCGTTAATGTCACCATTGAGACTGAACTCGTTGAACGCCTCAAAGCGCTCGAACAAAGCCTCAATTATAGAGGTTTTATCAACCTTATTGAAGTAAGGAAAAGTTCTGAACGCCGAACCTGGTTTAGGTAATGACGAGGGGATGTTCACAACAACTGCACTGTGGCCCGGCATTCCCTCAACTATCATATCGGTGAAGCCGTTCTGCGCAACATTAGCACTAAGAAAAACCAAATCCAGTAGGGCGTTGGACCTTGTGTTACCAATAACAATCTGGACAAGCCCATCAGAGGGTGATAAGATTAGGGGTGCTTTGTTAATAAGGGTGTCATAACCACTTCTGGTGATTGCGTACCTGTTAACCCCAGGTGCATTGCAATCACCCATGGAAAAAAACCTATGCAGCAGAAAATTTACGTTAAAAATGAACTGGATAATTCTTGAACCAAATGAATGCAATCAACCAATTAGTTTATTGTATTCTTGAATGCAATCAACGAAACCTAGAAGGGCGATAGATTACGCCAATTACAACAGAATGTTTAAAAAGGTGCAGCTTGCAGCGGTCCCATTCCCTCCCAACTGGAGAACGGAATACCGAAAACTTGAGGCTAGATTGCAGTAGCAGGATAACACCACCACCTTTTATATCGAGCGGTCTGACCTAACTGCGACGAATTCAGGTTGGGCAAATTCTGAATCAAGGCGGACTTCTGGGCAAGTTGGTAGTCCATTGCAAGACCGTTCGAAGCGCAAAACATGAACGAGCGACGACCCTGTGCCCTTTCGCTGTAGCGCGTGTCCCTGTGCCGTCTCGTCGTCCCTCGTTTATGTTTTGCGCTTTGAACGGTTCTGAATCAAGAAGAATGCCGTCATGTAACCATGTTTCGGTGATCCAAATTGCACACGGGGAATACGAAGAGACAAGTGCAAGAAGGTCTAGAAATTTATTAATCATACTTGTAGCGTTTAGATTAATGAGCGTGAGGTTATCAGATAGCCTACGTGCAGGTCAGGAAGGAAACAAAAAATTAGGCTGGACGGCTGCAGGCACTGCCGGGGGTCGGTTTACGTTTTCATGACTTTTTAAAAGTATTTTGAGTGTACTGACCTAGTTATAGCCAGTGTCGTCAATGCAAACATGGTCAAATGGTATTTCAACATTGAAACTACTGCAACGATGACATGAGCTGAATCCCCAAAGTTTCTTACTAACGAACGTACGTGTACAGAGTAATCTCCAACAATGCGTAAATCAGATACATTTGCTTTGGGTCGTTGCTAATGATATCTATTTTATCTCCGAATTCCTACACTTTAATTATGACTGGACGTGGATGACGGTTACCCTCAGGACTGATTCGGTGACAGCGCTCAGTAGCACGGTATTTCATTTCCAAATGCTCGTACATAAATTTTGGTAATGGTAGCGAGTAGAGAAACTTTAGTTTAAATGGGAGTCACGCGTCTATTTTCTTACACGTAAAAGAGATTGCCTATATCGACAGGTAGTCAGTCGAACACTTTGCAGTAGTTGTATTTGGGCGATCTCATCCAGTTTTGACGCGTGCATGGTCTCGTCACTGACATGTTATATGTTCTTCACTATTCCTGGTAAACTTCAGTTAGGAGTAAGCGGTCGTCCTGTTCTGTTTGTCTCACGCTTTCAGTGTTGTCTTTTTTACGCTTTCAAGAGAATCCTAACACACAATCCATAAAAACGAAACAATACGGGGTGACATGAGACATCAGACGTCAGAAAAAATACAAAAGTCGCCAAGCATATCTACTGTGGACGAAACACGGCTTCCTGTACTAAGGCGTCGTGCTCTTAAACACAAGTATCCATATTAGGCTCCTCTCAGCTATCTATTAAAAGTGACTAATGCATGACGTGCATAAAGTGTCCAGATTCCAGCGATACTACTCATAAAGGGATTTTAAACCAGTCGGTCGTACAGGGTCTGCCTAAACTAAAATTAAAAACCGCGCATAAAGACGGGACACGAAATGATGACACAGGGCACTGACTAGCACCTGGTTGGTTTATTCCGTGTCTTTCGGTATATATTCAAGGAAGGAAGGCGAAAAAGGAACATGATAAAAAAGAAGTGCGCTTTTTACGCGGTTTTCAATTTCAGTTAGTATGCACCACTAGCGCAAACCACCGTTCTGCTTAAACGGAATTTTTAAAAGAGGTCCAGCTCAAATGGGGCCAGTAGAAACGGATCTAGCCCTAATAGCTTTAACATGTTCAAAACAGACGGGCCGTGTCTAGACATGTCTACTGTCTCCGAATCCGGTTCTAGAACGCTCCTTGATAAGAGCGGTTAGAGAGGAATTTCCGGTAGTGTAAGCTATCGGGCTAGAATGTAAATTGGCATTAGCCTATATGTGAGAAAAATTGCCACTTGTAATTACTGTATTGAGTTTCCAGTAACAAACAGACTCAAATGATTAAAGAGTAGGATGAAGATATTATGAGAACCCAACACATTTGTCGATACTGTGTGCACTGCTATATGCTCCCAGCACCAAGTAGTGATTCAATCAATACTTCAATCATCGCAGTACCCAAAAAACGTCTTGCTTTCGCACCTAAACACTTAGGCACTATTAGGTGACCGTCTTATTTTTTAGACAATTTAAAGATTGGAAATATTTTAATGTTGCTCTCATTTAAAAGAGAATTTTGGGTTGACGATTGCTTCCTCACGTTGAGATAATAGTGTACAATAATCAAGCAAGTTCTCAAGTGAAAAGTGTTGTACAATTTTCTGGACAGGCTCGTCGATGGTGAAACCAGTTTTCCGAGAAAGATTATACATAAATTTCTTGCGAACAATTCAGTTCGTTAAGGTTATAATCACATAAACGACTCATAAACATTCATTGACAAAAGGAACTCACCTATTAGAGCAGCGTATGACATTGCAACCATGTAAAGATTCTTAAGGATGTTTCCTGTATAGTTTCGCGATTACTACCCACCTCTCCGCCACGATTGCAGCTTTATAATCTCTAGAACTTTACTGCATCAGGGTGCAAGTTATTTTTGCGGGCGTAAACTGTTAGTCGAACACTCAATCATCTATTTCTATTGTAGCACGTCCATAAGTCGTTTCTACGTGGTTCAAGTATATGACACGGAAAAGTGCTCACATAGAACCCTTCTCACCCTTTCGGAGAAATTGTACTGATAGATTTGTTTACTTGACCATGCGGAACTTTGGCAGAGGGCACTATGTGTGGAATAATATACCATATATTAAAGCGTAGCAACAATGACAATTTTAAGAACTAGAATGAAACACATCCCCAATGACCGTTAACACTGAATTTAACCACTACAGAAGTGTATAAATACTTCGCTTACAGATGTGCGCACATATGTGTATTGTTCTGTATCAATCAAGTTGAAGGGGGAAGGCTCAGACACAAATGTAGCTCTTTCATTCCCAGAACACATATGGCAGGCTGGGAGTGGTGAGTTATCTTTAGTTTTCTGCGCAGAGCTCCTGTTTTGAAGCATCGCAAGGTAACTTTGCCTTTCAGCGAGTTGAAACTGACGTGTATAAACGACTAGAGCATTCTTAGTGGCAAAGGAATAAGATTATCTTGCGTTCATGTCAAAAACATTGCTCGCCATAACACTGCAAAACTGGATGTCCAGCAAACCTGTGGCAAACCACTGCAAATGGTTATGTAGGAGCGTATGAAATGTTTCTCGTCGTCTCGATTGGCGGGCTAGTGTCACTAGACAAGAGTACAGAGTATCCGCACAGATTTCTCCCATTGCTCTGTGCCGCCGCCATGTTCATTAGTTGGTTCGCAGTACATGACATGTGATTACACTGTGACCGTTCATGGGCGCTGCCATTTTGTTCTTTATACGTTTTGATTGATTGATTGTAGGGTTTAACGCGCCGACGCAACGCAGGCGATGAGGCGCGCCGTAGTGGAGGGCTCCGGATTAATTTTGACCACCTGGGGATCTTTAACGTGCACCGAAATCTCGTACACATGGGCGTTTTCGCTTTTCGCCTCCATCAGAAAAGCGGCCGCCGCGGCCGGGAATCGAACCCGCGACCTCGTGCTCAGCAGCGCAACGCCTTAGCCACTGAGCCACCGCGGCGGGTCTTTATGCGTTTTAGTCAGTCAACTCTGATAGGCTAAGTTTGTTCTCCCTGCTCTGCGGCTGCGTGCTAACGGTCGTCGTTCAGAATGCGAATCAATGATCACGCGTGCTTCTGGCGGCAAATGCTGGGTCCTGCCTAGCCTGACATGTGCACTCTGAGTCATTGGCAAGAACCATAAAGTTTCTTAGTCAGTATACTAGAGAGGAAACTGCGCTTCGTAAGCCATGTCGTCATGGGGGTTCATGGGAAGACACCCTTTTTGGCTTGGGCTTGGCATGACAATTGGATTCTTAAGCGGTTTTTGGGATTTGCTTTCTTCACTATGCATTAACACGTTTACGAGCTACAAGGAAGCCGAAATCCTCCCGTTTCTATGGTAGCCGTGTTCAGTGAAACAGCAGGCAATGCATGATCGCACCTGACGTTGCTCATGCCGCAGTCGAAGGACGTATGACTGAGCGGGTAATATGCCACCGCGAAATTTGTAGCCGACGAAAAGAAGAAACAAATTTTATGAAACATCCCCTCGCGAGGGGCACGGTCAAATGCAGAGAATTTTTGGGGGGCGCACGACGTTAAGTAGGTTGGGTTACGTTAATGTTGTTGCAGTTGTTGCGGTTGGTTGTTATTGTTGTTGTTGTTGTTGTTATAATTATTATTGTAATTAATTAGGAGTCGTAATTATGTTGTCGCGTGACATCATTTATTATCTGGTTCGAAAGAAATTGACAGCGAGAGCGAACGCCGAGAACCGCCCCATCACGGCACGACCGCGCCACGACCACGTCACGACTACGTCACGATCACGCCACAACTGTTGTTGCTTGCGCGCCAAACTACGACGCATACGCGCCCCACCTGTTGCTGAATGCGATCCGAGCACGCAGAGAACACGCGAAGAGCAGCGGAGAGCAGGCGAGAAGGAGTGGGGGAGAGGGCGCACCTGGAACTGCTGTTGCGGACGAGGCCGCGCGCTCCCGTTTGACATCGGCGCCGCGGAGCGCAGCCGCGGCGGAGAGGAAGCAGACGACGCAGGCGACGCGCCTCCGTTGTCATAGCAACGCGGCGCATGCGCAGAGAGCAGAGCAGTGGGGGTGAGATCAAGTGCGAAACGCGAGGAGCAGCGGAGAGCACGCGAAGAGGAGTGGGGGAGAGGGCGCACCTGGAACGGCTGTTGCGGACAACGAGGCCCGCCAACGCCGGGTGACATCATGAGTTAAAGAAATGCTCTGCATTTAAAATAAGCAGAAGACATGAAAATCTGTTGACCTTCTTTGAACGAAAAACATTAGGTCAATGTAAGACAGCATTTCGGCCGTAAATCTGTTACTGAAGCTAAAGTCTTAAGGGCAGAACCTCCATTATTTCTACGCTGGAATATAAAAAACACGCTGCGTTTTCTGCAGAAAAAATAGGGATTCGGTCATGAATATCTGACGGCAGCTGCTATTCTCTATCACAAATTTTTGAGCCTAAGTAAAGTTCGTAACTCCGTGCTTGTAAGCAACGAATTTTAGTATGGTATTTTAATTGGAAGAGTATGAACCAGGGGCTATTCCAGAAAAGTAACCCCATGGAAGACAGATTTCACACCCCAAGCACATTGGCAGGCTATCGGGCGGATGAAAAGCTACGTTTCATCTGGTGGAAGTGTCGTGTACTGGTTAGGCACATCTTCATCACACTCCTACATTGAGAGCTCGTCAAAGTAAAAATCACGTTATAGGAAGGTAAACCACAGATGGTAGTACTGCAGATGTAGCGCCATGTCTAAAACTGGAAGCACCGCTCCTTCTGCTTTGCTGACAGTGCGCGCTCGTAAAAAAGGCTTCCTTCCTTACACATCGGCACAGGCAAAGCTGGTAAACTAAAGAAATGCGAAGGCATCCTTGGGAAATTCTCTTTGGCACTACTGCTGAAACGAGGTGCACTAAAGCTTCAGCCTTTACGTGCGTTGACTTGTCGCCGCTGGTTTCGCCAGTGAAGTCTGGCACAGCGTTGCTGAGATTCTTCTAGAAGAGTGAAGCCCAAGGAAAACAAATAGACGCACAATGAAGGCTTCACGCGCTATCATTCGTACTTCCAAGGTGTCTGCCACAAGCTGAACAAAGGAGCGGGCTACCGACCCATTAATTTTTTTTTGGCAGAGTAGGAGTCGCTTATCAAATGCTGGTGTGTGAATAGGGACCTTCGGGAAAACGCAAATTCTCTGAAATCATTCATGGGCACCGACCAGGACATCCAATGCAAAGCAAGCACTGTTCACACCATCTGCCAAAGGGCACTATTCTGAGGCGTTACGAGGACACCACGGCAAGGTAAATATTTGAATCCTATGACTTTTGCTAGGTGCTTCGTTGTGTCAGCCACCCATTATTAGTCCTTTTCGCGAAGCAATGGTACTTGGATACCTAAACCAAGCCTACAATTTTTTGCTAATTCTGGCCTACGCTATACATCGAAAAAAGAAGAGACATTTCGCCGCATGCCCGCTTCCCATATCAGCCCATTGTCCCTCTACTCTTTTCGCCACACTATATCTTCGTTTATTTCTTTTGTTTCTCAGTCTTAATATTTGCGAAGCGGCGTCGTCTGCGATATTAATACCCCAGTTGATAGTAACCGCTCGCATTTTTTGCTCTTTGTGTTGTCTCCTTTATTTGTGCTTCTCGCTAACAAAGAATACGTGAACTTTTACCATAGTTCTTCGACCTTCAAATAGCATATAATAATCTATTATCACAGCCCTGAACAACAAAGACTGGAGGGCAGTGTTTCTTCCCTGCATAGAAGGCAGGCTAACGATCGTACTCCTTGGTTGTCTCTCACACTAATAAGGGTGAAGGTTAAATGTCTGTCCCTTCATAAAGCAGTGGCAGAAACAAAACATTTTCTTTTGTGTTGTGCCCACCAGAATAACTGCTGCCTCCGTGAAGAGGGAAACAACATATCGCATTTATTTTGCTCAAACTTGCTAACACAAGACAACAGTATCACGAGCTCCCTCGTTGTATTATAGTAGAAGTGGAATGAGGCTTCACGGCACCTTACAATCAAAGTTACGGTTCGCTACAGAGACCCAGTGCCATGCTACCGGCGTTAAATAATCATATTGCTTCCAAAGGTGCAAAAGAGCGAAAATGCTTTTGCTTTTGTTTATATCGCCCACAGTTAAAAACAAAGCACTGGAACACCTCAGTATAATTATGGTTTTGTGGTCGTGAAACGCCGTAGGTCTGCCAGGCAAATAGTCGCATTTCCTACATATTTATGGTTTTGTGGTCGTGAAGCATCGTAGGTATGCAAGGCCGATCATTGCGTTTGCAACATCAACTACACCGAGTTTGTGGGTAATTGCCAAAAAGGATATGTGTTTCTCTGCCTTCCACACGCACCTGCCGGCGTATTTGCACACGGACCACTCCTAGGCAGCTTAGCCCACATCCACGGCTAGAAAATGAAACTAAAATATACCACTACAGTCTGCTGAAAACACGACAACATGATGTCAAAATCTTAAACACTGAGTCGAGGTTAAATCAAGGTAGAAAAAACTTCATGTTTTGAGGTTGTAGCGGCACTTCGTAATCGACAGCAGCCGCCCACTACCATCACCATGGACCGCTCTGCCAGCGTCACCAGCGCGGGGCCTGGACAGGCAGGACGAGCCACACGCCAGAGAACACCCAGGCTGTGGCGCTGCTCGGCCGCTTTCCACGGCCGCTCCCCGACCCGCGGACTCCTGCTGCCTTCCAATTCTCCTGTGCAAATAAATGTAGGGTCAGCCGCACGACCACATCGGCGCCCACATTAATAGGTGACCCGGACGTGTCAGTATGGAGCACCACTTCGCTTGCCCGCTGCCACCCTACCCCGCCTTCGAGTGACGCTACCCCCGAGCCTGATTCTTGAAAATGGAAGCGAACTTCTTCATCCGCCGCATCGACTCACAGACCGAGCACTACCACATCACCACCACCCTGCATCCGGCCGACCTACGCTGTGAGCCGCTAAAACACGGTGAGCGGCCCTGCGACACGCTACAGGCCTACGTGAATGCGCGCCTCGGCTCGAGTCTTTCCCGCCACAAGGACGCTGCATCGCCCCCTTCCACGTTTACCTCGCGCTACGTACCACACGATGGAATGGGAACCGTGCTGACCGACTTGCACCCTCCCTCACGCCCTGAAGAGGATTGTCGGACCCAAGAGCGACGAGACGTTCTACCACCACCCGGCTTCACTGAACGTCATTGTACGGGCCACTCCAAACCGGCTGCGCCCAGCCACTCCACTCTAAGTGCCTCCGCCACGGCACTCAGTGCAGCGACCTTGCCACCCCGCCCACCGTTCTACCCCAAGAACCCCGAGGTGTGGCTTATGCAGATGGAGTGCTTTTTCGACCTGTACCACGACACAGCCCAGGAGGACCGTTACTCACTGATGTACGAGCTCCTACCATCAAGCTTAGCCTTAAGCTTGCCGGAGCCTGGATCCCAGCCCTACGACGAGCTCAGGACCGTCCTCAAGACGCGCTATGGTCGGTACCTAAAACCACCCACGCCAGCCACCGACCCTCCCACCTCGCCTATGGAGGATCACCTGCCTCACACCACCATGCTGGCATCAATGGTGCGGCTCTGTGACAACGGGACGACTACTACGGCCACGCTTTGCCCCGTGGATGGCAGCCCAACAGCACCGACAATGAAGGACTGTACGTCACACCCTGCTGTTTGTCACCCTGTGTATCGGCGCTGCTTCCCCGCAGCACTCAAGCTCCGGGGAGGGCCCTGACGCAACCTCGTTTACCACCTTTCGTGCAAGCGGCTCCTGTCGACCCAAGTGCAATTTCGGCAACCACTGCATCAATTTCCTCGACGCCGCTGGAGGCACCAGTCGAAGACGCCGCTTCACGACGCATCTCGACCATCTGTGATGTGGCGGACGCGTCTACTCCACTTCCGCTGCAGTCGCCGCATAGTACGCTCGAGAAGCACACTGTGGTACTCGTTACCGACGACGATGAAAGCCCATCCGCCGACGAGCTGCTTCCCCAGTCCCGGGTGACCGGCCGTCACAACAAAGCCGACGTCAAGCTTAAACGTCGCCGCCGACATCGCAAGCGCTTCCCATGACGACCGCCTTCTACGAGGGCGAAATGCCAAGTTAACCGTTTGCTGCGACTACGCCGGCGCCTATCGTGCCTGTGATGGACCCGTTATCGGTTCTTCCCGCGTCATCGCCTACTTTAGGTGACATCCCCACCACGCGCATACAGCGGACCTCCTCGGCGTCCCCTCCAGATTTCATGTCAAGCACACTTATACATCCTGCGCCCAGCTCTATCCCGTGAACTTCCACTTGGACAGCTCAGGTGTGTTGCTAATAGACGGGCACACCCACGTCGTGGGACGCTACACTTACTACACCCGCTTTTCCAGACCCGTCCCATCACCTACATTAATGTGGACACCTGCGACAGCCTGACATCAGACCAGCCGATTCATGCCCAATCTCGTCCGGTACGCCACTCCGAGCCCAGACCACCGGAGGTTATACCGTAATTACCCGATTCTAACGCGCACTTTTGTTCTGGAAAAATACGTCGAAAAATCACATGCGAGTTCGAATCGGATACGAAACCGAAACTGCCAAAACAACGGAAATTTCGTCCCGCCCATCACCATCGCCATCTCAAGCAGGCACCAAAGCTTTTAGAAACTATTTTTCAGACGCAGGAAGCATAGGCATAGTGCCTTGAATATTCTAGGCACTATAGCATAGGCGCCTAGGCTTTTCTATCGGCGTTCACACAAATCGTCAAATCGTTCCACTTGCGCGCTTGATAACAGCAATGGCGGCAGCGGCTCTCACGCGTTCAAAACGAGCTGTCGGCTTAAGCTTGCGCCTGGAGAAGCTCGCAGGATGTGCGTGCGAGGCATGGGCCACGATCCCATCGATTATGGTTGAACGTTCGTTATGAAGTGTGGCATCGCGAACGCGCTTGACGGCACCAGGAACGAGATGTTGTGGTCAGCGGAGAGCGACGAGGAGTGAGATGAGTGAGATTATTTCGAGAAATAAATCGCCCGTTTCTCTCGCATTCGTTTTTCTTGCTCACAAAGTTCCGTGCGCGTTACAATCGGAGGTGCAAATTTTTTCGTTTTTTTTGCCAGGAAAATCGGGTGCCCGTTAGAATCGGGGGCGCGTTAGAATCGGGTAATTACGGTAATTTGCACAGGAAGCCCTCATGACGACGACTTGGGCTGTCAGCGGATGCTATTTTGGGACTGACCAGAACGACTCTCTGATCTTAGATCCCTTTTCACTTGGACTACTTAATAAACTCTGACCGCGGACACACCCTGTACATAGCTTTCCTTGCTAGTTAGTTGTTCATTTTCTTCTTTTCTTTTGTCGCGCTCCGTGCTAGGGGGGAGCCCTGAAGCGGCACTTCGTAATCCACTGCAGGCGCCCACTATCATCACCATGGACCGCTGTGCCAGCGTTTTTTTAAGTCTGTTTGTTTCCGAAGCTGTCATGTTTGATGCAGTAGCGTAAAGCCCAGATTTTCGTACGGCCATCACTAATGCTGCCCTTAGAGTAAGCCCTTCATATATTTCCGCCTACTGAGAATTCCTTAAAACTGCCGAACCAACGTCAGAGTCTAGAAATACAGGCTGAACAGAACAAACATAACCGCTGTTGTTCATAAAGCATCAACCACGCCCCGTTCCCTTATTAGAGATCACAGAAACATTGAGTTTAAATTGTTCCACCATATAACAAACTCATAATAGTATGTGAAATGGAAATTTGAATTTGCACATTAAGTGCAAGGAAGCAAATAAACCATTTGATGACAAACTTCTAGTACTAAGATCATTTCCTTGACGGATGCCTTTTTAAATGAAGCTTTAGGGCCCTCGTAGATGTCGTACTTGTACGCCAATGCGCCCTGCAGGCATTCGAACTTTTTTAATGATGATGATGAATGATCGTGGTTGAAGTGAAAGAAAAATCGAACCTGGGTTGCTCGCGTTACGAAGCTGGTGTCTATCCGATTGCTTCATTTCGGCTTCGTCGAAGTGGTTTGGAGAAGACAACCAACGAATCCGCCACGCTAAGAGTGGCGTTGCTCCGCATACCGTAAGGCTGTTAGCCACAAGACGTTAGGACTAACTTGCAATTTCGAGGTTTTGGACATTAGGCCTAATGTCGCATCTTAGGGTATACCCCGTCAAACGCGCGCCCACTCAGTAAAATGCTCACAGAACACCAATCAGGAGGTATTGATTCGCGCCGTACACCCCAACCATTAAGTCTACGGAGTGCGCACCCGAGAGTTTATGCAGCAATTTTACAGTAGCTGTGCATACCTTAAAGGGACCCTGCAACACTCTTTGAGCACTGCAAGTAAACCAGCGCAACGTTTAGATTACACTGCCAGGAATACCTGAGCCAAATATTACACGTGCACGTGAAGCGGTGAGCGCGCAAATCGATGTGAAAGACGCGGAAAAACAAACCGCTCTCTCTTGAGTTGTCCTCATTATGCATGGCCTGACGGACGTCACATAAGCCATGGCTGCCCGATCGGCTGTCACTGGTCAACTTCGCGGGTAGATTTTCCCATTTCCGTCGTCGTCATCGCTGTGTACGAACCTCTTCTATGCCTGAACCTGTAGGCACAGTTTTGCCGTTTCTTTTGTGTTTTGAGTGCGCGCGGAGTTTGAGTGATGTGCTCAATACTTCCCTTTCAACGGGACCACTCGACTACAAACGTTTGTTGCTTCAAAAACGCCCTACGAGCCCGAGCGCGCACTTGCGAGCAGGCACCCATGCCTGCTTTTTTGCGGCACCAGACCGGAAATAGGCCCCTCCGCGTTGCGGAGAAAAGGAAAAAACTACCCGGCATGTGATATATCCAAGGCCGCCGAAGAGAACGCCGCGAGCCGCCCCCCTCTCCGGGAGAGAGCGCGCAGCTTTCGTCGCGTTGCCCGCGGTCGAGTTGAGAGGGAACGATTATGCGCGATTTCTCATCGCGCGTAGTTTCGTTAATTGTGAACAGATTTTCATAATTCTTGCGTGAGGAGATTTCTGGGACAATAGACTTTATCCCAAAATACATTACTAGTAGTCGATGGCAAGTGTTGCAGGGTCCCTTTAAGAGTAGAACAGACTCGTAGTGTGGTCTTACCAACCAAAGTATCTATTACGAGAAATCTTCGCATTGAATCCTCGCCGTCGTTAGGCGGAGGGCTGCATGATTTTTTATGCAGCATGCCTTCTATGTCTTGCTTTGGGAAATGTAAAGTCCATTAGTAAACTCCACTTGTAAAGGGTATCTCCAACTGACATGCAGATTCGTTATGTTTAGCTATGCTACAATACTTATTCTTGTGCTTCAGAAAACATTATTACCAATTTCTAATACAGCAACTGTTTTTACAAATTGATCGCCCTCAATTTGCTGTGTTACAAATCACCGTGATATTTGTTACTCCAATAGAAAGGCACCTTAACTACTCGACGTTAGAGCATTTTGGCGTTTCCAAACGAATGAGTGACTACTATTCATAGTTGTTTTTGTAAGCTGCCTGCTGTGATTTATTTTGTGCAATTTTCTCTAATTATGTTGGTTTATGCTTGTGGAGAATAGAAAGGTTTATTAAGGGTATTTTTGGCTTTTCTATAAGCCTAGTTTAAAAGCAACGGCGTTATTTTCGAAACCGGCAGAAATTGGTTTCAGTGTGCGGTAATATGCACAGATGCTGTCTTCAAACCTTACCTCTGTCCGAATTTGCTGACAGATGTCAGGTTGATTGAATACCCTCGTTTTTCCGCTGGCAATCTTTCCACATTCATGAAGACACAACTTATATCTGAACTTGCCCTTGGGGATGTCCTGTTCACCCAGTACCGTCCAGTTTTATTAAAGAACTAAAACATAAATATTACAATAGAAACAAAGTTGAGCTAAATTTCTCTTCCTGTATCGTAGGCACTCCTTTAATAGTAAGTATTATACAAATAACTTAGAATTGCAGAAAAATTGAGGTTGCCATCATTAGCACTACTCATATGCTAGATTTTGTTCAATGCACTTCTACCTATTAAAAAATAAAGACGTTGATAATAAACATCAATACTGTACCTCAGCGCCAGCAACAACAACAATCAACGCCGGCAAAATATTGTGCATTGTTTTTATTAACCAGAAAGCTTGCCGCCCAATGTCAGGGATTGTAGACAGGCGATAGCTGGCTACCACGCTTTCGTGCTTTCAGTTATGAAGCCAGTTCCAGAGTTTGGCAGGCACGCATCCGACTGCTCTAAAAAGACTGCTTTTCAGAACATAGTGGCCAATTTTCACCTAGAAAAGATCGTTAGGTGTGGACTTATTTGAGGTGGACATTTGGATCATCAGAGGTTTCCCATTTTTCAAGTCATCTTTACCCCTGCTGAAGTTTGTGCCGTGCCACAGTATATGGTAGAGGTCCGACACCACATGTGCCCCGAAGTGGGTGCACGTTGATCCCGATTTCGAGGACGCGGCTCCAATAGACCATTTTGTATGATGGCTGGCGCGTAGGCTGCGTTTGCATAAGTTCTTATTATTAATGATCTGTTATCGCCTCCTGACGCGAACCTCGTCAGGAAGTACTACCGCGGCGTACTCTTGTCAAGCCATCTCCTAATATCCGGTCTTAATTTGTCTCAATAAAGGCACCATGTCACTGGAGAGGAGGAGGTTGCGGGGTGGGAGCCAAAGGAAGTGTTGCGAAGTAGGGCCTTGGAGACTTGTCAAAATAAGAACGTTCATTGCAAACGCCACAAGACGTCCACCAAACTGTGCTGAACAACTGTGCATTGCAAGGTTTTGGCATGCCCACAATTATTTGTTTTCGATACGAGTTCTTAGACGACACGATGGTATTATTTTGCCATGACACCCGATATTATTCCCGTCGTTTCTGTTAATAATAATAATAATCAATCAATCAATCGTTCATTAACGTGCCCAGGAACAGCCTGAGGGCCTTTGTGCTGCTGCACGAAGAAAAAAGAAAGAAAAAACAGGCAATGTAGGATGCCCACACCTCAAAGGAAATACAAATAAAGGACAGCGATACTGACACACGCACACAAAAATTACACACAGTCGTACACCAGAATATACATGCACCCACAGAAAACACAAGCATACACACAAAAACAAGTACCGTGACTTGCAGTAATGCATGTGACATCACGCCAGTGGTCGTCATACACAGATAATTTCAAAAATATACATAAATGTAAAGTTTAGTTGCACAGAAACGGAGGGAATCAAGATAGCTTATATGTAAGAAAAGGAGCATGGAAGGAATGTACATGTAAAAAAAACCAGACATGAAATAAGGGGAATTATATAAAAAAAGAAAGTCTTGTGTTGTCATCACTTCATGCTCAAGTGACCGCGTGTAAACAGAGGATAAAAAGGTCACTGACATGACAAGCTCACAGACGCGTTTGCGGAACTGTGTCGAGGAATTATTAAATATGTCTAAATATTCGTTTTACTGATTGTACGTACACTGGAGGCGAAACAAGGGGCACAAGCCACGCAGACAACCCGAATTAAAAAATGTGTCGTGTCTTCTGGTGGATTTTTGCGGCACATGGAGTGCAACATGTTGCAGCATTTCACCACAAGACACTGTGCCGTGAATGATTTTGAACAGGAAAAAAAGATCAGCCTTAATACGTCTAGATTATAAGCACTCTAGTATCGGTACAGAGAATGACCCAAAATTGTTATGGCTAGTATAGCGATGATTGAAGATGGAGATAAACTTTTTCTGGACACTTCCAATATGCATACAGAGTGTTTTGCATGCGCTATTCCTTGCCACAGAAGCATACTCGAGCTGCGGACGACAAATAGTCGTGTACAGCTTGAGAAAACAGCCCGGCTCCTTGAACTCCTTTGATAAGCGACATATAACGCCAAGAGATCGGAGGGCGCGCCGAATGACCTCCCGGATGTGCGGGGAGAAGCTCAATTTACTGTCGAAATTAGCACCAAGATCATTAACGTCCCCAACACGTGGTAGTGCTTCACCGTTAATGTTATAGGAGAACAATGTACTGTCAGTTTTTCTAGTGTAGGTCATTACCTTAGTTTTTGATGTATTGATAAGGAGTTTGTTGCGTGAGCACTAATCTGAAAAAGACATGATCGTTCTCTGGAGAGCAGAACAGCTTGCGGTGTTTGAAACAGCCTTAAATATTTTGACATCATCAGCATATAAGAGAAAGTGACAATCATGAATTACTGAGGAAACATCAGTTATAAAAACTGAAAAAAGAAGTGGCCCCAGAACAGATCCCTGAGGGACAGCACTTGCGGCCTCGTAGGAGCGGGAAGACTGCCCGTTTGCATGCACGAAGCATGGCCTATCCGATAAATAATTACATGAAAGGTATGTGATGGATGGTTGTAAATCGAGTTGACACAGCTTTCTAAATAATATATCATGGCAGACGACATATAAAGCCTTGCTCAAATCGAAGTAGACGACATCGAGTTGTCCTCTTCTCTGCACAGCTTCCGAAGCATGCACCATAAAATTTACAAGATTAGTGGTGGTCGATCTCCCAGCGAGAAAGCCGTGTTGCTGAGGTAATAATATAGTTTTTACGCTGAAAGAGAGTAGTGTATGTAGTACAGTCTCAAATAGTTTTGAAGCAGCGCAGAGAATAGAAATTGGGCGGTAGTTTGTGGGGTCTAACTTTGGCCTTGACATAAATATAGGAACAACCCGTGTAATCTTCCAACGAATGGGGAACTTACCGGTATTGAGTGACGTTCGAAATATTCGCACCAAGACCAGAACAAGAAGATCACCAAACGCCTTCAGTGCTGCCGAAGGAATGCCATCAGGGCCGCACGAAAATGAGGCCTTAACTCGCTTTAGAGCTCTTGATACAAGACTTTCCGAAATAAAACATTCTGAGCTTTTATCATACCCCGGAAACACTTGAGGTGGGCAGGCTCCACTTTTCTTGCTGAATACTGAACTGAACTGTTGAGCAAAAGCATTAGGAACGTCTGGAATGCTGTCACCCGTCTTGTCAATGAAGTTAATATCATATCTCCTGGGTTGTTTTTGGAAGTTTGTACACGGACATGACCCCAGAAAGCTTTAGCATTGCGTGGCGGATTAGCTTCAACCGCGGCAATATAACTGGACCTATCGCGCTTAAGCAGATTTTTACAATGCGACCTGAGTTGACGAAACTCGCTCTGCCACCTCTCTTAGCCAGTTTTTTTTTTTTTTTTGCTTGTTTGTGAGCTCGATTCTTTCCACCAAAGGCCTTTCTTAGTTCAGATGAAAACCGGTACGGATAATTGCTACTTTTTTTAGTTTTTTAGGTACAAATCTACTTAAGCCATCGTGAAGAACTTCGGTGAAAAAATCAGTCATTTCGTCAGCGTCATTGAGGGTGTCCAATGGTGACCAATCCGTCACAGCAAGGAAGTGAAACAAGCCAATATAGTCCCCACGAGCGAAGTTGTAACCACTGACGCCTGGTGTGTTGACGGGAGGACTGTGGTGGGCAAAGGATACGTTGGGAAGTGAAATGAGTAAGAGGGGGTGAAACCTGTCTGGTTTACGAGGTCAATATAACTACGCGACACCTCAACGTGTTCTATGTTAGTAAAAGACAAGTGCAAAACGTTTCCACGCAGATTCCTAATGAAGTTGCATTGCTGTAACGAAGCGAAAGAAATAAAATCTAGCAAAATTTTACACTTCTGTGATATCGGATGGGACGCCCGATCAACCAACATAGTTTGCCATGCAATGCCGGGTGCGTTAACTTCACCAGTTATTAGAAAATCGTCATCACTGTGAGAGGTTACAACATTTGCTATTGAATTTAGGGTATGTTTGAAGTCTGTGGCATTTGTCTCGGGTGGTATGTAGTAAGTGCATAATAATAATCAATCAATCAATCAATCATGTTTATTTACCTGCCCAGGAACAGCCAGAGGCCTGAGTGCTGGCGCACGGATAGTTACATAAAAACAAGATACAAGAAACATATAGCAAGAAACAAACAAGCGACAAGACACACACAAATTGAAGTAGTGAAAATGACGGAAATAAAGCACAGACGGAGCCTGCGTACAGGTAAAAAAATAAAAAAAGAAGATGCCTATGTTGCTCAGCCTGTCGTAAAGGCCACACGACAGGCAGAGCAACAAAGTTTGACAGTAATACAACCAAAACAACGCCCAGAGTGTACAGACAAATGATAAGACGAAGAAATGACAGTAAACAGTTTCAAAAATAGGCAACCATCAGTTGGATAGACACAACCGCAGAGAACCCAAGTTCCAGAAGAAAAAAAAAGAACGACAGACGTATAATGGATGTTTAACATACTGTATTCAACAGCGCTGTATGCTAAATTGTAAATAATTTCTGAAAGATGTCAAGGCGTTCAAATAAGCGGTTGTAACAATTCTGTATTCTGCGCACAGGAGAATGATTGGAGTTGCGCGCAATAATAACAATAATAATAATAATAATAATAATATTAATAATCTTTATTGCCAACACAGAGAAGCATACAAAATAATCGGGCCTGTCAAAGCCTATTAGACGGCTTGTGGGACTAGGCCCGGCAGGATCGGCTGAGGCGACAGAAATTAATGAGACTCTTCATTTGAATACAATACAGCGGGATTTTGTCACGACCAATGAAGACAGTTAACTACGAACTTATACATGGTACACAGGCACAGGCAGCGGTACAGAATACATAATCTGAAAAACAACAAACCCTCAGAATTTAATTAACATAAGTCAGACATCCCGAAGCAGAATCTTCAGTTTCGATCTTGTAGTAGCCGTTAAAATTTCCTCGGACAATTCATTGAATATTTTTGGAACATAAACACTGTGTGTGGAAGCACCGTAGCGTGTTGTATAACGGGGGACGATATAACGAGTTTCCTTTCGTAGTTCCCTCGGAGCAATGTACTCTTTTTTAAAGTTAGAATTCCACATATGTTTTAGCACAACTGGTTGTTTAAATAAGGGGTCAAAAGAGGGAAAACCAAGCCCCCGAAAACTGTTTTCATGCAAAATAAGATCAGAACGGTAAGCCACACTTTTCAGAATATTTTTAACAAAGCGTCTACTCTAGTCTTCCAATGTATAGAGCAAAAAGCGAATATTGTAATCCCATATCTAAGGGTACTGTATGCTAAAGCATGAACTATTAATCTTTTTATACGACATGGAACCATAGATCTAATATTAAACAAAAGCCATGCGGCACTCCTGAGTTTTCCACAAATATAGGACATTTGAGTCTGCCACGACATATTAGAATCAAAATAAATACCAAGATATTTATGAGAGTTGACATATTGCCGCGAACCATACACATTGGGTTTGTTTATTTGTGTTTTGCTTTTACCGCCCGGCTGCGCCGGTCTGTATTATCTCTGCGCCAAGGGAAGCGCGTGTTCCATTCTTTCTTTCTGTGCCGCATGTGTTATCTGTTGTGATAGGGAGAGCATTCCCATCTAACGTGAACAGCCCAGAATAATCTTCTTGGATCTACTATGTTCTCGATGCGAATCGACGTTTCGAGAACCACGCGCGCCAAAAGATAAAAAGCCTGCAGTGCGGACGCCGGGGCATTCGATTCGACGACACTCGCCTGTGCAAGTCACTTTGTTGACCGCTGCTTCGCCGCCTCTGTATTCTCTTGAGTTGTTAGGGGAGCACAAGTTCGCTCCAATAAACGTGTTTCTCATTCAAGACAACTGCATCGTCCTTGTCTTCGTGACATCTGGTGGAGGTGCTGGGTGGCACCCTTCATGCCCACTACAACCTCGGGAAGCCGCCAAGCCAGTCCAACAAGAGCCAGCCTCCGCCTGCAAGATTTACCACCCGAGTTCGGTTTGATGCCAGAAGGGCCCAAGAAAAGGAACGCTGCAACCAAAACCATGGTGCAAGAAACAACGTCGCCAATCGTCCTGCAGCAGCCCCGGGAACCGCCATCGTTCCGGGGAGCCCCCGCTGAAGACCCCGAAGAATGGTTGGAGAAGCTGGAGCGCGTCCGAATCTTCAACAGGTGGGACGACGAAGAAACTTTCCGGCATGTCTTCTTTTACTTAGAAGATGCTGCTCGAACTTGGTTCCAGAACCATGAGCGTTCTTTGACCGACTGGACTCACTTCAAAAGGGAGTTCCTTAAGACATTCATTACCGTTGTGAGAAAAGAGCGAGCTGCACTTATGCTTGAAACTCGGATAGAACACCCCAACGAAGGGGTCGTGATCTTCGTTGAGGAGATGAAGCAACTATTTCGCCGCGCGGACCCCGAAATGACGGAAGAAAAGAAGTTACGCTTCTTGATGCGCGGTGTGAAGGAGGAGCTGTTTGCTGGACTTGTCCGCAACCCGCCAAAACCATCGCTGAATTCGTGACCGAAGCCAGCACGATTGAGAAGGCTCTCGAAATGCGTGCTAAGCAGTATGACCGGAACTTCGTTGGCGCGGCCAGTGCGAACTACGTCGACAACATGCGGATTCCGGCTGATAGCCTACGCGAGACCATCCGCGCAGTAGTGAGAGAGGAGCTGCGGAAACTTTTCCCGACGACACCGCAACCCCAAATCGCTTGCCTAACTGACGTAATCCGGGAAGAAGTTCAAAACGCTTTGGGAACTTCTGTGGCATCCGAAGTACACTGCGAGCCTCAAGCTATGACGTACTCCGCGGCTGTTCACCGACCCCGGCCTGCTCCAACACGTCGTCAAGAGGCCCCGCCCTACCGCCGCCCACTGTCGCCCGCCCGACCCCCGGTAGCACAAACCCAGACGCCGAGGAAGACTGACGTATGGCGAACACCGGATAATCGTCCTCTGTGCTACCACTGCGGAGAGGCCGACCACATCTACCGTCGCTGCCCATACAAGAGACTCGGACTACGTGGTTTCTCCGTCGACGCACCATGCCCCCACCCGGCCAGCACCCATCTGAGATTGAAGAATACCTGTCGAACACCAGCCGTGGACCAGCCCGTTTCAACCGTTCGCCGTTGCCCTACCCGTACCAGTCGCCGGCCCGCCGTAGCAGTGCTGACTTCGCACGTGGCTGGTCTCCCAGCCCACGCGGGGAAACTAAAGGCGGCAACTTCTGGAGGTGAAGTTGCTCTACGGCGAAAAACTGGAAACCCTCCAACGACGCAAGGACGCGCTGAAGACAGTGATTCACGACATGCCCTGATCCCGACGACCCGACGTAACCCTGACGAGACTCCCGAACACGATGACAGCTACACGGCGCGACGCGTACCCGACCTGACCGAGACGTCCGTTAAGAAGACGACGACAACGACGATGCACAGTGCCCGACGATCAACACGTACAAGCAGAGATACATCGCCCCGACAAACCCAGAACTCGAGGAAGACTGCATCTGACGTCAAGGTGTCCATCGACGGCTTTGACGTAGTCGCCCTCGTGGACACGAGAGCTGACTATTCAGTAATGAGCGGACCATTTGCGTCTAAACTGAAGAAAGTTATGACCAGATGGGACGGTCCGCACATACGCACAGCAGGAGGCCACCTCGTGACGCCAAGTGGAACGTGCACATCGCGCGTCACCATAGACGGCACAACGTACCCTGCGGCGTTCGTCGTTCTGCCTAACTGCTCCCGCGACGTAATTCTTGGAATGGACTTTTTGATGGACAACGGTGCAATAATCGATCTGCAGACTAAGTCAATAACTTTTTCCCCCCATCACTCCATGACGCCGGAACCGAACCCCGAACGACGTGCTGCTGTAAGGATTGCCGATGATCATGTCACCCTGCCACCCTGCGCAAGCTTGATGGTCGCAGTCTGCTGTGAAGATGCTGCTCCTGACGTCGACGCTATCGTAGACACTGATCAAAGGGTGCTTCTCGACCGTGGTGTGTCTGTCGCAAGAGGCATTGCGCGCTTCAAGGAACACCAATCCCACATTTTGGTTACTAATTTCACCGAGGAGTTCCAGCATTTAAACAAGGGCGCGGCAATTGCATTCCTCGAAGAAACGCAAGAAGCAAGTGACGTGATCGCGGTCGCCGACTTTGAACGCACACCCGTAGAAACCTGCAAGCTCCCGCAGGCATTCGACGTGAATCCGGCGCTACCGCAAGAACAACGGAAAAAATTATTGGCATTGCTGCGTCGCTATAGCGAATGTTTTTCGTCGAGCGCAAAACTACGTCAGACCCCTCTAGCGAAGCACCGAATAATAACCGAAGATGGAGCCCGACCTACCCGACAGTCACCGTACCGCGTCTCTTCACACGAACGGGAAGCCATCCGGACTCAAGTCTACGACATGCTCAGCGACGACATTATACAGCCATCGAAAAGCCCCTGGGCTGCGCCCGTCGTACTCGTAAAGAAAAAAGACGGCACATTAAGGTTTTGCGTTGACTACCGGCGACTGAACAAAATCACGAAAAAGGACGTGTACCCCCTCCCCCGAATCGACGACGCCCTCGACCACCTCTGCCACGCGAAGTACTTCTCATCGATGGACCTGAAGACCGGCTACTGGCAAATTGAAGTGGACGAGAGAGACCGAGAGAAGACTGCATTTATAACCCCAGACGGCCTATACGAGTTCAAGGTGATGCCGTTTGGGCTGTGCACAGCACCAGCGACGTTTCAAAGAGTCATGGACACTGTGCTAGCTGGCCTTAAGTGGCACACCTGCCTCGTATACCTCGACGACGTAGTGGTATTCGCCCGGACCTTCGACGAACCCCTTGAAAGGTTGGAGTCTGTACTCGAGTCCATTCGTGCGTCGGGGCTGACGCTGAAGCCTGAAAAGTGCCGTTTCGCATACGGGGAACTCAAGTTTTTGGGCCACGTCATCAACGCCGCAGGAGTCCTACCTGACCCGGCAAAAACTTCAGCCATTTCGAACTTCCCAAGGCCGAAAGACAAGAAGGGCGTGCGAAGATTTATCGGGCTGTGCGCATACTACCGGCGCTTCGTCGCAAACTTCGCACGCATTGCAGAGCCACTCACGCGCTTTACGAAAGATAGCACCCCTTTCAGCTGGGAAAACGACCAAGAAAAAGCATTCTGCGAGCTGCAAAAACGCCTGCAAAGCCCGCCCGTGCTCGCTCATTTCGACGAAAATGCCGAAACGGAAATGCACACGGACGCCAGTGATATAGGCTTGGGTGCCGTCCTTGTCCAAAAGCAAAGCGGCTACGAACGGGTAATCGCCTATGCCAGCCGTGGTCTGTCGAAGGAGGAAAAAAACTATTCTGCCTCTGAGAAAGAGTGCCTGGCTATTATAAGGGCGATTTCAAAATTTCGCCCATACGTGTATGGAAGGCCATTCAAGGTTGTAACAGACCACCATGCGCTGTGTTGGCTCGCCAATTTGAAGGACCTCTCTGGCCGTCTTGGGCGGTGGAGCTTGCGCCTGCAGGAGTTCGACGTTACAGTCGTTTATAAATCCGGCAGGAAACACTCCGACGCCGACTGCCTGTCCCGCGCCCCCGTCGACCCACCACCACAAGACTCTGATGAAGACAGCGCGTTCTTCGGGATCGTGACGGAGAGCGACCTAGCCCCCAGCAGCGTGCCGACCCCGACTTACGCGTCATAATCGAGTACCTCGAGGGATGCAACGTTGCCGTTCCTAGGACCTTCAAACGCAGCTTACCAGCATTCAGCCTGAGAAACTCCGTCCTTGTGAAGAAAAATTTCAGCCCCGGAACAAGAGCGAATTACCTTCTCGTCATCCCCGCGGACCTTCGTGAAAAAATTTTGGAAGCGTGCCACGACGACCCGTCTTCCGGACATCTGGGCACAGCCCGCACTATTGGAAAAATCAAGGCGAGGTACTACTGGCCCGGCCTTACCTCTGACGTCACCCACTACGTCCGGAGCAGCCGTGACTGCCAGCGACGAAAAACGCCGCCGACAAGACCCGCCGGACTTCTGCAACCGATCGCCGTCCCATCGAGACCATTTCAACAGATTGGCATGGACCTTTTAGGCCCGTTCCCTACGTCCCGATCACAGAACAAGTGGATTGTCGTAGCGACAGACTACATGACGCGCTACGCAGAGACCGCCGCTCTTCCGAGGGGGACTGCACAAGAAGTGGCGAAGTTCTTTGTAAGCCAAGTTGTGCTGCGACATGGAGCCCCGGAAGTCCTAGTCACAGACCGCGGAACGGCATTTACTGCGGAGCTGATGCAAGGAGTATTACGCTACAGCAACACGGATCACCGAAGAACGACGGCGTACCACCCCCAAACGAACGGACTAACAGAACGTCTGAACAAGACAATCACAGATATGCTGTCAATGTACGTTGACGTTGAACATAAGACTTGGGACGAAGTGCTCCCGTATGTCACGTTTGCGTACAACACGGCTATCCAGGAGACGACGCAGCTGACGCCGTTCGAACTTGTCTACGGTAGAAGGCCGATTAAGATGCTCGACGCCATGCTCCCGCACGTAGAAGACGACGACCTCAACGCCGACGTCCACGGATATCTTCAACGTGCGGAGGAGGCCCGCCAGCTCGCTCGAGTTCGTATAACGGACCAGCAGCTGGTGGATGCGGGCCGCTACAACCTCCGACGCCGAGACGCCGAGTACCGCCTAGGGGACCGTGTGTGGGTTTGGACTCCCATCCGACGACGCGGACTCAGTGAGAAGCTCCTGCGACGGTATTTCGGACCCTACAAGATTCTACGACATGTTGGCCAACTCACCTACGAAGTGATCCCCGATGGTGACTCCGCGACACATCACGACAACGCACGCGGCCTGAAGTCGTCCCCGTGGTTCGCTTAAAACCTTTCTACGGACGATGACGAACTTTTATTTTCATTTGTTCGGACTGTCGCTTATGTTAGCATCGGGTCGATGTACTCTTAGAGGGGGGGTAATGCCGCGAACCATACACATTGGGTTTGTTTATTTGTGTTTTGCTTTTACCGCCCGGCTGCGCCGGTCTGTGTTATCTCTGCGCCAAGGGAAGCGCGTGTTCCATTCTTTCTTTCTGTGCCGCCTGTGTTATCTGTTGTGATAGGGAGAGCATTCCCATCTAACGTGAACAGTCCAGAATAATCTTCTTGGATCTACTATGTTCTCGATGCGAATCGACGTTTCGAGAACCACGCGCGCCAAAAGATAAAAAGCCTGCAGTGCGGACGCCCGGGCATTCGATTCGACGACACTCGCCTGTGCAAGTCACTTTTTTGACCGCTGCTTCGCCGCCTCTGTATTCTCTTGAGTTGTTAGGGGAGCACAAGTTCGCTCCAATAAACGTGTTTCTCATTCAAGACAACTGCATCGTCCTTGTCTTCGTGACAATATTCCACAGGGGTACACCGACAATCCTTACAGTCATCTCGATGCAAAAATACAGGAGCGTTAGTAGGCGAACACTTTAAAGGACTTCTGAAACATACCAGTTTTGTTTTTGTTCAGTTCCTTCGCATTTTGTTTTGGGAAAACCAATTCATAACCGCATAAATGTTTTTTTGTAAAGTACTTCTGGCGGATTCATATGATGTGTGTCTAGTGAGCAAAACTAAGTCATTCGCGTACTGAAAAGCAATGCATTTATCAGTAATAGAAGCAAAGTCATTCATAAAAAGGTTGAAAAGCAACGGAGATAATATAGATCCTTGAGGGACCCCAGCCAGTAATATGAGTCTTGTGCTCTGAGTACCCTTTTGTCCTAGACTGACTTAAGCCACTGACTTAATAATAATCAATCAATCAATCAATCATGTTTATTTACGTGCCCAGGAACAGCCAGAGGCCTGAGTGCTGGCGCACGGATAGTTACATGAAAACAAAATACAAGAAACATATTGGAAGAAACAAACAAGCGACAAGGCACACACAAATTGAAGTAGCGAAAATTACAGAACTAAAGCACAGGCGGAGCCTGGGTACAGGTAAAAAAGAAAAAGAAGATGCCTTTGTGGCTCAGCTTATTGTAATGAATACACACCAAGCAGAGAACAAAGTTTAACAGTAAGACGACAAAAACAATGACAAGAGTATAGAGACAAATGATAAGACAAGCATAATAAGTAAACAGTTTCAAAAACAGGCAACTATATTGTTTAAACAGAACCACAGACAAACCAAATTTCAGCAATAAAAAAAGAAAAACGAACGACAGAGATATCATAGATGTTTAACATACTGTGTTCAACAGCGCAGTACGGTAAATTGTAAAGGAGCTTTGAAAGATGTCAAGGCGTTCAGAGAAGCGGTTGTAGCAATTCTGCATTCTGCGCACAGGAGAATGATTGGAGTTGCGCGCAGCGGTCAAGAAAGGGCGATGCGACCTGGTGGGCCTCTGTGGAACACTAAACTCTAAACAGTTAAGCAGGTCTGCGCAAGAAAGGTCACCATGAACAATTTTGTGAAGAAATGTAAGGTCTGCACGCATACGTCTGCAGGTCAACGAAGGAATGGAAGGAACTATGGGTGTGTCAGAATCAGGACCCGGACTGTGATTGTGATGGCGGTGCTTAAATATGGATAAAAACTTCTTCTGCACACGTTCTATTAATTCACTACTAGATTTGGAGATGCCGTTCCAGGCAACAGAAGCATATTCTAATTGGGGGATACATATTGCATTGTATAGCATTAGAAATGGATCTGGAGAAGAGAATTCCTTTGTAATCCGACACACATTTCCAAGACTTCGGAGCGCTCGCCGGGTGATGAGCCTAATATGAGAAGAAAAAGAGAGGGTACTGTCGAAAAGAACCCCGAGGTCCCTAATCTCCTCAACCCTTTGCAAAGGAGCTCCCGCTATACTGTAGGAAAACAGTAGACGATGGGTTTTCCGGCTGTACGTGACAACCTTTGTTTTAGCTGGATTTAAAATTAGACAGTTTTTGCTGCACCAGACCGATAATTCCGACACATCCCTCTGCAAGGCACAGCAGTCCTGAAAACTGCTAATGTGCCTAAATAGTTTCACATCATAAGCATAAAGAAGAAATAAAGATTTTGTTAACACTGTTGACACATCATTTATAAAGATAGAAAACAATAGTGGACCAAGCACAGAACCCTGAGGTACACCACTCGTTGCAGTGTAAACACTAGACCTTTTGAAGTTTACATCTACGTAAAATGACCGGTCAAGGAGATAGTTGGACAACAAGGCAACAAGACTTGCATCAACACCGGACATAGTAAGCTTGTTAATTAATAATTTATGGTTCACTACATCAAACGCCTTACTGAGGTCAAAATAAATAACATCCAACTGGCCGTTTTCACAAACTGCAGCCGAAGCCTGAGTCATGAAGCTTGCAAGATTTGTAACCGTCGATCGACCAGAGAAAAAGCCGTGCTGATGTGGTATCAGAACGTTCTTGACGCAGGCAGCAAGAACGTTGTGCAGAGCTGACTCAAAAAGTTTTGAGGCGACACAAAGGAGCGAGATTTGGTGATAGTTGGTAACGGCTGACTTATCACCAGACTTAAATATTGGAAAAATTCGAGCAATCTTCCATGCACGAGGAAATTTGCCGAAAAGCAAACAGTTATTATAAATGGAAGTTAAGACAGGCACAAAAATGTCGCCGTAAGCCTTCATGAGGGCTGCTGGAATTCCGTGTGCACCACAGGAAAATGACGGTTTCATCCGTTTAAGGCTATCATTGACAAGTTTTTCATCGAACATAAGTGTACTAAAATTAGACATATTATTAAACGATAGGCGTTCGTCGTGACCATCTGGCAGTTGAAAGAAAGAATGAAAGTACTGAGCAAAGCTCGTGGCGACATCCTCAACCTGTTCTCCATCGGAATTAAGCAGGCTAATGCGTGCTTTAGACGCCTTAGAACGGCCGCGTACATACCTCCAGAAGTCAGCCGGTTTCTGAGACGCAGAAGCCTCTAACGACTCTATATAGAGCTGGTGGTCACGCCGGTAGAGGCTTTTACAAAGTGAGCGATACCGACTAAACTCCGCTTTCCACTTGTCAAGCCCAGAGCGCTTGGCCTTTTTGTGGGCGCTGTCCTTAAGTTTAAGCGAACTTCGAAGTTCTTTAGAGAACCAATGGGGAAATTTGGAATGAACAGGCTTATAACAAGGGATGTACTTTTCCATGCCACTCCTGACAATTTCGGTAAAACGTCGAACCTGTTCGTCAACATCATTGACATCAAAAACACTAGACCGTTCAGCAGATGAATAAAAGTGATAGAGCCCAACATAATCTCCACGCTTGAAAGCATATCGCGGGGCTGCACAATCGTCAACACCACCATAGAAATGCTGGGCAGCGACAGAGATAGAGACAATAAGAGGGGGGTGAAACTTGTCGGGGCGTACAAGAGATATTTCGGAGGCACACACTTGTACATTTTTCAAGTTCGAGAAGCACACATCTAGGACATTACCACAGAAGTTTTCTATGTGGCAGAACTGCTGCAAGGAGGTGAATGATTTAAAATCTAATAACATGGTGCATTTATTGCGCTGCATAATGGTTTTTATGCTGAAATGAAAGACTGTTCCAGCGAATACCTGGGGTGTTGAAGTCCCCAAGTATAATTAGCTTATGGTTGGAGTGTGAATTGGAAACATTTTCAATAGATGTGAGCTTTAGATTATATTCAGCAGGTAAAATATCCGGGGTTATATAGAATGCACCGATGAGCAGCTTCTCGCCCCTCTTGAGGCCTACCTCAAGCCAGACTGATTCCTCAGTCTCGAGGTCTGCACGCCGCACGCATTGCACTGAGCGATCGATGGCAATGAGAACACCGCCACCCATTTGCTTAGGCCCAGTTAACTTTCTGTCACTTCTAAAAATTTCATAGGTCGGAGGAAAATAGTCGGAAGATGAGATATCATCGCAAATAATAATAATATTAATATTAATATAAATACAAAAATAATAAAAATAACAATAGTAATAAAATTAATAATAATATATTAAGAATGATATTAATGCTTTATCATTATTATAAAAGAACGCAAAAAAATCTCTTTTATTTTGGATGAGTAAAGTCAAGTATCCCGAAGTAATCAAGTTTTAGTTTGGCGGCGACGCATCAATTTTAAAAGCCTGTTGTAATTTTGTGACTGATAAAAATACGTCAGCAAATTCGCAGGAACTAGTAGTACCACTGGGCACACGAAATAAAAAGCCAAGAATCAGCATTGAGGAAAATTTTAAAATTAATAAGCCGTCCCTGTTTTAAAAACCATAAGTAGAAATGGTAGGTCTCTGATGCAAAACATCTGCTTTCTAAATTCACAAACCTTCGCGAGTGATATTGAAATTTCACGAACCTTCGCGAGTGATATTGAAATTAAAGGCATACCTCATGAAATAGGCGCCTGCTGAGCGAAGGTGGAAATGGTGGTATTCTTGAGGTAAGAACAAAACTTATTTGCGCGTGCAAAAAGTGCCAAGCCACCACTGCAAACAGTACCGAAGCGTGGCGTTCCAGTTCCAAGTCTATTTCAAACATTTTAAATGCAAGGTGCTAAAGACGTTTATTTATAAAGGCGCCTTGCGACGAATTATCAGAAAAAGATGTCAGTGGCTGATCTCGCGGCACGTGGACTGTCAGAGGTCGCTAACATCGTAAGAAATACTGGTACACAATAATACCTGATTTTAATTACACGAATTCTAAACGGGCTAAATGTAAGCGGAACCGTATCATGAACTCCAAATTTCCAGAAATAACCAAGTCAGCAGCACTTTGTGTGAATCTCAATTTCTTGAAAAATGGAGTCATTTAGACATATGCCTGTTGAGTATAGCGCTGTGGCTTTCAACGATCCAGTTGGTAAACAGACATAGAGGATTCTTCTCCTTGGTAATTTGAACATACCTTAAAGAGGTGTACCTTCTTTATAAAACCCAAAAGCGAATTGTTTTGCTATGTATTTTAACTTCAGCCTTCATTCAGATCTCTCCGCGGCTACGCGGAAATCGCAGAATTTTGGCCGTCGGAATGTTTCTCTGCTAGTACGATCTATTCCACTCAAAATACAAACGAAACGTATAATTTTACGTTGAATAAAAACATGTCCAAGTATGTCTTCTGTCGACCATTCACAATAGAAACGCCCAGTAAGAAAACCATTGTCACCTTGCAGATTCTTGGAGGTTTGGGAAGGTGCCAATTTTCTAAGTTACGGAATCATTTTTCGGTGGCAGTCGTTTGAGGTAAATAAAATTTTTATTTTGCAATATACTGACTTCCGCAACGTTCCCCATGCCCCCACCCAAATTTGTCTGAAAGAAAATCAAAGCCCCCCACTTTGTAGATGAATGGTTAAACAACGGAGCTTTATTGATGCAAGCTGAGTAAAATGAAATTCCGATATTCACGCTACGGGAATCCTAAACAAGAAGTGCCAAAAATTAAATCGAAACTCCACCAACTCAGCCAAAGTTCAAAGCACACGCCCTAGGCAAAAAACTAAAGAAAATGCTTAGAGACCAGAAGATTATGATGGCGCAATCTCATAGACGTCAGCGTCATAGCTCGAGGGTCCCAGGGAGAGTTTTCCTTTGCTGTGTAGAAAGCTAAAATATCAAAGCTAATTTCGTGCAGTGCATTTTTGTTCTAACTATATAGCCAGATGTGATTCATAAAAAGTTTCGCTTTAAAATTGCAACTAAACAGGATTCTTGGTCAATACGGGCTAAACGTGTTGCATGGAAGGACGCCACAATTTGCGCCTACGGGGTCTCGCCGCTTACTAAGATGCAACCAATCAGGCAAACCATGTTACGCATGCCAGAAAGACGATGATACTGTAATGAAAATTTGCGCAGTGGATAGTCAAGCGTGGTTGTAGAGCAAGCGCCGGTCAAAATGGGCCGCGATGTTAAACCTAACGTTACGCCTAATGCTAAGGGCAAAGGAGACAAGATTAAACCAAGCTCGTACAATCCAGTCACCGTTGCGTCAATTTAGAACAGGTTAGTAATGCAGGCAGTTAAGTTTAGGCTTGAGCAGTGTGTAGAAGAAAATAGGATACTGGGGTAGCTTGAAAATGGGTTCCGATAGTACGGAATACTAGATTACAACCTCTTTGCAGCATGCCTATGCATAGTGGAAACCGCATAGATGGGCAGGGTAAGACTTGGCTCTGCGCCCAGAATTTCCGCTGGTATTTGTTGTCGGATGACAGTGTGTGTTGCCCAGGTCGGGATCGCCTCCCAAGGAAAGTTATACAAAAGTAGCAAAAGTAGCTGCCCGCATAATAGCTGCTTGTTTAGGATTTCCCAGGTTTAATGGGGAGTCTACGTGAGTAAGACTTTTTAGAAGGG
This sequence comes from Haemaphysalis longicornis, assembly GCF_048455015.1. NCBI lineage: Eukaryota > Metazoa > Arthropoda > Arachnida > Ixodida > Ixodidae > Haemaphysalis > Haemaphysalis longicornis. The sequence continues at coordinate 111,834,361 of NW_027526407.1, read as the reverse complement.
CAAAACTCCACAATGCAGAAGGGCCGCAAAGACACGACGGCAATGCAGCTTACTTTTGGAAATGCCACATCCTAATGAACGTTTGTAAACGACTTTATTCCCACTTGCAACATAGGCATTCACAAAACAATTGTTTTTACGCTTAATTAGAAACGTCGCAACAGGCAATTAGCAGTGTGATGCAGGTTCCTTTTGCAGGCTCGCTGCAGGCTCTCTACCAAGGTTTTCTTTTGATATAAAAAAAGCGGAGCGTGACTATTTTGCACACAGAAGGTATAAAAGCTTTGCTCCCAAATTTGTTACAAAACCTTTGGAAGGAAAGTATCTTTTAATGGAATTCAATTTCAAGGAATAGTGGCAATGTGTGCGTAAGTGCCTGGAGTAGTGCCTGTGAAGGCACTGATGGCTTCGGTACTTGCGTCATCCGAACTTTCGGTATCGGTGCCTTTCTCATTAGGTTGCATTGTACGAGCCCATTCAGCCATCGACTTCTCTTATAATATGAGCTGGATTCTACGCGCCATACTGAGCACTTAATGTGACGGCCCGAAAGAGCCAGAGAAGACTATCCATCGAGAAATGAGGCGTACCTTTGTAGTTTGTAATGAAGAGTTATGAAGCCGCCTGCGGTGAGGTGCTTTGCTCCGAAAATCATATATAAATTACATTCAATATAACGAATCCAATGCTTTTTCGAAACGTTGTGTACCGCATTTGGAAACAGAACCGTGGCCACGATTTCGGCTGTTTTAGGTAGGGTTTTCGGGGTAATACAAATTAAAAACACAAATTAACCTCTTCTGGCTTCAGCTTCCAACCGCCATGTTTCTCTTCTGCAAATTAGCCAACATATATTTTCTATCTTTTTTAACCTACCTACGCAGGGAAGGAGACATTAAAAGGAGTACGTGAGTTTACCCGTTTTTTACCTATGGATTCGGTAATCCGCTAAAGAATTCGAAAATACAGTCAGCGAATTCTTGTTTACAAAACAAAGTGGGAAATATTTAAGCTTCTATTTCCCTTTTCTGATGCACTAATTCATACAAAGGCTTATTGAAACACAATGATCCAAGCTCTGCTCCGACAAGTCGTGGCATACATATACAGCCGCTCTTGTACAGATGGCTTCTGATGGCTGCGTATGGCACTGCATGTATGAAGAGCTAAGCCTGCGGGGATTATTGTATAACTCAGAAACATATTTTGCCTCTTTGTCTAATGGTTCTGACGCGACATGTCCACAGAAGACCTCAACCACAGCGAGGCACTTTGTTTGCAAACAAAACAAATTGAATGAACGCATATATTACGGTACATAACCAACAGAATTCTTACTGCATTGTGTGCACTATCATCTACATCTCGAGTTCTTGAATATTACTGTATTTGTATACAGCTTTTTTGTAATGCTAATACACAGCAGTAAATGCTAGACTTGTAATTGGATATAGCAGTGTAAGTTTGACCGCGGCAAACAAAAGCAAGTGTTATTGAAGGGGTCGTAGTGATCTTCATGAATATTGAAAGCGAGAGGAGCGAGTGGACCATTGAATGATAGAAAAATGACAAAAGTATTTCTACACGTATTTCAAAAGAAAGCAATCGCTGAGCACCGCGCGTGTAAAAAAAAGGATATTTGGTGCACCGCGTTTCATGCAACGCGCATTACATACTGTCCGAATAGGGATAACGAATACTTCCGCCCTTATGGTATCAATAACAATTGCCAGCACAAAACAAGCGGTGACGCGAGACCACCGTTTTATAACAGCAGAGGTTTTATGGGGTAGGTTCTGACCAAAGCTCTGTGGGTCTATGAGGGGTGTGTAAAAAAATCGGCTCGACAAAACTGATACGGCGGTTAGGCAACTTTGCGTCAGCGTTCTTTAGCTCTCAATCTAATCACCAAAAATCCCTAAAAATACCCGTGAAATACCTTTATTATTTCAGCAATTTGTATTTATTTTATAAACTGGTTAGTTCAAAAGGAAGCCGAAAAGGTTACAGAACTCGCGATTGCTGTCACTATATTGCCCTCAACAAAGAGGCTTCAGTAAGAGGAAATGGCCATAACTCTTACATCTTAATAATGCACCGAGTTTCACATAACTTTGGTGAATACGTAGTTAACAATAAATTCATAATTTGGTTAAAGTTCTCTTTGGTGTAAATACGTCCACTTCTAGGGGCGAACAGCGCACCGAAATATTTTTGTCCGCAATAACAAGTCTAGCCACTCCAACATACCTAATGTAATTCCATAGGGAGTATGCTTGATCGCAGACAGCAATACCGTGCTTGTTTAGTGGATTTCTTGGACTCCGCCAAACTCTGCATCTCATCCTCCACAAGTTATAAGGGTCGTGAATGCTTTTTTGATATGCAGTTCTAAGTGGAATCGAACCATGGGGACGTCAGTGAACGCGATGGTAGCCTAACCACTCAGTTAAAGATAGTAAACCTTCTTAAATGTTACCCATCACCTACACACAGTGTCATAAGCTCTCTGAACACGATTTTAAAATTCGGAGTTAATTCCTTTGCTGTCTGGTGATTACGTTTCTGCTACACTCATTGTGATGATACTCAGAGGTATGATGCTTCGCTTACGCAGGCAAATTAAGGGCAGAGCCATCTGAAAGCAGGAACATCAATTTGAAATTATGGCATTGCTAGGCGGAAACTTTTGACAGCAGGTGCACTTGACACTTTATACGTACTCATCGCCACGTAAATTAAACAGTATACCATACAAAACATTACTATAATGATGATGCCTTCATTTCTCATAGTGCTCTCTTCGTTTTTTCTATTTCCTCCTTGCACAAATACAACATCATTTCCGAAAAAAGTCCTCTCAATACGCAACTCCCTTTACCAATGCGACATAACTATTCATATAAAAACTTTATGAGCTAATTGCATATTCTTATCATTTTTCTGAGAATTCGATTAACTCACTTGCAGTATGTCAATGACAACATTGTGCAAATTGCTCGTCAGAAAGGAATTACATTTCCGAATCTAATTTTTTTTGAACAGGCACTTCATGTATAATTCAGTAGTATTCTATACGGCACCCCTACCACATTTATGAAATTATGTGCGAACTTTGTGGCACTCATACAGTATACTCTTGAGACATCGCCTCTGGCGGACACGTTTTAGTTCTTCATTTCCTCTTTATGAAAACGAACACACCTGAAAACACTGGTAAAAATACGCAATGGTAGAACGAAATGTCTCAGAATGGTGCTGTTTCTTCGAAATGCAGCCCTTGCAGTCACAGTATTTGAGACACCGGTTCAATCTCAAGCAGGTATTTCACAGTAACATTTTCGTTTGTTTTGAAGCAATTTCAGCTTTCGTCAAATTTCTCTTATTAGGGAGTTGGACGTACGTTCGGAACATCTCTACGCTATATTATTCTCGAGGAAACAAGTTGACTCCGCAAAAATCTTGTTATTTTGATCCTTCTCTATGCATGTAACACCTGTACCCTGTTCTTAAAATTCTGAAGTAAACACTCGGAACAATGACGTGGGCCTTTAAAAAATTGCAATTTAATTATTTTATGCATCTACGTGTATGCACAGCAAACAAATTAAGACTATATTTATCATCTACCAACCACCAGAAAATCAAACTCCATATGAGAGCACAATGCATCTTTCAATGCGTTTAAAGTAGATACCTTCGAGGCAATCCTGCTGCCGAATAATATTTAAGACGAAATAGCATTTCAGACGTAAACAGGAGCGTAAACATGTGTAAACATGTAAATGCGTAAACATTAGCGGCAAAGACTGCACCAGTTTTAAAAAAAGGGTTGCTTGAAATGGGCCCGTGTTGCCCAAGCACGTATTTCTGCATGCAGCGTTGGCTGAGTGGTTTTAATTGTTTTTCTGAAACCCCGCGCACACGGGTAAAATCCTGGTTCACATGGACAATAGTCAAACGTAGACAAGAAAAAAAATACTGGGGGACGACATTTCGAGGCGTTTTGCACTTTCCGTGGTTTTATACATTTATCCGTAGCCGTGTAGTGCAGCGACCATCGTATAATGCATGGTACCTAATTACTTGATAGTCACAAGAATTTTTAATCTCGCCAAAAACACCTTTCCTAGGGGCAGTTCTCGGCTTGCTCAATTTTTATATATGTTTATCATTTTGAAGCAAGCCGACAAGAGCTTTTAGTTTTCGGAAATCACTGTAAGTGAGACGGAAAATATTTTTAGCTTAAGAAGTATTCCTCCCAAATTATAGCAACCACCTCTAAAAGTATTACCAGATTTTATACTCTAAACTAAAGCCTCGGGATGTATATGTCTGTCGGATTAACGCGGGCTTGCACCCGAAAAAGCAGGTGTCGCCCGCTTTATTGTGGCAGGTTTTGGTTAGTTTTCAGTTGGCGGCCAAAGTAAAAGATTACCGCATACGATTACACGGCTATCGTTCAGCGACTAAAGGTTTTGTGCCTTCTTAAGTAATTTGAACAAAACTTTGTGAATATTACAAACTATCGGTCTTACTAGATTTATTACAGTCATTGCGGGTTTACAGGAAGCTTTTTCCAAAAGGGAGTACTTTTTTAACGCACACCAATGCAGTACGTAGTTTTTGGAAGGATAAATTAATGTACATTTACGAGGCCATGCTCCAGTTACTTTTGACGCACCTGTAGTTTCTTAGCGGGTTCACTCGGTGTAGTTTCTTAGCGGGTTGATTCGGTAGATTTCAATTGCGAAATAACGCCAATTTGTAATTAATTTCTTTGAAGGGTGACAGCCTATGAGAAAGGATGGCGGTTTACGCGGGTAGATTTGCCGCCGTTTATATATTTACCACGCACATAAAATATTACAGCTAGCCGAGAAGATGCTTTAGCAGACCAAAGGTATATTTCCTGCTTTAAAATTTATAATTACCAGATAGTAAACCACACTTTCTACTAAAAAATTTCTGTTTAGAGGTCAACTTTCAAAATTTTTAAACCACGTCACGTCCATGAATTGAAAATATTGCTGCGTGTTCTGCTCCTGCTTTGATATTTTTCATGGCACATTGCTTGTTTCTCAACTAAACGTGAATTTTAGTGATGATTACAGTAAGAAAGAATGTGTCGAGCCTGAAAAAAATTGACGCGCCGGTTTTTCCAGTGGAGGTCGAGGTTTTAGGAAAGGAATAATCAAGAAAGCGGTGATGCAAAGAGAAGCCATGATATTTATTTTGTGAATGAGAAGGTTCAGAATACCCCCCAGCATTTATACGCACCTTACTTTCATATCCCATCTTGAATTTAAATATATCTACAAAACAAGGAAACTGCTAACAGGAGGCGTTAAAAAAACGGCGTCAGTCGCTGAGGTGTTTTGCCATAAACAATTCTACTCTTGCACAAGTCTTGGCAAAGCGTAATCAACATTATTTGTAGTAAATGTAACCGTTGTATTCTCTCAATTTCTCCTTTACGCTGTGTCTATGGAATGAATACTAATTATTTCACAGTCATACCCGGTGTGACCAGTGTAACTTTTTTAATTATCACGTTAAAGCCCTTCGACCTAGAAAAGGTCCCCATGTGCACATTTCAATCACTATCATCTTAAAATTAGACTTGGAATATTTCCACTACTAAGCCTTTTGGTCCCACGTACAGCGAATATAACGGGATGGATGTTTCCTTTTGAATATCATGGCATACATTTAAAATATTGGTAGTGACGACCCCCTTCCATTAAATGTGGAGGCATTTTATCAAATTTAATAACCTTGAAAGTTTGGAACTTCGCAAACACCAAACGGGTGCCTAAAAAAAGTCATTTGATCGCAATGGAAGAAATCCGCCCTACGGTGTACTTCATCCAATCCCCCGTAAGTTTGTTTCCTGTAGTGTAATATTTACCCAAAACAGGAGGATTCTCGTCGAGCCCTTTTTAATTCAAGAAGATAAATCACCCAAGTAGTTAAGGAAACTGGGATAGTTGGTAGGTTACATTTTTAACAGCGCTAACAAAACTGAAACATAAACAAAGGAGAAAACAAGAGTTGAATATCAAGAAGCGAGAAATAAAAAAAATATTTGTTAATTACTTTTACAAGAAATTCACCCTTCCCTTGGCTCATTTAGATAAAAAAAATTGAGTAGTATTGCAAGGAAAGGTTGAAGAACACGTACGCTTTGTGGATGAATATTTGGCTACTGGCAACTATGGGAAGAATGACGCGTTTAAGCGTATGGTCCAAGCATTATTCATGGAGCGCGGCGATCGCTTCAACTTCGCGTATGAAATACCAACAGGATAGAAGCCGCAGCTTTTACTTTAAGTTTCTCTTTTGTCTGTAAAAAAATTCCCGCGCCTTCCCGCGAGGGGAACACGAGGAAATGCAGAGCATTGGGGCCTCAGTACTGATTGAAGGCAGTGTTGCTTCCATCGCTTCTTCCGTGATGCTGGAGTAGCAGACACGAGTAAACGTGGGCACGAGCGTCAACCAAGGAAGGAAGGAGCAACGCAGTGACTGAAACACGAGCGACCGCTAGCCGCTATATTTTCAGCGCGCGCAGTAGAGGGAGAGCAGTACGGGGGGGAGAGCGCGCATGCGCAAGCAGCGCGCGCCCTTCTACGACCCACCGCGCTGCTATCACGCACCTGTTAGGCCGAGACCGCGACGGAGCGAACGGGCTGACTACGACGCATGCGCGCGCCAGCTGCTGTTGAGAGAGAGGAGGGAAGGAGAGGCGCACCTGCTGCGGACGCGAAACTGTTGACACCGTCCGACGCAGGAACAGGCGAGGCTAAGAAATGCTCTGCATTTAAAACATCCAACAAGTAGGCACCTATAGTTCATACCACAAGCTAGCTGCAGCACTGTGGAAGCTACATTGTTATCAATAGTGCGCCCACTGAGGGCACCTAACTCGCCGTGAAGGGGGTCCTAAAAGGAGATTTCCTTCTCACCTCTCGGCCAGTGGCACCGCAAGACCCCGGCGCCTTTTGTCGCTCCCTTCGCGGGTAAGTTAGGCGCCCTGAGGGGGACAACAATGTAGCCTCCCCAGTGCTGCGGCTAGCTTATGGTATGAACTATCGTATGAAAATCCTCCTATGAATTTCAGATCATCATAATCTATGTTTATAAGAGCATTGCCCAAAGTTGAGAATAGCATTGCCCTATAGTGCATTAGGTCTGCCCAGCTAAAGCCCTGTTATCACATGGTTCGCCAAGGCTTATACGGGGAGGCTTTCAGGATAGTACTATCAGCTACCTCACCCTTGTTAGTTATTGCTGCTGCTATGACCGGTTTGCGGACCGAGCACACCCAAGCGCGGATCTCGGAGCTAATTAGAGCGTTCCTGGAAATCGGCTCGTGCCACTCGCCAATCCGCATTGAATACAGCGGTTTATCAACCCTGCGGCAGCCGCACCACTTCAACTCTGATTGACTTCAGCGGAAACGAGGAGCCATCCCCGCACGGACATTTCTGATGAATATAGACAGCAGAGACAAGAAAGAAGACGACTTCAGAGGCGCGGGCCATGCAATCGGTAATCGGTGAGCAGAATGAGTCAAGCAGCCAAGGGCGCCCCTGATACTTACGAAAAAAGTCTTCCCGTACCAGCGGTGCCATCGCATCTTCTCCCTCGTGATCACGTGGGCAAGCAACTAGAACGGATTCGCGCGATGGCGGAGCCTAGTGCGTGAGATTGTGAGTGTTTCATTGGACCTGACATTTGGGAGTTGAATTCTCTAGGAAAACTCTGGGGGCTTTGGATTGAACAAAAAGGCGGTGTTGCGAGGCGCCGAGTGTTGCTGTTGCCTTTGCTAGCTGTGCGATTCGTTCGAGGCACAGCATCCAAACTTGTATTCATCATGAGAATATGTGTGTAAAGTTTTTTTCTCCTTCATCAGCAAACATCGGTCTCAGGATCAACGTCTCCGGACACCCCTCACGCTACCAAGATGGATTTTCCGAACCCCGGATTGACAACTAGTGGCAGCATTGGGATCTGACCATGGAACTCGCAGCAACTGGCTAGCAGCGGTGGCAGTCAGGGGCATCTTCTCCGAAGCGAAGTGTATTTGCAGAACTCTAGAAGATGTAGCTTGACGTTGCGACATCTTCGTGGTGATTGCCATCCTGGATCAGGAAACGCTGTATAACTAAACAATTTCAATTGCTGTTTCGTAGGGTTCATAATAAAACAAAAACCCAACATGATGCCATGTAAACGTGCAGAAAACCCCTCCTTACCATTGGTAACAAAGTGTTAGAAAACTAGCTGAATATATCTAACTTACGGACTCAGCGCTGTTCGGCACCTCTAGGAGTAAATCCCGCGAACTTTAAAAGTTGCCTAGGAACCATGCGGCGAATTGTTTCTTTGTGAAAACTGAGAATTGTTTTTGTTCTTTCTTACTGTGAAATCTCGAATTCTACTTATTGTTTCCTGAAATCTGAGAGCTGATGTGTGTTTTTTTAGTGGAATTTTTAGTGTAATTATTGTGTCTTTCTGAAAATTGAAAGTGGATTTTCTCTGTGTTAATTGTGTGTATTCTTTTGTTATTTTTTAATCTTACAAAAAACGTGCCATTTCCCGCAGAGTCAAGCCAGAACGGGAGGGGGGAGGGAGATGTCGCCTTGTCAAACTTTTTTTTTCTGTAGCCTTTTTGACCGTCCCCCTCGACAACTGTATAGCCATTCCTGTACATTTTGTCGCAATAAACTTTCAACTTCAACTTCAAGTATAACATTTGGGCTACAATCTTAAGCAACAGGAATCGTTTAAAACAAATTTACCTTGCCGGTGACCATATATAGGGTAGAAAGTCGGCAATTTGCAAAACATTTCATAAGAAACCTTAAGTCAGCCGAATTAACTATGAAAACAAGATTGGACAAAAGATTACGAAATAAAAACCGCCGCCTTGAGCAAGGAAACTCGCTTTGGTAGAACATGTCGCAGCTGTGAATTGTAAAGGTCATGGATTTAAGCTAAGCATGTGGTGCCACAAAATGAGGACTGACGTACAGCGAGTGTAACTGGTTACTTACGGAGCGATCGTACTACAACGAAGAAACGTCCATTGCACGTATTTACAGCTACATTTTCCAAAAGATTTTTGTTCGCGCGCTTGCAGCGTGTCCGCTTATACCAGTTTTGGCATAAAGGCACCTTCCTAACGTTGCCTACTACGCATTCTCTTTAGCATTCCTTTCGAGGCCAAGTTGAGTACACGGTTTAGAAAAGAGGCATGATTCTTACGTGCACGCCAGTTAAACTGCCCAGCTGCATGAAAAAAACCGTCCAATTGAAAACATTTCTGAAGATCGCTGCGCCAAGTTTAAATAACCCGTGTTCTTACTAGACATTCGCTAAATCAATTTTGTGAGGTTAAGCATTCGTGGTATTGTTTGATGCCTCGTGTTCGCTAACTTCAAGAGAAGAACTTGTAAAAGGGCGGAAACGTTTCTTCCTCAAACGTTACGGACAAACAATCGGATCGCCTAAATTTATATTCTCGAGGGATGCAGACTTCACCGCAACATTATCTAAGGCATGACAACAATAGGGGTACTATACAGTAATACCTCGATAACTCGAAGTAGTAAAACCCGTAAAAGTTTTTAGATAAGTGCAGTTTTTAGTTACGCTAATGCCAAAAATATGACTTCAATGTACTTGCGCTTGCTTGAAAAGCTTTTCTCGAAGCCATCAATAACCTTCTGTTTTTTATTACTTTCTAGAACGCCTTGAAATGGCAGCCGAACTTTTTGGCGATGCTCGACCAGGTTTGGCCTGCTTTGTCTAATTCCTTAAAGTTTGAAGTTTTCTTTTGAAGTTCGAAGTTTATTTCGGCAGACTGGTGTACATGGTGCCGAGGCTAAAGGCGACGTAAACGTTTCCTGCCTTGACCTCTGGCTCCCTGTAAGACTGGCAGCACAGACAGCGTTATAAGCTTGAAAACCTTTCACATAGTAAAAAACAAAGAAGAAAAAACAGCAAGCAAAAGAGGATAACCAAATAGCAACATATAATTATACAATAGCCAACATTTCACACTAGAACTAGCCGGACTATAATTCCTACATTGAATCAGCAAAGAAATGCTGGAAGATAGTTTACAAGCCGAATAAAGAGTAAATAAAGAGATGCAAAGAGAGCATGAAGGTAGCAAATCAGGTCATTGTAAGTCATGATGACTACATAAAATAAAGCTTAGTTTGCTTTTTAAATTAATATACCACCTACAACAATCAATGAGGCCTTTTATGTCGGGATGATAGTTTAAAAGATTTGGTGTCTGCCATTCTGAACACTGAGTACCGCAAGTCGTCCTGATCTTGTTTTTCTTGAAAACAGCATGCTGAAAGCTGTAGTGTGGATGAGTGTCTCTGTACTTTAGGAGAAAGGAATCATGGTCACTTTCATAGGTTTGGTAAATGATCGCGGATAACTTAATTTCGTGCATATTTTGGATACGCGTAATTACATCTGTGGAAAATACGGTAAGGTATCAAGAGCCATGGGTGCGGGATTCATAATACGAATGCCCCTTTTCTGAATAAAAATGAGAAAGTTAAGGTTGGATTTAGAAGTAACACCCCAAACCGTATGACAATTTTGCAGTCGAGAATGAACAATGGAAAAATACAGTTGGTGCTTTACAGCTGTTGGTAACAACGGCTAGCCTGTTAGGTGCTGTGATGGACTTCACAAGCTTCCCAACATCGAATACAAAAGTGGAATTTGCCCACATAGAAAAAGTTATCGGACACATGCCGCCAAATGCAGTGAAGAGGTCACATTGAAGACTGGTGCGGCAGGTCCGTAAAGCACTTCGCAACGTTCAAGAAACGACAAGAGTAGCCTATCTGGAATGAATGAATTAGACAGAAATGCTTCAGAGACTTGGGTAGGCAAAAAGGGGCTGTGGCCCCCTTCTGAATTTTCACGAGGGGGACGGAGGAAGGGAGAGAGTCATAAAAAGTTCCTCGCGTTTATGCAGCTGCCCCTTTCCATAGGGTCGATTTCCTGTGCAAGCCGGGTGAACTTCCCAAGCGTTGTATACCCACACAAGGGCCGAGCGGCAGGCCGGGGAGTCGCTTGTACCTATTTTACCGGTATGTGCCCGGCGCCACCAAAGAACACGAATTCACATGGTGCCTTCCACAGCGATGGTGGACGCTCAATTCGCAACCGCCTGCGGCAACACATGCCGCCAGACTCCTTCACCCCCGGCAATGCGGCAACGCGGCATGCTGGCCGGGGGCCCCGCCAGATGGACAAAGGTCAGGGGCCCCTCGCAAGGGGAAAGACAGCTTTCCAGACGTGAACTCCCCTTTCAAGGGCCGGCACTCGACCAGGGACGCCTGTACCAATTAAAGAAACCGGTGGGTGCCCGATGGTACGCGAATTCAAACCGGGTACTGTAGCGGGTGCTGTACCTCTCTGCCACCGCTGCGGTTGAAAGTTACGACCCGTTCCACCGGGGAATTTTCCGACACAGTCGGGTGATTTGTCAAGCACGAGATCCCCTATTCAGGGTGTGCTTGTACCTATTTTACTGGTTGATGCCCAGCGGTACCAAAGTAGCTCTCACATTATCGTACGCCATGGCACAAACCGACGAGGTGAAACGGTTTCCACTAAATTTCCAGTACGGGGGGCGCCTGTCCCCCTGTCCCCATTTTTATTCTGCTGGGTGACAAGCGGCTCCAGGGGAGCCTAACACGTCTGCCACAGTGGTAGTGGGTGTCCAAGCCCTTCATTCCCCGCCGAGACAGGGGGCGCATGTACCCTTTGAACTGATGGGTACCCAGCGGTCCCAGACCCCTCCCTAAAGGGTTCGAGGGACCTACCACATGGCCTCGCATGGCTGCTTGTGGTAAAGCTCCAAGCGTTTGTTCCACCGTCGAGAAAAGCTACAGTTTGGGGACGCCTGTACCCTTTGATGAAACCGGTCGGTATCCGGATGCCCAGCCTCAGCATTCAGTACACTTGTTTTCTTTAATTCTAATCAAGGTCGCCGACCCTACCGATCATCAGCGAAATCTTATTGGTGGCTATGCTTTCATCTAAAGCCGCGCAATTAACTTATACAGCTTCTAATTTCACACTTGTTTACTGCTACATCGTATTTGCACCTCTTTCTTTGCTTTCGTTTCTTTGCTGTTTTGCGCATAGTATCCCGACTGGCTTCTTTTACTACTCATCTGCAACGTTTACGTGTGACACGGTTTACACTATTCAACAACTTTTACATGTCCGGTTCATAGTTATGGGATTCTGTGAAGTGGGCACATCAGCCCCTCAAAGCTCCAGAATCCAGGCCAGTGCTCAAGTGGAAACGTGCAACAAAAGAAGGAATAATAACAACTTTTGTTCTGCTGCAAATGTGCCAAGATGGTACACTGGTAACACATTGGCCTGCTACGCGCTGCTTCCTTAGAGACCCCAATCAAATGCCATCGCATCACAGACATTTCTTATTTTTTTACCCTTTTTCAGGGGCAAGACATTTCTTTTACCAGACAGCAAAGACTGTTTTTCGCACAATTGCATGCTTAAGGCTTTCATATCTAAAAAATAATGGGGTCACCAAGAGATTTTAAAAATCATCTCTGTGTATTTCGAAATGTGGAACCTTGATAAACAAACTGTGCATAGCCGTTCCGCTGGACGATGTCGGCAAATAGGTAGAAAAACGCAGTTATGGTTTCACCGAGGCTTTGTTCGTCACATCGTGAGGTGACGTCGTGTTAAGAAGTTAAGCGTGCCAATCATAGCTCCCCCTCGTCTGCACAACATGTCGGCGTGGAGCAGGCTTGCAAAGAGTCAGGTACAACTACAACACCGGCGCAATAATGAAATTTGCCCACAATTGAACGGGAAATGTCTGATCTCTGATACGACTGATCAACATGGTCGAACTACCAGTCAACAATGCGGGCCAGTGGCGCAAGCACCGGCAACCAGTAAACTGGGTATTTGTGAACTGTTTACGCTGTTTCACTATAGTCTAACCTGTCGCTTTCTAATCCAGTATTCTTTCTCAAGCTGGCTGATGTCTACCTCTAATAACCTCTCATGTGTGTTACGCAAACGTGAACTTCCTGACGTGACGACCTAATGACTGAAAACGTAAAATGGGAATTTACTACCTGAACACGTTTATCTAAGGAATTTCTAGTTCTCAGAAATTTACACCGACCTGTCTTTTACTCTTCAAGTGTAAAAATATTGAGCGTGAACCAGTGATACAGCGCGTCGCCAAGCCGCACCATCACGCACTTCAACTTATTTCCTTGTTTGCAGTTAAAGGACATTGTTTTGTCAATTGGCTATCCTCCCCCTATGGCTTACTGCAGAAGCATTCTACAGTAAGTTGGCCTTTAAAGCTCTAGGTAGACAAGAATTTGTGAAAACAAACCGGAATGCTGGGCTGCAAATAACAACGGCTGTAATGCCGCAGTTTGAGTTGTTTCCACACGCTGCATCTGTTGTCTAGTGAGTGAATTGTTCGACTTTTATCCAGGCTGACCCGGTGGCCGCACGTTCGAATCACACATGAGGAACCAGTTTTTTTTTTTTTTGCTTGAGTATCTTTGCGCCGTTTGACACAAAAAAGGCAATATTTGGAAGAGAATTTCATTAAAAATTGTGAGCTACGGCTGGAAAACTGAGTACAATTAGCCAGTAGGTCTGAGTTCTGCCACTATTGTCGCCAGACAACTGAAGCTGTCACGCCGCTGGTCGCGTGGATGGAAAGTATATCGGGCAACCAACAAAAAGATGCAATCTTTTTTTTTTAAATATCGGGTTTACAGCTTAACAAAATAATATACACAGAGCACTTATCTCTCGAATGTTGTTACATGACGCCACTTCCAGTTCTGCCGACCGACGATGCACACATAATCATTTGCGATGCGCCTGAAAATGAGCATTTCAAAGGTGTCTCCTGAATTCCAAAAGCAACGAATTGTGAGAATATTTCGCATTTATGTTTTTAAAAGGTTCTTTCAACAGATCAAGTTAATCAAAGGCAAATGTATGCTCTCTTCGACACCCCTTTAGGAGTGATCATTGATTGATTGATTGATTGATTGATTGATTGATTGATTGATTGATTGATTGATTGATTGATTGATTGATTGATTGATTGATTGATTGATTGATTGATTGATTAATTGATTGATTGATTAATTGATTGATTGATTGATTGATTGATTGATTGATTGATTGATTGATTGATTGATTGATTGATTGATTGATTGATTGATTGATTGATTGATTGATTGATTGATTGATTGATTGATTGATTGATTGATTCGGCGACGCAACGCAGGCGATGAGGAGCGCCGTAGTGGAGGGCTACGGATTACTTTTGACTACCTGGGGTTCTTTACGTGCACCGAAATCTCGTACACACGGGCGTTCTTGCTTTTCGCCTCCATCAGAAAACCGGCCGCTGTGGCCGGGATGCGAACCCGCGTACTCGTGCTCAGCAGCACATTGCCTTAGCCACTGAGCCAACGCGTAGGAGTAATCAGTAGGCTGGCTATTTAAAATAGGGCACAGCTTCATCATTCAGTACATTTGCTTTGTTTAATTATTATTTTTTGTCATTTTTTTAACGTTCTAGGACATTTTTATTTTGTGCGTGTGGTTCAGACCTTTCTAAAATAAATCTTGCGGACATGACTGGTTTCCAATCCCAAATCCTACAAGGCACCACGAGGCTGAAGGCCCTAGTATAGTGCTGACTCACGTGTGCAGATAACAATTTTCACCATCGCATGGAATTGTTTAGAAAAATATTTATAACAAATACAAGTTTTCACCTCTTTCTTTGTGTATAAACGAATTGAAAGCCCTACCCTCAGCCATAGTCTCCCTCACTGATACATCGCGTTTGAAATCTGCTTTATTGTCTTATTTAGAAGCCGGTGAAGACATGTAGTGATTCTTTTCGTGTAAGGTGTATTACGCGTGCTGACAATGTGTGCTCGCTTCTTTTCAAGTTTATTGCAGGCTGTTGTTGACTCACCACTTTGTTACAGTTCCCTCACCAAATGTATAGTTGACACTGTTGTACCCGGTTTATGTATCCCCCTTAAGTAATGCCACCTGGCGTTTAAGGTATATAAATAAATAAATAAATAACACAATCACCATACACATAATTTCCTGAAGGATCTCTGCGTGTAAAGTTTTAAAGATGGTGTCAACTACAGTAGATACCTTATGTATTCCTTTGTGCAAAATCTCACTTTATTTGAAGTATTTCATGGTCCCCCACTGCAGTGCCGACAGGGAAAACCATCTCCACTTTTAACAAAGTATCCCCTGTTAGAAGACAGTTTTCTATACTGACGACTAGGTTCTGGCGGGGGTTTACTGTACGTAAACGGCCAGTTTTGTTCAGCGCACTTGGCAATACAACCTATTAATTGCACAGAGTTCCAGAAAGTATATCTTTGGAAAGGTAGCCGGGAAAATATACAGCAGGAAATAAGTGCGGAAAACTGAATATTCAACTATAAAGCGTCACTCACGCAAACAGCTGACATCCTGCTTCGACAGTATTGATGAAGCAATAAATCTAGTTTTCAACAGCAACAGCTGTCTCACTGAATACTGGTTCAGCGATGATGACAGATCCTTCTAGTTGTGGCAATAAACAAATGAGCTTCCTTTAAGATGATGGCGTTATCGCTCGTCCTACTTTTTCCTCTATTTATGACTAAAAGGTGAGCACATTACGTGAACACATACAGTTCACTGTCGCTAGCATTCAAGCCTACGTTTCTCTGAAGTAAATTTTGTTCCTTCAAGAGTGCATGTGTTATCTTCTCACTCAAATGTGGACCGAGGTGAAGAGATTGTATGGCTGAGCATTCCAAGGAAGGTGAGAACTGTGTGAGCCACGTGAAGCAAGCCCATGACTTGGTGCTAATGCAATGAATTTTCTGATTTTCTTTTTGCAGCGCTTTGTGCTCATATGTGGGCCAGATATCAAATGAGTGTGCGTGGCTTGTTAGAAGGTTAGTGCCATACAATATATCCACAAGTTCTCGCCAGGGCTGAAGTTGCAGTGTGTTATGACGGGCAGGTTCTGTTTCCACTTTAAATAAATTTGGTAAAATCTAGTGAATGAAACTAGTTTAATGTCAGTACAGAGGGTGCTATATGCCCCATTCATATTTTGTGCTGTTTTTCACCTAGACAGCCAGTATTCATCAAGCAATAATTATTCATAACAATGTTTAATACATTCGTTGCACATGAAGGCATGATAATAACTTTTCTCTTCGCCTTAATAAATTTCATTTAGGCCAAGTTTTTCTCAAGGTGAACCATCACCAATCAGTAATAGGAGTATATGCGGCTCCCATATGGAGTCCGCACCAGGCATACTTGATCAATGAATTAGAATCGGTGCAAAACCGCGCCACTAGGTTCATTCATTCCTCATATTCATATGACATAAGCATATCAGCCCTTAAACGCGAAACTGGTCTTTCAAATCTTTCAGTGCGCCGCCGTATCACCAACCTTTGTTTGCTACCCAAGTTTTTCTACAGCCCTCTTAATCAAGCACCCTACATTGTCCCACCGTCGCGCATATCTCACCGCACTGCCCACCCGTATCAAATTGCCCGTCCACATGCTCGCACTACTACTTTTTCTGCCTCTTTTTTCCCCTGAGTAGCAGTGGACTGAAATGGCCTTCCCTGTGACGTTCCGGCCATCACGTGTTCATCAACATTTAAAGAGAAGGTCACCACGCACATTTCCATTGGACGACCTGTGTACATTTATCTGTAACCCACCCCTTATGTAATACCCTCTACATGGGGGTCTTTAAGGTATTAAAGTGATGTGATGTGATGTGATGAGTAAATTGGTTGCTGTGGCCACGTTTATCACGGCCCCTGATACCCTTCAATGTGGCAGAAATCTTTCGCATACCCCAAGCTCACTGTATTCATTGTATTTACCTACATGGGGAACTGTAACTGGCTTGTGTGCGTGCATGTCATACAGGTGACATGTAAATTGGATCCTTCATATTTCGCGTTCCACTGCAAATTGAAATGTTCCATGTAGAGAGCCCGGCCAGTACGATGTCCTAGTCAGCTGCTCCTTTGAAGGCGAGTTCCTGTATTGTTGTTTTGCTGTTGTGCTGTGTATTCTGTGCATTGCAGTCTGGCAATTCTTGCGCCATTTGTGTCATGTTCCATGTATTGGCTTAGATAGTTAAGAAGATAACTTCTTTTTATAGGTTAAGAGTGCCTCGGTGTTCTAAAAAGACACTGTATATTATTCCTGCTCACAAGGTCGAGAAATTATGTTTTGGCGTAGAGACTTCTTTTTCAGGCAAATGGCCAATCGCTGCAGTTCACCCGATCATTAGAAAAATGAAGCCGAGCAGCCGGGCAAATACTGCAATGAAACAGTATTTGAAAGCAAAAGCCTTAAGTGCCCTACCTGTCTGCTCATGCTGCTAGCAATAGAACAACATTTGTTCTTTTTTTCAGGGTGTCGAACCGGAACCAAACCGAACCGAAAACCGGAACTGAACCGGTATTTTTGCCGGAACTGAACCCGAACCCGAATCGTTATTTTTTGAGCACGCTGAACCCGAACCGGAACTGAACCGAAAAATGAAATAACGGTTACCAGTTCATGCCGAAACGGTTCGACCCTCCGTTGTTGATATTGCACAGTCAATGCAATTAGGGCCTTTTTTTCTTTCACGTACCATCAACTTCGTACCCGCTCGCGCACTTTCCCCTCCAGATAGTTGAACACTATCACGCTCTATGTAACAACAGGGGAAAGGAATGAGCACCAATGTAGCAATGGTCTGTTGCTGCTGGAAGTGCGAGCGTAGTGCAAGCTGACCAAACGAAATGTCATTCTCGGCAGCTTGCAGGGGATATAGAACGATTTTGCCCTTCCCTAGCTGCGACATTATTGGAGATATCAGGCTGGAGGAGTGCTCCGCTGTGCAACAGCGAAAGCCCACACCCGATGTATGCAAACTTTTTGGATATCATAATTTGTTTAAAAGGTCTGACACCTGCAAATTGTTAATACTTAACAAGTGTGACCGCAGGAGCTGCTTCGTGGTTAAGCCGTTTGCTGTTGATGCACTTTTCTCTTTTTCAGGTCTGCTTTTTTTCGAAGGTACACTTGTACTGAATGCCCAACTCGCTACATTACTTCTACTGCTACTCGTTCCGGAGGGGAGTACTACTTAATAAAGACATGTTTAAGGGGTAGTTGGTACAGTCTTGAATTCGATAATAACGTGCGCTGCATATTTGGACGGGGAACACGGACAGTGAAAAAGACAAAACCATACGATGGTGCGCAAACTAGCACTCAGCCCGTCCAAATATGCAGCGCACGTTATTATCGAATAAAGGAGTACTACTGTGGACGAATTAAAGAGCGTCTACCCAAAAAAGTCCCATCTCATGCTCCGCGCGTCAAATTTCCCTTTCATTTTGTAGCAGCATATTCTGTCATAAGATTCCGCAATGTAACACACGGAAGGATGGCCGGGGGTGAGGCAGTACGATGACATACTGATGCACACATCCGGTATAGCTATCGCAAAAGCAATTGCAGTGGTCAGAGCAATACTTCTGTGACTGAGCGTTAACTAAAGCTTACTTCTAACTAAAGTGTGGCTAAGACATTCGATAAGGTTACAGCTAACAAATTATTCAGGGTGACCAAATAATCTAATTCATTGGTAGTATTTATGTGCCTGCTGTAGGATTTTTCTGTTTTCTTACAAGTATAAAAATGTGCACCATTGGTAATAAACGCTGGTATTTGAATGCACCATTACGCAGGCTTAAATTTAATGCTTCAAGGTTAGCGTGATGGGCGCTTCCATAGCGTCGATTGCGATTTCAACAAAAAAGGGAAGGGGAGACAATATATCCCACCGCCATATCTACTGGTGGCTTTAGGAATAGTCGCTAGGACAACATAAAGTCTGGGCGAGAAAGTAGGTGGTAAATCATCGGCACTTCATCTGTTTTTCTAATATCTTGCAATTGTTTAAAGTTTGCTTTGCAATTGTGACACTGCTTTTGGGGAACAACAGCATTTTGATTTTTAGATGCAGAGCATCTGACTCACTCGCCTTGTCCCTCCGGCGTCATCGTCGTTGTCGTCGTCGTCGGCGTTGTCCAACCCTCCCTCATTCGCCTCGACGCGCCAGCTGCGCTCTCCGCCGCTCACCCCCTCTCCTCTCCGATAGCGAACACTCTCTCGCGAGGGGCATTGGATTAGATTGGATTGGATTGGCTTGGATTGGATTTGGATTGGATTGGATTAAAGTGGATTGTGTTGCGTCATAGCCGCGGCACGTTGCGTCATAGCCGCGGCAGACGCGCTGGGGCCGGCGCATGTGCAGTACTCTCTCTTCCGCTCTTTCCTCTTTTTCAGGCGCGCTGCGCATATAACCGGTGTGCCGTTCTCCGGCGAAGCAACATCCACGCTTGGCTCAAACACCTAGAGTCCACGCCACTTTACAAGTACGCCAACGTCGTCATCGACTGGGACCGGCTTACGCAGTCCCCTCAACGTTATGCGCGCTATAAAACGCGGTCCCTTCGCCGCTCCGCCTATGCGTCGCATCTACACAGGGGTTCCCGCGAGGGAAGATGGGATTTTTTTTTTTTTTGTATTTTGATTTGACTGTCGTTTTCAACTACTAAATGTTTTTTTTTTCTAATTTCGGTGATAATTCAACTCATCGAACCGGTTCGCGAACCGGTTGAAGCTCCCGAACCGGTTCGCGAACCGGTTCGGTACGCGATTTTGTCGAACCGAAACTGAACCGGAACGAAATGATTTCGCCTGAACCAGAACCGTAACCGAACCTGTATTCTTTTCGGTTCGACACACTGCTTTTTTTTCACATACCTGCTGGGGGGATGGCCAGGAATCGGCAGCTTTGAGGGGCTAATGTTCCCAGTTCCAAAACTGAGAAACGTTGTGACTTTCTGAACGTATTTTTGTAGCCGTTATAAAAAAAGCAGTGGAAACAACCTTTCATGTACAATTTTCTTTTTTTCTATGGATACTTTGGTGACTGCCTACAGCCCGGACTTTATTTCAACTGTGTATGGTCGTAAAAAAGTGGTATACTGGTTAGTTTTATAAATCTTCATGCCAGCTTTCAGGAAATACCCTGCTGATGTTGTCCTTAATCCCGTACAAACAAAAATGAATGTCGGTTTTATTTATTGTTTGCCGCCCGAGGCGGCCATTTTCTGTACCGTGCAACAACAACGATAGCTTTTGTGTCAAAACGGACAACTTACGGTTTTCGCCCTAAAATGTTGGTTCCAATAAAAACGCTTCAAAATTTAAGTGCTTCGTGAAACCAACTGATATTTTTAGCACTCATTGCTTAAAGTTTGTGCGGTGCACTTTTTGTGTCACCGTCGTTTTCTTCTTCACAGCGCTGCATTCGCCGACAAACTTAAGGGACATGCGTCAGATCGGGTTTGTTATTGTTAACGTGGAAATGCCGAAGAATGGCGGGGAAACATTTTAAATTACAGACATAATGAACTGCCGATAGTCGCGGCGTATAATTTTAAAGACGATAGTCTTTCTTGGGCTACTTAAACCCAGAAATTTTGGTCTTTCTGTATGTCTGTGTGTCTGTATGTCTGTCCGTCTGTCTGTCTGTGACTAGATTCAGCCACCCGGCCAAATTAATTCAATGCCTGCGCAATAGTCTTATATAGTCACAGCTAAATGCGCCCGTCTAAAGGTACGTCCTCACTTGCGGCGCTGCGCGCGCGCAGGGCCGCGCGCGCAAACACGCCGCCGCTTTTTGGAGACCACACTACTGGGAGCGCGCGCGCGCAAAAGCGGCGGCGGCGGCTCTGCAAACCGGTCCTCACCCACTCCTAACGGGGGAGCAGGGAAGAACGGATCTGAGGCCTCGCCGTCTCACCACGCCGGCCAACCTCCCCGAGGAGAGCACTGACCTCGCAGCTCACGTGACCTGCGCTGATTGGCCCGCCGAGTTTGCCGCAAAGCGCCTTGCCGCGAAAAATGGGGTTCTGCGCTATTTTTTTGCGGCAGAGGAATCTTGCCGCAAACGGGTTTTTGCGGCGCCGCTTTTTGCGTGCGCGGCGCTGCGCGCGCGCGGCGCCGCAAGTGAGGACGTACCTTATGTCCGGTGTAATGTTCATACTTGTCAATATTGTTGAAGAACAACAAGACATTACGCATATATAAAACAACAAATTGATACAGAAGTGATATTTTCAGCGTTCCTTTATAAAAAATGGTACATGTTTGATATTGGCGAGATTAAATACTTCATCAACTGAAGAAGAAAATATCACTCCGCCGTCGCCTGCTGTCGCCCGCGCCATATAGCTTCTGGTGGCATTTGAAGAAATCAAGTGGCAAGAGTTACGCAAGGTTCCACTAGATAGGTTCCACGGTCTGCTTGAAACGCACGTGGAGTAGGGAAACGCGGTTCTATAAACGTTGAAGTAGAGCGCCTCGACTAAAGCGCGTCTTCGCCGTACGGCAGCGTTCGCATCGGGACACCCGGTTTGGAGCAGCGGAACGCGGGAAATTTAAAGTGATTTAAGCAAACCTTTGGCGTCTTTACCTTGGAAGGAGCGCTACGCAAGAGGAACAACATGAGAGGTGAGCAGGAAAGCGAAGGGAGGCATTTACTTCGCAAAAGCCGATAAAGACTATCGTCTTTTGATGGCATTTGCAACGAAAGGAGCAGATACGCGGCCAATTTTTAGTCCTCAAGGTATATGTATCGCGAAAAGTGCAAAGCACGTCAGTTCATGTAGCATAATGCGGTCTTATGGGCCACTGCCTTGATTTTAAACCACCCAAAGATAGATTGACTGCGGTGACTAGAAAACGTAGTCGATTTCTATATATCTTTTCCTCTCCGTAAATTTTAGCACCCCCTATGGGCGTATTCGAATATTAATTTATTTTATTTTCTGCATACAGAAAGACGGGGCAAAGCAAAAGGCAGCTAGCCTGGCAGAGGGCTTCCCTCCGAGCACAGTTGGCACGCTGGTGCAGTGATGAACAAATAAAATTCGAAAATAAAAATATGAATCGGAACACACAAATAACGCGAAAGGACCCAGATTGAGCGGAATTCGGGAAACACGAGCTCTAGCGCCCCCCACGTAAGTAATGATAAAATTTCGAGACGGATTTCTAGCGCTTTAAAAATGCAATCCATGCTATTTGCTGTTTATTGGGGCGACGTAACCAGTCCAGTGCAGCGCATTCCGAGGAGGCGCGATTGGGCGTGGCCCATTTTTCACTGCTTTCTGATTTATTGTAGGGCTCAACGCGCCGACGCAACGCAGGCGATGAGGCGCGCCGTAGTAGAGGGCTCCTGATCAATTTTGACCACCTGGTGATCTTTAACGTGCGTCGAAATCTCGTGCACACGGGTGTTTTTGCTTTTCGCCTCCATCAGAAAAGCGGCCGCCGTGGTCGGGAATCGAACCCACGACCTCATGCTCAGCATTTTCACTGCTTTTTGTCGCTCCACTGCTGCACTGGTGGCTACTAGGGGCAAGTAAATCCAACTACATTAAGTTATCACGCTTTCATTTTATTAATCGGTATTTTACTAAGTTCATTGATTTTTTTATTATTTTAGGCCTTCATATGAGCTTTTGGTTTGAAATTTTCCCCCCTAAGAAGCAGTTTCTGCCCATTTCTGCCGTCAGTGACAGACAGTGCAATCACTGGACTAAGGACGACTGGCAAAAAAATAATCGGCTGATTGAAACGCGCCACATTCAAAGTAATTGCTGCTCGGTGTTTTCGAACCCTCGTCCGCTTTCAGATACGAAATTTCATAGGGGCACTTAAGTCTCGTTACGTGATTTGAAGGCGAAAGCTTGGGGATACTTCATAACAATTGATACATTGTACTTGCGATATTGTTACAACTGATATAAAGTACTTCCGATAATTCTTAACTGATATGTTGGTCTTGCGCATTTTTCCTTGCTTTTATTTCTTTGTATTTCCGCATGAATTTTGGCATTACTTCGACCGGCTTCTTTTCTGCTATACCATGTTTGCATGAGTTTCTTCTCTTTCATTTCATAGTGAACTCGTCAGCAAGAAGACTGGCACACACCACAGCCACCCTATAATCGGGGTTCTGCGCGGCTGGTGTGCCCCAGTCCTTCTCACATGCCATCACGTTCACATGTCTCGCGGCACGCATTATTCTACAACTTTTACTTCTCCAATTCCCAGTTGAGCAAATTTTCAAAAACCAAGCTCATTCGCTCCTGAAAGCTCAAAAATACGGGAGATTCTAACCCGCTTCCTGGTTTTCAAAACCGCAACCCTTTAACCACTCTGCCGCCGGTGTGGGCGAAATAAACACCGGCGTGTTGCGCAGCCGGAAGATAGTCTTCTGAAATTCTTTCTAGACGAATATTTCGCATAAAAGAGCTTTGATATTTGTCGGCTGTATGCGTGCTGGAAAGGGTTGTAATTTCTGAGAAGTTAAAAAGTGCTTTTTTGGTTGTATACTCGGTTACAACTCAAGAACGGCACCGCCTCATGTAGTGTATGACACCGCCAAAGCGCCGGACCCGTGACGTCAGTGCGCGCGCGTTTTGAAAGGGGTTTGCTATGAATGCGTGATATCGTCTGCTTTGTCTCACGCAGTTTGTTTGTCGTCACTCGAGTCGTTTGTAAGCATATAAAGTCCAAAAAATCACGGGAACGGCTATGTTCAAAATATTCCCAGTAACGCCCTACTTGCGCCGTGCGGAGAAACATCCGGCTACGGTGATAAGGCCCAGCGGCAACTTCCGATAATTCCCAGGGCAGTGCTTTGCTTTTTGAGGCTAGAGCAGGTTGCCTGCGAACTAAGAGTTTTGTGAGCAAGTATACACAAAATGATGGGGTATGTGTGGTCTGCGGAAAAGAAACAGAAACTATGCGGCACATAGTGTTACAATGTGAGGGTATCCATGCAAATCTACATGAAGGGAATATTGGGCTTTCAGAAGCCCTTGGATTTAAGGGTATCAGAGAGGAAGTTAACTTCAAGGCTGTCGAGGGGACGAAAAGAAGATTAGAATGCTGGTGGACGAAAAGCAGAGAGGGGAATATTGCCTAGGACAGTTACCACCTGTAACACGGAAAATAAAGTATTTCGGGCCTAATAAGCTTTAGTGCCTGCCCTAAGCAGCGCTAGTATTAAACCAAGAGTGTAAGACGTGGTTATATTAGTCCTTTTTGGTAAGATGACATGTCATCACCCCGCTTCAAAGGGGAAACCAATAGGAATCATCATCATAATCATCATCATCATCATCATAGCTGCCGTTTTTAAGTTGTCACCGAGTATAGTTACCGAGTAAGAAAGGTGACTTGAAACACTTGAAAAATTACAGGCCGATCAGCTTACTGTCCGTCGTCTACAAGGTACTTACCAAGGTAATCGCTAACACAATTTCTGCAACCTTAGATTTCAGTCAACCTAACGTACAAGCAGGGTTTCATAACGCTGTTCAATAATGGACCATATCCAAACGATCAATCAGGTGATAGAGAAGTGCGCTGAGTATACTTAACCCCTATACATAGCCTTCATAGATTATGAGAAAGCATTTGACTCGGTCAAAACCTCTGCAGGCATTCAGGAATTACGGAACCAGGGTGTAGAAGAGTATTATGTAAGAATAATATAGGATATAAACAATGGGGCCACAGCTATCATCATCCTCCATAAGGAGAGCAGTAAACTACCTATAAGGAGGGGCGTCAGGCAAGGAGACACGATCTCTCCGATGTTATTCACAGCATGTTTGCGAGAAGAATTCAGAACATTGGATGTGGAACAGGTGGGAGTAAGGTTTATAGGAGAATACCTCAGTAACCTCAGATTTGCTGATGACGTTGCCTTGTTGAGTAACTCAGGTGAAGCAAAGCATGCTTACCGCACTGGACAAACAAAGTACAACCATAGGCCTAAAAACTAATATGCAGAAAACTAAAGTAATGATTAATAACCTCGGGAGAGCACAGCGGTTTGAGATAGGTGGCGAGGCCGTGGAGGCCCAGTAGCACACAATGTATTTTGGTTTCTTTGAATAAAGGATTAATCGATTGATTGATTGATTGATTGATTGATTGATTGATTGATTGATTGATTGATTGATTGATTGATTGATTGATTGATTGATTGATTGATTGATTGATTGATTGATTGATTGATTGATTGATTGATTGATTGATTGATTGATTTAAGTGGTAACCAATTATTAGTCCAAGTTGTGACCTCGGATCCCGACCAGTAGGCAGAGAGAGAGAGAGAAAAATAACTTTATTGGGAGAGGCTGGTGATCTTAGGCGTCGGCCAAGAGCCCTTGGGCTCTAGCAGTGTCTTCCGCCAGCTGGACGGCCGAGACTTGATCCGCTGGGTCGTGGCTGAGCAACATGGTCCCCCAATGCTCCGCCCGAGTTATTCTGCGCGCGGGTATAGCCGCCTGCGGCATATATGTGCTAGATCTGCCCTTTCTTTGCATTTGTGGCATTTGACCGAATCTCGCTCTGCATAGCAGTAGCTATACATAACCGTGTTTGGATATGAATTCGTTTGAAGTAGTCGCCATACAACAGATTGCTTCTTGTTGAGTGACGGGTGAGCGGGGGGAAACGGGCCCGTTCCAGACGGTAGTGATTTTTTATGTCCCTGTAGGACACGAGCCGATCCCTACCCGACCATCAGAGCGAATGGGCGAATGGGGTGTTAGGGTAGATGTCAGCTCGGTCGGTGAATCCTCGAGCAGCATCGTGCGCGCACTCATTCCCGGTCGCAGTTAGCGCAGGACCGTTGTAATTGGAGAATAATGGGAGAGGCATTTGCCCTACAGTGGGCGTAGATACGCTGGTGATGACGATGATGATGATGATGATTTTGCATAAATTTTATTATTAAGGCTTACTGGCCCTCAGGAGTCTTTTTCTCTGTTACGCGCTCCTTTCGGCAGCATTTTTGACCTTTTAGTTTTTTTGGTGGGCCCGCTCCTTTCGGCAGCATTTCTGTACTTTTAGTTTTTTTGGTGGGGCCACCACCATAGCTTGGCGGCTGTTTTCGAGTATACCTAAACTTTTTTGTTTCCCCAATTATTGATAGATTGGTTTATTATGTTAGTTCTGTATTAATAGGGTCGCCGAAAGACTTATGGACGTAGATGCAGCGGTCAAGTACAATTTTCACCCTGATTGACTTCACACAGCCGGGGTTGTGTTCTAAAAGGATGCACCACACTTCAAAGCGTAACCTGCAATCTCACAAAACGTTATCTGCCTGTAGACAGCTCAAAAAATAATTTTTTTTGAGCTGACAGCTCAAAAAAAATAAATAAATAAATTCGGCGGCCGCTGTTCTGATGGAGGCGAAAAGCAAAAACGCCCGTGTGTACGAGATTTCGGCGCACGATAAAGATCCCCAGTTGGTCAAAATTAATCCGGAGCCCTCCACTACGGCGCGCCTCATCGCCTGCGTTGCGTCGGCGCGTTAAACCCCACAATCAATCAATCAATCAATCAATCAAAAAATAAACTCCAAATTTCAAATCCCAACTTCGTGCCTATATTTATAGTGCATCCCCAACAACTGTTTGTAAAACCACGTGGTATTATTTCTTAAAGGCCAACTGCACTCAAATTTTCGACAATGTAAAAATAATGTCATTTAACAGTTCATATAAAAAGGGTGCGAAATGCAAAATATTGCGCTTCAAACATCAACGCGCGCGACGAAAACGGCTCGCGACATTCGCGTTTTCTGAACCGAAACTGAATAGAAAAGGCGGCCATAGCGTCGGCCGGACGTGACGTACGTGAGGGAACGGAAGCGACCGCGCCAGAGCCGGCGGCCGCTCAGAGCCGCCTTCAAATGCGCGTGGTAGCGCCGCGTTTCGCTTTTTTATTTCCACAGAAGAACTTCCACTAACGTTTGCCCATGATAATGGAGTTGGGCGCCATTCCGGCATCCCGTTGCTATATATCGAGATGAAGTAGACCACCCGAAAGTAATTTTTTGCATCATAATAACTGCCGGAATGGCAATTTTTGGCATTGCAAGTAAAAAACGGACCCTGATTTACAAAGCTATTTGCTCGTATACGATATCGAAAAGCAGCTTTTATTATAGCCGACCCCTCGGCTATCACGTCGCCCTCTCTGAAGGGAACAAATCGCACGCGGGCGGAGATAAATCACTATTTCTGCTATACATTACATGCAAACAGCTTCGTGAATATCGGCCCAGTATTTTTTCCCCTGTGCGCACATCGAGAATCGAATTATAAAAGGGATCTGAAACTATAAGCCCGCCTCCAGAGCTAAATGACGCGCTAAAACACAAAAACACTTCCTATCTACCGCTGTTTTCTACTTTAACCAGAGACAGGTACTGTTGAAAACGTTTTACTTTCAAATAAACTAAATCTAACGCTCAAAGTAAATACTTCACTTGGGAATCGAACAAAAATATAATCTATTGTTTAGGAGAGGAGCAGTTTAGTTTTCGCACTTCCCAAATACGACGGCCAATATTTGTGCGGGTGTATTTGTTACTACGAGAAAGGCTGATTTTGCTTCACTTAGCTAGCGAGACAAACGTCGCACAAATGTTTATAGCCGCGTGTACAAGAACTCTATTTGGGTCGTAAAACTTTTGGAAATGTCTAAAGGATAGAGGTGGCGTTGGGCCAGCCCAAATGAGGCCAATATTGGACGCGAAAGTGCAAGTGGTCAATAATTTATAATATATCTTTTTTTTTCTGTGGTAAATGCAATAGGAATGACAAATGTAAGGCAAGTGCTCCTTTCGCGCTATTTTTTTCTTTGAGTAAAAATATTATTTTCAAGTCAAAAGAGTTTTGCTAACTCCAACACGTTCGCAAGCGCCTGAATAGGTTTAGGCTTCTAATCATTTTTTTTTTGCGTTGAGAAAAATGGGGGGTATTACTGCCTATTAGTTTAAACATTTGATGGCGACGCCGGTACAGCGCGCTGGTGTAGCAGAGAAAGCCCGGGCGAACGCATCATTGCGCCCGGCGGAGCGCCCTGCAAGTCGCCGGAGAAGCGCGAGCTTCACGGGACAGGTTCCCCAACCTCCGTCACAGGCCGCTCGGAACTTGTTACGGCGACTCTCCGCCAGGTGCAAACGTCGTCTGCTCGGAGGTACTTTGAACGGTGGCACCTAGCGCTCTTTGTGATTACGAAGCTAAGGATTTCGCCATGGTGATTTTAAGAGCATAGACTACTTATTTGGACAAAATAAAATTTGAGTGCAGTTGGCCTTTAAGGGTTAAACGAGAAGCCACTGCAAACACGCCTTACAAATGCGGCGCGGTACAAATGCGCTGCTCTCGGATTTTTACGTGTGTTTATATAGGTTTAAAAAGATGTTCTGCCGGCTTGCTGATAAACGTTTGACAGGGATGTAAACTCTAGTTATGTCATTCGCCACTAGTCTGTTACACAACCACTACTGTCTTTATTTCGTTTGCATTTCGTGTAGCTTTGTGCTGTTCCAGGTGTGGTTTAAGAACCGAGCCAAGCATCGTAAACCGCAGAAACAAATTAACACAGCCTCCAAGTATGGTGAAACTGTTACTGAAATTAAAAAGCGTAAGTCGGAGGACAGCCCTAGAAGCGAAGGTACGTGGAGAGACCACAGACTAGATTCTTATCAAAAGGATGTTGAGGCTGTCTTTTTCAGCTGTTCAATAGCCTTCAGGCATATTTCAGCATGCCTAAATTTTCTTGTACATCTTGCAATTTTCCCCTCGTCGGATGTAATATACATGTTTTATGCATGTATATTACATTCTTATTATATTACATTCTTATTACATTATTATATTACCTCTCAGCATAATCTATGTATACGTGACGTCAACCAGTCACTTATTCCAACTACTCTCTCATGGAGCCACTCTATTAAACGCGGCCGTATCACCTTGACCAGACTAGGAAAGCCGTTACATAGTAGCGACGTTAACACACCCTGCGATATCGTGACACAACAAAAAACGCAGATATCTTGGATGCACTGACTCGTACAACACAATGACACTGAATCAACCGGGTTTGTTGGGGCATGCACGGTGGAAATCTGTGCACATATCTGCCACTCTTATCTCAAACAGCGCTACCTGCCACTCCTATCTCAAACACCATTGCAAGAGAAAGCGCATAGTAACGTCGGTCACGCCAAAGGCATCCGTAATGTGGTTTTTGCAAAATAATTAAAACACACGTTAAGGCCGGCGCTGCTAGGCAACTCAAAACCAAGTGGTGAACGGGGAGTCCCAGCTATGGCTGTGAGCGTGGGTTTTCGCGATATACCAAGTACACGACCAGTTTACCTGGCACAGGTGTGCAACCCCCCCCCCTCCCTACTATCTGTACAAAGCGGGAAGGAGCACTCAGTGGCGTTGAGAACTGATGAGCGTTGAAGCGTATTAAAATTGTCGGTGCTTTTTTATGTGGCACACGCCGTGTAACGCATAGAAGTTAATGAGAGGAATCTCTGAATTAGAAACAAGCTGACAGAACTCAGAACATGGTCTACGTGCTGCAGACTTCCATCTGGTAGATCTTCTGAGCGATGTGTATGACTTCTTCCGCGTCGCCAGAACAAACTCGCAACCTGCCACATTGTGTTTGTTTCGACAAACGCATGATGGCGCAAAACCGGTTTGTCACTCCTTTCGATGTAAAAATTGTAGACAATATCAAAACACCACCAGGGTTACTATTTGAGGCGACGTCCCTCTACAATAGCCACGCAAACACTCTTGAAAATCCCTCCAGTTGCTTCGCTCTCGTCCAGCAAACCTTTTCTCCTACATACTCCGAAACGGTGTTATGTCGTGCTTTATAGCTATATAAGCAACCTTCTAAGGCTGTGGGCTTTACGAAAGACCAGAGGACAACCTCAAGCCTATATGTGCTTTTTAAAAAACTGTCATCCGTTAGACGTGGAAGCATGTCACTAAGACCAGAGGACAAACTCAACCCTATAAGTGCTTTTTGTGGAAAACTGTCATTCATTATACTTGTTAGCATGGCACTCAGATAAAATTTCTGTTCTTTCCTTTCTATATTCCTTTCAATGTGGTAGCTTGCTGCTATCAGGCCACCCGCTGTCCCCTGCGACCCACTTTTTTTCATTTTCTTGAGGCCTTACGGACCACTATTTCATAACGAGTGGACGCCTTCATTTTTTAAAATAAATTTGGGAGGTGGTTCCACAGAATTTCTTCTGCCAAAATGCCCAACAAAGTGCCGCGTTCACGACACCAGGCAACACCTGTCAGCATAATCTCTTCAAGTTTCCCACGGCCAAAACACGCGAGCTGCACTGTGCTGTTACAGGCTGTCCTCGAAGAAGGCAAACACAGACTATGGTCGACTTCACCAGAGCGGTGGTGCCTTCTCGACGAAATTGATTCACTGTTGAAACTACTCGTAAGACATTCAAAGGATTGGCCGACACTCGTTGGAATATTTTGTGACAACTTGCGCGTCCCAGTAAAGTGTTCTTTCAAGACTACTAGGCTGCCCTATCTACTGAAGGTTCCCAACTGTTTGATGTAAGAAAATACGTCATGGCCCAAAAATACACAAATACGTGGTCATAAAGGTAAGTGATACATATTCCTCGCTTTGCATAAGCGATATTATTCGGGGGAAAATATCAATGGTAAACAACGTTGTATATTCCATGCCTTGCCAACTGTATCCAGGCGCAGGTTCATAAATTAAGACAAACACACTGAGCACGCATTTTTCTCTTAATTACTTTTACAAAGGTTTTTGGAGGCTGTAATGCACTGTCCATTTGAACTATGTCCTCGGGAAAGCATTTTCGAAAAGCTTTTTACAGGCAACCTTTTGAACAAATCACCCGAAGGGTCCTTGTTTGGCGTCGCCGAAGTCACCTGTTACTTCGACCTGCTATACACGTTACGAAAACGCTCGCGACCCGAATTTGGCACCTCAGTTTAATGGGTGTTCGCTTTTGCGTGCCGAGAACTTTGTATTAGTAGTTCCGTTATACCTGCTTACCTCGGGGGGGGGGGGGGGGGCGTGACACTGGAGACGAAAGCGAGGATTCACATCTTGCACTCCACAGTGCCATAATATACATTGGCTAATTATGCATTAGGAAGGCTATTCTTATTCGAAAGGCCCTTTCCAACAAACGTCGTTTGACGTCTTCGGTTTTATTGCAGTGTCTTGAAGTTATAGTGTAAGTTCAACAGAAGTGCAAACGGCAACTTAACTTCACATGTGTTATCATTTTTTTCACTAGCATTGGCATATTCGCTCAGTTAAAAGAGCGGTTACATGCTTGGACAGCCAGAACTAAAAGTAACCAGTACCTTTTATCCCCCTTTGTCGTGCTTATACTCCTTAACAGGGACTTTCTGTATGATACCTTAATCTCCCATACAAGGCAATCTTGCAGTGCAACTACGCTTCAGAAAGGGCATCGGAACGAAAACACTTTCACTAAGCGACATTGTTATCTAAATAGAACCACTGGACAGGGTAACATCGAAAATAAAGGTTACAGTATCACTGCTACAGCTGCGCAGTAAACTGCAGACCTTATAATGCTGATTTCGGGACCCTACATTTCGTCGCTGAACTATTGAACCTTTGTTTGGCTAATCAATCCACCCCTGTTTCGGGGTATTCTGAGCTGTCCACACGACCATCCCTCCGTCCGTTTACAAAAGCTACTCGGCCTGAGAAAGCACACTTGCTTTCGTTGCCTTCTGGAAAACCAACAGCTGCATACAGAGCCTTATCATGCTCTCTTCACTGAATTTACAAGCTTCTATCTGCAGCGGGGGCTCAGTGGCAAAGGAGTTGTACTGCTAAATCGAATCCCGGCCTCGGCGGTACCTTTTCTGATGAAGGCGAAAAGCAGAATCGCCCGTGTGTTCCAGATTTTGGCGCTTGTAATGAAAATCCCCAGGTGGACAAAATTATGCCAGAGCCTTCCACTACTGCCCGCCTCATCGCCTGTGTAGCGTGGACGCGTTAAACGTCATAATCATTCAATCAACGTTCCAAAGTGTAATCTCAGAAGAGCACTGGGCGACGGGTTCTTTTTTTGATAAACGGAGCATAATCTCATCGTTTGTTTTCATGTTATTTGAAATGTTTTTTTTTTCTTTTATCTGTGCTGCTCCATGTGTCTACTGTACGCTGCTTAGAACTTAAACACGCCATATTGTAGTTTATTTCAGGGTTGGGGAAGCTAGTCACTTTCTTCTTACACCTTTTTTTGTCTCCCTCCTGTCAAAGGAGGTGAAATAAAGAAAATAATATATGACCACACGCAAGCGAAATGGTGAGGAAAGAAACGGAAAGCACTGATGCTTTGATGTATACTTTACTCAAAGTGGCAGTTGAAAATGCATAAAAATATGTGTGCACCTTGAGGTTTATCTACTTCCACTAATGACCTCGCATTAAAACCGGTCTAAAGTTATAATGAGCACAACTTCGAAGCCCGTACGTATATAAAAGACAGTTACATTCAAATGCGCTGAGTACGCATATTCGTGGCCCCATTTACCGTTGTTTATGGCCCAGCCAAGCACTCGTGCTTTTCTTCGCCAAACACTTTATTCGCAGCTTACATGGACAGTCGGAACAAATGAAGACAATGCTTTGAATAAAACATCCCGCGATATTGCTCCTCCCTTCACAGAAGTTTCATGTGAGCAATTCGCCGAAGCTTTCACATGCATCCGGCAAGCAGCAGCTTCTCGAGGGCCAGGATGGGAGCCTCGAACAGCACACTGACGACAAGAGCGCACGCGTAGGCCAGGACCAAGTTGCCCGCGTAGAAGTAATACTGAAAGGGCAACAACACATTTGTCCTTACCAAGATTTGCAAATATTATCATGGCATTGTGTCTAAAAATGTCGGTTCTTGGTTGTTCGCGACCTTTTTTCGAGAATAACACGCGTTTGTCGTTAAAAACGCGTAAAAGATGCTTTAAGGACACCAGTTTTTTGCATTCGGACAGTGAAAAAACATTAAACACGCTTATAACGAGTGCCCCCCCGCTTCAAAGTATGGCGGAGGCTTAGCTCGGGTAACCTTGGATATGCAAAGCAAAAACGTGGCTTAGCCTATTTGAGTCTTACTTTCGCTTGGTTAACCTTTGATGTAGCTGCATTGGCGATCACGGCTGAACGCCATTCGGTACAGTGCAACGCTCACAGACAGAGGCCCTCCTCGCTTTCATTCACGGCGAACACAGTGTTCCTTTTGGCCGGGCGCAGGATGAGTCACGTAGCCCGAGACGACCCAGCGGTGCATGTGTGGGCCGCGGCGGGGTTGGCCTGCTGCCGATTACTTGAGCGTTCACAACCCTGCGCCGCTTAGCTGATAAATTGAGCAGAACGACTGAAAACGGGGCCTTGCGCGCAGCGCCGAAAGCGGGCCCGGCGAAACACGTGATGCGCTTAGTGGGGTGTGTCGTAAGGGGTGTGTCTAAGGTCAAAAGGGGAATTGGCGCATCCATGGCGAAACCGCTATCCGAAAGTAGCAAAGCTGTGCTTTAAAACCTCCAAGCAACGCTAAATTCAGCCTCTAGGCAGGCGAAGCTACAATTTTCCGGGTGAAGTCAGCGCTGATTAGATCACGAAGCGGCGTCCTTTTTGTTTGACGGGAGTCTGGAGAGGTCATCCGCGCTTTCCACGTTCTGGGTTAAGTGGTTCGTGCAGACGGCGCCCACTTTGTTCGCATTCGTGAGTAGGGGAGGCGGTTGCCTCAGGCGGTGCGGGAAGACAGAAATGGGTCGGGGAGTGCGACAGTGTGCACACCGAGCTTAACGTGCGGTTGTCAGACGTGGTCGGGCGTGCCGGCGGGCGTCTTCCTCGGTTCGGGAGTGCGGGAAAGAGCGGACGCTCTCGCAAATGGTTCGCGATTTCTAAGGTGGCAAAACCGGCTGCCAAAATAAACTCCCAATATTTTTGCGTGGTCGCCTGCCGCAACAGTAACTATTAGACGAAAGAAAAGAACCCTTCGGTGAAATTCTAGATTCCCTGCAAAAGCGCACCAAAAGGAAAGATGGCAATCACTGATCACAGCGGTTCGAAGGGTGGACTAAGTTGTCACATTTTGTTTGTATTTCTGTACTTTCATTTGTACCTTTCACGTCTTTGAAGGTGCTAACTAGTGTTCTAAGATTATTCCGAGTGCCCCTCCGTTTCCTTAAAAATGCCGGCAGCCAATGAACATTTTCCGCTATGATAAGTGAACTTGGGAATTGCTTCGCTGGTGTAGACGTTCGATAACGCCCGCATATAGCACAATAGGTTCACATTCTGCATAGATAAAGAAGTATTTTTTACCAATCTACCTGGCTGTAATAGCTGCGTTTATTCTGCGTTCATTCTGCGTTTATTGTAATAGTAGCAGTTGGGTTCCGGGGGGAATTAAAACGAGTTGATTGCTGTTTGTTCCATTTTTTTCATATTTACAAATACTAATAATTGAAAGAGTTATACAGCACATTCTGCGTATTATTATTATTCAACAGTTAAACACCACAAGCTGTGTCGTTCTTTCGGCGAACTGTCACTCTAATCCACGCTTGTACTCCAAGCGGGTCAAAAACGAACGGCAACTTCCGTCAAGGACAAGCAAAATGGACATTTGGCGTTGTCAGCGCACCCATTGGTAGCATGTGCCTTTTTAATGCGTTTTTTATAAAATGCAGCTCATTGTTTCAAGAGTCAAAAACGACATATTAACCATAATCAATTACGTTTATCTGACATTTCTTGTAAGCCTCAGTGTTGCTTCAGCCCATACAATCCAGATCGCCGAAGTGCGAACACGCGAAGGAAGTAACAAATAAGAGGAGAATATTCTGGGACAAGCTGAACAGCTCTTAGTTTGAAAAAAATACGGCAGCCGACGACTGTAGAATAATGAGTTTTCTGCCTTGAAATCACCGGAGCACTCCGCTGGTCGAGCAGTGTGTACCAGACGACGCGTCTCTAGGAGACAAGACAAACGCCGACAAAAATGAACTCCGTAACAACACTGCGTTTCAACCCAACTTTCTGGACAGGTGCTGACGCGTATGGTTTCTTACGTAGAAGGAAATGTTACCCAGACCTCTTAGCGCGAAAAATTCACCACGCACGCAGCAAAAAAAGCATGTTCCAAGTGGCGGCAACCCCCGCGCGCTACCACAGAGGGAAGCCTGCAGCGCCCTCTGGTGATCGCTCGGTAGCCTATAGAAGTGAAACTGCGAAGACTGTTCGCTTTGGATTGCTAAACTGAACTGGGATATGGTATTTTGATTGATGTATTCACGTGCAGACAATATGGAAGTCCGAACCTAATGATTTCCAACCCGGCTTTATATACGGGCAACTTCTGTTGAAATCTTCTGCACACAATTATTACATCGCATTATAAAGTATGTGGGTGCCATAAAAACAAACAAGAAGTAGTAAAGAACCCTGTAGATAGCACTAGAATGTACCATCGTTCTCGTCCAAGAAATAAGGTAAAGCGGTGTACGCGCACAAAGACGTCAAGTCAAACAACTTTCTAAAATGAGACATATGTCTCATTTTAGAAAGGTGCCAGCGCCATTTGAACCAAAATATTCAGCTAAATACAGTAATCTCGATAGTTTCGACGTGCGCTTTAAGTAACAAACAGATATTGTTAGGAGTGAGCCAAATCCGCAATCTCATTATATTTGACGTATATTTTTTAGGAGAATATATTGTTTCAATCCTGAGAAATTTGAGAGCCTGTAGATTATGACGACCTCGTGTAAATCGGTTCGAACCTTACACCTCCTGTGCAGACACTGCGACCAATGCGCTACTCTATCACATGGTCTGGGAGTTCCAAAATAGCAGTCTTAAATTATATTCACTCTTCTACTTACGAGCGGCGAGAGAAAGAACTTGCCGGTTCGCACTTAAATGAAAGCTATGACTTCCCGAAATGGCAAGACGACGGCTATAACTGATGACTCCCTGCACTACGAACCTGGTTCACCTAACAGCTATTCGTTTGAATAAAGATTGTTTAAAGAAAGCCTTTCCATGCCTCACTGATGGATACCATCCTGCCACCAAAACGCACATCAGGAAACCAAACTTTACACAGTGGGTTTCCCAAACGATAATGATTACAAGCGAAGTCACATCAAGCACCTCAAGAAAAGATAGGCTCCGCGAGGTCGAAATCGAACCTGGCTTTCTCGCCGCATGAAGCCGACGTCTATCCGACTTCGCCGGTCCGACACGATCAAAGCATCTTCACGCTTTATCCATTTTTCTCTTTTAAAAGCGGTTTTATGTTATCTCCTCTTCTTTGTCCACCTCTGGGCTCGGTTTAAAGCGGTAGGACTACTAAGAATTTTTCGTCTTGTACCATGAAAACTGTTGCATTGCACGCCGAAAGCGCAGCTTCCCGAAAAGCCTAAAAGGTTCACAAGCTACTGTAAAACATAAAACTGTAACATACCACGAGGCCGGCGGAGAGGTCGAAACTGTGCTGCCGTGATGCATAGAAGATAGTGATGAGAATCATGTGGAACAGGTACGCGGCGAACGTAAGCCGACTTAGTGGAACCAGTGCCTTCAGTGACAGAAGAGTGGTTACAAAGCCTGCGTGGAACCAATATTGCACAATGAACTTCCTACATTGCTACATATGCATATGATGTCACCCATACGATGATCTTATAGAGGTACGAAAAAACATCCCTAAGAAAACATGAAAATACGATAAAAACGATGAACACGGGAGCTGTTTGTCATCCAAGGTGTCATTTTTATAACCGTCCTGACGCTGTGTTCTCAGCAAAGTTTTTTTTTTGTAAGCGTAATCTAACGATACCGACTTAATTTTATAGCACACGTATGGGTGTTTCCTGTTGTGTCACGGGAGTGAGCCACATCACTCATTTCGAAAGATCATGAAAAAGGTGGTACCCGACCTACGTGGCCACGTGTTCATGTATAATAACATATTCATTGTAAGCATATTTACAAATCATTCATGTATTATTACACATCACTTTTCTTCCGCAAGCAATATTGTGGCAGGCCATGCATACAAGTTGCCGTCTTTTGTCTTGGGAGAAGAGCCCGATACAGTATATTCGACCCTAAGTTTCGAACACAGTTGCCCTAGGCATATGGGAGTACACGAGTGCACCAGTGGC
Organism: Haemaphysalis longicornis; assembly: GCF_048455015.1. Taxonomy (NCBI): domain Eukaryota; kingdom Metazoa; phylum Arthropoda; class Arachnida; order Ixodida; family Ixodidae; genus Haemaphysalis; species Haemaphysalis longicornis. Next base: position 111,797,021 of record NW_027526407.1, on the reverse strand, counting down.
TTAATTACTTTTGTCAAAAACTACAGCCGTGCAATTAGTCTCAAAGCCACACAGAAAGTCAAATGTTTCATCCAACGCGCAGATACCATTATTGACCCTTGAATGGCTGTTCCGCTACAAGCACATGATATCCACTGCGTATTTGCACACTTCCTCAATGTATTTGAAGCGCTGAAAACCACTTCCTACCAGAATTAGAGCGGTGATTTGGGTTAGTTGGTGCATGATCACGATCATTGAGAAGAGCGCTACTAAACACGACAAGGTAAGACAAAAGCCAGCGCCCTATATTGTAATTTTCCTGTTTAGTAGGACTGGTTTGAATTATCGTGTTCCTACGTGAAATATTCTGAAACCGTACAAGACTCCAAGAAAGTTAGCATGCCAAATGGGGCTAAGCTGCACATATATGAACTTTACAATAACATAAGCCTTCGGGTTTGCTGCGGTAGCATATGCTACTTTGCTTAACGCGGTAGCTCGTATCGACACTTATACACTTATGATAGCGCTATTCATAAAACTTCCAATGCTGCTTAGAGGCTGGCCGATCAAGTCGGGCGACCTTGTTGACGACGTCGAATGATGGCCATCCACGCACGTTTTCAGGAATTCATGTGAACACTTTAACTGCAAGGTAAATTTTAATAGTTAACATGTTCACGTCGTTGACCCCACAGCATATTTGTACTAGTATGCCAGCAGTATAAAGCAGCAACATCGAAAAAGATCGTATCACGATGAAATCAACCGTGTGATGCATTCCTGTCTGGTCGGGAAAACACATGACACTAATCAAAATCTCATACTGAGCAGGAAAGTTACGCAAACGAAGACGGGAACAACACTCCCGTATGGAACTCTTGCTTTATTGAGGGAAGCTGCATATATTTAGCCCCTTCAGTTCTCGTACCCGTGTGGAACAAAAACTTGTGGACTTGGTTCGCCATCTGGTGGGCATCGCGATTTACTCTTGCTGGCAACCTACACAGCTCGTCGGTCACTGGCAACTCCGTCTTTTGTGCGCCTCACTTTCCGAGAAAAACAACGTAGATGGCAGCTGCATCATTGCGACGTCGCATGAATTTGAAAGAGAAGAAAGAGGCAGCGCGTGCTGCCCGCTGTGCCATTTGACATTTCGGTTGAAGTGTTATTATAAAAGAACCAACCGCTTTATGGTGGGAAGGCTATGACCCAATACAAACGAAGCCATGTGGCAGCCTAGAGTTGTTCGTGCCCTAGAAAAACAACGAGAGATGGAAGACCTTCCCCTCTGTCGACACGGAAACTGAAGCAGAAAACGAGAAACCACATGCACAAACCAAAACGTTTTGGTTTGTTGTAATTGGATTCCAACTTTTGATTCTTTGACTTGGCCAGACAATCGTTGTCATTTCATCATCACAGAGTGGAAGATATCTTAATTTTTTATACGTTTCTAGGTCGGAGTCTATTTTTAATATACGCCACAAGTTCTTTCCGTTTTCATGCCCACCTCCGTGGCCTCCGATGCAGGCGATCACTATCCAAGCCACGCAGGCGGCCCAAACGGACCGCGCAAAGCCACCATACAGGGCCGCCGCATACACAGGAATCTGTCCTCCTGCCGCGTCCACGGGCCACATGCCCAGAAGGACAGCCAGCATCAGCACGGTGCACATGGTCCACCCTATATACATGAAGTGCTGTAATCAGAGATGTGCAAATGTCACACCGGTCACTAAGGTACCCGGCGGTCAAATTGTTTTAATCCACCGCAATACCCTAAATTAGTGTTCACTTCAATTAGGACAAACCTTGCACAAAAACTTTCAATACCCTTAACTTCACATTAATATGCTCTGCCCTAAGCCAGGCTACGACGACAAAAATTCCGGAAAAGCGACTGGAGAAAACAGACATTATCAGTGCATTTTTCGTCTCTTTCGCGGTCCCGTCTTGGCTGAGTTATCTTTAGTCATGAGTCACCCGACCAAGCCATTTGAGCACATCTCTCCCTCGCCATGATCTTCCTTCGGACTTTCGTGCTCCCTCCATACGGTAAACCATTTAGTACTGATCATGTCACATTATCTGGAACCTTAGTTCGGAGATCTAACGCACTCACTGCGTTGAGAATTGCCGCCGAAGTGGCTTATCAACACTACGTTCAAACATATTTGATAGCAATGAACAGTAGCCTGGACCTATACAATTCTGGGCCAAGTTTACCTGTGTTTTCAACTCGATAAGGCATTCTTGGAATACCGGCCTATAACCCTGTCAATGACTTGGTTTTCGAACGTCGGTTAAAACTTATATCACCAGTTCCGGAATAAAATGTAAACAAAATGCACTGATTGTGAATGCTTTTTTTCTTTATCTTGCTGAAGTGGTCCTATACATACACAGGATTCCCTGCGCGTTAAAGACTAAGCGTGTAGGGTGACTTATTCTTGTGTTTTCATCGGTTACTTCCTCCAGTAAATTACCGCAACTTCAAATTAAGTGACGTTCTTAACAAAACAAGGTTCTGTATATTCAGCGGTGCAAATTTATCGAACTTGTTATTTCTATTTATTATAATTGTGGGTTTACACCAACTGTTAATTACCAACAAATACATTTTGTGATTGTTCATGAGTAAGATTTAATTGTTAGTATTTGATAACTTTCACATATATTAGGCTTTTACCAAAACTTGCTGGATTGAGATTGAGTATAAATTGATGTGCGCAATAGTGGACTTTCTGTTTTTATGATGCCACCAATTAAAAATATTTCTCCACGCACATTTCGTATGGTAAAGGCGCCACGGTTGATGTGCAAGTGGTAGCCTGCAGCCATTCCCACCAGGAAAGGTCCGATACGAGTGTAAGGCATCAGGTAAACAACACGGCCATACTTGATGAATAAGGCTTCTGGGCTGGAATTGTTGAAGAAAATTCAGCACCCTCACGACATACACATTACTGAAAATGAGCAGATGTCTGACATCTCTAGGTAACAGGAACACATATTATGTCTTGCACAAATACATTAGGCGCTGGGCTGCATGACCTCGCACGAGCGGCAGTTCGCGGATGCTGAAATCAAAGTACAGCAGGTCCTGTAGCCGAACGTTATTTCCGACGCGTGAGAACATGGATCTAATGAATGCAATGCCTTTTAAGTACCGGATAACATTTCAATACACTCATACAGTCCAAAAATTAACAATGTCTTAGCTATGCAAGGATGTACGTAGCGTGAGCTAAGGTTCAGCAATCCAATCCAATCCAGTCCAGTCCAGTCCAATCCAATCCAATCCAATCCAATTTAATCCAATCCAATCCTATCCAATCCAATCCAATCCAATCCAGTCCAGTCCAGTCCGGTCCAATCCACTCCAGTCACTGCTCCTCGCGCATGCGCAGCACGGCTCTCCAGGAGCCACGCGAAACGGCTATCAAGCGGCTCCGGCGCAGCGTCAGACCTGGCTACTGCGCAATGGAGGCGCACAGCCGCCGCCAGTGCGTCTGTCGCGGCTAGACGTCACTCCTCTGGAATGCGCATACCAGCGAATGTGCAGACCCAATTCGCTACACACCCGTCCTGAAATTGGATTGGATTTCCAATGCAATTCAATCAATTTGATTTTATCCAATTTAATTCAATCCAATCCAATCCAAATCCAATCCAATTCAATCCAATCCAATGCTCCTCGCGCTTGCGCAGCAGGGCCCTTCTAGGTCAGCGCAGGGCCCTTCTGGTCTTTGTGATTGCCCCAAGGTGCTGTCGACGCAGCCCACGACACCGTCGAGGTTTGCGCGCCATAGGAACTCCTGCTTGGTGCCCGTCTTCTCCTCCGTTGTCGTGGCGAACTCCACCCAGCCCTTTCCGCTGGCAACGGCCAGGATCGCAGCCGACGCGGTGCGAACGCAGCGTCTCACAGACGCCTCCGAGATGGCCACACTTTCGTCGCCACCGACGAGGTTCTGGTAGCTTCCGGTGGCGAAAAATCTCAGTGCGCACAACACCTTTGTCTCCGTTGAAAGCCCGCTTGCCCGTTGAGGTTCGAGACGTTCCCGCCACTCGCCACAGGGAGTGCGCACCACGCTCTTGGAAAGGCAAAATTTGCGCACAAACTCATCGTCGCTCAGGCCGAACGTGTTGCGTGGAGTGTGTCGTCGCCTTGGCCATCGCAGTTGCCGTCTCGGAGCTAGCAGAGCTTACTGCGCCAATGACGAAGCAAAATCAAGAGGCAGATGCACCGCCATGTCGAGATACACCGATTTAGGCGCCGTTTACGGCAGCGTTCGACTTGTCGCGTACTGTTGCAGCCGCGTACTGATGCACTCGTGCAGCCCAAGTGCGCCTGGCGGAAAAATGTGCTGCATATGTTTATTCCGCGCGCGCGAGTACGTTATTGGGGCGTTGGAATTTACAGACGGGTACATCCAGCAGCGACAGAGGGAAAATGTTCGTTGAAAGCACCTTAAGGTACGTCGCCGAACTATTTGGCGTAAACGCGCTTGGAGTTTAACAAAAAAAACGGAGATAAAAAATTACACCATCTTCCTGTAGGGAAACCCCGGAGTAGTATGCAAAGCAGCCATGGGGTCGATTCACGTGCCCTTTAGATTTCAGGTCGTCGTTTCCGTTAGGTTGAGGTACGTAGCTACCATAATATTTACAGTTTTGTTTCCATGGTAACTACCACAGTTTTCACTTACCGCAACTACGAAATGGGAAATTGCGTTGAGCCCATGGCTGTTTCGCCTACTACTCAGGGTTCCCGATGATGATGATGATGATGATTGATGATTGCTATTGGTTTCCCCTTTGAAGCGGGGTGATGACATGTCATCTTACCAAAAAGGACTAATATAACCATGTTTTACACTCTTGGTTTAATACTAACGCTGCTTAGGGCAGGCACTAAAGCTTATTAGGCCCGAAATAATTTCTTTTCCCTGTTACAGGTGGTAACTGTCCTAGGCAATATTCCCCTCTCTGCTTTTCGTCCACCAGCATTCTAATCTTCTTTTCGTCCCCTCGACAGCCTTGAAGTTAACTTCCTCTCTGATACCCTTAAATCCTAGGGCTTCTGGAAGCCCAGATTATACCAAATTACACCATCTTCCCCTACGGGAAGATGGTGTAATTTGATTAGATGCGACGGGGCTATGTCCATCCCTTGTCGTTGTTGCGCCGTCCACACCCCCACTGCGCATTCGTGTCTTGCTGAACGCCCGGTGGTCTTACCCTTTAATAGCACCTGGAGCGACAGTGTTACCAGCGTCTTCGTGGGCTGGCCCGAGATGAGCCGAGCATGCGCAGTGCGGGTGTGAACGGCGCCACAAAAAGGGAGAGATATAGCCCCGACCATAATATGCTGGAGTGACAGTGTTGCCAGTGTCTTCCTAGGCCGTCAAGAGACGACCACGCTTCCCCTTAAAGGGCTCCTGGAGCGGCAGTGTTGCCGGTGTCTTCCTGGGCCGGCGGATGGGTGGACGACGGACGACGGAGCCGAGAGACAGAGATGCTTTGCATCTAAAACAATTTGCAGACGACAAAGCGCGAACGGAACCGCCTTTGCACCGCGCAAGAGCCACGGACGCTTTCGCCGTGAGCCGAGCGCCGTTTGGATAGACGCACTTTCCCCCGCATCGTTTCTGGCCGCCATTTGGCGTGCGGTTGGTTGACAATTCACATAATCAATTACGGCCTTTTGTCTTTGAAGCCACATCAAACGGCATAAAAAGTAGGTCACGGGCCATAAGCGAATGTCGTGACGTAGCTCCGCGGTACTTTTCCGTATGAAGCAAGGCGTGACATTTTGCACAGGTCCAATCGCGTGCGCCTTCAAAGTCGCCGTTTCGAAACGACGGGCAAGTGGCGTGCGCCGTTTCCTTGGAGAATTAGCCGGAGTCTTAGTACCATGACTACATGATACGAGGTACGACGGCGAGTTCAGACGCCTACAGCCAGAGTTCGTGAGGGGCTTCGCCTCTAATTATTATGAATAAATTTTAAATATTGAGCAGAAGCACACCGTAAGCGCCCGCTTGAGCTTAGCAGGCGAAACACTTGAAGACGTAAAAAAATATAACTACCTCGGACAGATTATTAGTGCTGACCCTAACAACGAGAGTGAAATCAGGCGCAGAATAGGTATGGGTTGGGGAACACTTAGCAACCACTCCTAAATAAAGGAAAGAAATCTACCTGTCTCACTCAAAAGAAAAGTGTACAACTAGTGTATACTGCCGGTAATGACATACGGCGCTGAAACCTGGCGCCTTATTAAACAACTGGAAAGCAAACCAAGATCTGCTCAGTGGGCGATAGAACGAATAATGACTGGAGTAACACTTTGCAAGAAACGAGCTTCATGTATCAAAGAACCCATTCGAGTGGATAATATTATATTTCATGCAAAAAAATAAACGGAGCTGGGCTGGCCAAGCAGTGAGATGAACCGACAACCGGTGGACAGTTAGAGTAACAGGCTGGATACCAAAAGAGGGGTCTAGTGAATGGGAAAGACCAATAACATGGTGGAGAGATGAAAGGCGGAAAGTCGATGGTCAACAGTGCACTCGCGCAGCGCAGAACAGGAGCCGTTGGAAATTATTGGGAGAGGACATTGCCCTGCAGTGGACCTGAGGAGGCTTTTCTTGATGATGGATGGAGATGATTTTGCGTCCACTACATTTACACGCACGCTGCTATGATTGGGTGTCAAATATTTCAAAGGAACTACTGGAAGTCTGAAGGCTCTGGCAGGAGGGACACGTTCATCTTTTTTCTGCACACCGCTGTACTGTGCTACATTAGGATTATGCCACATGCCCGCCAGATTATGGCGATGTCAATACGCGGCCTGACATTCGGCAGCACACTTCGGTAGCTACTACTCCCCGGCTTATACACTACTCACTGAGCAAACTTCGCGGTCAGTTTATACCGACTATGTGCCACTTACTGGAGCACTGGATACACTGACAAGGCCCAAAACACAAAAAATGGCGCGGCTTGCCGTAGTGGTGCAATACGGGAGAAACAGCGGAACTGGCGGCCCCTCGCCCTTCCTCAAAGACCCGGGTGTGGCACCTCTCATGAACATCTCAACTTGCCGCTGAAAGTACTCCGTGACTGGCCAGCCTGAATCGTTTCTTCCGCAGGCTAGCTCCCCCCAAAGTGTACCACATTAGCACGTGCTATAACCCGCGGCAACCACCTCCACAAACTCGCCGTCTGTAGAGCGAACTCGGCGTTTGTACTCCCACTTCCGTAAACTGGCGAGGACACCCCCATGAAAGAGATCCCGCTACGAACGCGATCCCACAGAAGCCGCTTTCATAACGCCAAGGACCCTCCTTAGATAATGACCAGGGGAAGCATTGTCTCCCTGGTTCGTAATTTTTTTTCTTGGGGCGTTTTTTTTTCGTGTTTTTTGTTGTGCCCAATTAGTTCTGTTAGGTTACCACTTTATTGTTCATTGTTATTCATTTCAAGCATCCCTCCCAACACCATGAGTGGATTTGCCTTCACGTCTCTTAATTAGGTGGCCTGGCAAGGCCAGATGAAATTATATTTATGCCTTATCGGCGCCTAAATTTGTCTTTCAGTTTACCTATTTTTTCGTCTTCAAAATTACCACTTTGGCTCTAACACTTGTGAAAATTTCTATCTGTCCTTCTTTTCTTGTCTCCGCTCCGTACAACACGTCAATGCAGCCTTCACTTGCCGAGACCACGTCTACCACACCATCGGAAACTTCGATTCACTTTTAAAGTGCATGGAGTTTTTGTTTTTGTGTTCTCAATGTTACGTTTGTGCGTATCATCTACAAATGGCGAACGTATCAACGCGCGCTCTTGTCGAAGGAATATCCCTATTTACGTCCTGTGGTTTCTGGAAGGTGAGGTGAGAAAACTTGGAGGAAGTAATTGCTTGTAGTGCTTTTAAACAGACTTTCTACCTCGCCTTTTTTACGTTCTAGGAGCTTGTCTGGGATGATCAGCAGCCCCGTTAATTTCATTTCGGACCACGTATACCAAGTGCATGATTTTAAACTGATGTAATAAGCTTGTTTACTGTCGTTTGCCCTGTTTTCAGGGCCAAGAAGGGGTAGTGTAATCTATGCGGGTAAAAACAGAAGTCAGCTTTAATATGCTTACCTTTTTCTCTTTCATACCACAATGCCGATTGGCAATTGTGGAAATGCGGCGGGCTGTCATGTGTACGCTTGTTTCTAGAGCCTTCATTGCCGCCATATTTTAAACTTTGGTATGTATTGGGACAGCAACTACTTTGATATTCTTGCTATGAATGCTGTGTACATAGAGTTAAATGTTTTGTGACGAGCAGCCGAGGCTCAAGGCGATCACGTGTGCCACTACCAAGCCTATTGCCTGCTCTAGCTGCTCTCGTAATTCTCCGTTGCTCCAACAACCTAACCAGACAGTGGCATCGTCCCTGTATAGGCTGTAATTGAGTCATTTTATGTTGTGTTAGGTATTGCAATAAAAGATTTACTCGGCAATATACAGAACATGAGAAAGAACGGTGCCTTCTGTCATCCCTCTGCCAAATAGATTGATCCTTCTATATTTAATTCCCGGCATGGTTATAAGCGCTTGGGACAGGAGTAAAGGCATTTTACATAACCGTAAACCCTTTCTTCTACCTCAAGCTCAGCAAGACTGGAAGAACCGTGTAATGTAGCTGGTAAAACATTTTTGTGAGGTCCAGGCCTAATACTCCTCTCGTATCTACCTGTCAGCATCCAACTCCGACAAAACTTTGGTGCTTGAGAAATAGCATCGCGTCATCTGTTGAGTTCTCTTCTCAAGCCTATCAAGGTGGGAGCATAGAGATTTTCCCCTCCTTGAAGTGACTGAGCCTATTGAGGACGAAGAGCTCAAGTAATGCACCTACTGCCGAAGTAAGCGATATGGGCCTTATGATTTCGACATATCATATCTCGGCGGACCCAGGGGTCACAACTATGATCACAGCTGATTTTTTTTGTTGGGTACAAGTAAAGGTTCCTTCTGAGAGCAGATTCCTGCACTTGATGAGTGCTTCAATCAGGGTGCATCCTTTATTACTGATGACATTCTAAGTACTCTTGTCGGCATCCTTGGTATAGACGTCACACCTCTGCCATAGTGATGAAGCGGGAAGCGGTTTAAACCAGTCTCTGGTACTTCTGTATAAGCTGAGACAGTATCTTCTGATTTTTACCGGTGCCCACGCACCGGTATTTTACTTTTGAATTGAGGTCGCCGTGATTCCCTTCTATTCATTTATAATTTTACAGAGCCTGTGTGAAGGAGGTAGTTCGCTTCCTCTGATTTTACCTGTTGTTTGAAGACATTCTGGGTTTTTTTGGGTTAATTCTCGAGCTACACACCCCAGCAGAAGGAGTTCCAAGTAAAACGCGTAGGTCGGTTCGCACACTCCCTCATAACTTGGTTTAGTACAGCGAGCAGTTTACGTAGGTTGCGATTAATCTTCGGTTTTCCAAAGCGTCTTTGAATGCCGGCTTTGCCTTTGCAGAAGTAGGGAAGTAAAGAGTCCGCAAATTTTTGTGTTGGTTTATTCGAGTATACTTTTAGCGGCAGAGCTGTTAAAGCTGGACCTTGGTCTAGTAGCGTTCGCAAGGAGTCTTCGCGAAAACTACATAGAAAAAAATGAGCGCCCGTGAGCCGGCACGTTGGGAAGGAAGAATGGCGTTGTCCAGGGTTGCGGGTGGCTTGCGACACAGGACAAGTTCGTAAAAATACAAAGAAAGCAGTATACCTGCATCCGCGCATGAATTGGTGTCTACAGGACAGTTATTCCTACGGACACCAACTTCGCGAAGCCGGTTGCAACCGGTTCTAACGCGTACTAACGTGATTTACATTGGGTGAGATGTGAAAGCCTGCGCACTAAAAGGACGTGGCCTGGCAGTCAATGGAACTTTTGGTGACCAGTTGAGGAATTTATGTCAAGTGTAACAGCTCGGTTTCCGACGAATGTAGGGGGCCACCAGCTCGGCTGTTTTTCCAGCCTTGCACCGCTACAGCAAGCTGGGCCAATGTTTTGTTGCTACCTTAAAATGGGCCAAACGTATGATATGCATACTGTGAAGTTGTCTGCCTCTGTAAACTGGCCCAATGTGGTAGTAATTACTGGCCCAATGTGGTAGTTACTGGCCCAATGTGGTAGTAATGGCTAGAATGAAGGGATCCATTCATGGGTTTCCTCAAGCATTTACACTCTTTGTGTATCGTGTGCTTTTTGTAATAGTGAGATCTGGTGTGGTGTCCACGCTGATGGACGGTAAGTGAGACTAGTGAAAGGGCTGATGCCCAGTTGTTGGGCATCTTGCAATAGCTGGCGGTACTTACTCGGTTACACATTATATCCCCCAGCGAGGTGAGGTGTACATAATTCACTCGCGATAAACAGTGTGTGTTTGCGTGATAAGTCTACCGCTGCCCTGGACAGGTTATCAAAACGGCGCTTTTGCCGAGGATTGCTGTATAGGTTAATTGCTCAGACACCTCCTCCACGCGGTTCTTTTTCGGTACCTTCCACGAAGAAATTCTCTGCTACCGCGACGCCAGTGTCGTGTTTAATAGCCGGGACGTTACGAATCACCATCGCAGTAACGGGTATTTTGGATTCCCTCAAAGGCATGGCATAGTATGATTGATATGTTGATAATTTAGCGTAACACATCGTTTCTTACGGGGAGTCTTCTGTCGTCTGCTGTCTCCTCTTGATTATAACTGTCTTCGAGCTTTTCCCAGTTCCCACTGACGCAGCGGACAGCAGAATAGCCAAATTAGATATATCTCCGTGATGTTACCCGGACTATTGTGCACTCCGTTGTATCTATTTTCTGGCCATTTTTCCGGCGTTTATATGATATATAGATATCAAACTTAAGTGCGCTTACGAGTGCTGTATATTGTTCTATTGTTGGGAAATCTTCAAGGGGAGAACCCTACTGGTCAAGATTGAGACTGCATCATTCACGGACCTCGTCATTATGGTGAACATGTGTCCAAGCTGCCCGAGGAGGACATCTGTTGGTGTTCTTATACTCCAAAAATTCTGCCTGCTGGAACTGCCGGTTTGCACTCTCACTTTCACTAAGGAGGTTGCGTGTCTGCATCAAAGCAGTAGTAGTTTACGCGGCGAATGTCTGAACGGGATCTGAAAGGGGTGTATACAATTCCACACTGCGGGTGCTATGTAGCGCTGGAGTGGAGGTTTTTGTTCTCGGAGTTGGGCGTTCTCTGCTCAAGTTGTTTTTTTTTTTTGTTTTATTTATATAATCACTTGCCCAATGTGCGTGAGCTCTGTTTCTAATGCAGGAGGGGACCGTGCCTTATGTAGTGTCGTTTGGTGCTGTTCGAGAGACCACGCGGACCCAGCTCGCCTTGCTTTGGCGCACATGGAGTTTTCATCAAGACAGCGGGCCGCAACTGTCTCTGCGGTAAGACTTGGGGAAGGATGTGTGCTCACCACCTGCGTTTTCCGTGGCTGGTGGAGGGAGGCAAAAAAGCTCCTTGAGCGGCACTTCCTCTCCGTGATACCGAGTGTTTGCGGTGTGTGTTCAGGATGGCATGGTTGTACCCACTGTGCTTGTCAGTGTTATTCTGGATCGAAGTGAGGTGACGATACTAGATGTGCCATCTGCATTCCTTGGGAAGGGAAGAAATCCTAACTCATCCTCTCACACTCATGAGGTCCTCGCATAGAATTATCTCTTTATTTCGCAATGGTGTTTGTCAGGTGGGTCGTGGTTATTGCAGCTCTTGCAGATGAGATTATCTGTCGAGGCGCAAATATTAGTGCTGGGTTGAAGCCGGCCAGACGCCTTGCTGAATGCCTCGTCTTTTTTATGGAAGAAGCAACAATATTCTGGCCATTTTTTTGTAGACATACTAAGGGACGCGGTGTCCCTCGAAGATTTAATGACAAAGGTCAGTTTGCCTTACGCCTGGCCCGTAGAAGCAGTGGTTTTTGTAGACAAGACAGCATAGTTTCGTCCATGCACGGCAGCTGAAAATCCAGTGGGCTCTTCTAGATGAGGCTGTGTGTGATGTCACCAGCGTGTCATTATCAGTGATATTGCCTATCAGCTCCTTTGTAGTGTTTACAGGGCCGGAGGAGGAGCATAGAAGGTAGATTCGAAACACTGCTAGGCGAAAGGGAGCCCTAAGCTAACGCTGTATTTTTGTGCGTGCGAAATCCTAGGAGTGCTAACCATGCAGATGCTGATTACAGGCTGGCTTTACACCATGAAAGAAATTTACGTCGAACAAAATGACTTCTCGCAGCCTATGTAAAGCGTGTAAACCTGCTTGAGCACACGTGACGCTTCTCCGCAACCTCCAGAAGCTACCTGTCTTCTCCCCCCCCCCCTCCCGTGGCTGCCGTTACTACGCAGGGCTGGGCCTTGTGAACTTGCGGTATCAGTCCTAAAGTCCCCTAGCGAGCGCTGTGCCACCCGTTTTTATAACCTCCCTCGGAACAACCTCGTACACCATTATACAGTGCTCGCGATTCCATGCTGGCGCAACGAGCATCGCGCCTTGTTTGTTGTACGACTTCAAGTATACAACAACAAAGTGTTGCACCTCAGGCGTTCCATGAAACAAAGACACGTAGGAAACCACTTTAACCTTCACATCTCTAGACAGGCAAAGAGGAAAATATTTTTTCAGTTCCGAGTTTTTTCCGAATTTTTTAGTGGTGGCACTGTAGATGACAAAAAAATTGACCCTTCCAAGTGGTTTTACTGGTTGCAGTATGCACAAGCAAATGTTGAATGCAGAGAATTGTAGAATAGCATAGTTCGCAGGCTCCACAAACTCCAGCAAATAATATTGCAAATCAAAAGAGCCGATCAGTTATATAAATAAAATACATCCTATGACATGTATATTTATGGACGTAGGTTATCAGTTGTATGTTGAAAGGAGAATTTCATGACACAAACCACACAGAAAGTTACATTTTGAGGACCCCTCGTTACAGGCGTTCTCCCCCTTTTTATATAGATAACTGAGATGGTTATGATGCCGCAGACAATCTTATGGTGAAGCCTGCATCTCTCGAAAGTAACAATGTCGGTGATCCCATGGTGTCTCTGTTTTTATGCGAAAACAAGATTTTTACCCTTTCACAAGTTCTTGTCGCGAAGTTCACTAACACAGAATATAATGGAATGTCAAAGATGACGCAAACCACAAAATAATTTCTGAGAATATCTAGTAACAATTTTCGTTACTTGAAATTTTCGCAACAATTCCGATAAATATTTCCAATTTAAATGTCCTTTGTTTATGCAGCGTGGCATTTTCGTCGAAACAGTTGATGACGTGCGTGCAGATGCCAACCCTGTATGTTCTCTGACGCGTGTTCTGAACTTCGGCTGCAACTAAAATTGTAACGAGAACATGTCGAAGCCAGCGTTAGGAAGGTTACACTACACCAAAAAAGGTGTAAGCCCGCCCGCTACAAAGTCGCCATATAAAACTCTACTGGAATACGTATGGGTAAATAGGTGTAATCTTCTTTTCTGTAGTGTAATGCCATCACTCAGTAGATACACAGTTACACTGGCCATACATCAGTCCTCATTTTTAACATCACAAAGGCAAGCGTTGCAGGGGGGGACAGAAAGTTGGATGGGCAGAGGAGATCAAGAAGTTTGCGGGGATAAATTGGTCGCAGTTAGCACAGGACCGGGGTAATTGGGGAACAATGGGAGAGGCCTTTGCCCTGCAGTAGGCGTAGACAGGCTGGTGATGATGATGATGATGATAACGTGTCCACCCTAAATGCATGTCCTTTTTAAATCTGAGCTAAGGCGACTTCCAGCCAAGTTATTTCCATGATCGAAGACTCTCCTTTTCTATTCTTGACCTTTACGCACCTTCTGTGCTTCTTCTCATCATGTATTAGGCTTACATAGGTTTTCTTCTGACATGTTTAGTAAATCGCCAACTTTCTTCCCTATATGTTATCACCAGAAATAGAAAGTCTTTGTACACAATTTCTTTTCATTAGGATGGTGGCAACATTGTCATACTTCGGAGAATTCGCAGAGTGGTGCAAAGTCCTTATATTTTCTTCTAGAGGCTGCGATCCGGGCCGAAAAAGTAAGATAGATTTATTCAGCAACTTCTTCTAACACATTGTTACAAATGTTAAGGGGGTGTGTACATCGCTTTACGTTTAGTATTTCTATAATCGTAAGTGATTTATAAGTAATTATAATGTTTGTACTTATAAATTATAATTGTTTTATAAACGAACTGAGAAATTATGCCTCAGTTTATTTCAAATGATCCTGGAATGTTTTATAATCACGTTCGTAATGCACGTAAACCGGTTGATTCCTTTTTGGTTGGTGGCAAGATTGAAGCATCTCGCAACTTCATTGCTAATAATTCTAATTTGTTTTTCATTCTTTGTTTTCAAACAACCTAGTCGAGGACGTTTTTTCTGGAGGCTCCAACCGAACAGATGTAGCTTGTCTTTTTCGAAGGATTTTTAAACGCTTCTGCGATTTGACCATAAGCGCTCTTCCGGCCCGGATCAGATCCCGGAGGCCTTCCTGCGTCCCTATGACGAATTTCTAGATCGGTTTTTAACAGCCATTTTTCGTAAATGTTGTTGGACTTGCTTGCCACCGCATAAATGGCTAGAGTAGTTCCTGGTGTTAAAAATGGCGACCACTTCCATATTTCCAACTATCGACCCATTTCCTTTACATGTTGTTAGAACATTACGGAACATATTCTAGTTAGCCATATCCTTAACATACTCGAAAAAAATGAAACATTGAGTTCGTTCCGACAAGGTTTTAGAAAGGGGTTTTCTACCATTACGCAGTTGTTAAGCGCCGTTCACAATTTTATATCTGTCTTAGTACAATCGGGCAAAAGTAGATGTTTTGCTTTTTATTTAAGCAAAGCATTTGACAGGATTCCTCAGGGCAGACTTCTCTTCCAACCGAAAGCAGCAGAACTTCCCCTAACGCTCATAAATTGCGCTATTCGTATTTAAATGATCGAACGCTACTCGTAGCTATAGAGGTTACAAGTTCCTCTTCTCTAGCGGGAAAATCAAGTGTCCCCGAGGAAACCGTGCTGGGCCCCTGCTTTTTTGTTTTACGTTAATGATTTAGTCTTTGTGTGTGGTGATACAGTGAATTCTAAAATTTTCGTGGAGGATGTCATAATTTATACGCAAGTGCAGTGTGATATCGACCAACATCGGCTAGACAAGGTTTTATTTGACATTATGTGATAGTGCTACAAGTGCGGCCGAAAAGATAGCACTACAAAAACAGTTCTTTTGCGTATAACCAAAAAACAAAATCCACTGCTTTTTGGGTACACAATTTAAAACACGTTATTTGAGCTGGTTAGCAAGTTGAAATACCTAGGTGTTGTACTCAAATCTAGATTAGACTGGAATAACCACGCTCTATATGTAACTTCATCAGCTCTAAAGAAACTTGGTCTTTTATAGCAAAAGCTTCGAGGTGCACCGAATAACGTTAAGCTTCTACCAAACAATACCATAATAACTCCTAAACTGTGTGCAGCGGTAGTTTGGGACCCATACACGAGAAAATATTTCTGAACTGGAGAAGGTTCAGAGGATGCCTGTTCGTTTTATTTATGACAAATATAAATAAAGTTATTCTCTTTCATGTGGTATGGCACTGAACGAATTCCAATCACTACACATTAGACTCCTAGTTTCCCGGTTAACATTTTTACAATCCCTAAATAGTTTTAGGACTGGATTATCTTCCTGAACAGTTATTAGTAAGTTTGCCATGAGCAAAACACGACATGCACGCGGCCATCGTTCGTCCCCATATTTTTTCTGCACGAAAGCTTTTATATTTTCATACTTTCCACGCACGGTAGAATGCTGCAACAAATTGACAAAACACAGCTTTGGTAGGAATTTTACCAAAGCCTTACAGGAACGTTTAGGCAACTTTTAATTACTCACGACCACAGGTCGGCGAACTCACTGATGAGTCCACTCACTCAGACTCATTTGTACTGAAACTCACGCGTGAGTTTAAGTTTGAGTGAGCGCGAGGCTAGTGTGGCATGGTGAGATTGAGCTTGAGTGAGTTTGAGCCGAGTGAGCCCGACTGAGTTTGAGTCCGATTGAGTTTGAGTACGCCTGTGACCTAGTGAATTCTGAGTCCATTTTAAGTTATGAGTACATTTTGAGTTTGAGTACATTGTGAGTTTGAGTCAATTTTGAGTTCTGAGTACATTTTGAGTTCTGATTACATTTTGAGTTCTGAGTACATTTTGAGTTCTGAGTACATTTTGAGTTTGAGTCCATTTTGAGTTCTGAGTACATTATGAGTTTGAGTCAATTTTGAGTTCTGAGTACATTGTGAGTTTGAGTCCATTTTGAGTTCTGAGTACATTTTGAGTTTGAGTCCATTTTGAGTTCTGAGTACATTTTGAGTTTGAGTCCATTTCGAGTTTGAGTACATATGAGTAGCCTAGTAGGCAGCTATGGTTGGCTGTTAAGTTTCATGCGTCGCTGTGGGCTCGGAATTCAGGTTACCTGCGGGTACGGCACCATTCGCGATCCGCATGATCGGTTGGGAGGGAAGGGGTGTCTGATTTTTTTTAGTTTCTTGTTGAATTTTCATGACCCTCAGCACTTGCTGTATACCAAGTTTTCGCGGCTGGGCGCGTGAGTTA
The DNA here is from genome assembly GCF_048455015.1 of Haemaphysalis longicornis. Lineage (NCBI taxonomy): Eukaryota > Metazoa > Arthropoda > Arachnida > Ixodida > Ixodidae > Haemaphysalis > Haemaphysalis longicornis. Next base: position 111,780,291 of record NW_027526407.1, on the reverse strand, counting down.
TAATTGACTTGTGAGGTCATAAAAAATGGTTGTCTTAACTGTTCCTCCTCATGGATGCACTAAGAGGATGGGGAAGGGTGGTGGGAAAGCACACGGCGGCACTTGCTTGCTGGTTGTTCGCCTGCTAACGGCTTGATATACAAGGGGTCCCAAAGAAAAAGCTGAGAGCGGATGGGGGGAATGGGGGCGGGGGCTGTCCCTTCTACTGTTTCAAATGAATTAGCTGTATTACTGGGCATTGCCCCTATAGACAGAATAATGACCACATTAGATTGGGTGAAAAGTGAAACTGATGAGGCTAAGGCGTGTAAGGTATCAAATGAAAGGTCCTGATTAACGGAATCACGCGGGGTAAATAAAAAATGCTTCCTCATTGTAGTCATCAGGCAGTCATAATGAGTCATAGATTGGGTTAAAATTCAAAATGATGCTGCGAGGGCATGTGGGGAATCAAATTCAAGGTCTCGATGTGGGTAATCATTCGGGACAAAAATGCGTTATGGTTATATCATGACGTAGTCAGGGTTAGTCTAAGATTCAGTTAAAATTCAAGTTCATGAAGCTAGGGCGTGTGGCGTATCAAATAAAAGGTCTCGACGAGGGTTATCACGTGCTTCTTGATTATTATCATGACATAGTCAAGGTGGGTCATAAATTAGGTTAAAATTCACAATGACGCCACTGGGTGTGCAGGGCATCAAACTGAAGGTTCCGATGAGAGAAATCACCTTGGAAGAAAATGCGGTATGGCTATATCATGAGATCGCCATGGTTAGTCATTGTTTGGTCTAACATTCAAATTGATTCCGCTTGTGTGTGATGGGTATCAAATTAATGATTTGATGAGCGGAATCACGTGGGAGAAATACAAAAATGCTTCCTGGTTATAACCTTGAGATAGTCATGGCGAGTCCTATATTGGGTTAAAATTCGAAGTGACCCGGCTAAGGCGTGTAGGGTATCAAATTTACGGTCTTGACGAGGGGAATCACGTGGTACAAATAAAAAAGGCGTCGTGGTTCTAATCATGAGAGAGTCATTATGAGTCATAGATTAGGTTATATTCAAGGTGAGGCCGCTAAAGCATGTAGTGTGTCAAATTGAAGGTTTCAGTTAGGGGAATCACGTAGGACATTTAAATAATGCATCCTGGTTACAGTCATGACAGTCATGGTTAGTTTGAGTGGTATGATTTTCATATGCTCCTGCTAGGGTGTGTGGGTATCAAATTAAAGGTCTCGTCGAGGGGGATCACGTGGGACAAATAAAAAATGCTTTCTGGTTATAGTGTTGAGGATATAGCAAAAGGTATGTTTCCTTAATTGCTGGGTCGGGTTTGACCAAACTTCCTTGCCAACCCGTAAGGCAGTCGTGCTATATACCGTAAAAACCCGCGTATAATACGAGGTTTTTTTTCCAAATTTAACTATGTAAAATTTGTGCCTCGTATTATATGCGGATCCCAAAGTTTTCAGCCGAAAATTTGCCCTTTCGATTTCGGTTTCAGCAGAGGGTGCGCCATCTTGCGGTGGCGTTAGCTGGCCATAGGTCGGCAAAACAGAAAGAACTCACTCAAACTCAATCACAATTTTTTTCATTCACGCTGTACTCAATCAAACTCAGACTCAAAAAGCTGGTCTGTTCACAAAATCACTCGTACTCACTCATCAAATACTCATTTGTAATCATACTCACTTGTACTCAAACTCATTTGTCCTCACGAGTATTCGTACTCAATCTGTACTCATGAGTACTCACCCAGTACTCATGAGTACTCAATCTTCTGTACTCATGAGTACTACTCATTCTGCAATCATGAGTACTACTCATTCTGCACTACTCATTCTGCAATCACGAGTACTACTCATTCTGCAATCATGAGTACTACTCATTATGCACTCATAGTACTCAATCTGTACTCATGAGTACTTAATTTGTATTACTCACGAATAATCAACTTATCTGCACTGTTAGCTAGGTCATATCTCGAATGAAAGACTAAAAAAAAAATAAAATGTTTAATTGATAAGAAAAACACAGGATCGGGCTCAGGGGAGCTCGGGGCTTGTCGGTGCGGCCGTGGCCGTAAACTGCTGTTTTCTGCGTGTCTTCGGGTGGCAGCTTTTGTCGTCCGTTTTCGTTTCCAGGCGCGCTGATACTCTCCTAATCGTGCTCCAAACCAGAATTGTGCCTTCCCCCTGGCACAATGAAGCGTTTCTGTAGATTAACGTCCGTTCGTATCGAGATCACTGTCCGCTTATTCACAGATGCTCGATGCTGGCGTTTGTTTTTCATTGTTCCGGATACTAGAAACTTCATTAGGAGGGTGTTCGTCTCATTGAGCTTCGGTGAATTTCAAATCGGCTTTCTTTTATTGTGTGTGCCGTGGGATTCACTTCGTCAAAGCTGAACTTGACAGTGTTTACGGCGTTGCGTTAGTCGCGCCGCTTCCGTCGGCGATTGTGTTCGTGTAACTCGTCGCGTGCTTGATGCATGTGGGGGCGTAGACGTCCGGTGGCGAGCTGCGCTGTGTAGGGATGGCATAGTTCGGCGTGTTGGGGACGTTGCTTGAATTGACGTGTGCGTTGCGTATGATGCGGGAGCCGATTGGCTTTTCGTTTAGTGTGCGGTAGCGTGGCGTATTCGTAGGGTGGCATGGCTGATCGGTCAAAGTCTTTGCGGCTCCGTGCTCGCAGTTGCCGTGGTTGTTTCGGAAGTGGAACCGTTGTTGTGGGGAAGCGGGGGTAGTTCGTGCCGCCCGTTCAGTCCCACATTCCTTGGCGTCGCAAGCGTGACTTCATTGTTAGGGCATTCGATGCCTTCGTCTGGATCGGGTTCATTCGTTGTCGTTTTTGTTGTGTCCGTGTCGTCGCTCAAGCCCTCGTCTTTTGCCCGTTGTTTCGAGAATGCTATAATCGCTATCTCTCCCATACAAGCAGGCTCCGTTCGTCCCGAGTCCGCTTGCTCGCGGTTGCGTCCTCTTGTACGAAATAGTGTTTATCGTGTGAGTCTCGGTCGGAGCGCGGATGCCGGGGATCTTGTCGTTCTGGCTCGGACATGCCGCATGCGCTGGCCGTGTCGTTGCTCGTCGACGGACCTACCTGCACGAGTGTGATGTCGTTCGTCCGCTGGACTCAGGCTGAAGCCGCGGGTGTCGGAGAGCTCGTACGTTCCGGTAGGGTTGAACCGCGTGCGCTGGGTCTTTTGTTGCTTGTGGCCATGTGATTTCTGAGGTTGTAACATTCGCTGGCCAAGTCGGAATAGCAGCAGCACGAGCGGAGGATGTCGCGAATAGCAGTTTCTTCTGTGTGTGCTGGCTTGGCGGCGTTCCATGCGCTGTGCATTTCGTTCGCCGTGGTCAGCTCGACTGGTTCAAGTTGGATGTCGTTCGTCACCTCTGGTGCGTTTCGTGCGCTGTGCGCCTCGTTTTATCTAGGACACTCCACTATAATTGGTGTGCGGTCGTTCGGCACGTATGGTGCATTTCGGGCGCCGTGCGTCTTGCTCGCTTGTCGGGGCCATATCTAAAAATCCGGATGCGATGTCGTTGGTTGCGTGGACCGGCGCCGGGACAGCACGAAAGAGGAACGGGCGAAAGAGGAACGGACGACACTGCAATACCTCGCGCTACGCAGCGCGAAGTTGCAAGTTTCACGGCGCAACCGCCACAAGTACTCCCTCGCTGATGTGTTTACCTCTTGGCTAAGGCTTGCGTGTTCGCCGATCCACACGGCGGACCAAAACGATTATTTGGACCGTGGTCCGCGCATCCTGTGATAAGACGTCACCAGTTCACGCGCCGCCGTTGGACTGCGCAGGACCGCGGCCTTCGCGGTCCAAATATTCGCCGAGGCTTTTCGGCCCGCAGTCTCGACGGCGGACCACGACATCATAACAGCGGCCGCGTCGCGTGGGCGGAGCCGCATCCAGTTGCGCAAATAGAGAATAGCGCGGGCAGCGCGGCTGTTTCGAAGCGCTCGAAGGAGCCTGTCAATCACCCGCGCTTGGATAAGCGACGGGCTAGGCTTGCAATCGCGACGCATACTTCATTCGCGCTTTTTCTTGCGAGTCCTGACTCTTACTAGTGCGATGTTAGCTATGGTTATCACTTTGTTTCACGGATGTGGACCTCAATTTAGGGAAGAGTTCGGTTCCAGCGAGCGGTGACGAGCAGTATGCAGCCCGGATCGCCCCGCCGTCGCCGCTCGTCGTGTCGCCTTCATGCGAACGTCGGCGGCGGCTGCGTGAGCACGCCCGCCCGGCTTGCATGCGGGTGGCCGTTATTGTGGGGATGAAAGGTTTCGTGCAGGCTCGTGCTTTACAACATGTTGTCGCGGCCAAACGGCGCCTGTGTTCACCCTTCTGGCTTGTGAGTTGAGACGGTCGGCCATTAGCAGTCCGCTCAGCCGGCCCGCCGTGTGGATGCGCTCTGCTTAGGATCGGACCGCGGCGGACCGTGACGTCTCATCACGTGACCGATTGGACGGCGGACTCGGTCCGTTGTGTGTTCGGGACGCAGGGAAAGGCGTCAGGGTGACGCGTCGCTTCTTTCTTTCTCTCCAGGGATGCTATCACGGTGCCAGGAAAGGAGCTGAGGGCAACAGGCAATGGGATGCCTCTCATTGGTCGATGGCGTGGGTTAACCGAGGTCAGCAAAACAAACAAACAAAAAAGCGGATTTTTCGCCGCCTTGTACCACCGGTTGCACACTCTTTCTTTGTACTTTCACGCTCGCGCTCCCGGTGCCGGCGCGCCAACGAGGCGGCTCAGCGAAGAGGGAAAAAAATCGCCCTTCAGATGCATTTCTGACTCCGTGCTCTGGTGTTTATTCATTTTTCTTAGTTTCATGACGTACAGTTCCCGTAATAGCCCGAAAGCGCGGCAACGTTTAGTCGTTGTGTGCTCCATTGTACATATAAATAATGCACTGTCGACGCCCGTAGCATCAGAAAGCTTACGGCTGTTAGCCAAGCTTGTATGGCTACGGTTCCGTTTATAATTCATGTCTGTAAATAAGAACTCCCGAGACTCCATGTGTCTTCGAAGCGCGCGGGGTTGTAGCCTGAGACTTTCACTTTCATATCACTTTCGTATTTATGTCTGGGTTCAAATATCCCTGTTTTATTTTTGTTGAACAAAGCTGATAAATAGGAAGCATGGTACCAGCTTTAGTAGCGAGGGAATATTTTGCCAATATGAAGCCCTCGATTAAGGATTCTTTTAACTTTTGGCCGAGCGGCTGAATCGCGGGTCAGTTGGCCAGTTGTAGAGAGGGCACATTATGTACATAAAGCTACTTAACGGTGACCCCAGTAGCTCCCATGTATACAGCGGGGCGTGATATTAAGTTGCAATAATAAATTATCTTTATGACAGACACAGACAGAACGACTGCCAGGCCAACATTGTCGCGCTCAAGTGACCAAAGAAAGGCTATCGTCTTTAAAACCAGCTGGAAAGAGACGCTGCCGCCACTGTTCCGCATTCTGCGAACATTGCGCAACCGTACCCCTCGCAACCCCCGCCAGCCCGCAATGTAACAGATAAACAGAAAGACGAAAACCGGCTACCGCGCGAAAAGCCAAAGAGGGAAGTCCCGCCGCGAGAAAGGGACAGGACAGGGGCGCTACGCGTCGTTGTGTCTATTTCCGTTAACAGCACGGTCAAAACCCCCACGGGTCTGACCTTAATCACTAATTTTTGTGTGCGTGTGTGTGCGGTTAACCAGAGCGCCCGACACAAATTTGCTGCACCTGGCGACACGCCGACGGTGGGCCAGATTCGCGCCTCGGTCAAACAGCTCGCGGCAGACGTGCCGCGACTTGGCGGCACACAGCGCCGCCGAGTCTAGTCTCCTTTTCCCATCGAGACGGCCGCACCAAATCATGCCTGGGACGACCGGCCCGAAAAAGACATGCAGCAAGTAGACCCTGGAGACGGCGCCGCTTAGTAGCCTTCCCTTTCTTGTCGTGGCTCGGCTGACGCAATCCCTTCGCTTTCAAACTGCGGCCAGTGATAGTCCTGATTGTAAAGATTCGAACTGCACGCGGCTGCGGCGGCACCCCGGGGGATAAAACCAGCCCTGAAGCAGCGGCTGTGCAGCGGCATTTCATTGGAGGCACGGAGTTGCGAAGTGCTATCGCCTTTGTGCGAGCCATGTAACACTCTTGCTACCTTTGTATATAGTGTATATAAATGCAGCTTAAAATCGCTGTCGGCTCGACAACTTCATCGCTCTGCTCTGCGCCGCGTCGATGACGGACTGAGCAGGGCAACGTCGCAACAGTGGTGACTGAGTAGGAATGGCCCAGTCCAAACAGTGTGCGGGTGTGTTCGGGGGGGGGGGCAGGGGGGGCGTGGAGGGGGTATCGCTCGCAGTCGAGGGCCGCAGGGCACCCAGTTGCTGCCGGTGCTTGGCAGCCGTTCCAGCAGTGTCGAACTGCGCTGCCGTGCTTCGTGCACTCGAGAACAAAGTTTGCAGACGCGTTTTTCGGAGGCGTGATAGCTTGAACTGACGTCACTGTATTGCCGTGTTGGTTGGTTGATTGCACCGTGGAAATCTGCAGCTCTTATCTCGAGCAGTGCGGATGAAGCTGACAGCGATCGATCAAAAAAAGCGGTGGCGTCGTTATGTGCAATCCACATGTTTTACAAGATGTTCCAAGACGTGAGCTTAAGCGACAATCCCAGCGTCTGGCGTTGGCGTTCATCACTTCAAAACGATTCCTTCACGAGGCCTCCCACAGTGCGAGCTTAAACTCGACAGTAGCTGCTAGCGAGGGGTGTGCGCCCGCCTGTAAACAGTAGTGAAGGGTAGGGGAGTAACAACCACCGAAATTCATCATCATCATCGTCAGCGTCGTCATTACACGGTGGCATAAACGAGAAGCGGCGAATGGGGTTGCCACTCGAAAGTAAAGCCATTCGAAAGCAAAACGCTCCTCCAGCGGCAAGATGCCAGAGCTCTGCGACAAAATATGTGAGGCTAAACAAGGCGTCTCACGCGTTCAACTGGATATTATGATGTCCGATTCACAACTCACAAACGTACTTAGGTGTACCCAGATATTTTATTTCCATTGCTGGGGCAAATTCCACCGCCGCGGTTGCACGGTGGGGCTGTATGCTCACTTGTAAATGGCACTACACGAGACCATATTACTAGCGAACCTGAGCAAAATGTTTCAAAACGGGAACCTAATAAAACCATATGAGCGCACGTACAACAGCCAAATTGTCGCTTCAATACACACAGCAAAATGGTGCGGACAATTTCGGTGAGACAACCATGTAGTCGGTTTGACGCGAGTTACGTAAACTAACTGCGACTGTTGAAATGAGCGGTTCGGTTCACAAAACGACTACACAGCGCGACATGCGTCTACGGAAACTTCTGAAAGCCGAAAAAGAGGGATTTCAGTACGCCTAATGCGTCCATTGTTAGCAGCCTCCACCACCTCTCCCCTAAAACAACTGGAAGGGAGCACGCGCAATGAAGCAGCCATGCGTTCACAGGCCACGTCAACAAAAATAACTGCGGCAGTCAACAAGTGCCGTAGAAGAGCAACTGCGGCCGCGTTTCCCGCCGGGCCCTCACCCCCTCGTTGTTCCCTCTTCACCGTGACCCCTTTGCAAGCGACCGCCGCGAATCGCTTACAGCGCCAAACATGGACCGGGAAAGGGGGGAGGTGCAGTTTTCGTTGTCTAATTTTGACATCCTTGACAGTTAAGCTGCACAGCGGCACTGCTAATGTTTGCGACTCGTACACGCGCGTCCAAACTTGAGCTCATGATAAAACTTGTTTGCAGTACTGTACTCACGAGTGCACATAATCAAGAGTGCAAGCGCTCGCAAAACCAGTATTCATGAGTATTGTACTCATGAGTACTGTGTACTCATGAGTACTATGTACTCATGAGTACTGTGTATTCACGAGTAGTGTGTACTCATGAATACTGTGTACTCATGAGTACTATGTACTCATGAGTACTATGTACTCATGAGTACTGTGTACTCATGAGTAATGTGTACTCATGAGTACTCATACTCATTAGTACTCAAACTCGTGAGTACTCGTACTCATGAATGCTGTACTCATGAGTACTCATACTCATGAGTAGTGTACTCATGAGTACTGTACTCACGAGTAGTTGACTTACCCCTGTACTCACTCGTCATCATACTCACTTTTTTTTGCTGGGTGTGTACTCACTCATCATCGTACTCACTCGTGAGTTTGAGTACAAATGAGTCTACTCACGAGTGAGTACGCCGACCTATGTAGCTGGCTGCTGCTTGTCTCAGCCGGCGCCATTTTGATTGTTTTGACTACGCGAAGGATCGGCACGTTCACCGCAAGTCTATCACGATGTCGCATTCACGAAGGCAGTATTCGGCTGTAATTAAAAGAAAAGTTATTTTATATGCCGAGACCATCAGGAATTGCGCCACAGGACGGCAGTTCGGCGTCACCGAAGGCAGCATTCGCGGTTGGAGAAAGCAACTGGTGCTTGACTGGATAAAGTCTGTGTGGTGTGGGCGGCCTGGAGCACTGTTGGGGGTTCCCATCAGTGCTCGTGTTGGGGGCCTTTTGCTGCCACCTGGCCGATTCCGTGAAGAAGTTGTTGCGCGAACCCGCACCGAACTCATTGTCATTCCAGGAGGAATGACATCCCAGCTGCAACCGCTAGACATTTGCATGAACAAGCCTTTCAAAGACTGCAACAGGTCCTGCTACCAAGAGTGGATGAGGTCAGGAGACCCGTAAGTGACAGCTACTGGATGGCTGACGCGGGCTTCTTCAGCGGTGCTTTGTGGCTGGATCGCGGATCGCAGCATCCCAGAGGAGCTCGTCAGTCGCTCTTTTAAGAAATGCAGCATCTCGAACGCCCTTGATGGCACTGAGGACCACTTTCTGTGGGAAGACATTTCCGACAGGGCGACATCGGGAGACAGTGCCAGCGAAAACTGTCAATGACTGAAGGGTAACTGCAGTGCAAATAAATGTTTTCTGTGCTCTTTACCTCGCATTATATGCGGATGAAAACGTTTTTTCTGATTTTGCTCTCCCGGAATTACACCTGGTATTAAACGCGTGTCCATATTATACGCGGGTTTTTACGGTACATGCGAAGGTTTGTCCAGAGATGTCCATCAATGCGGTTTACAGTAATAAAAATATTGGCGTCTAATTGTTGAATCATCGAGGCAGGATGGCATGGGGTAAAAACAAAAGCCATGTCAAGCTCTCGAACTTAAATCACCAGACTCAAAAACGCTCTGCTAATATCTGCCATTCAAACATTACTTCCTCCATTTCCCCGTGTCCTAACAAACAAGCAAATCCTTCGACATATGGTGTCGTGGAAATTGTGGACCACCGGGGCACTTGCATTAACCGGGGGCATCAGAGCTTATCAGTAAGGCGAATTTCACATTTGTTTATCAATAATCTTTGCGGCTGCGTTTCGTGTCCTTAATTTCCTTCCCACGGTGTACCAACGTGCACTCGAATCCAGAATTGGCCTATTGCATGAGAAACATTAACTCCTTGTTAAAGTGTAGGAGATAGAGAGGCAACAGAGCCACCAAGACATAAAAAGACATTGCGACAGAAGGAAGACACTTCAGAAAAATAAGCAAGCGCAGTTTCTGTGTGCCATCGAACTGCTTTTATTACAATAAGAAATCAGCGCAAGATATCAACACTAGCACATCATAACAATGTAAAAGAAAAGAATTAACTCGAGCTATGCAGTTCTCCAACGACTACATGTCAAACACAATGAAAGAACAGATGACTGACGCAACACACACACACACACACACACAAACACACACGCAAACGCACGCGCACACGCACCCGCACACGCACTCGCACTCGCACACGCAAACGCGTACATGCTGGAAGTTATTAGCCGGGTGCGGTGGCGGTAATTGCTTACAACGATAGCGTGGTGCTTTTCCGAGCTACGAGAGATCATCCCACCCAGCAAATGCTAATAAAAACTAATGCAAGTGGCTCAGCAAACAACGAGGCACTTTTTTGTTTGTCCGACTTGATTTCGCTCCTTGAGACCCTCAATTTGATACCGCACATTCTTTAGCGCCACATCTCTCTGAATTTTAACCCAATCTGAGACTATCCACGACTCCCGTGTTACACGGTTTGCCATTTCCGATATTTTTTCTTATTATTTCTTTTTTTTAGTTTTTAACATTTAGTTTCATCAATTTTCTACGTTTACGCTTTTATGATGATTACAGGTTGAACTTCCGTGATATATGTATTTTAGATGCGACGCATCTCTTGCTCTGAGGCATGTCCCTCCTACGTCGGCGTCGGCGGCGTCCGCACGCCACCTGCGCATGCGCGACTCTCCTCCGCTTTTCTCTTCGACAGCTGTGCGCAACACTCTCACTCCGTCTCATTATCATAAACAACAGCTGCGTGTGCGCGCTTCGCTCGCTTCGCTCCGCTCCAGTCGCGCAAGTGCGCGTATGCGCGACTCTCCTCCGCTGTTTCCTCTCCTTCAGGCGCTGTGAATATTAAGTGGGTAGCGCGCTGCGGCGGTGCAGTCAGCGCTCGCTCTCGTTCGACTCCGCGTGACTTGCTTGCGTTCACAACACGTTTAACCCGATTTAGAGAATCAACCCAATGGAAACGCCAATTGAACCCCCCGATGCGTCACATCACATCAAGGTTCCCTCGCGGGAAGATAGGCGTGATTTTTTGTGTAAATGCAGGGCGTTACATGATCCTGGCAGAGGGAGGAGGAAGCGGAAGGGGTACTCGGCAAACAATGCTACGCCTTAAAAAAAACAAAGGCATATCCAAGAACGCCTCGCGCTTCAGAGATTCGCGGGGACAGTTCGCTTTGACACAAGGCGTTCTTTCAGAATGCAGAGCAAGAATGCATGGAACCGTAACCCTAAACAGCTTCAACGTAAATGAACGGAGCAGTGAGCGCACGTCCCTTCGCCCAATCTTGCTTGTTTCGACCCAGCACACCATCGGGTCTGGACCGCGTCTGTCATGAACACGAACACGGAGCCTACATCAAGAGTTTGGTATCCAATACATACGTGCAATTGCTTGCAACGAGCGCTAGTCATCATGGGCAGCAGGTATAGCTGCATTAAATCTGCAACGAAAATTGTTTCCGGCCTCACAGGAGCTCGGTGTCTGTCGTGCGGAATGCAAGACTTTGAGCTCACGAATTTGCACCCGTAATATTCTTACCACGCGTGAATTTCAAAACACTGAATGCTAATGAAATCAGAGTCCATCTGAGCCCGAGTAAATTCCTAGCACGAGAGAGTTGGAAGGCCATTTGAGTTCTGAATTCATTTTGAGTTCTCAGCCCATTTTGAGTTCTAAGTTCATTTTGAGTTTCGAGTACATTTGGGGTTTTAAATTTTGAGTTTTGAGTCCATTTTGAGTTTGAGTACATTTTGAGTGTAGAGTACATTTTGAGTTTTGAGCAAATTTTGAGTTTAAGTACGTTTTGAGTTCTGCATACATTCTGACTTTTGAGTATATTTTGGGTTTTGAGTCCATTTTGAGTTTTGAGTACATTTTGAGTTCTGAGTACATTTTGAGTTTTGAGTCCGAGTGAGTTCTGAGTTTTGCGCTCAATGTGAGTTTGAGTTTGAGTGAGCGCAGATGTGCTGCTCAGCATTGAGTCTGAGTTTGAGTGAGTGGTGATTCGAAAAAAAAATTGTGAGTGAGTTTGAGTGAGTCGCGCCCACTTTGCCGAGGAATGCTTACGATTGCGATTTTAACGAGGCTTCACTTAGTCCTTGATTACAGCGGCTTTCATTTTTTTATTGTAAACCCTGTTATGCCGATACTTGAATTTAAATTTCACCTTGGCCTGTTTATTTTGCATGGCTCCAAGTGAATTTTGGGTTGATGTTACTCTGTTGTTTGATTTCATTGTTTATTGCATAGTATAGCACAGTATGTGAACGTATAGTTTTGTGTGGTCAAATAAACTAAAAACTAGCATGGGCGCATTTGTTGCTTATACGGCACTTGTACAATCATGTACAAAAGAAAAGAGACAGCAAAATTACGAACCGGAACACACTACTGGCGCAATTACTTTCAACTCAAATCAAATATTCGCATGACTTCGTCAGAGTAACAAAGTGTGGAGATCTGACCTTCTAAACACACCACAACCACATCATTATGTGACCTTCAATAAACGCATTTTTTATTCTATGTTTTCGTTCATATTTACTGTTCACTTTTCTTTTGTCAGGACTATTCATGTATATGAACGAAAAGAAAGGCAAGAGAGCGTCAGCATGTGTCGAAGCTGCACAGAAACTCTGTGGCAATTTTGGCAACAAAACTAGTTCAAAAAATTAGTAGTGGCTTAGCTCTGCTATGACAGGATATACGTAGCGTGAGCGAAGGTTCAGCAATCCAGTCCAATCCAGTCCAGTCGAGTCCAGTCTAGTCCAGTCGAATTCAGTTTAATCCAGTCCAGTACAGTCCTGTCCAGTCACTGCTCATCGCGCATGCTCTGCACGGCTCTTCACGAGCCACATGAAACGGCAATCAAGCGGCTCTGACGCAGCGTCAAACTTGGCTACTGCGCAATTGAGGCGCACACCTGGGCACGCGCTGGCGACAGTGCGTCTGCCACGGCTATGACGCAACACAATCCAACACAATCCACTTTAATCCAATCCAATCCAAATCCAAGCCAAGCCAAGCCAAGTCAAGCCAATCCAATCCAATCGAACCCAGTTCAATGCCCCTCGCGCTTGCGCAGAACGGCCCTTCACTGCACACGCGAAACTGCTCAACCTCGGCCAGTGTTGCTTACGCTACAAAAGTCATGAAGATTTAAAGAACAAGCAGAGCACCATGTTTAGTTCACACACTTGCATTTTAGTCCAGTTTGTTTTATAAGAACGCATTGCTTGCGATCGACATTTGCTTGCCTAATGCCGCGTGGTACAATAATACTCTTTCTGAGCAGTCTAAGAATACTTGAAGAATGCAAAGTTCCATAACAGAGACACACATGTCGTTACTGTGGTAAAAAGTATGTAGGTATACGGTATGTGAAGGCAAAAACACCTGTTCAGAATTCTTTTGTGTGGGCATTTTGGTTGATTTGTAGCTGCACGCCATCCCAAGAAAATGTAGGGTTAAAATAAAAATTTCTAAACAGCGACGCTCACAGATTGCCTACAAAGATATGTATTTGTGCATACACAGGAGGTTGGGTGACACTTTAAATGGGTAACAAGTGCTTTAAAAATCTATAAGAACCTACGGTTTCCTTTGAACCTTCTGTCCGAAACATTATTGTTTGATAACTCCTCCGTCATAAAAACACTACAAAAAAGGCGCCCGAATAGACTTCCCCTTGTACAATTCGGACTGAGGGCGGAGCTTTTATATACCCCATTTATGCATGCTAGTGTAAAACACTGCCGACGAATGGTCGGCTGGTGCAGTTTGTAAGAACCCATGATGATTTAGGCACAGAACATGATGATTTAGCACAGAAACAAGACAAGTGCCGACATAAGAAAAAAAAAGTACGCCAAGTGCATATGGAGCATTGCTTTTCGATGTGGAAATGCATCTATCTGTTGAGAATTTACCACTACGTGCGTGAGCAACTGAAGCAATCCGCGTGCGTTCTGGCCTGCTGTCGGATTTTTCTGTACGTTTATATAGGCTTGAAAAGATGTTCTGCCGCCTGTCTGATAAACTTTCGACAGGGATATTACCTCTAGTTACGATATTCGCGGCTAGTCTGCTCCACCAGCGTTACTTCTTTTGTTTAGTTTACATTTTGTGCACCTGTCTGCCTTTCCAGATGTGGCTCAAGAACACAAAAGCTCTGCATTGTAAAATGCACAAACAAGTTAACACGGCCTTTAAGGATGGTGAAACTGGTACTCAAAGTGACAAGTGTGAGAAGTCGTGTATGAGAAGTCCTATAAGTGAAGATACGTGGTGTAACCACAGGCAAGATTCTTATCAAGAAGATGTATGTGGAGGCTGTTTTTTTCAGCAGTTTAATACCCTTCAGGCATATTTCAGCATGCTTAAATTTTCTTGTACATCTTGCAATTTTCCCCTCGTCGAATATACGATGCATGCTTTATGCAAGCATGTCCTAGCCTGTAGATGCGGGACGTCAACCAATCAGTTATTTAATGTACCTTAATACCAAAGTACCCTCTCACGGGGCCATTCTATCAGACATGGCAGTAGCACCTTGATGAGTCTGCACAAGCCATTACATGGTTCCGACATTAACGCGTCCAAAAATATTGTGACTTTACAAAACACACCCGTATCTTAGATACACTGACACATAGCACGCTATGATACTAAGCAACCATGTTGATATAGGGCATGCACGGTGGAAGGCTGTGCACATATCTGCCACTCTTATCTCGAACAGCGATGAAAAAGCTGAGAACATTGGCAGAGAAAGCGCATATGGACTTCGGTCACGTCCTAAGCCATGAAAAATGCGATCTTTTCAAAATAATTAAAACACACCTTAATACCGGTGCTGATAGGGAACTCAAAGCCAAGCCGTGAGCGGGGAGCCCGAGCTAAGGCTGTGAGAGCAGTTTCGCACGGCTTATCAAGCACGCGCCCAGCTGGCCTGTCACAGGTGTGCTACACCCACTACGCTCTGTACAAAACAGGAAGGAGTACTCAGTGACGTTAAATTGGCCATAACCATTTCCAGGGTTCACAACTGATAAGTGCTATAGCGTCAGCGAATTTTCGGTGATTTTTAAGCGGAACGCGCCCTATAAGCATGGAAGTTGATGGCAAGAGTTTATAAATTAGAAACAAGCTTACAAAAGTCAGAACATGGTCTATGTGTTACATATTTCCATCTGGTAGAGCTACGGAGCAATGTGCATGACTTTGTCCACGTCGCCACAACCATAGGTCGGCGTACTCACTCGTGAGTACACTCATTTGTACTCATTTGTACTCAAACTCACGAGTGAGTACGATGATGAGTGAGTACACACCCAGAAAAAAAAAGTGAGTATGATGACGAGTGAGTACAGAGGTAAGTCAACTACTCGTGAGTACAGTACTCATGAGTACACTACTCATGAGTATGAGTACTCATGAGTACAGCATTCATGAGTACGAGTACTCACGAGTTTGAGTACTAATGAGTATGAGTACTCATGAGTACACATTACTCATGAGTACACAGTACTCATGAGTACATAGTACTCATGAGTACATAGTACTCATGAGTACACAGTATTCATGAGTACACACTACTCGTGAATACACAGTACTCATGAGTACATAGTACTCATGAGTACACAGTACTCATGAGTACAATATTCATGAATACTGGTTTTGCGAGCGCTTGCACTCTTGATTATGTGCACTCGTGAGTACAGTACTGCAAACAAGTTTTATCATGAGCTCAAGTTTGGAAGCGCGTGTACGAGTCGCAAACATTAGCAGTGCCGCTGTGCAGCTTAACTGTCAAGGATGTCAAAATTAGACAACGAAAACTGCACCTCCCCCCTTTCCCGGTCCATGTTTGGCGCTGTAAGCGTTTCGCGGCGGTCGCTTGCAAAGGGGTCACGGTGAAGAGGGAACAACGAGGGGGTGAGGGCCCGGCGGGAAACGCGGCCGCAGTTGCTCTTCTACGGCACTTGTTGACTGCCGCAGTTATTTTTGTTGACGTGGCCTGTGAACGCATGGCGGCTTCATTGCGCGTGCTCCTTCCAGTTGTTTTATGGGAGAGGTGGTGGAGGCTGCTAACAATGGACGCATTAGGCGTACTGAAATCCCTCTTTTTCGGCTTTCAGAAGTTTCCGTAGACGCATGTCGCGCTGTGTAGTCGTTTTGTGAACCGAACCGCTCATTTCAACAGTCGCAGTTAGTTTACGTAACTCGCGTCAAACCGACTACATGGTTGTCTCACCGAAATTGTCCGCACCATTGCGCTGTGTGTATTGAAGCGACAATTTGGCTGTTGTACGTGCGCTCATATGGTTTTATTAGGTTCCCGTTTTGAAACATTTTGCTCAGGTTCGCTAGTAATATGGTCTCGTGTAGTGCCATTTACAAGTGAGCATACAGCCCCACCGTGCAACCGCGGCGGTGGAATTTGCCCCAGCAATGGAAATAAAATATCCGGGTACACCTAAGTACGTTTGTGAGTTGTGAATCGGACATCATAATATCCAGTTGAACGCGTGAGACGCCTTGTTTAGCCTCACATATTTTGTCGCAGAGCTCTGGCATCTTGCCGCTGGAGGAGCGTTTTGCTTTCGAATGGCTTTACTTTCGAGTGGCAACCCCATTCGCCGCTTCTCGTTTATGCCACCGTGTAATGACGACGCTGACGATGATGATGATGAATTTCGGTGGTTGTTACTCCCCTACCCTTCACTACTGTTTACAGGCGGGCGCACACCCCTCGCTAGCAGCTACTGTCGAGTTTAAGCTCGCACTGTGGGAGGCCTCGTGAAGGAATCGTTTTGGAGTGATGAACGCCAACGCCAGACGCTGGGATTGTCGCTTAAGCTCACGTCTTGGAACATCTTGTAAAACATGTGGATTGCACATAACGACGCCACCGCTTTTTTTGATCGATCGCTGTCAGCTTCATCCGCACTGCTCGAGATAAGAGCTGCAGATTTCCACGGTGCAATCAACCAACCAACACGGCAATACAGTGACGTCAGTTCAAGCTATCACGCCTCCGAAAAACGCGTCTGCAAACTTTGTTCTCGAGTGCACGAAGCACGGCAGCGCAGTTCGACACTGCTGGAACGGCTGCCAAGCACCGGCAGCAACTGGGTGCCCTGCGGCCCTCGACTGCAAGCGATACCCCCTCCACGCCCCCCCTCCCCCCCCCCCGAACACACCCGCACACTGTTTGGACTGGGCCATTCCTACTCAGTCACCACTGTTGCGACGTTGCCCTGCTCAGTCCGTCATCGACGCGGCGCAGAGCAGAGCGATGAAGTTGTCGAGCCGACAGCGATTTTAAGCTGCATTTATATACACTATATACAAAGGTAGCAAGAGTGTTACATGGCTCGCACAAAGGCGATAGCACTTCGCAACTCCGTGCCTCCAATGAAATGCCGCTGCACAGCCGCTGCTTCAGGGCTGGTTTTATCCCCCTGGGTGCCGCCGCAGCCGCGTGCAGTTCGAATCTTTCCAATCAGGACTATCACTGGCCGCAGTTTGAAAGCGAAGGGATTGCGTCAGCCGAGCCACGACAAGAAAGGGAAGGCTACTCAGCGGCGCCGTCTCCAGGGTCTACTTGCTGCATGTCTTTTTCGGGCCGGTCGTCCCAGGCATGATTTGGTGCGGCCGTCTCGATGGGAAAAGGAGAGTAGACTCGGCGGCGCTGTGTGCCGCCAAGTCGCGGCACGTCTGCCGCGAGCTGTTTGACCGAGGCGCGAATCTGGCCCACCGTCGGCGTGTCGCCAGGTGCAGCAAATTTGTGTCGGGCGCTCTGGTTAACCGCACACACACGCACACAAAAATTAGTGATTAAGGTCAGACCCGTGGGGGTTTTGACCGTGCTGTTAACGGAAATAGACACAACGACGCGTAGCGCCCCTGTCCTGTCCCTTTCTCGCGGCGGGACTTCCCTCTTTGGCTTTTCGCGCGGTAGCCGGTTTTCGTCTTTCTGTTTATCTGTTACATTGCGGGCTGGCGGGGGTTGCGAGGGGTACGGTTGCGCAATGTTCGCAGAATGCGGAACAGTGGCGGCAGCGTCTCTTTCCAGCTGGTTTTAAAGACGATAGCCTTTCTTTGGTCACTTGAGCGCGACAATGTTGGCCTGGCAGTCGTTCTGTCTGTGTCTGTCATAAAGATAATTTATTATTGCAACTTAATATCACGCCCCGCTGTATACATGGGAGCTACTGGGGTCACCGTTAAGTAGCTTTATGTACATAATGTGCCCTCTCTACAACTGGCCAACTGACCCGCGATTCAGCCGCTCGGCCAAAAGTTAAAAGAATCCTTAATCGAGGGCTTCATATTGGCAAAATATTCCCTCGCTACTAAAGCTGGTACCATGCTTCCTATTTATCAGCTTTGTTCAACAAAAATAAAACAGGGATATTTGAACCCAGACATAAATACGAAAGTGATATGAAAGTGAAAGTCTCAGGCTACAACCCCGCGCGCTTCGAAGACACATGGAGTCTCGGGAGTTCTTATTTACAGACATGAATTATGAACGGAACCGTAGCCATACAAGCTTGGCTAACAGCCGTAAGCTTTCTGATGCTACGGGCGTCGACAGTGCATTATTTATATGTACAATGGAGCACACAACGACTAAACGTTGCCGCGCTTTCGGGCTATTACGGGAACTGTACGTCATGAAACTAAGAAAAATGAATAAACACCAGAGCACGGAGTCAGAAATGCATCTGAAGGGCGATTTTTTTCCCTCTTCGCTGAGCCGCCTCGTTGGCGCGCCGGCACCGGGAGCGCGAGCGTGAAAGTACAAAGAAAGAGTGTGCAACCGGTGGTACAAGGCGGCGAAAAATCCGCTTTTTTGTTTGTTTGTTTTGCTGACCTCGGTTAACCCACGCCATCGACCAATGAGAGGCATCCCATTGCCTGTTGCCCTCAGCTCCTTTCCTGGCACCGTGATAGCATCCCTGGAGAGAAAGAAAGAAGCGACGCGTCACCCTGACGCCTTTCCCTGCGTCCCGAACACACAACGGACCGAGTCCGCCGTCCAATCGGTCACGTGATGAGACGTCACGGTCCGCCGCGGTCCGATCCTAAGCAGAGCGCATCCACACGGCGGGCCGGCTGAGCGGACTGCTAATGGCCGACCGTCTCAACTCACAAGCCAGAAGGGTGAACACAGGCGCCGTTTGGCCGCGACAACATGTTGTAAAGCACGAGCCTGCACGAAACCTTTCATCCCCACAATAACGGCCACCCGCATGCAAGCCGGGCGGGCGTGCTCACGCAGCCGCCGCCGACGTTCGCATGAAGGCGACACGACGAGCGGCGACGGCGGGGCGATCCGGGCTGCATACTGCTCGTCACCGCTCGCTGGAACCGAACTCTTCCCTAAATTGAGGTCCACATCCGTGAAACAAAGTGATAACCATAGCTAACATCGCACTAGTAAGAGTCAGGACTCGCAAGAAAAAGCGCGAATGAAGTATGCGTCGCGATTGCAAGCCTAGCCCGTCGCTTATCCAAGCGCGGGTGATTGACAGGCTCCTTCGAGCGCTTCGAAACAGCCGCGCTGCCCGCGCTATTCTCTATTTGCGCAACTGGATGCGGCTCCGCCCACGCGACGCGGCCGCTGTTATGATGTCGTGGTCCGCCGTCGAGACTGCGGGCCGAAAAGCCTCGGCGAATATTTGGACCGGGAAGGCCGCGGTCCTGCGCGGTCCAACGGCGGCGCGTGAACTGGTGACGTCTTATCACAGGATGCGCGGACCACGGTCCAAATAATCGTTTTGGTCCGCCGTGTAGATCGGCGAACACGCAAGCCTTAGCCAAGAGGTAAACACATCAGCGAGGGAGTACTTGTGGCGGTTGCGCCGTGAAACTTGCAACTTCGCGCTGCGTAGCGCGAGGTATTGCAGTGTCGTCCGTTCCTCTTTCGCCCGTTCCTCTTTCGTGCTGTCCCGGCGCCGGTCCACGCAACCAACGACATCGCATCCGGATTTTTAGATATGGCCCCGACAAGCGAGCAAGACGCACGGCGCCCGAAATGCACCATACGTGCCGAACGACCGCACACCAATTATAGTGGAGTGTCCTAGATAAAACGAGGCGCACAGCGCACGAAACGCACCAGAGGTGACGAACGACATCCAACTTGAACCAGTCGAGCTGACCACGGCGAACGAAATGCACAGCGCATGGAACGCCGCCAAGCCAGCACACACAGAAGAAACTGCTATTCGCGACATCCTCCGCTCGTGCTGCTGCTATCCCGACTTGGCCAGCGAATGTTACAACCTCAGAAATCACATGGCCACAAGCAACAAAAGACCCAGCGCACGCGGTTCAACCCTACCGGAACGCACGAGCTCTCCGACACCCGCTGCTTCAGCCTGAGTCCAGCGGACGAACGACATCACACTCGTGCAGGTAGGTCCGTCGACGAGCAACGACACGGCCAGCACATGCGGCATGTCCGAGCCAGAACGAACAAGATCTACGGCATCCGCGCTCCGACCGAGACTCACACGATAAACACTATTTCGTACAAGAGGACGCAACCGCGAGCAAGCGGACTCGGGACGAACGGAGCCTGCTTGTATGGGAGAGATAGCGATTATAGCATTCTCGAAACAACGGGCAAAAGACGAGGGCTTGAGCGACGACACGGACACAACAAAAACGACAACGAATGAACCCGATCCAGACGAAGGCATCGAATGCCCTAACAATGAAGTCACGCTTGCGACGCCAAGGAATGTGGGACCGAACGGACGGCACGAACTACCCCCGCTTCCCCACAACAACGGTTCCACTTCCGAAACAACCACGGCAACTGCGAGCACGGAGCCGCAAAGACTTTGACCGATCAGCCATGCCACCCTACGAATACGCCACGCTACCGCACACTAAACGAAAAGCCAATCGGCTCCCGCATCATACGCAACGCACACGTCAATTCAAGCAACGTCCCCAACACGCCGAACTATGCCATCCCTACACAGCGCAGCTCGCCACCGGACGTCTACGCCCCCACATGCATCAAGCACGCGACGAGTTACACGAACACAATCGCCGACGGAAGCGGCGCGACTAATGCAACGCCGTAAACACTGTCAAGTTCAGCTTTGACGAAGTGAATCCCACGGCACACACAATAAAAGAAAGCCGATTTGAAATTCACCGAAGCTCAATGAGACGAACACCCTCCTAATGAAGTTTCTTGTATCCGGAACAATGAAAAACAAACGCCAGCATCGAGCATCTGTGAATAAGCGGACAGTGATCTCGATACGAACGGACCTTAATCTACAGAAACGCTTCATTGTGCCTGGGGGAAGGCACAATTCTGGTTTGGAGCACGATTAGGAGAGTATCAGCGCGCCTGGAAACGAAAACGGACGACAAAAGCTGCCACCCGAAGACACGCAGAAAACAGCAGTTTACGGCCACCGCCGCATTGACAAGCCCCGAGCTCCCCTGAGCCCGATCCTGTATTTTTCTTATCAATTAAACATTTTATTTTTTTCTATTTAGTCTTTCATTCGAGATATGACCTAGCTAACAGTGCAGATAAGTTGATTATTCGTGAGTAATACAAATTAAGTACTCATGAGTACAGATTGAGTACTATGAGTGCATAATGAGTAGTACTCAAGATTGCAGAATGAGTAGTACTCGTGATTGCAGAATGAGTAGTACTCATGATTGCAGAATGAGTAGTACTCATGATTGCAGAATGAGTAGTACTCATGAGTACAGAAGATTGAGTACTCATGAGTACTGGGTGAGTACTCATGAGTACAGATTGAGTACGAATACTCGTGAGGACAAATGAGTTTGAGTACAAGTGAGTATGATTACAAATGAGTATTTGATGAGTGAGTACGAGTGATTTTGTGAACAGACCAGCTTTTTGAGTCTGAGTTTGATTGAGTACAGCGTGAATGAAAAAATTGTGATTGAGTTTGAGTGAGTTCTTTCTGTTTTGCCGACCTATGCTCATGAGTACAGATTGAGTACGAATACTCGTGAGGACAAATGAGTTTGAGTACAAGTGAGTATGATTACAAATGAGTATTTGATGAGTGAGTACGAGTGATTTTGTGAACAGACCAGCTTTTTGAGTCTGAGTTTGATTGAGTACAGCGTGAATGAAAAAAATTGTGATTGAGTTTGAGTGAGTTCTTTCGGTTTTGCCGAGCTATGGCCACAACAAACTCGCAAC
Source organism: Haemaphysalis longicornis (assembly GCF_048455015.1). Classification (NCBI taxonomy): domain Eukaryota; kingdom Metazoa; phylum Arthropoda; class Arachnida; order Ixodida; family Ixodidae; genus Haemaphysalis; species Haemaphysalis longicornis. The sequence goes on along the minus strand of NW_027526407.1, from coordinate 111,758,358 downwards.
CTGCCACATTGTTTTTGTTTGGACAAACGCATGATGGCGCAAAACCGTTTTGTCACTCTTTTGATGTATGATTTGTAGGAACATCAAACAACCACCAGGGTGACCATTTGCGGCGACGTCCCTCCTCCACTACCGCTCTAAAACTCCTAGAAACTCCCTCTACTTGGCTCGTTCTTGTACAGTAAAATTATTGAGACGGTGTAGACGCGGTTATAATTAGATGTATTTACGCTATTTACAAAAGGGGAAAATGAGATACACAGCAGATGACCGTTCTAGTCTTGCTGGGCGCCACACCGATCGTCGTCTTTCTCGTCCTCCACGATTCGACTCATGGCGTGCAGGGAGATTTCTCTCCATAGCAGTGGCTTCACCACTTCGCTAAGGAAGGCTACACCGTAACATAACCCCCGGCGGCGGAAACGCCGTCCCGGCGTGTTCTATGAAGGAGCCGACAACGTAGAGGTGTAAGGATTGAGCCGAGCGACATGGGCAATGTCTGTCGTAGCGACGGAAGAGGAAGGCTGAATCGGGGTGATCTCGCACGTCACGTTTGTTACCCGGCGTAACACCTTGTAAGGGCCGGTGTAGCGTGAAAGTAGTTTTGATGATAGACCCACGTGGCGGCGAAGAGACCACAGAAGGACGAGGAATCCTGGGGCATAGTCTGCGTGACGGTGGCGCTTGTCGTAAGCAGCCTTTTGGTGAGCTTGGGACTGGTTATTGCGGGCACGGGCAATCTGTCGGGCGTAGTCAGCACGGGCGATGGCATCGGTCGCGTATTCTGTCACAGAAACGTTGGACGAAGGAAGTAAGGTATCCAGCGGGAAGGAAGGTTCCCTTCCGTAGAAAAGGAAAAATGGGGAATATGTAGCGGTGTCATGCCGTGACGAGTTGTAAGCAAATGTCACAAACGGTAACATTACATCCCAGTCGCGATGGTCCGGTGAAACATACATGGCTATCATGTTGATAATCGTATGCTTAAGGCGTTCATTGAGCCCATTCGTTTGAGGATGATACGCAGTAGAGAACTTGTGCTTAGTGCCGCACGAACGCAGGATGTCTTCGATAACTTGGGCTAAAAAGGACCGCCCTCTATCGGTGAAAAGTTTGTGAGGGGCTCCATGGTGTAGAATGACGTCATGTAAAAGGAAGTCCGCCACTTCGGTAGCACAGGAGGTTGGAAAGGCCCTGGTGATTGCAAAGCGAGTTGCATAGTCGATGGCAACGGCAACCCACTTGTTTCCAAGAGTGGAAGTAGGAAAAGGTCCGAGCAAATCTAGGCCGACACGGTAAAAGGGTTCAATAGGGACGTAGATGGGCTGCAGGAGGCCGGCGGGGGCCACGGTAGGGGTCTTCCGTCGTTAGCAGGGATCACATGATGTTACACAGCGCTTCACCGATCGGTACATCTTCGGCCAGAAGAACCGGCGGCGAAGGCGGTCGTAGGCCCGCGCGATGCCTAGGTGGCCTGCAGTTGGTTTGTCATGAAGTTGCTGAAGGACGGACAGTCGCAAGTGTTCAGGAACGACGAGCAAAAGATCGGGGCCATCTGTACGAAGATTTCGACGGTATAAAGTCCCGTCCTTGAGGAGATAGTGACGAAGGAAAGCATCCTGCTGGGGAGATTGTAGGCGTTCGATGATGTGCCGCAAGCATTCATCGCGTCGTTGTTCGACCCCGATGTTGAGCAGGCATGAGATAGAACAGACTTGGTCTTCAATATCATTTCCATCTGGGCTGTCGACGGGATAGCGCGACAAAGAGTCGGCGTCCTGGTGTAACCATCCGGACTTATGGACAACAGTAAATGAGTATTCTTGAAGTCGGAGAGCCCAGCAGCCAAGCCTTTCAGTGGGGTCATTCAATGATGAGAGCCAGCAAAGGGCGTGGTGGTCTGTGACCACTGAGAAGGGCCGTCCATAAAGATACGGTCGAAAATTGGTGACTGCCCATACCAGTGCCAAGCACTCACGTTCAGTAATGGAGTAGTTCCGTTCGGCTGGGGACAAGAGACAGCTTGCATAAGCGATCACGCGATCTTGGCCATGTTGGCCTTGCGCCAGAACCACTCCAATCTCATGGCCGCTCGCATCCGTGCGAAGTTCTGTAGGCGCGGAAACATCAAAATAACCAAGGATGGAAGTGTTGCCAGTCGAGTTTTTAAGCTCCACAAGGCACGTTCTTGATCAGGCTCCCAGGTAAAAGGCACATTCTTCTTAAGAAGCTGTGTCAAAGGGCGTGCGATGTCGGCAAAACCTTGAATAAAGCGTCGAAAGTATGAGCATAACCCAAGAAGGCTGCGTACGTCTTTGGAACAAGTAGGGACAGGAAAGCTTTCAACTGCCTTGAGCTTTTCGGGGTCAGGTTGTACGCCCCGCGCGTCGACACGATGGCCGAGGATTGTAATTTTCTTGAGTCCGAAGTGGCACTTGGAGGCGTTTAGCTGGAGACCGGCTTTGCGGAAAACGGCAAGGATGGCCGATAGACGGGAAAGATGAGTCGCAAAAGTAGGGGAGAAAACGATCACATTGTCAAGGTAGCAAAGGCAGGTGGACCACTTGAAGCTGTGAAGGAGTGAGTCCATCATGCGCTCGAATGTCGCTGGCGCATTGCAAAGGCCGAACGGCATGACCTTGAACTGGTAAAGTCTGTCCGGTGTAGTGAAAGCAGTTTTTTCTCTGTCCATGTCGTCGACGGCGATTTGCCAGTAGCCTGAGCGAAGGTCGATAGAGGAGAAGTACTTGGCTCCGTGGAGACAGTCGAGGGCATCGTCTACTCGGGGTAATGGATAAACGTCTTTCTTAGTAATGTTGTTGAGATAACGATTGTCGACACAAAATCTCCAGGTGTAGTCTTTATTCTTGCCCAGGACCACTAGCGATGCCCAAGGGCTGGACGAAGGCTCGATGATGTCTTTTTGAAGCATCTTATCGAACTCCTTTTGAATGACCTGGCGTTCAGCGGCGGAAACACGATATAGCCGCCGATGGAGAGGGCTCGCTTCGCCATTGTTTATTCGGTGTTTCACCAAGATTGTTCGACCTAAAGGGCGGTCGTCGAGGTCAAAAATGTCTCCAAAGGAGCTTAAAAGGGCCCAAAGGTCGTTAATTTGCTCTGGTGTTAGATCAGGGCCAATCATGTTAACAAATTCATCACATTTGACCTCGCGGTTGAGCGTATTATTTAGAAAATTGGAATGCCCTTAAGTTGTTAAGCTCAGAATGTGGCAGTCTTGAAGGAAACGCAAGTTCGCCAAGGACATTCCTTCGTAGACGACTTGTGGGGAAGAACCAAAATTCAAAAGTGGAAGGGTGGAGTGATTGTTGGTGACTGTAATGAGGGAATGAGGAAGAGTCACCTGTCGGAGCAGCAGAAAGTCAGTGATCGGGGAAAGGACGTGCGAACCATCGGGTACGGCAGGAGTAGAAAACAAATTGACGTATTTGACAGTTTTTGGTGGCAAGCGGGTGAACTTCACCCACCGAAGGCGACATTCTACTTCATCAGTGATATGGGGAGAAACTGGCAGTCCAAGTCGAACTTCACCCGTGGAGCAGTCGATGAGCGCAGAAGTTTCTGTAAGGAAGTCGAGTCCAAGGATGACATCGTGAGGGCAGTGCGGTAGGACATGAAACAATACAGGGATGTGGTGATTTGCGATGGTGACACGAGCGGTGCACGTGCCAAGAATGGGTGGCGTGCCCCCATCGGCGACTCGCCCTACACAGGAAGGGAAGCAGTGCGACCTTTTTTGAGCCGTCGGCAAAGGTCCTAACTTATTCAGACATTTGCGCACCAGTGTCCAGTAACGCCTGAATACATGCACCATCGACAGTGATCTCCAGAATGTTAGGACGGGGCGAAACAGTCAGAAGAGGATTTTCGGGCCGAGTCGTCAATGCAGCGTCACCTCTAAGCGCTGCATCGTCTAGTTTTCCGGAATGGGGCGTCCAGGATAGGGAGGAGAAGAGAAACGGCGGGGCTGGGGAGACGGCGATAGGCAACGGCGAGGGGACGGTTAGCGACTGTGGCGGCCAATAGGTTGTTCGACAGGCGAGCGGGAATCCAGGGCTTCCTGGGTTCGGCGAGGGACAAAAGGTCGGGTCGTCATTGGGTGTTGGTAGCTATAAAACCCGGAACGGGGTCGTGGTGGCCAGCGGCTTGGACAGTAGCGAGAAACATGACCGACGCGGTGAGAGGCGAAGCAAATTGGTTTGTCTTCAGGTGTACGCCATTTATCCAGGTTGCGATATCGAGGAAGCATGTACGGGGCACGGAGAGCAGTGGCGGGGGGGAGATCGTGGGTGCAAGGGCGACTTAGGGAGCACAACGAACAGAGGCTGCGATTATCAAGTTCCTGGCGTACTACGGTCTGGATCAGGGATAGCGTGGGTGTTACGTGGTCTGGTGAGGAAATGAGAGTTGGTGGAGCCATTGATTCCAGCTCTCGGCGCACAATGCGTACCACATTTTCGGGAGAAGAAGAGTCGCGCGGAGGAGGTGGTGAGCTCTCGCAGGACGAAGTGGCCGTTGTGTTAGGGAGCCTAGTGAAGTTTTGCACAAAGCGGCGGCATTTTGCTTCCTCGAAGCGTCGGCATTCAGCAAGGACTTCATCCACGGTCGGGCAGTTCTTGATAACAAGTAGGTTGAAGGCGTCATCGGCAATGCCTTTCGAGATATGGCCGATCTTGTCGGACTCAGACATTGTGGAGTCGACCTTGTCGCAAAGGAAAAGGACATCTTAAATGTACGCTAAATACGCCTCCTTGGCCGTCTGAGCACGCGTCGAAAGTTCTTCCTTGGCAGCGAGCTGACGTCCGAGGGCCTTCCCAAATACCCTCTTCAGCCTCTCTTTGCAGATATCCCAGCTAGTGAGCTCATGTTCAAAGGTATACCAAGTGAGGGCCGTCCCCTTGATATATAACACGAAGTTTGCCAAGATGAACGTGGGATCCCAGTTGTTATGGTGACTTACACGCTCATACATGGTGAGCCAGTCGTTGACGTCGGCGTCGCCGGTGCCGTAGAAAAATCCAGGATCCCGGGGGTGGGTCAACACAATCGACGGTGGTATGGTCGGTTGATGGTGCTGCCCAGAGAGAGCTGGCGTCCGCTCCGAAGCTCCGTCGTCTCAAGGGATCGTTGTAGCACCCCCACCATAATGAGACGGGGTAGACGCGGTTAGAATGAGATGTTTTTACGCTATTTACAAAAGGGGAAAATGAGATACACAGCAGATGACCACTCTAGCTCTTGCTGGGCGCCACACCGATCGTCGTCTTTCTCGTCCTCCACGATTGGACTCATGGCGTGCAGGGGGATTTCTCTCCATAGCAGTGGCTTCACCACTTCGCTAAGGAAAGCTACACCGTAACAATATTTTTCTTCGTGTACCTCCCTTGAACCAGGGTTATATCATGTCTTATAGCTAGATAAGCAACCTTTGAAGGCTGCAGGCTTTAAGAAAGGCTAGGGGACACCACAGCCATGGGCTTCTTGTGGAAAACTCTCAACCTTTAGACTTGTTGTTACCATGTTATTGAGGTAAACATTCTGTTGTGTCCTTTCTTCATTCCTTTCAGTGTCGTCGCTTGCTCCGCTCAGGCCAGCCGCTGTTCCGTCCGAGGTCCTTCCTGGCATTTGCTTGAGGCCTTGTGAACCACTCCCGAACTCGTGCACGCCTTCATTTTGTAAACTTAATTGGGCAAGTGGTTCCACAGAGCATCTCCCGTCAAATTTCCCAAAAAAAGTGTCGCGTTTACGACGGCAGGCGACATCGGTCAGCATAATCTCTTCAACTTTCGCGAGAGATTTCCCACGACCAAACCACGCGAGCGGCACTGTGCTGTTACAGGCTGTCCCCGCAGGGGGCAAACACAGACTATGGTCGATTCCACCACACCGACTGTGCCCTCTCGACGAGATTGACGCACTGTTTGAACTACTCGCAAGACATTCACACGATTTGTCAACCCACGTACAAATATTTTGTGGCCACGCGCGCATTCAAGTAAAGTGTTCTCTTTCAAACGATTCGACTGGCCTTTCTTAGACTCATTGATTTTAAATCCTAACGCATGGCCCAAAAATACGCATACATAAGTGGCTATAAAGGTAATTGATATATACCGCATTTACTCGATTAACCACTTCCTTTTTTCACGATCGCCATGCCCAAAGTGACGGGGGTCTTTTATTTGAAACACCTAACTTACTGCCCTCCCCCTACCACTTTTTTTGGCAGCGTATCTCGACGAGACGGGCTCTGGGAATAATGATTATTTTGGCAAGCATTGAAAAGAAAAATATGTACAGACAGTTAACCACCACTTACGCCTGATACTCATCAGTCACCCTCTCACTATACCATTTGAGTTCATTGTGCCGCTTGGGCCACCGCTTTCAGTATCTCCCGGCAGGTCTTCTTCTGTTCTGTTCAAGTGGTTTTAATTGAAAACTTCATAAATTACTCAGCCACAACGCCCACTTAGGTTCGCTTATAAACGTGTAAAATCCAGCTTGCGATGGTTGCTCAAAAAGGGGGTGCTCAGATTCACATGCCAACTTTTTTTCCAATTTTCCTCCCTGAAAGTAGGGGAGGGTGTTTAGAATCGAGGGGGTGCTTAGAAACGCAAAAAATACGGTAATTTTAAATGATAAAAAGGCAAACATCGTTGTATATTCTATCTCTGGCCAACTCTACCCAGGTGCAGGTTTATAAATTGAGGCAAACACACTCCGCACACATCTTTCTTTAAATTACATTTAGAAATGTTTTGTGGGCTATAGTGCAGTGTCCCATTACTACGGTATACTGGGTTTTTACTTTAGCCATTCCGATTCCACATCTTCATAGAAGCTTTCAACTAGCTGGTCGTCATGGCTGGATGTTGGCGCGTAGCACTGTACCACCTTGAGCTTGTGCCTCTTATTAAGCCTAATCACAAGACCTGGCTACCCTTTCGTTAATGCTAGAGCATTCATCTATGTTTCCAGCCATGGTTTTCTTGACTAGAAATCCCACTCCCACTTCTCTTTCTGTCAGCTAGGCCACGGTAACAAAGCACGTGCCCATTTTTCCGCAACGTAAAGGATTCACCTGTCGTCCTAACCTCACTAAGCTTTATGACATTCCATTTAAAGCCCTCTAATTCTTCGAACAACAACTCGAGACTGGCCTCGCTAGATAAAGTTCTCCCGTTAAACGTTGTCAGGTTCAGATTGTGAGTATCAGTGTACGAGTTTATGGAAGAAAGAAATATTTTCCAGCTGTCAGTTTTCGCCTCTCGTCTAATTCGGCGGCCTTTGCGCGCTTGAAGGCAATGAGATTTTCAGTAGCTGTATACCTTCTGAGGACTGGCCAGGCTTTATTTTGGTGTTTGCGAGCTATCTTGCACGTCTCGTTCCACCAAGGCCTCCGTTTGTTGTTGTTTCTACCAGAGGTTTGGGGAATCGCGGAATGTACTGCCTCTATTATGTGTGCAGTAATTATATCTGTCGCTTCATCAATATCTAACTTTTCTTTTGAGGCTTACGATAGTTGGGACATCACCCTGAATTTTTCCAGTCGGCTTCCTCTTCACAAAATCGGTGTGTGTGTGTTAGAATTGTGGGGCTATCTATTCCGGTTAATGCAACAGGAAAATGGTCACTACCGTCGGGGTTTCGTGTTACACGCCACTCTACTAATGGAAAGAGAGTTGGGGAGCCTATTGCGAGATCGATCGCGGAGTAATTGTTGTTGGTTCTGTTGTAATAATTCGGCTGTTTTTTGTAAATAAGCAGTTGCCAGAAGAGAGCAAGAATTTTTCTGTAAGTCTTTCCCGTGTATCGGCACGTGCCGAACCCCAGAGTTGGTGATGAGCATTAAAATTACCCATCACTATGAAAGGCTGCGGGAGTTGGTCAACTAAAGTATTCAATTCATTAGCTTGGAGATTGTAATCTGGGGGTATATACAAAGAACAAACAGTATTAGCTTATTAAAGATAATCGCCCTCATGGCAACTGCTTCAAGCTTAGTTTGCAGGCTATTTGATGACAACCAATCGACTTTTGAGCGACTAAGGCAACACCTCCAGAGGAGTGAGTGCAGCCATCTCTATCCTTTTGAAAAACCGTGTACAGTGTCAGAAAGTGTGTGTGTTTTGCGTTCAGATGTTTTTCCTGCAGACAAATTACCTCTGGCTTGTGTTCTGACAATATTTCCTAACAGTCGCGAAGATTTTTCAACAGTCCCCTACAATTCCACTGTATAAGGTTTTGCAACATCGATTTTGTTTTTGGGAAGATTATGCTTGTTTGTTTACTGCAGGTTTGTTATTTATTGCGTGGTGGACCTGTTACTCTTGTAATTTGTTTTCTACGCTCAACTGAGAGGCGCCGCTCCCTCGACGGCTCTGGTGCTACCGGGGATGGAGTTACGTCCATTTCCTCAACGGGTGCCCCATGAGCAGCTGATGGGTCGGGCCACGGTGTAAGAATATTTGGTCAGGCTCTTTCGGGCGTGCTCCGAGAGGGTTGGTGTCTTTGTTGGCCGCACGCGCTGGAGGCGCAGAACGCGGCCCGGCAAACGTGCAGGGTGGAGCCGCCCCCCCCCCCCCCGAGTCTATGTCCCCCAACCTCTAAGGAACGCTGAGGAGGGGTGCATCAGACACCGGAGTGGCCGCACCATCTCCAGACGTCTTTGTCCCCACTGCTGCTGCAGTCACGGGCAGTGTGACGACGTTTTGGGCTGTCGAGGGCAGCACAGTGGGGGCGAGGATGGGACCAAGTCAGCACTGCTGTACTGGGTCGCCACCGACACCAGACGCGGCTCCGCCCCCGGCAAGCCGCGTTGCCATACCTAGGAGAAAACAGCATGTTTTCTCCACGCTTCCTGGTAAGAGATGTTTTGTGTCACTTTGAGATTGATTATTTCTTTTTCTGCTTTAGACTTTTCACATTTTCGGGAATACGCTGTGTGCGGTTGTTCACTGTTGGGACATTTCAGCTCATCAGACGTACAGTTTTCGGACGAGTGATCATGCGCTGTACACTTGGGGCACGCCAGACGTCCGCAGCTGGAGGTTGTACTGAGCCCATACCGTTGGTACTTGAAGCATCCGCGTGGGTTGGGGATGTATTGTCGAACTTCGCAATGCAAGAATCCTGCAGTGACTAACTGGGGAAGAGTTCTCCAATCAAAAGTTAGGATCACATGCTTCGTGTGTATTTCATTTCCATAACGCCTTATCATTATTCTCCTGACTGCTGTAGCCCCTTGGTCACACATGCCATCTAGGATGTCAGAATCGGTCTCTTTCAAGAATTCACGTTCAGAAATTACACCTTGAGAGCTGTTTAAGCTTAGGTGTGCAGTGACAGATACTTTGATATCATGCATCTCAGTCTGATTCAAGAGTTTATGGGATTGTTCTTTCGTTTGTGCTTCAACAAGAATGTCGCCTGATGTTAGCTTTTTCGCCTTGTAGTTTGCGTAACTTACACTCTCTATGAACTTACCTACTAAAAAGACTGATTTACTGGTGATTGGTGCATCTTTCTCAACGGACTGTATTACCAGGAAACAAGGGAAGTTGTCAGGTCTTGTAAACAATTGAGCAGAAAGTGGTGGGAAAGCGATTACTTCGGTGCGAGCCCTCTTTGAGGCTGGATCTTTTGGTTGGGGGAGTTTAGAATATACCATACGCTATTGTATAAAGCAGGGAACGGGGCACTTTCTTCTCGAGCCTTACCCGGTTAGCTAGAGAGGTCCCAGAGCTCTCTGCCTGGTAAACAGACAGGGAGCCTATCCGGCGCAGCTTGACCTGGACTCCGACGGCCACCGTTTGAGGTTTCTACCCTTCACCTTAAAACATATCGTCACGGTTGATCACAACTTATGTATGGGGGCTCGGGGTCCGAGGTGTCGCCAATAGCGTCACCAAGATTGCTCAAGGTGCCCCGTGCGGTGGTCTTTGACACCTCGGTTTAAATGGTGTTTGCTTTCGCGTGCCAAGGAGCTTGTATCAGTAGTGTCGTTTCTTTGCTTACCTCATGGTGAGCGTGACAATGGGGACGAAAGTGAGTATTCAAACCTTTTACTCTATGGTACCATAACATACAATAGCTAACTATGCATTAGGAAGACAATTCTTGTTAAAAAGGAACTTTTCAACGATCGTCGTTTGGACGTCTCCGGTTTTATTACAGTTTCATGACTTCATACTCTAAGTTCAGCCTTAGCACAAACGGTAATTTAACCTCGCAAGTTTTACAATCGCCAGTAGCATTACTAGATTGGCTGGGTTACAAGATCGTTTACATGAGTGGCTAGCCACAGCTACAAGTAACCAGTACTTTGTATGTCCCTTTGTCGTGCTTATACTCCTTAACAGGGACTTTCTGTATGATACATTAATCTCCCATACAAGGCAATCTTGCAGTGCAAACACACTGCAGAGAGGGCATCGGAACGCAAACACTTTTCCTAAGCGACATTATTAGCTAAATGCAACCACTGGGAATGTTGACATCGAACACGATGGTTACAGTATGACTGCTGCAGCTGCGCAGTAAACTGCAGACCTTATAATCTTGATTTCGGGACTCTACATAACGTCGCTGAACCGTTGAATCTTTGTTTGGCTAAACAATCCACCCCAGTTTCGGGGTATTCTGAGCAGCTCACACGACCATCCCCCAATCCGTTTACAAATGCAACTGGGCCTTAGAACGCACACTTGCTTTCGTTGCTTCTGGAAAACCAACGGCTGCATACAGTGCCACACAACACTCTCTTCGCTGAACTTACCAGCGTTTACTAGCCACGGTGGTTCAGTGGCTAAGGCGTTTTACTGCTAAATCTAAGGTCACGGGTTCGATTCGCGGCCTCAGCGGCCGCTTTGCTGTTGGAGGCGAAAAGCGAAATCGCCTGTGTGTTCCATATTTTGGCGCACGTAATAAAAATCCACAGGTGGTCAAAATTATGCTGGAGCCCCCCACTACGGCGCTCGTCATCGCCTGTGTAGCGTGGGTGTGTTATACATTGTACTCATTCAATCAACTTCCCAAAGTCTAATCTAGGAGGAGCGCTCTGCGGCAAGTGTCTTTTTGATAAACGGCTGCATTGAGCATATACTGATTGTTGGTTTTCCTCTTATTTGAGATGTTTTTTTTTTATTTATCTGTTCTGTTCCATGTTTCTACTCTACGCTGCTTAGAACGTGAACACCTCATATTGTAGTTTATTTCAGGGGAGCGGAAGCTAGCCACTTTCCTCATACAGTTTTTTTCTTCTTGTCTCCCTTGTGTCAAAGGAGGCAAAATAAAGGAAATAATATATGAGCACACGCAAGTGAATTGGTAAGGAAAGAAACGAAAATCACTGGTTCTTTGAATGATACTTTACTTAAAGTGGCCGTTGAAAATTCATAAAAGTGTGCGTTGATCTTAAGATTTTTCTGCTTCCACTATGCACTTCGCATTAAAACCGGTGTAACGTTATAATGAGTAAAACTTTGAATCCCGTACGTATTGGAAAACACAGTTACATTCCACACGCTGAGTAGCCTACTCATATCCATGGCCCATTTTAGCGTTGTTCATGGCCAAGCCAAGCACTCGTGTTTTTCTTCGTCAAACACTTTATTCTCAGCTGATGTTTGACAGTGGTAACAAATGAACACAATGCTTTTAATAAAATCGTCCGTGATTCTGCTCCTCCAATCGCAAACGCTGTGTTTGAGCAATTCGCCAAATCTTTCACATGCGTCCGGCAAGCAGCAGCTTCTCAAGGGCCAGGATGGGAGCTTCGAACAGCACACTGACGACAAGAGCACACGCGTAGGCCAGAACCAAATTTCCCACGTAGAAGTAATACTGAAAGGGCGACAAAACATCCGTAATTAGCAAGGTTTGTTCTTGTTATATCCCTCGTTTTGGCTTAAAATGTTGGCTTTTGTTGTCTGTAGCTTTTCTTCGAGAATTATACCTGCGTGTGCACTGTAAAGAACTAGCTGACGCTTTAAAGACAGTAGTTCGGTATTGGGACAACGCAAAAACATTACGCGCGGTAATAACGACCACCCCGACATTTCAAAAATCTCCAATCAACGCTAATTGCACCCTGTAGAAGTGTAACTCTGAGGACTGCTCGTGTTCGACTTCTAAACTCAACTGAGGTATGGTGTTTCGATCAATACATTGTCGAGCAGATCATATTGAATTCCGAACCTAATTGTCCAAGACAATGTGCTCTCCCCCAACCCGGCTTCCTAGACGGGAAGCTTCTCTTAAATCATCTGCACACAAGCATTACAACAGGTGCACTGTAAAGTAGATGGGGGCCATAAACAACAAACAAGACCAAAAGAAAACTGTAGATTGAACTCGACTGTACCAACGCTCTCATCCAAGAAATGGCGTAATGCTGTAGGTGTATACGCCCATAAAGAATTAAAATCAAAAGTTTTCTGAAATGAGGTGTTATGCCATTCTGCCATAGGTGCGGGGAACTATTGCTCTTTCAAGTTTTGAACCAAAATATTCATCGAAAAACAGTACTATGGATATTGTTGACGTGCGCGTTTAGTAAGGGACAAATATTGTTAGGACTGATCGAAAAACAGCAATCACATTATATTTGACGTACATTTTCTGTTAGGGGACATTTATTTTTAGAACTGAGCGTGAACTCAATCTTGAGATATTTGAGTTACTGTATATTGTGACGGCATCCTGTACATCCCTTCGAACCCTACAACCCCCTATGCACACACTGCGACCAACGCGATACTCTATCACATTGTCTTGGTGTACCAGAGAAAACGTCCTAAATTTAAATTCACACTTGTACCTACCAGCAATGGGAGAGGGGACGTACCGGCTCGGCCTTAAATAGGAAGCAATGACTCAGCGAAAGTGCGAGAGGACGGGTAGAACTAACGAATTCCTGCACTAAGCACCCCGTCCACCTATTATCTCTTCGGGTAAATAACGTCTTCCTAAAGAGAGCCTTTCCATGTCTCACTGATATAAACCCTTCCGTCACCAAAACACCCTTCAGGAAACCCAAATTTTCACAGTGACCCGCCGCGGTGGCTCAGTGGCTAAGGCGTTGCGCTGCTGAGCACGAGGTCGCGGGTTCGATTCCCGGCCGCGGCGGCCGCTTTTCTGATGGAGGCGAAAAGCAAAAACGCCCGTGTGTACGCGATTTCGGCGCACGATAAAGATCCCCAGGTGGTCAAAATTAATCCGGAGCCCTCCACTACGGCACGCCTCATCGCCTGCGTTGCGTCGGCGCGTTAAACCCCAGAATCTATCAATCAATCAAATCAAATCAATCAAATTTTCACAGTGGGTTTCACAAACTATGTTGTTATGCCAACGCACTTCAAGCGCCTCAAGAAAAAACAGGCTTCACTAGGTTGGAACTAAATCTGCCACGGCGCCATTCCGACACCGTCGAAGCAGCTCCGCGTTTTAATCATATTTATCTTGGGAAAGAAGCTTCACTTTTTTTCTCCTCCTTCTCCACTTCTGGGATCGGTCAGTAGCGGTAGGTCTACTGAGAATTTTTCGTCTTGCACCATTAAAACTTTTGCATTTCATGCCGAAAGCACAGCTCCCCGAAAAGCCTAAAATATTCCCAAGTGACTAAAAACATAGAACTATAAACTTACCACGAGGCTGGCGGAAAGGTCGAAACTGTGCTGCCGTGAAGCATAGAAGATAGTGATGGGAATCGTGTGGAACAGGTACGCGGCGAACGTGAGCCGGCTTAGTGGAACCAGCGCCTTCAGTGACAGAAGAGTGGTTACAAAGCCTGCGCGGAATCGACATTGCATAATGAACTTCCTACATTGCTACATATGCATATTGTTACGAACAAGCGGACAATCCCCGATGTCCAACCATAGGCGAAGACGAGGAAGTGGCTGACGAGCAGCCGGTGTGAGCTAGGTGATAGCCGCCATGTAAATACTGTCAAATACATCATCCGCATCTCATGGTTCATGTCCTGTGCCACGTAACAATATGGTGTCACCCATACGATTCCCCTACAGCGTTAGAAAAACCGTCGCTAAGAATAAGACGAAAGTACAATAAAAACGATGAGCAAGGGAGCTGCTTGTCGACCATGTGTGTCATTTTCATCGTCGTATCCTATGCTGTGTTCTATGCAAAGTCTTTTTGTAAGCGCGAACCAACTATACCGGCTTAACACTGTAGTACTCCTATAGGGGTTGCCTGTTGTGTTTAGATCATTCAAGGGCGTGAAGATCAACCACATCACTCATTTCGATAAGATAATGAAAAAGGTGGCACCCGACCTACGTGGCTACGCATTCATGTTTGCTACGTGAAATAAACGGCCCTAACGATGTTCTGTTGCTGCAGAAAGACCTTAACGTGGTGTCTAACTGGTGCTCGCCGTGGCAAATGACCCTAAATTTGAGTAAATGTAAAGTAATGCGCTTTTATCGCCGTGAATCCTCTTGCCGCTCTTCCTACAGTATTAACAATTTTCTTTTACAATCGGTAACGTCGTATAAATACCTTGGCGTCATTCTGACATCAAACTTGTCATGGAATATGCACGTCACTACTATCACGGCTAGCGCTAACCGCATGCTTGGGTATATCAAAAGACAATTTTCAAAAAAAATCCCGTCATCTGCACGAAGTGAATGATGATGAGAGGGGCGAAGCTAAAATGCTTATCGGTGAAACCGTGAAACATTGTTATAGGTCTTCTTGACGGCGCGCACCATCTGAATGATTGAAGGACATAAAGCGCGTTCGTAGCCATGTTCGCCTCTCGGTTTGTAGCACAGTGGGAATTGCGCTACCTACTTCCCATCGTGGTCACAGAGTCACGGGATCGAAACCAGGCGCCACCCCGTCAATTCCACCACTCCTCGCTTGCAAAGCTTGACACTTCACACCGCTACATTGACGAGCCCGTCGACGACGTCGATGTTTGTGGTGATTATGTAGGGCTTGTTTGGGACGGTGAGAATCTCCATGGGTAAGTTGGCGAATTCGGTGTGTGACGTTTTAGCCACCTTGGCCGTCGCCTTCTGCAGAGGTTCTTGTGTCGCGTACCCCCGGTACGCGTCTTGAGCTCGCAGGCGACGAACGACAACCTCTTCTTCTTCCTCTCCTCCTTCTTGAGTAGCAACGAACGCGTTGAACGTTTTGACCTCCTCGACCAATCCTCAGTGGCTAAGGCGTTGCGCTGCTGAGCACGAGGTCGCGGGTTCGATTCCCGGCCGCGGCGGCCGCTTTTCTGATGGAGGCGAAAAGCAAAAACGCCCGTGTGTACGAGATTGCGGCGCACGATAAAGATCCCCAGGTGGTCAAAATTAATCCGGAGCCCTCCACTACGGCGCGCCTCATCGCCTGCGTTGCGTCGGCGCGTTAAACCCTACAATCAATCAATCAATCAATCCTCGACCAATCTTTGGTTGGCCAATCCCTGGGGGATCCTGCCACAATCATCTTCGTGGTGCCATGCCGTCTACAGCAGCAACGAGGGACGGGACAGGGTCCGAGCAAGAGGAGCTTCGCCCCTAAAACTTATGCATCCATTAAACTTCTTTTGTATACGTCACTAATCCGTACCAAACTCGAATACGCTGCTTCAGTTTGGGACCCTTTTTTCTAAATCACTCAGCGACACCCTTGAAGCAGGGCGAAACCGCGCAGCCCGTTTTGTTCTTTCGAACTACGACCGGTCTTTCAGCGTAACTTTCATGAAAAACTCCTTATCACTTCCGCCCCTTTCATTGCGCAGAAATATTTCGCGCATTTACCTTTCCTTTAAAATGTATGAGGTTATTACTTCATATAAGAACGCATTATTCACGCAAACAAGTTATATCTCACCCCGCATAGAACATTTGCGAAAAGTTGGCGTGCCTCAATGTCGTACTGCTTCCTACTTCAATTTATTCATCCCTAAAACATCAGCGGAGTGGAACCAGCTGCCGTCTTCCTTGATGCTTGTAACAAAAGTTGAACAGTTTAAGAAGCATCTCACTGACTTCTACGTGCCGCGCTAAGTTTCAAATTTTCGGCCTTGTGTTTCGTTCGAAATATTTTGTATTTCGTTAGGTTTTTTTATTGAAGTCAATTGTTATTTGTACCAAAGTTCTAAATTTTACACGTGCAAATCAATATGCCGTAAACGTTTTTTTTCTCTTACTCTTGTTGCACAAATCGGTTGTATATTTGTGCCAACGTTCTTTTGCAATTCATCGCGAATGTTTCCCTGCTTTTTGTATTTTTATTTATTTATTAGTTTTTTACCACTCCCCTAAATAATACCCAATGGGCCCTGAGGGTATCTGTAATAAATAAATAAATGTATGCATATTTACATATTCATGTAAGTATATTTCCAAATATTTCATGTATTATTACACATGGCTTTTTCTCGAGAAACAAATACGGTGCAAGGATATGCGTGCACGTTTCCGTCTTTTGTCTTCGGAGAAGAGCCCGCAATATTACCTACGATCCGAAGTTTGGACACAATTGCTCTAGGAATGCAGGTGCCCGCGAGTGAGCCAGGGGCATAATTACTTTCGTCAATGACTACAGCAGTGCCATTAGCCTCAAAAAGCCAAACGGAAAGGCAAATGTTTCATCCACCGCGCATATTTCGTTAGTGAGCCCTTGAATGGCTTTTGCGATGAAACCACATTACATACACTAGGCACACTTCGTGCAGGTATCTGGGGCGGTGACAACCACTTCCTACGTGAAATAAAGCGGTGATTTCGGTTAGTTGGTGCATGATCCGATCATTAAAAAAAGCGCTACTAAACAGCACAAGGAAAGAAAGCAAGCAGCGCCCTGTATTGTAATTTTCCTGTTTAGTAGGACTGTTTTGAATCATCGTGTTCCTACATGAAATCTTGTGAAACGGTACAAGACTGCAGCGAAATTCGCATGCCAAATGCGGCTAAGTTGCGCATATACAGGGTGTCCCAGCTGTCATGCACCAAGATTTAAAGAAAGAGCAATGGCGTATCTCGAAGAAAACCTAGTGCGTAATGTTTGCAGTACTGTGGAGGAACGGAGAGTATTTTTTTCGTTAATGAGACTTTACTAATTAATTTTAATTAATTATCTAACTCTAGAATTACTGTCCTAATCACTGCAGTGTCACTGAGGCATTTGTAGGTACCCACGAGCGGCATCTAACTACGGTATTTTCAGCGACAAGCTAATTGCGTACTCCTTTATTCTGACCGATAAAGAAAACCCGCGAAATATTAAAAATACCACGTGACGGCGCTTCCGTGATGCAGCTGAAACGTCATTACCGCATTATTCGCGAATATCAGGTCACATTACAGAATGAGAATTGGCAGAATTTCTGTCAAGATCTTGGACATGAATCTGGTCTCTCGCGTCTTTGGGGCGTCTTCCGTTCCGTGAACGGCCGTGCAAAGGTGCGTCTGCCGATCCTGGATGAGATGTCCCTTCAAATAGGATACACACAAGTAGAAGATGCCATCATTCACGCGTTGTTCCCTCACGCCGTTACAGGTCCTTCAACCCTCCCACCTTTACCGACATTGATCACCCCCTGCCGGAACTCGACTCCCCTTTCACCTTGGGTGAACCACAAGTAGCCATTTCTCAAGGCAAGCCCAAATCTGCTCCTGGTCACGATAAAGTTCAATTGCAAGACCTCCGGAACCTTCCCTCGCACGGCCTGGATGCTCTACTACATCTGGCCAGCCACTCCTGGCACTCAGGCGAGATACCTGACTCTCTAAAGATAACTGTCATTCATCCAATACCCAAACCCGGTAAAGATCCTCGTCATCTTCAGAATCTTCATCCCATCGCTCTTACCCCTGCAATATTGTTACGAGACATCACCATCAAGTCGGGATCATCATCAAGGAGGGAAGAAGAAGACGCTGAGAGGGACGCGCGTGAAGTTCGGCCCCTTGCTTGGACGGCGCTTAGTCAGTCTTTCTGTGCCTTCTGTAGATACCAGACTACCGCGTATCATTTGGTGGAGAGTGCTGTTTCGGCCTCGTCCTGCTCTACTTACCCCTTCCCTGGGCTGTGAAACCTGGACACCGCTAGCTCACAGGTCCTGATCACGGATCTTCGAAGCGAAAGTCATCTTCAAGGCGCCACCATGGCACCACCTTCTGCACCCCCCAGTGCCGCTACGCCGCTTGTCATCGTGAGCCACCCCCGAGACACAGGTTTCTTCTACGGCACCAACGATGTCGACGTGGAGGACTGGGTCAGTCTCTACGAGCGTCTGAGTGCCCACAATCACTGGGATCCCACCCTTATGCTGGCTAACCTTTCGTTCCACCTGAAAGGTGCAGCTGAGACGTGGTACAATACCGACGGAGCACCTCTTACTAGTTGGGACAGCTGCAAGGCAGAGATAATTAAGCTCTTTGGCAAGTCATCTGGTCGCCAGCTCGCTGCCAAAAATCAGCTTGCGTCGCGAGCGCAGATGTCAACTGAGCCGTACATAGCCTACATCCTAGATGTACTGGCCCTTTGCCACAAAGTTGACGACCACATGTCCGAGCAGGGTAAAGTTGACCACATTTTGAAAGGCATAGCAGATGATGCCTTCAATTTGCTTGTGTGCAAAGACTGCTCCACTGTAAGCTCAATTTTGGATGAGTGCAAGCGCTTCGAACAAGCGAAAAGCCGTCGAATCACTCAGAAATTCATGCGCCTTCCCAATACCGCTGCAACGTCTTCATCTGAGGGCCCAGTTTCGCCACCGCGCGCACCACCGGCAGAAACCGGTGCAGATACAGTGACCCGTATCGTCCGATGTGAGATAGACGCCATGACGCCTGTCACCACCCAACACTCCATCGCTGACGTTCATCTGCCGACACTTTCCATTATACAGGCAGTTGTGCGCGACGAAATTGCCTGCATGGGCTTGCAGCCAGCCTGCCACATGAGCCATTCTGCCGGTCGGCAATTTCCCGCCAAAGCCGCTTCCTGCAATCATTATGGGCCAGCTCAGTCGTCCCCGACCCCTTTCCGCCAAGATTGTTGTCCATGATCTTACAGGAACCCGGCTCAATGGAGAACACCCGATGACCGGCCCCTTTAACTGCAGGCGTGTTGGTCATGTTGCCCGGTATTGCCAGAGCCGCTGATTTTCTTCAGCTCGAAGCACTTGGAACGATCGTATCCCGCAGTCTGCGACGAACCGCACTTCTGCCAGCTACCAGCAACGCAGTGCCGCCGATGCCGTCTACTCCGCCCCACGATTTGGCCGTTCCCCGTCACCCCAAGAAACCACCAAGCTGGACGCCCTAATCCGCAAAACTTACAAAGCTGCCTTGGGCCTCCCTACATTTACCTCTACTGACCGTCTACTCCAACTTGGGCTGCATAATACCATCAGCGAAATTCTGGAAGCCCAACGAACCTCACAGCTACAACGGCTGGCCTTTACTCCCACTGGCAGGAACGTGCTTCGCACCATTGGCCGGTCCACCCCGTCTACAACTCACGAACTTCAACGCATCCCTTTTCACATTCGCCAGCGGCTTAGGGTCGCCCCAATCCCGAAACATATGCATCCGACGTTCAATAGGGGAAGGCGAGAAGCTCGTGTCAGAACGCTCACAAGGCGATATGAAACTGACGCCCAAACGCGCTACACGGATATCGCCCATACTCCCAACGGTTCACACACCACCCTCGTCACCCTGGACTCTACCGGCCATCTCGCCACTGCAGCCACCTACAAGCAGCTACCAGTTCACACAGCAGAGGCACTCGCCGTCGCTCATGCGACCACCACCCACCAAAAACAGCCCTACCTAACCATCATCACCGATTCTCAGCAAGCATGCCGGTGGTATCAAGCTGGCCTAGCACCCCCTAAAGCTCTTCCCATCTTTCACTGTCTCCCCGAAGGAATAGAGATAACAATAGTTTGGACCCCTGGCCACTCTTGTCTCGCTGGGAATGAAGCGGCCCATGCCGCGGCCCGCGCTCTCCACAACCGGGCACTCCCCTCTGCAAGGCTAGATAGCACAGGACGTCCAGATTCCGCAAGCACCACCTTAACACCGCTGGACTCTACCTATAGCTCCATCCTTTCCCACTACACAAACAACAGAAGAAGGTACCCTCCTCCCCACCCTCCCTTACCCCACGTGAAGCCTATGTCTATCGCCGCCTTCAGACAGAAACTTTCTATAATCACACGATTCTCTCACACATCTCCCCATCCCTCTTCCCCCATAACTGCCAAGCGTATGACCTTCCTCTTACCACCTTCCACCTAGTCTTCTCCTGCCCTCAGCACCCAACCCCCTTCACCCCCCCACCCTTGAGCAGTGGGAGTCCGCTCTGACCAGCTCGGCACCGGAGCAGCAGCTCGCCCTGGTGAAACGAGCTCTGGAATCGGCGCAGGCTCGCGGCCTCCTGGACATGGGAGGCTGACCACTTCCCCTTCCCTCTCCCCTAAAGCTCAAATAAATGTTTTTACCACCACCACCACTGTCACCCCAGCGCCGACAGTCTCGCTCTCCGCAGCCCCGCCGCTCTACCTCGCCGACCCACTACGGACGCCTCGACTCGGGAAACTAGCGAGTGCAGCTCCCAGAGGTGATGCTGCCGACGAGGGACAATTTTCTCGACGTGAAAGCTGATGGCGTGCCTGTTCGGGCATTGATTGATACAGGGGCGCATATTTCCGTTATGAGTGCTAATCTACGGACCCGCTTGCGAAAAGTCCTCACAACGGCCCTTTCGCATGTTCAAATTGCCGACGGTGGTACACCAGCGATCGCTGGTATGTGCACCTGTGGCGTCACCATCGCCGGCCACGATACCACTGTTCTTTTCTCTGTTTTGGACAAATGTCCTCACGACGTGATCCTTGGCCGCGATTTCTTAACGGAGCATGCGGCACTCATCGATTGCTCTACGGGCCTTCTTCGTCTGGAGTTGCCGCCTACTGCCGATTCCTCCCCGCCGCGCCTGCGCTCGTCCAAACACATTCGCTTACCAAGTCAAGCCGCCACTTATGTCGCCCTTACTACGTCTACCGCCATTCCTGACGGCGACTACCTGGCTACTCCCATCGTCGACGTTCTATTGACGCGAAATGTTGCACTGCCCCACACTGTGGTCACCATCAAACAGAACTGCGTTTGCTTGCCTCTCCTCAACTTTTCGCTCCATACTCAAGTACTTCCAGAAGGTATTGTCGCGACGGCGACAGAGAGATGAGAGGACACACGTCTGCACGCTACAGCGCCGTGGGCCCAAACTGGAGGCCCCGCTTTATTCCACCTCGTGCCCAGCGCGCACCGCAAGCGCGTGGTCAGCACTCGCCACTCGTGGCTCAGCCCCAGCGTCATCGTTCCTGGAGCGTGCCCGTTTGCGGCAGCAGACGACGCAAGCTGCTGGGGCGCCGCCACATAGCCCCCCCCTCTTCAGACGGAGTGTCGGCAAAACGGACAGTCTTTGCGCTGGGATGTTCGCGGGTGGGGCTGCGAATGGAGGGGAGAGTGGTGGTGTTCAGGGTGGAGTGGTGGATGGTGGTGTCGAAGGCAGGCGGTTCAGCCTCGGTGAAAGCGGGCTTGAGGCGATCGATGGAAACGACAGTGTCGCGGCTGTTAACGCGAACTGTAAACGTCTTTTCGCCGCGGGAAATGACGAGATGAGGGCCGGTGTAGGGCGGTTGAAGTGGCCGGCGGGCACTGTCGACACGGATGAAAACGTACTGGCTGACAGAAAGACTTGGGTGAATAAAAGTGGGTTTTGTGGAACACGGCCGTGGCGGTTGGGGACGGATATAGCTGAAAAACCGGGTTAAATCCTTTACGTAGGATGGGCCAGGAGAGGAAGGGTTATCTTGAGGCTGTGGAGGGACCAGGAAGTCTGCCGGTAATCGCAAAGACGTGCCGTAGACCATTTGGGATGCGGCACAACCAAGATCATCTTTGATGACAGTGCGCAATCCTAGCAGCACAAGAGGAAGGTGAACTGCCCACTGCTCAGGTGATTCGTGAGCCATCAGCGAGGCCTTGAGCTGACGATGAAACCTATCGACCATGCCGTTGGCTTGAGGATGATAGGCCGTTGTTTTTAGGTGAGTAACACCGAGTAGGCATGTCAAGTGGCGAAAGAGTGTGGACTCAAATTGGCGGCCACGGTCTGTGATAATCTCCGACGGCACGCCAAAACGGGCGATCCACGTCGACATAAGCGTGGAAGCAACAGTCTCAGCCGTAATATCGTCGATTGGAGAAGCCTCCGGCCAGCGGGTAAAGCGGTCGATCACTGTCAAGATGTAGCGGCAGCCCTTAGATGGTGGTAGTGGGCCAACAAGGTCCACGTGAATTGTGGAGAACCTTGAGTCCGGTAGTGGGAAAGTAGCCAGAGGCGATGTGGTATGCCGAGAGACCTTGCATTGTTGGCAGGCGAGGCAGGAACGGGCCCAGGCGCGTACGTCAGTATTCATGCCCGGCCAGACGTATCTCTCGGCAATCAAACGCCGTGAGGCACGAACTCCAGGATGAGAGAGACGGTGAATAGAGTTGAAGGCAATGCGCCTGAGAGACGCAGGAAGGTACGGACGTCTGCGGCCTGAGACCGGGTCAATGTCGCAAACGATGCTGATTCCCGAATCAGGGCATAGAATGTCCTCGAGTTGCAGAGAGGAGCTGTTTGAAGAACGTAGAGTTCGGAGCTGCTCGTCATCGCTTTGGGCTTGGGCCAACTCCTGAGAACTGAAACCGGGGCGCTGTATGGCGGAAATACGGCTAAGGGCGTCGGCTGGAATGTTGTTAACTCCCTTGACATGACGAATGTCCGTCGTAAACTCTGCAAGATAAGCCAAATGTCGCGTCTCTCGGGGAGAATATGTAGTCTTCGATGACTTGAAGGCGTTCGTAAGAGGCTTGTGATCGGTGAAGATCACGAAGCTGCGGCCTTCGAGGAAAAAGCGGAAATGCTTCACAGCGAGGTATGCCGCCAGGAGTTCCCGTCCGAAAGTGCTGTACCGTTGCTCAGTGGGAGAAAGCTTCTTCGAAAAGAAACCGAGCGGGTGCCAGCTGCCGCGGATGTGCTGCTGAAGTACACCTCCAATCGCACAGTGGGAAGCATCTACCATCAGGCTTGTGGGAGCGTTGTGGTGCGGGTGCACGAGGAGGGTAGAAGAGGCCAGGCGCTCCTTGATGGTAGTGAATGCGCGATCAGCGGCTTCAGACCATTCAAGACTGCACTCGGGAGACTTGGGAGTTTGAAGGAAAGTTTCGAGAGGTTGAACAATGGCCGCACATTCCGGGATGAACCGTCGGTAATAATTCACCAGCCCTAGGAAACGGCGCAGTTGGCGCAAGGACTCAGGTCGGGGAAAGTCGATTATGGCCTTCACTT
Organism: Haemaphysalis longicornis; assembly: GCF_048455015.1. Taxonomy (NCBI): domain Eukaryota; kingdom Metazoa; phylum Arthropoda; class Arachnida; order Ixodida; family Ixodidae; genus Haemaphysalis; species Haemaphysalis longicornis. Next base: position 111,734,952 of record NW_027526407.1, on the reverse strand, counting down.
TGTCTGGCAGAGGGCGAATTCCATTGCTGTCAACGAAGTGACCGAGAAACTCCAACGACGGCAACCCGAACGCACACTTGTCGCTATTAAGGATGAGGCCATGCTCTGCTAGGCGTTCGAAAACTATCCGCAGATGGTGCAGGTGCTCAGATAGCGATGAACTGGCGACAAGAACGTCATCTATGTAGGCGAAAACAAAAGGTAGACCACGGAGGACGACGTCTATGAAGCGCTGAAAAGTCTGAGCTGCGTTGCGTAACCCGAAAGGCATTCGAGTGAATTCGAAGAGGCCAAACGGTGTAATGATGGCAGTTTTCTTGACGTCATCCGGGGCTACAGGGATTTGGTGGTAGGCTTTTTGGAGGTCAAGCTTTGAAAAGATGGTACATCCACTGAGGTTATTGGTGAAGTCCTGTATATTAGGTAGGGGGTACCTGTCGGGTACAGTGGCCACGTTCAGGGAGCGGTAATCACCACAGGGTCGCCAGTCTCCTGATTTCTTCGGGACCATGTGTAACGACGAGGACCAGTTGCTCGATGACGGGCGAGCAATGCCGATTTCAACCATGTGGTGAAATTCCTGTTCCGCGATTTTATGTTTCTCTGGAGCCAGTCGACGCGCCATGGCGTGCGTAGGTGGACCGGTGGTGATGATCTGATGAACGACGTCATGCTTCACTGGCTTTGTCCAGTCTGGAGGGGCAGTCAGGGAAGGAAACTCGTTCAGCAATTCCCGGTACGGAGAAGGTAGGTCGCAAAGAAGCGTGAATGCGAACGGATGGACTGGAGACGATTTGCCTATGACAGAAAGGCCGGTTGTGGCGTCCAGGATTCTTTTTCGGGCCATGTCAACCAGGAGGCCGAAGTTCGAAAGGAAATCGGCTCATAGAATGGCGCGACTCACGTTGGCCACGAGGAAAATCCAGCGGAACGCACGGCGTAGGCCGATGTTTACCATCAGGGATTTTTTTCGGTACACGGGAATGCTGGACTTGTTAATAGCTTGGAGATGGCACAGTGGTGCTTGAGTGCGGTCACAGGAATTAGCGGGGAGCACACTCACTTCAGCACCAGTGTCAACTAGGAAACGTTGACCACTGGTTGCATCTGTGATGTAGAAGAGGCGACTGTCGCTGGCTTGGGAATCGGTCGCCGCCGCTAACGATCCCTCGCCTCGTTTCCCGGCCAGCCGCAAGGACGGGTGCAACGTTGCGCCGCTGCACCGAAGCGGCGATGGTACCAGCACAATGAATCAGGGTGTTGAGGTGGCTGGCGCGTTGTGCCTTCCTGGCGAAATGCTTGCGGAGACGGGGTACGGCGAGAAGGGCCAAACCGGCGAGCTCGAGGGTTGCGAGGCGGCGGTGAGCTGTAACCAGCCGAGGCGACAAGCTCCTCCAAGTTTTGCATGCGCTCTCGGAGAGCGGCGAGGTCGTCGGACAGCGGTGAGGGCAAAGGAGTAGCAGGCGCCGCCACGGTGGTATGGTCGGAAGATTGAGCGGATGCCACCGTGGACAAAGGCGGATGCAACGTGGCGACTTCCATTATCTTGTCAGCATGCGCGGCCAACGCGGATAAGGGAAGGTCAGAAGCAGTCGCGAGGATCATCTGCACGGAAGAGGGGAGTCGTCGCAGGAAAAGTTCCTTCAACAAACGGGTGTCCGTGGCAGAAGGTGCGTCGCCGAGCAGGGTTTGCAGTTCGTGAAGGAGCTGCGAAGGTCGACGGTCACCCAACTCCTCTGCAGAAAGCAGCCCCTGGAAACGCTGCCGTTCCGAAGGGCTCGTGCGGCTCAAGATGGCAGCCTTCAACGTGTCGTAAGGGTTCGTGGTAGGCGGGTTGGCAAGGATGTCACGAACCTCAACCGCGATCTCAATAGGCAGTGACTGTTGTAGATGGTTGAAGCGGGTCTCTTGCGACGTGATGTGACTCACTCGGAAGCTTGCCTCGGCTTGAAGGAACCACACGTCGGGGTGCTTAGCGCTGAAGGGGGGCAAACGGCAAGCGACGGCGGAGATGCCAGGTGAACAGGCAGCGGAGGACACAGAAGGATCGCTGGCGTCGCGGGGAGGGTCCATTCTGAGTACGTGGCTCCGCTGCAACGTCCGGGTCACCAATGTCGCGACGGCGACAGAGAGATGAGAGGACACACGTCTGCACGCTACAGCGCCGTGGGCCCAAACTGGAGGCCCCGCTTTATTCCACCTCGTGCCCAGCGCGTACCGCAAGCGCGTGGTCAGCACTCGCCACTCGTGGCTCAGCCCCAGCGTCATCGTTCCTGGAGCGTGCCCGTTTGCGGCAGCAGACGACGCAAGCTGCTGGGGCGCCGCCACAGTATAACCGCCGCCGCGCTCACCCATTTAGCGGCAGCTGAAATTTCGGCATATGCTTTACACCGTGACCCAATGCAACAACATGGATCCAACCATCGACCTACCTCGCCAGATAAATTTGCACCCCTGATCAGCCCGGACCTATCTCAAGCTCAATCAAGCAAACTGCGGTGCCTTTTGTCATCATTTTAAGACGTTTTCGACTTGGGTGACCGACCTTTTGGGCAAAGCACAACTGTGATGCACCGCATCGATACAGGAGATGCCAGGCCTATCCATCGCCGGCCGTACCGTGTTTCTCTTTCCGAACGAGCAGTCATTCAGCAGGAGGTTGAAAAAATGCTCGCAAAGGGCATCATTGAACCATCCGGTAGTCCATGGGCTTCACCCGTCGTGGTGGTAAAAAAGAAAGACGGCACCTGGCGCTTCTGTGTGGACTACCGCCACTTGAACCAAGTTACCAAGAAAGATGTCTACCCTTTACCCAGAATCGACGATGCCCTAGATTGCCTTCATGGAGCGAAATACTTCTCCTCCATAGACCTTCGCTCGGGTTATTGGCAGATTGCAGTTGATGAGCTGGACCGAGAAAAGACCGCTTTCGTCACTCCTGACGGCCTATATCAGTTAAAGGGTATGCCGTTCGGTTTGTGCTACGCGCCCGCCACCTTTGAGCGCATGATGGACTCTCTTCTGCGCGGATTTAAATGGCCCACTTGCCTCTGCTATCTCGATGACGTCATCGTGTTTTCTCCCTCCTTCGAGACTCATCTCCAGCACCTGCGTGAAATCCTTGCTCTTTTCCGTCAGGCCAACCTGCAACTGATTACGCGACCCGTTACGCAATAACACGGGCCCTTCCAACCAGCTGCGCTACTGATGTCGCAGATTTCCTCCTTTACGAGGTAATCCTCCATAATGGTGCTCCTCTTCAGCTATTGACTGACCGCGGACGAAACTTCCTGTCGCGAGTAGTCGACGACATCCTTCGCTCCTGCGCAACCACGCACAAATTTACTACTTCCTACCATCCGCAGAGCAAGGGTCTTACGGAGCGACTTAACAGAACCCTAACGGATATGCTTTCCATGTATGTTTCGGATGACCATCGCGACTGGGACATTGCTTTACCTTTCATTACATTTGCATACAACTCGTCCCGTCATGATACCGCCGGATTTTCGCCTTGTTACCTCCTCTTCGGTCGAGAGCCGGTCTTGCCCCTGGACACGTTAATCGAACACAACACGCCGCCTTCTGGTTATGCCCAAGATGCCATTGCCCTGGCTGACTTTGCCCGCAGCATAGCGCATTCCAGGCCTACGTCATCCCAGGATTTTCAAAAGTCCCGTTACGATCGACGCCACAGCACCCGTCACTTTGAGCCAGGTTCCCTCGTGCTTCTCTGGTGTCCTGCGCGCCAAGTAGGGCGTTCTGGGAAACTGCTCGCCCGTTACTACGGCCCCTACCGTGTCCTGCGCCAAGTGACTGCTGTAAACTATGAAATCACCCCTGTCGTTCCGGCTGATTTATCGCGCCCTCCGAAGACTGACATCGTCCATGTCGTCCGTCTAAAGCCCTATCGTCCACAGCCTACAGTTTTGCCCTGAGCAACACCGAGACGGTGCTCTTACGGGAGGGGGGTTCTGTTACGAGACATCACCATCAAGTCGGGATCATCATCAAGGAGGGTAGAAGAAGAAGACGCTGAGAGGGACGCCCGTGAAGTTCGGCCTCTTGCTTGGACGGCGCTTAGTCAGTCTTTCTGTGCCTTCTGTAGATACCAGACTACCGCGTATCAATATGTAAGCTTATCAAGCGTATGCTCAACAATCGGCTCGTACACCACTTGGCGGGTACAAATTGGTTTCATCCCTCCCTTACGGGTTTCCGCCCCCTCCTTGCTACCCGTGAATGTCTCTGGCTGCTCCGGACGGTTATTAATTGGACCTCGCGCAAGGCCTTGCCGGACGACGTATTCGCTTTAGACATGAACAAGGCATTTGACAATGTCAGCTAATCAGGAATCCTTCAATAACCTTCCCTCGCCTACCCTAGCCAAAAAGCTCAAGCCTGGATACGCAGCTTTCTTCATGATCGACTGATCCGTCTTAACCCTCGAACGCACCAGCCCACTACGTTCTACCTGGATAGAGGAGTGCCACAGGGGTCCATTTTGGCTCCTCTCTTCTTTAAGCTAGCAATGAACCGAGTGGCTCGAACCCTTGAACAGGACACTGTCGCCCGGTTTGCGCTTTATGCGGGCGATATTGTGGTATGGACAGAAGCACAGACTATGACACGAAAGAAGCTATGCAAACAGAATTGCAAGCAGCAGACCTGGGCTTGGAGCATACGCTGTCCCAATTCCAGCTACAGCTATCCCCGACAAAGACAGAACTGCTCAGCGTCGATGGTAAACGTGGCACAAATAAGGAACAGATTATCTCCCTTTAAGTGGGGGATACACTCCTTGACTCTCGCAACGGTACAATTCGACTGCTGGGCGTTCCAGTCAGCAGCTGCAATAGTCCAAAACAGTGGATAGCCTCACTTCAGAAATCCTGGCGTTCATCCTTACACCTAGTTACACGGCTATCTAATAAATATGGAGGAGCGCACCAAGCAGCCTATACTATGCTCGCCCGTGCCGTGGCACAAGGACGTTTCACTTACGGCTTCCTGATCTATGAACTGCGACAGTCACGTATTAATGGTCTTCACAAGATGAATCGGCACCTTCTCCGTGCGATTAGCGGCCTCCCCTCCTACATCCAGGTAGATACTCCCCACGAAGCAGTTCCTATTCCGCCTCTCACTAACCTCATCGAAGAGACCAAACTACGTTTTCAATATCATCTGGACCATTCGCCCGAAGGAAAAATACTGCAGAACTGTGACCACCTAAATGGCGACTCTGACAGCACCGATTCGGCGCCACAAATCCCTCCGTGGCAGCGCCCCTCCATCGGTATTCCACGCCGCCGCCCAATTTGGTGCAGTAACCGAAGAGTACGCGAACACTACGTTCGAACGCTCCTAGATGACAAGGCAGGCGACGAAGTTGACATTTACGCCGGCGCGTCTTTGAATAGAATGACGGCGGCTATTGCCTGGACATCTACTGACTTGCCAGAATTGAACGGATCCCGGCAAATTTCCAACACGTACGGCCTCGTAAAGAAGTAGAACTTCTGGGCATTCTGGCAGCCACCTGGCAAATTTATGACCGTTCCGCCCACCTCACCGCGAAGAAATTTCGCATTATCACGGGTTCTTACGTTGCTGTCCGTGAATTGAATCGTCCGTTTTCCCCGAACACTACGGCGACAAATATCCTGACCACAGTACGAGACCTACAAATGGAAGGATTCAAAATCCGCATTGTTTGGACTCCGGTACATACTTCCGGCGCACAAGGCAACCACATGGCTCACGACGCTGCCAAGAAGAGGCTTCAATCCCCTTCCACGGTGCCCGCCACGCTGGTCCCTCCCCTCCAAGCAGATTGGCTACTTCAGCTACGGCTCCTCAAGAAAGAAAGCAGGAAGCGTTTGCAAGATGAAACACCGGTTGGCATCCTTGCACCGCTCAAGCCCTTCTCGCGTCCGGGCGAGGTATTCGGAAATAAAAAGTATGCAAATGCAGATTATACACCACACATTATACATAAGTGGACAGCCCCAGCAGGCTCTCAATTGCACCGATTGCCCCACTGTAATAGTGATGCCATACTAAATCTCTTCCACTTTATTTGGCTCTGTCCTGTATTCGCCCGTAACCGCAATCAGCTGCTAACAGTAGGTCCTGCACCTGTGACTGAACTGGAGCACGTTAGTCGTGTCCGTGACGACCCCGCTACTTTAGAAATAATAACGCAGTACGCCCTTGAAAACGGTCTTTACAAATTGGTGTAGCGGTCTCACAGACTCTCTTGGACTGACCTTAATTATCCACGTCCGATGTCAACAGCGACATTGCCACTCATGACTTGGTGAACTGTGCCTTCTGTGAATTGGACCCCAAGACTAGAACTGTGTGCATTGTGTGAATTGTGACCTTTCGCTTTCTCCTCCCCCTTCCCATCCTCACTTCCCCGCAGGGCCTTATGGACTCTCGTCTTTAATAAAGTGTTTCACTCACTCCGCGCGCATTGTAAAGCAGCGTCCCCAGATAAGCTGATTGAAAGCAACTGCTTCGCGTGTTACCCGCCCGAAGCATGCATGGAAGGAGCAGCAACAGCAAGATTCGCGGGGCGCGTGTGCAAATAAGACACAAACTCGGTCGCGATATCTTCTTTCTTTCTTTTATTTATTTCATTCTGGCTAACTCAGAGGCAGATTGTTTGAGGGAGTTGCTTTAGGATGCGCGCGGAGGCGCCGTCACGTTGTATTTTTCATATTTTTCGGGTTTCCTTTATCAGTCAGAATAAATGTGTTCGCAATTAGTCCGCCGCTGAAAATACCGCAGTTAGATGCCCCTCGTGGGTATACCTACAAGTGCCTCATTGACACTTTAGTGATTAGGACAGTACTTCTCGAGTTAGATAATAATTACAATTAATTAATTAGCTCTCATTAACGAAAAAATACTGCCAGTTTCCCCACAGCACTGCAAACATTATGTACTAGGTTTTATTCGAGTTACGCCATTACTCTTTTTTTTAAATCTTGGCTCATGATAGCTGGGACACCCTGTATGAATTTTACAATAATATAGGCCTTCCCGTTTTCTGCGGAAGCGTATGCTACTTTGTGTACCCTGGTAACTCATATCGACACTTACCTATTCTAAATACGCCCCTGTGGCCATGCTAGAATCAACGTGCGCCACCTGCTATATTTGCGATGAGAGCACAATTCATAAACCTTCCCATGCTTCTTAGAGGCTGGGCGATCAAGTCGAGTGATCTTGTTGACGACATCGGATGCTGGCCATCCGCGCGAGTTTTCGGGAATTCATTTGAACACTTTGTAACTGCAGGGTACGCTATAATAGTCAGCATGTGCATGTCGTTGACCCTAGACCATATTTGTATTGGTATACCAGCAGTATAACGCAGCAACACCGAAAAATTAAGTATGAGGCTAAAATAAACAGTGTGATCGGATCCTGTCTGGTCGGGAAAACACATGACCCTAACTAAAATCTCACACTGAGCAAGAACCTTTTGGAAACGAAGACGGTAACAAAGCTCCCGTATGGGATCCGAAACTTCTTATTTTGTTGACGGAAGCTGCAAATATCTAGTCCCTTGAGTTCTCGCACCAATATAGAACAAAAACTCGTAGACTTGGTTCGCCATCTGGTGGGCATCACGATTTACTCTTTCTGGCAAACTACGCAGCTCGTTGGTCGGCGGCAACTCCGTCTTTTGTGCGCCCTAGTTTCCGAGAAAGGCAACGCAGATAACAGCTGCATCTTTGCGACCACGCATGAATTTGAAAGTGAACGCAGAGGCAGCGCGTGCTGCCAGCTGTGCCATTTGACATTTCGGTTGAAGCGTTACTATGAAAAAACCAACCGCCTTATGGCGGGAAGGCAAAGAACAGTTTCGAGGGAGCCGTGTGGCACCGTAGAGTCATCCGTGCCCTAGAAGAACTACGAAAGATTGAAGATCTTCCACTCTGTGGACACCGAAACTGAAGCCGAAGACGAGAAACCAAATGCCCAAACCAAAATATTTTCGTTTCTTCTATTTGGATTCAAGCTTTTGATTTTTTGACTTGGCCAGACAATCGCTGTCCTTACAGAGTGGAAGATTTCTTAACTTTCTTTACACGTTTCTAGGTTTGAGTCAATTGTTAATAATCGCCATAAGTCATATCCGTTTTCATGCCCACCTCCATGGCCTCCGATGCAGGCGATCACTATCCAAGCCACGCAGGCGGCCCAAATGGACCGCGCAAAGCCACCATACAGGGCCGCCGCATACACAGGAATCCGTCCTCCTGCCGCGTCCACGGGCCACATGCCCAGAAGAACAGCCAGCATCAGCACGGTGCACATGGTCCACCCTATATACACGAAGTGCTGTAATCAGAGACGTGCAAATGACGCACCGGTCACTAAGGTAACTGGCCGCTCAAATTGTTTTTAGCCAAACCCAGTCTCCTGGAATGGTGTTCAGTTCACCTAACACAAATCCCGCACAAAAACTGTAAATACCCTAAATTTCCCATTAACATAGTCTGCCCTAAGCCGGACAACGACGAGAGAAATTCGGAAGACGCGAGTGTCAAAAAGACGACAGGTATTATCACTGCGTTTGTCGTATCTTTTACGGTCTCGTCTTCGCTGAATTATTTTTAATAATGAGTCAACCAACCAAGCTATTTGAACACAACTCGTCCTCACCATAATTTTACTCAGGACTTGAGCGCTACCTCGAAACAATAAACCCTGTATTACTGCTCATGTCACATTATCCGGAGCCTTAGCTCGAAGAACACATGCACTTAAATCGTTTACAATGGCCTCCGCAGTGGCTTATCAACATTGCGCGCAAACATCAATGATACCAATCAACAACAGCATGAAAACTACAAATTCTGAGTCAAATTTACCGTGTATTTGACACGATTAAGCATTCCTGGAATACCGGCCTATCACCCTGTCAATGACTCGGTCTTCGAGCGTCGGTTAAAATTTACTTCACCAGTTCCCGAATACAATGTAATAAAAATGCATTATTTGTGAATGCTTTTTAATTTATCTCTCTGAAGTGGCCGTATACATACATAGGATTCTTTACACATTAAAAACTGAGCGTGTGGGGTGATTTGTTTTTGTGTTTTCAACGGTTTCTTCCTCCATTAAATTAACGCAACTTCATTTCCAGTGACGTTCTTAACAAAACAAGGTGCTGTATATTCAGCGGTACAAATTTATCAAAATTGTTATTTTTATTTATTATAATTGCGGATCTACACCAACTCTTACTCACCAACAAATACTTTCTGTAATTGTTCAAGATTTCATTGTTAGAGTTCGATAACTTTCATATTTATTTAGCCTTTACCACAACTTGCTGGATTGATGTTGAGTATGCATTGATACGCGCAATAGCGGACTTTCTTTTTTTACGATGCCACCATTTCGAAATGTTTTTCCACGTACATTTCGTATGCTAATGGCGCCACGGCTGATGTGCAAGTAGTAGCCTGCAGCCATTCCCACCAGGAAAGGTCCGATACGAGTGTGAGGCATCAGGTAAACGTCATGGCCATACTTGATGAATAAGGCTTCTGGGCTGGAATTGTTGAAGAAAATTCAACGCCCTCACGACACATTCACTACTGAAAATGAGCAGATGTCTGACATCTCTAAGTAACAAGAGCACACATTAGGTCTTGCACAAACGCATTAGACGCTGGGCTCCGTGACCTCACACGAGCGGCAGTTGGCGGATTCTGTAATCAAAGTACAACAGGTCCTGTAGCCGAACGTTATTTTCTACGCGTGAGAGCAGAGATGTAATGAATGCAATGCCTTTTAGTGCTGGATAACATTTCAATAATCTTAAACAGTAAAAAAATTAGCAGTGGCTGAGCTCGGCTATGCCAGGATACACGTAGCATGAGCTAAGGTTCAGCAATCCAATCCAATCCAATTAAATCCACTTCAGTCCAGTCCAGTCCAATCCAATCCAGTCATCCAGTCCAGTCCAGTCCAGTCACTGCTCCTCGCGCATGCGCAGCACGGCTCTCCAGGAGCCACGCGAAACGGCTATCAAGCGGCTCCCGCGCAACGTCAGACTTCGCTACTGAGCAACGGAGGCGCACTGCTGGTCACGCGTACGCGCCAGTGCGTCTGCCACGGCTATGACGTCCCTCCTCTGGAATGCGCAGGCCGGAGAATGTGCAGACCCAATTTTTTACGCACCCGTACTACAATTGAATTGGATTTCCAATCTAATACAATCTAATTTAATCCAATACAATCCTACCCAATCCAATTGCAATCCTATCCAATCCAATCCGATCCCATCTGATCCAAACCAATCCAATGCTCCTCGCGCTTGCGCAGCACGACCCTTCAGGGTCCACGCGAAACTGCTCAACCTCGGCCAGTGTAGCTTACGCTACTAAATTGCTGCATAATTGCTGCATAATTGGCGTCGTAGAATGTTTGGGGTGAAACATATTCGTTAGCCTCCTCTTCATCGAAATAAAGTTGGATAAATGGCTATTACGGAACAAACGGCATATTTGCACACCCTGGCGACTGTATTTACCTTACTAAAGCACATCCTCTAAAGGACATAAGACAGTCACAGACCACGTAGGAAAGAACATACGAGCGCTACTGCTTGCTTTTCTCCAAATTACACTGAACTGAAATAGCAGGAGTGTCATGCCCTTTCTTTCCGTGTAGAGCTCTTCTTTTTCGGTATTTTGGCACACGCTATCCCGGAGGACGAAGTAATTTTTGATCTGAAGTGGCCGATTCAGCTTCGCTTGCCTGCTGCCTTCTTGCTTGCCGCTGTTCTTCATACTGCGAATAAAGGGCCGATTGCTCCCCTGCTGACAGTGCCACCAACCTGTAACTATTGTACAAAGGAATAATTACGGCCCGCTGTTTGTAGTTTTCTTTTAACTGCGGTGCTGTTTAGGCTGGCCAAATGTGTCCGGCGTAGACGGAAAACCGCGAGAGCATGTGAGCGCGTGCCTTGCGGCGACCGCCCGGCGTCGTCCAGGCTTGCGCGTGAGGAGCTCCCGCGTTCGTCGTCGTCGTCGTGTAGCCACCGGCGTGCCACAGGTCCGCCGCGCTGAAGATGACAAATCTCTGGAGCCATTCTTTACAATTCTTGTGCGGGGACAGACACCAGACCACCCGACGAAGTCTTCCGGGGTGAGGACACGCTACGAGATCATTTTCATTTTTTATTTATTTACCATCAACACAATTGCATTGGAGAGGGGAGTGGGTAAATACATAACAAGAAATAAGAGAAATGCAGTACAAAGAACACAATACGAGTACATATCACCTCTAAAAACAAACATAAATCAAGTAAATAAGGTTGTAATCATTCTTTCACAACGTGAGAAATGCGGCTAAGGTATACATGTTGTATGGAGTAATACGGGAGGTCAGTTGCAATTTCGTGTCAGTTTTGGAGTTCCTGGCAACACTCATAAAAATAAAATAAAACCGCAAAACAAGACTAATGGGCAGGAACCAATGTATCGCTACAGACAATAGACAAATCTAGGTGATGACGTTGCACACTGCGGAACGAAACAAGTCCAAGTTGCTAATCGTAGCGACATCAGTAGGAAGATGATTCCAGTCCCTAGAGGTACGTGGAATGAAAGAATGAGAAAAGGCTTTAGTGTTGCAAGTAGGAATGTCAACTTTGTGAGCATGGTCTAAACGAGAAGATACGTATTAAGGGGGAGTAAGTAGTGCGTTGTGAAGCATGCTGCGTGAATATATTTTATGGAATAAGCACAAACGTGCAATTTTGCGTCCTGACGTCAGATATGGGACATTCAAGTTAGTTTTCATTCTGGAGACACTCCCTGCTCGCTGGTAGATAGAAAGAATAAATCGGGCGGAGTTATTCTGAATCATTTCTAGCTGGTTACTGAGCACTTCAGTACATGGGTCCCATATAGATGAAGCATAGTCAAGTTGCGAACGGACAAGGGATTGGAAAAGGAGCAGATTTACAGAAGAAGGAGCGGAATGAAAATTACGTCTTACATAGCCAAACATTCGATTGGCTTTATTGGTGATATAATCGATAAGAAGATTCCAAGATAGGTCAGTAGTGATATGAACGCCCAAGAATTTATATGAGGTAACAGCTTCGAGGATTTTCCTATTAAGTAAACACGGTGGCGGGTTAGTAGCGCTGCGGGAAATTCGAATTGATTTGCACTTATTTGTATTTTATGTCATCTGCCATGTACTGCACCAATGGGATATAGAATTGATGTCGGACTGGAGTGTGCATATGTCAATATTGCTGCATTCCCGACCCGGCCCGAAAATCCTCTACCTCCTCGTTCTGGAAAGCACAACTTATTAGCCCTTCATGTCGATGATGTCCCGGTAACTGCTTTAGTCGATACAGGTGCGCAGTTGTCCGTCATGAGCTCGTCCCTTCGCCGCTGCCTACGGAAAGTCCTCACGCCTGCCCCGTCCCGTGTTTTGAGAGTTGCCGATGGTGGGGTGACCACCGTAGCCGGAATGTGTACTGCGCGTGTTGGACTGGCCGGCCACCAAATCCCTGTTATGTTTGCTGTCCTGGACACGTGCCCTCATGATGTTATTATCGGCCTGGACTTTCTCGCGGACCACGCAGCCTTAATCGATTGTGCCTCAGGTGTTCTTCGGCTCGAGCTACCGAGCCCCCTTGCTACTGATGTCGAACACTAGCCCCGGCTTCGTTCCACTGAGCACATTCGCCTGGCCCCAAAGGCAGTCACCTACCTTCCGCTGACCTCGTCTCCGCCCGTGCCGGATGGTGAGCACATCGTTTCACTGGTTACAGACGTGTTGCTCGACCGCCTCGTGGCTCTCCCGTTTTCGGTCGTAACGGGTGCCCAAAAACGGATCACACTGCCGTTACTAAATTTCGGACTTTCGACGTAAGTCCTTCCGCAAGACATAGCGCTTACCCTGCTTTCGCCATTGGATAACTGCGAGATTTCTGCCATGGCCCTTGAATCAGCCCAAGTTGACAAAGAAGACCACCACAACCTCGCAAAATCAAAGGAGTTTGTACGAATTATTTCCCCGGACCTTCCAGCGCACCATGCTCACGAGCTTCGCTGCCTTCTTGCCAGCCATAGTGACATTTTTGACTTCGACGGCCGGCCCTTAGGTCAGACGTCCGTTGTGACGCATTACATAAACACCGGGGATGCAAGTCCGATACGTCGACGCCCATATCGCATGTCTCAGACCGAGCGAGGTGTCATTCAGCGGGAAGTTGACGAAATGCTCAGAAGGGATGTCATTGAACCCTCCTCTAGCCCATGGGCATCACCGGTTGTTTTGGTGAAAAAGAAGGACGGCTCATGGCGCTTCTGTGTTGATTACAGGCACTTGAACAAAATTACCAAGAAAGATGTATACCCGCTCCCTCGAATTGATGACGCCCTCGACTGCCTACATGGTGCCTCCTACTTTTCATCCATCGATTTGCGGTCCGGATACTGGCAAATAGCTGTTGACGAAAAAGACAGAGAAAAAACCGCTTTCGTAACACCTGACGGTTTGTACCAATTCAAAATCATGCCATTCGGACTGTGTAACGCGCCGGCCACATTCGAAAGGATAATGGACTCTCTTCTTCGTGGGTTCAAGTGGACAACTTGCCTTTGTTACCTTGACGACGTCGTTGTGTATTCGCCCACATTTGAGACTCACCTGCAACGTCTCTCGGACATTCTGGGTGTTTTTCGTAGAGCCGGTCTGCAACTGAACTCCAAAAAGTGCCATTTCGGTTGCCGCCAAATCAAGATTCTCGGCCACCTAGTCGACTCCACCGGTGTTCAACCCGATCCTGAGAAGATACGCGCCGTTAAAGACTTCCCCATTCCGCGTTCAGTGCACGACGTGCGCAGCTTTATAGGGCTGTGCTCGTACTTCCGCCGTTTTGTCAAGGATTTCGCTGCCATCGCTCGCCCCCTCACTGATCTTCTTAAGAAGGATGCAGCGTTCTCTTGGGGCCAAGCGCACGAGTCGGCTTTTTCCGCGCTCATCGGCCACCTGTCGAACCCGCCAGTCCTGGCTCACTTTGACAGCTCTGCTCCGACGGAAATCCGCACGGACGCCAGCGGCCACGGAATAGGGGCAGTGCTAGCCCAAACACAGGCGGGCCTCGACCGGGTGATAGCTTACGCAAGCCGCCTCTTGTCTCCATCCGAGCGCAACTACTCAATCACCGAGCGTGAATGCCTTGCTCTGGTGTGGGCCGTCGGCAAATTTAGACCATATCTGTACGGCAGGCCGTTTACCGTTGTAACCGACCACCACGCCTTATGCTGGCTTTCTTCTCTGAAAGACCCCACAGGTCGGCTTGCTCGCTGGGCTCTATACCTCCAAGACTTTGATTATTCAGTTGTGTACAAGTCCGGTAAACTGCACAGAGATGCCGACTGTTTATCTCGTTATCCCGTCGGCGAGCCTCCCACTGATGAGCTCGACACGGATATTTGCGTCTATTCTTTGTCGGACTTCAAAGACATCGGGGACCACCAGCGCCGTGATCCGACGTTTCGGCCTATTATCGACCGTCTCCAATCACAGCCAACGCACCCTTCTCTGAACGCGTTCGTGCTGCGGAATGGTATCCTATACCACCGCAACTACCGGGCTGATGGACCTGACCTGCTTCTGGCTGTGCCCGAGCGACTTCGCTCGGATGTCCTCCGCCAGCTCCACGACGTCCCGATGGCTGGCCACCTTGGCGCTGCTCGCACTTATGACCGCGTCCGCCGACGATTTTACTGGCCAGGGCTCTACCGGACTGTGCGTCGCTATGTCGCGGCGTGCGATCCTTGCCAACGTCGAAAGACGCCTCCATTACGTCCCGCCGGCCAGTTGCAACCTTTGGACATTCCCACCGAACCATTTTATCGTGTTGGTTTAGACCTTTTAGGCCCCTTTCCGTTGTCCTCCTCCGGGAATCGTTGGATTGCGGTAGCCACAGACTATACTACCCGCTACGCTATCACCCGTGCGCTCCCAACGAGTTGTGCTACAGATGTCGCCGATTTCCTCCTGGAGGACGTCATCCTGCGTCATGGTGCTCCGCGACAGTTGCTCACGGACCGTGGCCGGTACTTTTTGTCACAGGTTGTCGAGGACCTTCTCCTCTCTTGTGAAACAAAGCACAAACTGACGACTGCTTACCATCCTCAAACAAATGGCCTTACTGAGCGGCTCAACAAAACGCTCACTGACATGCTTGCAATGTACGTTTCCACAGACCATCGAGATTGGGACGTTACACTACCTTATGTCACATTTGCTTATAATTCCTCCCGGCACGACACGGCTGGATATTCTCCTTTCTTCCTTCTTTTTGGTCGTGAGCCTACTTTACCGTTCGACACCACCCTACCGACTTCAAGTGAGCCGACCACTGCATATGCTCGTGACATCATCGCCCACGCTGAACTGGCGCGCCAGGTTGCCCGAGAACGACTATTGGCCTCACAAGCATCCCAGAAGTCTCGATACGATGAGTGTCACCGCCCTGCACACTTTGCTCCTGGCTCCTTGGTTCTTCTGTGGACCCCTTCTCGCCGAGTTGGTCTGTCTGAGAAGCTCATGTCCCCCTTCACTGGCCCCTACCGCGTCGAGCGTGCTGTCACCCCCGTCACCTACGAAATCGTGCCTGTTTTGCCTCTGACCTCGTCTGGGCACTCAGTACCTCAGCTCGTTCACGTGAGCCGCCTCAAGCCGTACCACCGACGGAGTCTACCTGCTACTGCTTCTCCCTCATAACAGGCACCGGGACGGTGCTTCTGCGGCGGGGGAGTTGTGTCACAGACTTCGGACAGATTCCCGAGAAACGTACACGGGGCAATCTCTCCCTATCGGGGTATGTGCTCCAGTGGAAAGACGCTGGGCGATGTCCAACAGAATGAAGATGAAGTAGACGAAGCCCGAGCTCCCGCTGGGTTTGCGCCATCAACCCGTCTTTTCGCCCGGTGGCTACGGTGTCCTTTGTAAATGCACCTCCTTCCTGACTACCCATCTCTGCGTTGTCACGTGACAATATCATTATCAATCTTCCTAAAAATGACACAATCGTCAGCGAATAAATGCACTGATGATGAGACACACTCAGGCAAATCATTGATGTAGATGAGAAAAAGTAGGGGACCTAGAACGGTTCCCTGGGGTACACCTGAAATAACCGGGCTTAGAGATGAAGTGGTGTCATTGGCTGTGACAAATTTCTGGCAATGCACGAGAAAACACTCAATCCAATTAATTATGCCAGTGTCGAGACCTATATTTCTTAGTTTGTGAAGAAGTAGCGGGTGCGGTACTGTTTCAAACGCTTTCGCGAAATCAGAAAAATGCAGTCGGCAAAGGAACGGTTGTCAAGAATAGAGTGTAGCTTGTTAGTAAATAAAATTAACTGGGTTTCGCATGAAAAAGACTTGCGAAAACCGTGCTGCGCGGGGACAAAAAATGAATTAGATTCAAGAAAGTTGGCAACATGAGAATAAATTATATGTTCAAAGATTTTACACGTTATGCTAGTGATAGATGTTGGCCTCTAATTAAAGAGAGACTGTTTATCTCCAGATTTAAATACGGGTACCACTTTGCCTATTTCCCAATCAGCAGGAATATTACTTTGCTCTAATGATTGCTCAAAAAGTTTGCTAGGATAATAGAACAGTTGTGTTTGGTACTTTTAAGGAATTTGAAATTAATACCATCAACGCCAGCGGAAGAAGGAATTTTAAGTGAGTCAATAATCTTAATTATAACATTTGCGTCAATTTGCTAAGGGTACATCCCTACATAGGCCCGACCCTTAAAGTTGGGTAAAGAAGAGGTGGAAATGGAGAAGAAAGCATATTAAAATACTTTGTTCAGCGCACTAGCACACTCATTATCGAGCATTGGTTTGCCCTTTGCGTCAATTAGCGTAATTCGAGAATATTCCGTAGGGTTAACGACGCGCCAAAATTTCCTGGGGTTAATTTGCAAAAAGCTAGGCATCGTATTGCCCTAGGCTTCTGTGCCATCGGAAGACGACGAAAGGGATGACGACGACTGCTACTGAATAAAACACTGTATATACCTTAACGGTCTCTGCTTTCTAGAACCTCCCTCCAAACGTGTTTGCACGGCTGGGGCTCAGATGCTCCCTCTCTCCTGAGATCCGCTGTCAGGGTGGGGAGAAGCTAGGTCGACCCCTAGCTCTGTTGTTTATCCAGACGTGCTCCATTACTGCAAGCTGTGCCCATTTTTAACCTACCGGCCAAAAGCTTTGCGAACACCTCTCCTCTCCAGCCCAGTCCAATGCACATGGTCCTATCAGTCATAGTGCGCGACTTCGATTTATGCAACTGCTGGCTTTCTTACGACCATCACAAAATGTCTGCGGTCAAAACAACCAACCTTGAGCAATACGCGCAAATGAGAGGAGCTTTCATTTTCAGCACTACTATAGCTACCACTCTAAAAGAGAAATTTATTGCCCTATTAGCAAGCGTTATGAAGCCCGTGCAAGAAATAGGCAATCTCATTTTTCCCTAGACGGTTCCAATTAATAACAACAATGTCTTTGCTTGGACAGTGTTCATAAAGAGAATATAAACATAGGAAATGATGTCTTGTTAAAATGAAGGGGCATTTCGTAAATGGCTGTATTCCCCGAATTTTCTTTTAGAACAAAAATATTTTTGTTATTCTAAAAGGGCCGATGTTTGTACCTTTGTGTACACAAGGAAGTCGGGTCGGTGAGATTGTAAAAGTAATGTTTACGTCGATAATTTTCCAAAGAACCCAAAAAGAAGGGCTTGGCTAATATTTGGCCTAAATAACCTGCAGACTGGTATTTTGATCGGGGTTTCCCCCCGAATTTTTTACTTTCACGATTATTGTGGCACAATAGCAATTAGATTAGCTTAACATTACAGAGCATATACAGCACAAGTTCGGTCAAACTACCTTTACACCATGGGCTGTCATAAATATTGCACTAAACACAGCTCTCTGCGAGATTTTTTTGGAGGGTGAAGGGATTATTGGCGCTTAAGCTTTCTTGTCAGCAACGCAGATCATAGCACAGTTTCAGTGCTTTAAAATTATTCGCAGTTTCACCGAGTTATACCGCAAACTAAACGCTTCTACCTATGCTACAATAACCACCAGACGAAATTCTGTTGGCCACGTTACCTGTAAAAGGCGGGGTGTGCTGTTGGAGGTAGTCCATTGAGTCCAGTGTAGACGGCCGTATATGATGTGCTCAGAATGAACAAAACAGCAATTATGCCAAGCCCCAGACGAGGCATCCTAAAAAATAGATTTTGCATGTTACTGACAATTCATCAACATTACAGTTTAGCAACCACACCCCAAGACATAAACACGAACGTAAGGTTTTCTGAATCAAACAAGCTGAGCTCTGGACGAGTGGCAGGTTACTTTACAGTGAGCAGTCCTGGTTACCTCGCTAGCAGCAGCTACAATATAACCAACATTTACCCGCCATTTTTTTCTACGTAATTAGGTGCGTTACTAAACGCGTTGCGGCTGCACTAGGCCATTTCGCATCAAAAATAAATTAGGACACACTTCCCCCTAGGGCAGCCCGAGCAATTCAGTTTTTATAGTATAATCAAAGGTGAACCAGTGCGAGTAATTGGCTATTTCAATGTGTCAAATAAATAAGTTAGGAAAAACATAATTGCGAATATTTTTAAAAGGCGCTTGTCCCACATATATTCATTTTCAGAGCACATCCGCATTCACATCTCGCAATTTATTTCCATGCAGACCGAACGTCTCTGCAAGCCTCGTGTACACATTTGCGCGCTTACAGACTATCTCCGTCCGAACGGTAGATAAATAACATACAACAGGTTAATAAAAACGTACGTTTCGCCTCTATTGATCATGCGTGTTTTTTCTCACGGAACACGGCACTAAATTGCATTCCAGTCCGCATGGCCATGCGAAAAAACGTAGTTGACAGGGCATTTCAATTTTTCAAGGTAATTCAATTATTCTAAGCCCCGATGAACTTGAGAATCGTTTAAATTTCTAATAGCGGTAAAACTTGACAATGTATGCTTAAATTTATCCGGAATTCAGCAACTCGTAACTTTGGTTTTGCTTTTTTTCAACCCACGAGTGCGTCGGCACTGTGTTGGCCAGAAGATGAGAAGGTACGGATGGTTGAACTAGTGAGATACACGTCTCTCCCGTGATGAGGCCATCGAATTGTCACAGTGCATTTTGGCGGGCTAATTTATTTTTTGGTAAGGGCAATAAACAGCTACCGTAATTTAACTGAAAAGATATTCCACATTCAAACCTCGTGAGTTTATTTTTGACTCTCATAGCTAATATCGATTTCAAAATTTAAGATGGGAATTAAAACTTGACAAGTTCTCCAAAGAGTTTCTGCATGTATCAGTCGGTATGGCCTAGAATAAACTAGCATCTATTGACTGTCTACAGCTCCCCGTTTAATAACGCTGCCGCCAAGCACTGCATCTTGTGGCATTGTATAATTCACTATGTATTAGATGCCACACATCTCATGCTCGCCCCTCTGTCCTTCCTGCGTCTGTCCGGCGTTGTCCGCACAGCTGCGCCTTTCTTCCTCTCCTTTCTCGGATAGCGAACACTCTCTCCCAAACAGCTGCTGGTTGGCGCAGCGCGCTCTCACTCCGTTGCTAGGCGCCGGTGGGCGGCGCTGCGCTCGGCGCTGCGCGCGCTGCGCATGTGCAGTACTCTCTCTCTCTCTCCGCGCTCTCCTCTCCTTCGGGCGCTGTGAATATAAAGCGGCATGCCGCGCTCCGACGGTCTCAGTCGACGGTCGTCCGCCCACCTCCCCTTCGCGTGAGAATCCCTGCTATAAGCGTAATCAATACAATGGAAAACGCCAATGGAACCCCCCATGAGATGCGTTGCATCACACCAGGGTTACCGCGAGGGGAGGTGGGCGTAATTTTTCATTTATTTATCATCTCTCTGTGCAGCGCATTAAAGAAATGAGTGACATGAACTGAACACCTGATGTGAACTTAATACAGTTAGGGGTCGCGGATCCGTCTTGATGACTGACTTGAAAATGGCTACTTCAGAGATGGATGAGATGCAAGCGGAAAGCGTCTCAAATGTTAGGTCGTTTTTGTGCGCAAATTTTGAGGCTTTTTTTGCATTGCTTCATTTTTTGCTCCATCTGTTAGCGTAAAGTTTACTGTATGCACTATTTCGGGTGGATGTATGAAGCCAGTTTTATTTAAATTGGTTGGATAGAGCCTGTCGTTCGTAAATATCGGCATTGCCACTTATTGCTACCGCTTCGAAAGCAACATTAGTTTTACGAACATTAATCGCATTGAAACTTTCAAGTAATGTTTGTATATATAAATATATATATATATATATATATATATATATATATATATATATATATATATATATATATATATATATATATATATATATATATATATATATATATATATATATATATATATATATATACACGAGAGGGTAGACACACGTATGAAAACGATGATTGAACTAACGTTTCGACCGGACCCCTGTCGAAACGTTAGTTCCATCATCGTTTTCATACGTGTGTCTACCCTCTAGTGTATTTCTATATATATATATATATATATATATATATATATATATATATATATATATATATATATATATATATATATATATATATATATATATATATATATATATATATATATATATATATATATATATATATATATATATATATATACTTAAATGCACGAAAAATAATTAATAACGCCAGCGGCAAGAGTGAGTGTCAGGGAAAGCGTACGCAATTAACTTTAGCTTTCAGTGAGTTTTGCTCTCCTCCCTCTTTTCCAGCTGCAACGTTCATGAATAGGCCCAGCTGACCGATGAGCCTCGTATCCATTCTTGATAACTCCTGAATTCTTAACCAGCATGAACCACTGCTTAGGCTGAACTGTATGCAGAAGATTTACGCGTTTATTGTTGCAACTAAACCTCGCTTGCTAAATTTACCCCTCGGTATTGATTGATTGATTGATTGATTGATTGATTGATTGATTGATTGATTGATTGATTGATTGATTGATTGATTGATTGATTGATTGATTGATTGATTGATTGATTGATTGATTGATTGATTGATTGATTGATTGATTGATTGATTGATTGATTGATTGATTGTAGGGTCTGACATGCCAACGCAACGCAGGCGATGAAGCCGTAGTGGAGGGCTTCGGATTAATTTGACCACCTGGGAATCTCTAACGAGGGCCGAAATCTCATACACCCTTCGGGATATGCTGTCACTAAATCGTTTGAGGGCATCCCTTTCGCCTGCAATAAGATTGTCGTAAAAAAGTTACAGATAAATGTGTAGTAACCAGGACATATGCCTCACGCATTCAACGACGCGTAAACCATAGCCGAACCTTAACGGATGGCGCAACATGTACGTCGTCAACATAACTAGTTCTTGCAAATTTTTCGAGGTAAGCTTTAAGCGATTACAAAGACGCAATGATGAAGCCTTACCGGTACAGAGCGTACAGGATTGGGGGTGAAATGAGATAGAACTGAAAATCCACGGCTGCGTAAAACGTGTGAGAAGCGCACTGAAACAAAACGCAAAGCGGAAATTCAATTATTACGGTCCATTTGTTCCACAACTACAATTACAAAATGCTATTGCAGGATCTTAAGGAAAGCAAACAAACAAAGCACAAGAAAAATATTCGGAATAAGAACAGGTACAACCACATATCGGTCGCAACTCGCTAGCGTTGCTTATATGTGATCCCCCTGTACTCCACCACAAAATATGTATCTGATGTAACAAGTGCAAGAGGCACACATGTGGCATTCACAGCTGTTTGAGAATTTTTCCCTGTTACGTTCGCTGTGACGCCTCGGCAACTTTTTATTTTATAACAATTACAGAGCTCATCATCAAAGGTTAGGTGTCGGTATGCTCATATATCAGCGTGTCTGCGTCCAGGCGGATATAATGCAGCCTCAAAAAGGCGAGGAAGGACTGTAACACAACATCAGCGGCCTTTTTGGCCAACTGAGCTTGAAACTACCCATTCTTTTTTGTAGCTATAGATTTGAGCGAGGCAGTGGCTTTCATTTCCAACAGCCAGACGTCAGTGAATATCATGAGTAAGCCAGCGTGTCAGCTTACTCCTTCAGAACCACGCATGTAAAAAGCAAACCCGAACGCTGGCTCAATAGCACCGCAGGCGTGCGCGGCGACGCCATCCGCACAAAAATTCTCTGGCTTTCTCTCTCTTTTTTCGCGCGCTCTCTGTGAGCAACCCACTCAGGCATGGACTGCGGCCTTTTTCGGACGTAACCATCATCCTAGATACCTAAGACGCTACAAGAAAAGGTTCAACCGTGCTAAGAAGGTTCTTGGGGACATAAGCAGCAATCCCTGAGCAGAGAAGGATGTGGCCACCCTGGTGTAGTAGTTGGCCGCCACCTCCCGTGACTAACCAACTCAACACTCGGCCCTCAGCCCACAGCATCTGTAGAGCACCTGTCCGCAGCGGTGGTCAGAACAGCGATACCGCAGAGCGTGCTACGAATCTCTGGGTCCGCACAGGCCGCCGTTGGAACTTGGCCATGGCAACGTTCATCTTACGCACCTTTTCTAATGATGTCAGCTTATCTGTACTACTAGAGAAGCTCTCGGATATTACGTCGGATATTATAGGATTAAGCGAAATTAGAAGGGCAGGAAAGGGATTTATAGAGCTCACTCGCGGTCATATTCTATGTTACATTGGACCCCAAGAGAACAATGAACATGGGGGGGGGGCGTTAATTTAGAGACATAGCAGAAAACATGGGCGCGTTTTTCAGCGTTAGCGAGAGAGTCGTGACTGTCGTTATCAAGCTAAACAAGCGATACAGGTTAAAGATAGTACAGGCCTATGCGCCAACAACCAGCTATGATTATGTCATAGAAAGCTTCTCTGAGAACGTCGGAGCAGCAATGCAGAAGGCAACAACGCAGTTCACGATTGTAATGGAGAGTTTAACGCAAAGGTAGGTACGAAGCAAATCGGAGAGTGGTCAGAGGGACACTTCGGAATAGACAATCGCAACAGTCGAGGGGATACAAGTAGGATTTTCAGAGAGAAATAACCTGAGGTTGATGAACAGGTTCTTCTACCAAGGAAGGAATAGTAAATGGATATTAAAAAGTCCCAATGATACTATAAATAACGAAATTGAATTAATTTTAAGTGACAACCTATATCGTGCAAGACGTACATGTTCTAAGTAAGATTAGGAGCAGCGATCATGGAAAGGTTAGATGCAAGCTAAGGCTGTATCTCAAAAAAGAAAGAAAACAAGTCGCGAAAACTAAGAAACCCCGCATAAAGTCAGTGACAGCCAGATAGCGGCAGTTTAACTAAACTATTCAAAACAAATTTAGCTTCGAAACGAGCAGAGCGAGGTCAGTGTAGGCAGGCTAAATGACAACCTAACATCGGCACTCGATGAATCGGCAGCCGCTGTGGGAAAACAACATGTAGTAAATAAAATTGGAAAAATAGGAAAACGAAGGAAATAATTGCCAAACGTAAGAACATGACTGTCAAGTACAGCAGGTCCTATTGAAATAACCGGGCTTTCAAAACTTATTAACAGAAGCAAAGCAAACGATATTCGTGCCTATAACTTGGCAGTGATCGACGAAACTCTGCAAATATAGGAAGCTTGAAAAGAACTAACACAGTGCTAGCCATCATCAAAGACCGGGTGCACGCACTCAGAGTCGAGCAAGGTAACATTACGCACAACTCAGACGACATAATCAGGTAGCAGAAAGATCTACCCCAGGCTGTATGCCAGCGACGTTAGACCAGGGGAAATTACTCAGAGTACAAGCTCAACTTGCTATGCCCCACTAGTAACTAAAAAGGAAGTTGTAAAGGCTCTCAGAAGCATGAAAATAGAAAACGTTGCAGGTCGCGACAATATGAATATGTATCTACAGAAAGAGGGAGGAGATACTGTGCTGTAAAAGCTTGCTGAAAACTCAAAAAGTGTCCATGGGCTGGAAAAATGTCAGCATTATTCTGATTGATAAGAAGCGTGATCCCAAAGGCCTCAAAAATTGTAGACCCATCAGCCTACTCTCATTTGTTTACAACCTGTTTACCAAAAGTTAAGGGAACCGTATAGGTGATAGGCTGCATTCCCAACAACCCAGTTAGCAGGCGGGGTTTAGGAACGGGTACGGATCACATTCATGTCGTCAATAAAGGACAGAAAAATAGTGCACTAAACTCATTTACATGGCATTTATAAATTATTAGAAAGCGTTTGATTCCGTACACACCACAGCCGTGCTAGAAGCACTAAAACACCAGGCAATAGAAGAAACCTACATAAGACTCCCAGAAGACATATATAAGGAATGCACGGGCAGGATTACCCCCCACAAATAAAGCGGAAAATTTTCTATCCGAGAGGGAACAAGAAAGTAAGTTACCATGTGCCCAAAGCTTTTCACAGCATGTCTGCAGGGGGTATTTTGAAACCGTGATTGGCAAAACAAAGGATTAAGGATGAACGAGTAATACTTGAGCCATTTGAGGTTTGCGGACGACATAGTCTTGCTTAGCAAGGCTGCAGAACTCTTGCAAACAATGCTTAATGAACTACAATCAGAAAGCACGGCCGTGGGGCTGAAAATAAATATGAATAAATCTAAAGTAATAAGAAATAAGCATACCAGAAACGCCCTCTTCAGCTTAGGAAACTAAACGGTAGAAGGAGTTAAAGAATATAGCTACCTCGGACAGATAGTTAGTGCTGACCCAACCACGAGAGATAAATCTGGCGCAGAATAGGCATGGGTTGGGAGCACTCGACAAGCACTCCCAAATAAGCAAAAGTAAACTACCTCTGTCACTCTTCAGAAAAATGTACGAACAGTACATACTGCCGGTGATGACATACGGAGCTGATACTTGGCACCTTACCAAACAAGTAGAAAGCAAACTTAGGTCGGCAAAACGGGCCATGGAACGAATAATGTTAGGAATTGCTCTCAGAGACAGGGAACGAGCTACCTGGATCAGAGAACGAACTATAGTATCAGATAACATAGTACAAATATTCCGGCACTCTGTAAGCGTGGCTATTTGTACCTCGGATGTCTATGCTTTGTCTTCAAATTTGGTGTTGTGTAGTTCTAATCCTGCAGGTATCCCAGGGAAGTGAAAAGAAAAACTTGAGTCGCGTTTCAGAACGGCGCTCCGATAAGGTTGGCTGGTTAATAATTTCGATCATATATTTGAAACATAGTTAGTGCGCGAGTAACGGGGTAATGCAAACCGAGCAGCCCTTCTTTTCACTTTCTCAGGCTTATCGCTCAATACTAACTAATATATTATAAAACGCATGCCAGGTGATGCTACCGTTCTCTAATGGTGGCCTAACAATTGCTAAATAGGCAGATATTTTCACCAATGGCGGTGGCAGTGTTACATTTGTGGCGCAGAAACAGAAACTTTTTTTTCGGCAGCTATACATATAGTAGTAATATGAGGAGCCCAACTGTGGGCGCACGCGTAACGAGCAATGTACAAAGCCGAGGATAATTAAAACATACCCCAGCTGCCGTTCCCATTCTAAGCTTGAATCCTACAACCAACTTGTTTCCATTAAAAACCAGAGGCCCTCTCCAGAGTAAATCTGTTTTGTAGTGTTCAATAATGCCAATGCTTTCGGCGTTTTGAAACACTGCACTGTGACATCGCACTGCACCTCAAGGATGCGTCGAAGGAAACCACTGAAGAGGATGAGTCCGAAGAGAGCTGGAAAGAAATTGTGGGTGTCTCCCATACTTTTCGCATGGGGTTCAGTTATAGCACGCGTCAGAAATTTGTTCCGCATGTAACTCAATATATCCACCCCATTGGGGGTAAAAGAAAATGCATTTGACCTCGGCGCCTATGTCATACAGGCCGGGACCACCGCGGCTGAGCTATATAGGCTTTAGACGCGCTTGACTTTGTCCTAAAATCGAGCAGCGCCGTTTCCGGGTGTTCGATGGCCAGGCTGAGAAATCGGTTTTCAAGGCTGAGCGCTGCAGCAGGGCAAGGCTGGGAGGAGCGCGGACTATGGTCAGGAAAATATTACACCATCTCGGAACCCAACTCCTCTCCCTGCCCCTCCTCCTGTGGATTTAAAAAATTCTTGGAATAAAACCCAGACATCAGTCAACAATTTTGAGCGTGCGTTATTCCTGATACGGATTTCCCATAAGGGCTTAAAGTATAAGACTTTTCTGTCGGCCTATTTTTGTAGCAACGATTGAGGGTATAATTACCAACAACGCGTTTCTATCGAGAAAGTGCCGCCGAAGGCGGGCGCAGCTTCTGCCGCACGGCTCCACTTACAGGGCAGCGGTGGCGCCCCTCACGGTAGCCTTCGTCCCCAGACAAAACTTCGGCGGGATTCTCATGACCCGAAAAGCATTGAAGGACTCTGGTAATGTCATAGACAAGTGTGGCTCTCTTTTTTCACGACAATGATGACCCCGACCCTTACAACGTAGCCCTGTTTTTTTAGCAAATGAAGGCAGAAATACATATAAAGCGGCCGGAAACAAAGCGAAATTATAAACTACCTACCTGTATAAATTTCAACACACTGCTTGATAATGCCACCGCATGCTGGATATATATTTGGAGAAGAAACGCAGCTTCACTTTTAAAACACAATAATTCGCTTTTTTACCCCTCGTTAAGCGCTGGCGCAGTGTCCTTAGTCATCAGCAATCGCGGGGACGCCACTAAGCAGGCATAAGACGCATTTTTCACACATCCGACAGCCCAACTCCACAATGAATAACGTCAACCAGCAAGCGATAATCTCTTTATCTTAGTCAAACGGCCATTTTAGAGAAACAATGGCTGTTCCCCATTTTATATGATTTCAAACTTTCTTTACTGCTTTAACACAACTTCCACCCTTTTACCGGTGGTTTAGAACCCAACAAAAAACTGTATGTAAAGAACCCAGACAGAACGGGAAAATTTCCGTTTCGGTGAGCCGTCCGCGTCGGCTTTACTGTATTAATAAATTTTAAGCAATGTAACGAATCGAAGCCACGTCAATTAAACACACTAAAATTGAGTAAACACGGATATGCATCAATATGGTGTATTTTAAGTACTTTTAGTTGTAGCTCCATGGGATATTTGGCCCCAAAAGCACCTGACCTGCGATGCTATATCTCCATGGATATTTCATTTAATAGTCTCAAGAAAACTGGTAGTTTTTTAAACAGTAAAACCTTCACAAATTACTGACAGATGTTTCAAAAGCAATTTTACTCGCTCGACCCAGATTTGCAGCGCCACCTACCTAATAACGTGCCACGCTCGGACGTCACCTTACTTTGTCGCCTGTGGCTAGGTGTTGCCTTCACCGGTGCTTCACCATTGGAATGGCCAACAGCCCTGCTTGTGATGCGTGCGCCACCGACGAGACGATTGAACACCTTCTGTGCCATTGTGACCGCTTCATAACGCCGAGGCAACAGCTCTCCACCACACTTCGCTGACTCGACGACCTCCCCTTTACGGCGCAGACAATTTTGTGCCATAGGCGCTGTCCGACACAGGCCGAAAAGGCTATAAACGCCCTACTGCTCTTTTTGAAGGACACGGGCCTGTCTGAACGATTGTAGGGACATTACTATAGTGCAGTGCCCTTAGTTCGCCCATTTTATCAGTGGACCGTATTAGTTTTGTGCATTTTCTGGTTGTGTGCGTTGTTTGTACCACCTTTATAGTTGCCTGGTCACGCCTTGAGTTTTTTCTACTTTTCTTTCTCTCATTTTCTCCTTTAATATGTACCGCTGTCCTTTCTTTCCCTTTCATTTCCCGTATCCCCTCCCCCCTGAGTAGGGTAGCCAACCGGACAGTATTCTGGTTAACCTCCCTGCCTTTCCTGTACTATTCCTTCCTTCCTTCCTTGGTGATACAAAGGCAGCTTGCAATGTCCGTTTCAGTGCAACAATACCTCAATTCTATTTTTTGGAGACGAAAGCTTATAATACCGGAAAGGCCTAACTCACTGAGAAAGCCAGTTATGCTAACCTGCTAGGGCTGGCCAACTGTGCAAACTGATTGAAACTGTATAACGGCAGCAAGTCGCACGTCTGTCCAAAAAGAACAGGTTGGTTGGTCGACGGCAAAATATTTCGCAAAGCGTCGAACAGAATACCCAAAAGCCATTCTCCTGGAATGCATGCACCCACAACCTGTAAAACGCACCAAAATAGCTTCTCGTTCCAAAATATCTTTTATAGAATTAGCATTTCACCATGAAGTTCTGAAATTGAATCTATTGCATTGCGCCTGCCTAAAACAGAACCACAACTGTGACCGATATCGGTGTCATTTGCTGCTTGGTACACATGATTTCGCCCTTAAAACTTTAAACTGTGAAAGTGTTAAGGGCATTGTTAACTTACTAGGCTTTCCGGTGGAAGAAAATTTTGCACGTACAGCATGTTGGTCCACCAGTAGTCTACGCACTTCCGCTGCTCTGCCAACAGAGTGCTCTCTTGTAACGGTCCTTTGCCGAAGTACGGAAGGTACACCACATAAAATGCCACAAGAAGCATAATAAGCGGAGTAAGTCTGCAAGCACCAAAAAAGAAAGAATAATTTTATAAAATACATCCACTCTACAAGTGACCTGTCCGAGTCAACAAGTGCGTGACAAACAACAAAAAGACAACCTCCGCATCTGTTTCCTAATTCGAACGCATACAATCTAAATGCGTCTAAAGCATTACAAGCTTGCGTGTCATTAACAAAAATTGCGCCCACCTCCCCGCGAGGGGAACCCTGTGTAGATGCGACGCATCGTGGGGTTCACTTGCTGTTTCCGTTGGATTGATTCTGAAAGCGCGTGAAACGTGTCGGGAACGCGTATGATTATTATGTTTCATGATTATTGTTACGTTTATTGGCCAATCTTGGTCAATCTCTCTAAGTGGTATGCTTGGGGCTTCGCTGTCTCAACGACCTTTACTCCATCATTGTTGCTGTAAGTGGGAGCTTCTTTTCTTTTATTGCAAGTGTTAATCATTGCCCCATCATGCGTTGTATCAGTAACATCTTGACGTAGTTTGAATGAGTCAAGGATATAAGGCGCGTTCGTAGCATTTGATTCTGTCTCGGTTTTGTGGCGCAGTGGGAAGAGCACCATGTACCTCGCGTTTTGCCCACAGGGTCGTGGGGTCGAAACCGGGCGCCGCTAACTATTATTTTTTTATAGTGTGGGGGGAGGGTTGTGGACGGACAACACCGTATGGAGGGACAAGGCGAGTGAATGAGATGCAGTCGCATCTAAAATGTTGAAGCTTCTCCAATGGTTCTGCTTCGAGACTAGTTTGTGTGGTTCGTAAGCGCCTGGAGCCCATTGCCAATTCTTACGACCACTGCTACAGCTCAGTTTTCCGACATACCTTGCTGCGTTTGATACTATCGTTTCCTACACCTGTTTAAGCACCAGGGCCGCGACAACAGTGCCAGGCAAAAATGAAATGTTTCAACCTATTTTTTTGTTTCTATCATCCAAACATTATCACAGCGATTATTGAGGTGATGTCATCTTTCCCCGAAGAAGTATAATACGCTACAAATTGGAGGAATATTACGTCAGCGTACAAAGTTTGCCAGAACACTTTGGCACAGTAGGACATAATTTTGACGCAGATAACATAAAAGCGAACAAAACATGACAGATGAAGTTGTGAAAGCTTTTCACGCAGATTTCTCATGCAATTTCTCACTGCTTGCCTGTTGTTTTTGTGTAGCAGTATTTTTTTACTACGGTTGGGTTTCGTCTGTTAGCGCAACCTCAAACACAAACTTTTATGCGCGATCGAGTGGAAGATCCGATTACGTAAACGCTACCTCGCTGCTCTGCGAACGTCATGAAACTATATACACGCCACTTCATAATTCTAAGCTTGACTTCTACAACCAACCTGTTTTCATTAGAAACCAGAGGTCCTCGCCAGAGTAATCTATTTTATAGTGTTCAGAAATGTCAAGGCTTTCAGCCCTTTTAAAAGGCGCAATGTGACACCACACTGAATTTCAAGCCTGATACAATTATACAGAAAACATGTAAGTCATATCACCGCTTTCGCTCAAAGCAATGCTGCCATTTGTTTGTATGGCTGATTAATATTAGCCACATCAATAGAGTATTTGTTGGGATCACTTTATACAGCCTCATAAAAATGGTAACACAGTTTTTACCAAAAAATACCGGATTCTAAAACGAAAGCATCAAATGCATTTTTTAAAACAAATGTTGCCATTGTTTTTGCTGTTTTGTAAAGAAAATGACCGCTGCTACAATAACACAGGTGTTATCTGATAGAATTTGAACCCGGGTCTCCAAAATAGCAGCCCAGTGCACCACCACTGTGCTATCTTCATTAGTTGCTAGTGATGGAACAAAATTTGTCGTTGTTCCTTTCTTCGGGGCACATGCTCACTTGGCGGATTAGCAAGCAATCGGCAGGTTCGAGGGGCTAATGTGCCTCTTCACAAATATTACAAAAATATGAATTAAATACGTAAAAGCTGTAGAATATTGCGGGCACAGTAACACCTGAACATAAGGGCACGTTAGTAGAACAGGTTCACACTAGCCCCATACAACCCTGAATTCTACGGAGGCTGTAGTATGTGCCAGTGTGCTCACTGGCGTAACTTGCGCTGTAAGAAGAAGAAAAAATCGAGGACATGAAAACACGGTGTGGCAGAAACGAAGCCTTTCGAAGTAATTCGCGCCGTAAGACGAAAAAACGGAATCGAAGAGAGAGACGCACATACGGTCTCACAGTAAAAAATTTGTAATGAGTATCGCCGGCCTTTCACCTTCAAAACGTGTAAACCGACTGGTGCTAGGCTTGACATCAACGAAAATATCTCCTTACGGCATTGTTTAGTGGCGCGTCCTGCGTTGTTCACTCTTACCAAAGCTGTCCGCATAGGCGTTACTAACTTTTATTTGAAATAGAGAACGTTGGATTATAGCTCTGTTGGCCCCAATTAAAGTAGCAGTTACGGCCTTCTTAGTCAGAGGCAGTTAATAGTTTTGTGCCCTTACCAAAACGCCCACAAATGTGTTGTCTGAATTTTTTAAGTGCGATGCACTTTATAAGCGACCCTGAATCCGCCGTCCGCATTGCTCCTCCTCCTCTCCCCTAGCAACGGCGCGAGGAGCGGAGAGGAGCGTCTGTAGCAACGGCGCAGCGACGTCACACCCCACGTGACCCGCGCGCGCTCCGCCTCCTGCGCCGTGGCTGCGCGCGCCCGCGCCGGCTCCCGCACCGCTCCTCGCGCCGTGATGTCACACTCCCACGTGACCGCGCGCTGGCGCCTTTGCGTCTGCTCCCCCTCTCCTCGCGCCGTGACGTCACATGCTCTGCAGCTGGCGCGCCTCTCCCCCCGTTAGGTTTGCACTCACCCTCGGCGCGCGCCTCTCCCCTCGCCTGACAGCTCCCCCTCGCCGGTACTGCGCCTCTCAAGGCGATGGCAGAATTACTACGCCGTGTACTCTCGGCGCAAGAAATGCATTCGCACTTCCTCACGATTCCCTTCGGGGAGGTGGGGGCAATTTTTTTTACTGCCACAGCTCCAATATGGAAAGATTTAAACACGCGTGTTGCAATCTAATTCCAGGTAAGTCATGGAATCAGTTTATACTAAACACACGTGTTTCAAGATAATTTCAGGTGAGTCATGGAATCTGTTAATATATCTCCGCAGCGGCGACTCAGCGGCTCCGTGGCTATCGCGCGGTGCTGTTGAGCACAACGACGCGGGTTCAATTCCCGGCCGCGGCAGCCGCTTTTCGGATGGTGGCGAAAAGCAAGAACGCCCGTGTGTACAAGGTTTAAATTATTGCGCCCTTTGATCTTTTGGAGACGCCGAGACGTTCGTCATGAAAACTAAACTTGTGCGTTTGTAGGATGGTTGATTACTCCAAAGCTTTCACTCTAAGAAATCGCCGCAGGTGGGCAGAACGACCATTCAGCGTGCTTAAAGGAGTACTGACACCAATTTTCGGCGTTAATATTGTAAGGGCCTCGGTTACTCGGTGAGGTAAGGCGTTTATTGTACGACCAAGCCGTCTCGGAACACCGGACCAGCAACTCACGATGATGATCATCAGTCTCGTAGAAGACGAAGCGTTCCTCGATGTGTTTGGTGATGGGGATAATGGAGCAGTGAAATAAATGATTTTCTACGCTTCGGAGCTTCGCGCTCACAATATTATTGCACAGTTCGCTTTCTTTGCTCAACAGAATACCCTGGCTAAAATATGAGCGGCCTGCGACGCGAAGAACATACTTTAATTGGATCTCATTTATCGCGCCGACGGAACAGCACGCAGAGCGGCAACAAGCAAATGACATCATCCCGTGGTAGCCAAAACAAGTGACGCGGACACCGCTCGTCAAAAACTCGTGACGTCACTTCACACGCGCGGCCCCGCGAGCGGCGACTAGGCGCTGCTGCATTCACAAACGGGTGCACGTAGCCAGAGCTACAGGCATAGCCGCTGCGCAGAAAGGCGCTGTTGGCAAAAATAAAGTTCCATATACTAAAAAAGGAAGCGATAATATAGCCCAGAATCGCAATAGCAGTCGCCATCAGGACTTTTATTGAAAGCGGTCATCGAATTTCTGCCGCATTAGTAGGCCTAGCACCTATAGGCAGCTCAGCCGCCCAGCTCCCGCGGCGGCACGGTGGAAACAACGC
Organism: Haemaphysalis longicornis; assembly: GCF_048455015.1. Lineage (NCBI taxonomy): Eukaryota > Metazoa > Arthropoda > Arachnida > Ixodida > Ixodidae > Haemaphysalis > Haemaphysalis longicornis. The sequence goes on along the minus strand of NW_027526407.1, from coordinate 111,702,070 downwards.
CCCACCGGCATCCGCAGTGTTTTGACGTCCGCACAAAGCGGTGGGGTCATGCCGGGATTCTGTCATATGCGCCTTTCGGGCTGAAAGCGCGGAAAATTGAAACGAACGATTTTAAGGCCGTTCAATGTTATTAATTATCAGGCGCTGAAGCATTTAAAGTGCTGCGTGGGGTTCGCCACACCATTAGGCATCGATAAAAGCAATAAAAATGGATCATAAAAGTGTCAGTACACTTTTAAATGTGCGAATTTGGCGAATGACGAGGCCCAGCATGCTATTAAAGTAAAAATTGGGATCTGCGCTGGGACAACGGCGCACACGCTCTCCTAGCGCAGTTGTCCCAGCGCAGATCCTAGTTTTTACTTTAATCGCATGCTGGGCCTCGTCATTCACCAAATTCGCACATTTAAGCACGCTGAATGGTCGTTCTGGGACGTTGTCGTGAAGCTCACCTGCGCCGATTTCTTAGTGTTGAAGAACGGAAACCAAGGTTCGATTTTGTGCGCCTGGATTGTTCCCACTCAGAATTTGTTCTACTTTGCGTCATTCGCTGAAGGCAAGATGCGTACTTTCTTAACACAGATCAACAAACACCACCCATGTACTCTCGTCCAAATTGATAAAGACCGCAGTTGCCCCAATGAAAAAGGGCAGTTGGTTTTTATGACGGACCTCCAATATCGATGAAGATAGAAGAGACACCAGTTCATTTTTCCTTCTGCTTCATCCAGTCGTTTCAGAGACAAGTAGACTATAAGCAGCCCCCTGAAAACAAAAACATAAGGCGCTGATTAAGTGATGTTATATAAAGCTTATACTTTACACGCACGAATCCCAACGTATCAAAAGATTAATATAGCTGCGACCGCCGCGGAATAATAGTAGCTTAAATGGTCCATCTTGTCGCCGGTGCATACAGTAGTAGGCACGACAGCGGCAGCGACAGCGGTAACACAACTCTCGCATGTAGCAAGTGAATGCGCTAAAAAGAACCAAACAAAACCACACAAAGTCGACGCAGTGCTCACGCAATAAAAAACGAGAGCTCACTAACTCGTAGTTTTATCATTTGGGTATTCTAGACGTGAATTTTTGGCTTCCTCCTGCGCACCAACACAAATTTTCATAATGGTCTCCGGAAGCGTTATTGTAGACCAGAGGTATTATATTACACTCAGTACAACCAGTCGAAATTTCAATGAGCCTAGACATCCTGTCCGACATAGCAACCGGCCTAAATACCCTAAATTTAGCCAGGGCTCCCAGGAACACGAAGTCGTCTATGATTTCATTCATCCATTCGCGTGTTTAAATGCATTTTTTTTTAATACGCATATGGTATTTTCTGTGATGTCTGCTTGGTCTATATCTAATATGAGTGTGCTCTTTGATGTGCCCGTGTGCAGTGTACTTTGTCAATGATGTAAAGCAAGCGTGAAGATGTTGTATAAATGCGCATACCTTGTGTATTGTTATGCGAGCGTATGTCTGTGTACTTTTTAGTACTTTTTGTTTACTTTGTTTTTTTGTACGACTGCTGTACGTCCGTGCATACACAAAAAACGTTGTACATTCTCTCCCACTCCCGCTATAGTCCCACAGGGGCTGCAGTATGTTCAAATAAATAAATGAATAAAATAAACCACATTTGCGGTAATTCCCCCGCCACACACCAAACATCCCAAGGTGCCGATGGTGAGACCTCTCCAGAATAACGGAGAGAAGCACGCGGCAGCACACACGTAATTCGCGCTTTGCGCCGAGAGAATGTATTTGCCTTCTATAGTAGCCCAGTGACAGGCCGTGCTGTACACCAGAAAAGAAAAATGGAGGAGTTGACAGTCCCTAACAGCCCGCCAACAGATGAGAAACAAAAGAAAAAGGTCGGATAACAAGCTGTTTCTTCTTCGGTTGTAATATATTGCAGGGCTGTGTATTTTCATGTGAAAGCTACAGTCGTCACACTAAAGCGCACCAGTCACCCTTCCCGCCAAAACCTTTGCTAACAGCAGAGCTGTTTAGCCGATACAAATCCGTCCATGGTACGAAAAACTCCGAAGCCTCAAGAAAAGAATGTGGTTAAGGATGTCCCGGGAATCGAACGCTAGACCCTAACTCCCTGAAACCGGTAATGACTTAACCACTGATTTACCCTAGGGGCCCGAGGTGTACGGTAAATCTGTTGCTTCTAAAGCAGCTCTAAGGTTGACTTAGAATTCCTTACGAGAGCATAAAGAAGGTGTCCACAACTGGCGTCAAGTTGGCCACAATCTGAACTGGCACGGTATCCCGAAGCGTTGGAAACTCACCCGCATTTCCTATAAAAAAGGCGTCAAAATATTACAAGGATTGGTAATGAAATTATCACCATGCATGCTGGCTCTCAGCATCTGATGGAATAGCCACCACGTTGAACAAGCCTATCCAAAGTCTAAACCAAAAATCTTAAGCAAGGCACGTATTTTTAATGATCACTTTTAACTCCTCCTTTATGTTTCTCGAAAATTAGGGCATTTTCGGTGGAAACAATACTAACACAAAAGAAGAAGAACGTTTTTAGTGGGCTTAATGATTTATTTAAACTGACGGCCGGCCTCAGAAGAAATGCACCAAGATTCCTAAGAGGCTGATTGTACGGGTATAAGGAAATCGAATTTAATTTTAAGGTGCTTTAGGGGCGAGTGTCGGAGGCCTGGAACACGCGGGTAGGAGTAAACAACTAGGTTTACAAGAACGGCCGAGAGCAATTCGCATTCGAATCGTGCAAATAGTGTTAGGAGTACTCATTACGGTTCCATAATGTCGAAAATGGACAAAACAACTGCTGTGTCTTGCCCGTTTTGAAGCCAAAATGCAAACTAAAACGGACACGAAGACAACTTGCAAGTGGGGTTCCTAAAAAACGGCTGCAATGTGCCGGCAACCAATGAGACAATTTCTATGGCAAATTTAAAAACAAAAATCCACATAATTAAAAAAACAAGAGAAGCAGTCGCACCTCCCCGGCCATTTTCTGGATTTTTTTATGACATCAAACATCATTGTGTGTGAAACTGACGGTCGGCGACCGACGCACGCGCCAACAGACATGACTGGGCGAATATATTGATGGCTCTAGGCCCGCTTGATCGTATCCCTTAAATGCTAACGTACAGTTAACACAGTTATAATTATAATTTTCATTTGGTCCAACCCGCGCCTTCTACCCATATTATGTCACTGTAGCGCAAAATTTACAACTTCTCATTGTTTTTTTTTAGCTTTTTGTTTAAAAATGCTTTTCGTGGCAGAAATACGGCTGAGCGAGTTATCAAAGGGTAGACTTTTCAAATAAGACAAAGATGTATTTTGTCTTAGGGCCCCCTCAAGGATTGTAGGAAGAGCCAGCAACGGGACCACAGGCTCGTAATATTTCAGTTGAACTTCAAACACTATTCGATACCCTGACACAATCGACTACAATGCTACAACAAACGATTGAAGTTTTACGTACGAAAAATCAGCACTTTAAGTGCTATCGATGCAGTGTGACCGAGAATGATGAGGTTCATCGAAAACAGGCGGATGCCGTGAATGATGGCTATGGAATCTCCGGTTGCAGACTTTGTATTGAACAATTTTTCCAAGTTTGTCAATAAAGATAGGCACAGTAGAAAACGATTGACTTGCTGATCTGCAAAGACAGACAGAAACCAAAGCGAAAGAGTCATAGTGTCGTGGCTGCCAAGTGACGCTGCAAAGTCACAACAAAGCCCGCAGTTAATCCAACTTCCCTGCGACACTCTTCATTCATATGCGCACACGCTATTCCAGTATAACGAACAACTAAAACCAATTGAGGTACATCAGTGAGTGTCAATACAAGCGTACTTTGCACAACAATGTATTTTGCACTGCGTTGTTCAATCCCGCAATGTAAAACTTATTAATCGCAATAATGCGCACTACCACTCAGTGGAGGACGATTCTAAGCAATTCCGGGCGATGCCATCTGATCGGTCGAATTTGTTGTGCTGCAGTTAAAGAGACATTTTACTTCATTACAGTGAGCTTGTGCTGCCTTCCCAATATATGTGAGGGTAAAATAAGCCACATACGAGGCACTACACTCTATCTGGGCTCGTTAACACCAAACACAGTTATGACGCGCACTGGTTTATGCACCACACACGTTGTATAATATTGTTCTTACATTGCGCAATGTCACGGGCAAGGAAATATGTAGCTTTGTAAGTGTGTGGCCTGTTAAGCTTGAGTAAAACTGAAAGTTTGGCCGAGTTCGTAAATTGATTGATTGATTGTAGGGTTTAACGTGCCGACGCAACGCAGGCGATGAGGCGCGCCGTAGTGGAGGGCTCCGGATTAATTTTGACCGCCTGGGGATCTTTAACGTGCGCCGAAATCTCGTACACACGGGCGTTTTTGCTTTTCGCCTCCATCAGAAAAGGGGCCGCCGCGGCCGGGAATCGAACCCGCGACCTCGTGCTGAGTTCGTAAATCATCTGGGGAAGCAACACAGCACAGCACACAAGAAACAGCTTGTTTTGTGCCCCTTTCTGTAGTCCCGTTCTTTTGGGCGCTGTGTTGTTCCCCGGCGCAGTTAATCTTCGCGGTCGATACAAATCTAATACCGTAGTATGCCCCTGTGCTGTGGCGTTTCGAGGCTCAAACATACTGTTTTACGTGGAGTAATTTTATGGGTAGATACACGTTCTGTGCAAGGTAGTATACGTCGTGGCTCGTGATTAGGTGTGTTGCTTTCAAAGCGACAATTCGTCACTCGGGAGCATGTTCAAAACAGGGCAATTTTACCAAGGAAGAATGGGCGAAACCCTTTGATTGTAGCAGAAAAGTTTCCGGGTTTTGAAAGCGAAAGCATCACGGCTTCCCATGGCGATGCTTACCAAGTACTTGTTTACTGCTTTTTTGCGGTTGTGTCTTTTTCTCTGCTTTCGTTTCTACACCTTGTGACCCCAATAGCTTGGTCGGGCGGACTGGGGACATTTCACGCTACAGTTTCTGAGAATCAGAATGCCCTGTAGGTGTAATGCACCTGTTCTACCTCATGCAGCCATGGCCGCACGAACTAGGCCTAACACTTGCTCCACCACCGGTAAAATGTCGGTAAAACGAGGTGGTAACGCACTTGCTCCTGGGCGTGAGACCGGGGTTTCGAACTCCTAAGAACTCCGACGCATCCAACTCTCCTCTCAACCGAATTGATTAACTCCTTTGAAATTGATTCAAATTTGTACTCTGACAAAAATTCTTGAATATGTTAAGTGTTTTTTACACTTTAAAGCAACCACACTCTCTCTACTCGCAAACAACCCCACTTTTTCACACAGTGGGGCACATTAGCACATCGCCGTTATATGGAGGGTAAGAGTAGTAGATAAACATTATTTTCATGTGACACCGCAATCGGCGCTCACTTTTTCCTCGGGTTGATAAGGAAGCTTTAAAGTTCTCCCTGTGGCCGCCCACAGGCAATTGTCGTTACACACCAAATAAGCGCAAGTCAGACTTTGTAAAAAAGCTTTTAGGCATAATATGCATTACGCTCCACCCAACCCTTTTCAATTTTGCGTCCGTGCGGGTGTGTCTGCCTAGGCGTGTGTCAGTGTGCGTGAGAGAGAGAGAGAGAGAGAGAGAGAGAGAGAGAGAGAGAGAGAGAGAGGAAGCTTGGTAAACGCAAGCAGGTTGGTATATATTGATGACAATTTTAACACATATACGACGTATGCTACAGCTATGCCAAGTCTGGGGACCGCAACCGGAGCAAACGGGTTTCAAAGAGGTTTGCTACCAAGCGATTTGTTCACATGACTAACGCTTACGCTTACCCTCGTCAGGCTCCGCCAACTGTTTCTTCTCAAGCCATGCGCTGGACGTGCTCTTGCTTGGCGAACACATCTGCGCCTGGCGGAGTTTGTTTGCAGCACGGCACCGTGCTCTTATGTCGCAGGCGGTCGCTGCGGCTACCACTGCGACATGCACTGAAAGTACGCAGCTGAAAAAAAAAAACGCGTTCAAATATTGTAAGCACTTGCATGGACCATGAACCTTTACTGAGTGCTTTAATTTGATTTTAAATCTCCTAATTTTTCTGATTCTTAAAGTGCCGCTATACAATTGTATTGCGGCACTTAAGAAGAAGCTTTTATAGGTTTTCTTTCTGTTAGGAATTAAGTAAAAAAAAAGTGCGGCAATAACAATTTTTTGCAATTTTGTTTCTCTTATGTACGGTGATATGCCTCTGTAGTGACTGCAGAGTTACTGGAGGCGTGCACAATCCAAAGCTAAGTCCCCCTGTTTTATGAGCATTGTAGTGAAAACTCTAAAAGTTGACGGTTTCAGAAATAACCCCTGGCTGGCTTGTTTTATAGCACCAGAAGCGAGCTTTATGTTGCTAGTAACTCTTCTTACCTTCCCCTTATGCTCAATAAATGTTCTTTTTCCCTGCCTCTTCAGAAGGCTGCATTTCTCTTGCCCCGATCTTCGCTTGGCACACACTACGAGCCCTTGTCTACATACTAGAGAAAGCAACACCCTGTTCTCATCCTCATACGCGGGACCCTCCGTTTCAACTGCACTCCTAAGGTAAGTATGTTATTCTGCACTACCGTTTGATAGACGCTCATTACTTTTTCGATGGGCCAGCCTCTTTCAGAGCCTGAAATTTCGATGGTGTTCATGTTTCACTACTTCGACAGGACGTTCGCCAGTGTCTGCTAGCAACCCGCCGATGTACCCTCCCTGGGGTTGCTTTTGGGTCACAGGGGCTGGTAACGTAGCACCAGTGACCCTCTTCAGTGGAAGGACCACGGGCAAAATAACATAGAGCGAGAAAAAGTCACAGCGCGCAATACTTAAAGGAACTTTGCAGCTCTTTTTTAGCAGTGCGAATAAACCTGCGCGACGTTTAGGTTACACTGCCACGAATACCTGAGCCAAATCTTACATGTGCGCGTGAAGCGATAATCTCGCAAATCGCTGTGAAAGGTCCGGGAAACCAACCGCCCTCTCTTGAGTTTCCCGCTTTATGCGTAGCTGTTATTACGTCATTACAGCGGTGGCTCTCCTATTGGCTGTTACTGGCCGATTTCCCGGTTTATTTCTCGCATTTCCGATGATGATCCGCCGTCATCGGCGCTGTGCACCAACCCCTTCAATGTCCGAACCTGTACATACAGTTTTCGGCGTTTTTTGTGTGTTGAGTGCTCGCGTAGTTGGGGTAATCAACTAAATACATCACTTTAAACCATACCACTCGGGAAGAAGCGTTTATTTGTTCACAAACGTCTACCAGCCTGAGCGCGTGCTTGCTGGCAGACACCAGGGCCTTATTTTTAGCGCGTCACACCAGAAATGGACTATCCCACGTTGAGGAGAGAAAGGGAAAACCCGCCAGCCTGTGATATCTCGAAGGCCGCCAAACAGACCATCACGAGCATCGGTCAGAGAGTGCGCAGATTTTGTCGCATAGTCCACGCCCGAGTTGAGAGGAAACGATTATGCGCGATTTTATATCTCGCGTTGCTCCTGTGATACTTAACAAATTTTTATCATTCTTGCGGGAACAAATTGCTCGAACAAAAGACTCTAACCCAAAATGCAGTCCGAATATTCGGTGGTAAGTGCTGCAGGGTCTCCTTAAACAGTTATTCAACGCTTGTAAAGCGAAATCCAGGCAAAAACAGACAACTAAGCCTCACACTTATATAGTGAGGTTGAGATGGGAGAACAGCATGAAGTACAACTTACGTAACAATGACCACAGCCCATGTCGAGATGTATGGCTCCATATAGGCCGAGCACGTAGCTGAAGTCGTATTTTCAGGGCCCCCAATCTTCTTCAGGACTGGTGACGCGGTACACCCGTGTGGCAGATAGGCAAAACAACAAAGAGGATACTTGGAATCAAATTTTAAAAATGCCTCATGATTACGACACTCCTTAATGAGAAATTTTTGCGCGGGGCGAACTGCAGTCTTCTGGGTGACTGCGCATACTTGCAGCGTCTCATGAAGCGATCGCCGCATCAGCAGACGCACGAAAGAGAGCGATAAACTTTGGCGTGATCTCGTAGCGTCTCGCGCCGTCTCGGGCTACCGATCTCCCCCTCACACTTTCGCCGTACTTTGCTCCTCCCCTTTCCTGCTCTCTCTATCTCTTCTGTCTTCGGCGTCCCCTTCGTTCGCTCAGTTACAGCAAGGGACGACGGTGCCGCGAAACCGCAGGAGCGGGCGCTTAAGTGCTGCGCACCAAAAGATCCACTCATCGAACTTTTAGTCGCTAAGGTTCCGGGCGAATAAAATTTCTGTAAAGTGGCTGCGGGAGGGGTTGGCAGAGCGGGATTCAGGTGAGCATCCGTGGAAGGCCGCCTAATACACCATGCGTTAACGCGGTGACGCAGCTCGCACGTATACGAGTACACTAACCTAGCAAGGACATTATCAAAAGAAGCCACCCCGGAAGTAGCATAGCCTCCGCTAATAATTATGATTCCTGATTAAAACACTTCGCACAGAGCTTCCCGCCACTTCGTGCAATTGATAACCTTCATGTATACACTTCTGTACCGCAACCACGCAATATATTTTGGACAAGCAGTTATGAAAAGATTCTTCCTAATTGCGACTATTTCTTCTTCAAACCCCACATGCGATCTAGGGTTGTTTGTTTGGGTTTGGGTTTGCTGTAGCTTCTCTGAAACTTCATACAATAGACTAGTTATTCCGTATCTAACGGCGGGAGAGGCAACCGGTGCTATATTCTATACTGCTGCAGGTTTTTCGCAACTTATTGTTTGTTTTTCGAATAAACATTTTTGTTGGCAGTAACCACTCGTCCTGTATTAGTGCCTTTGTAGAGCTTCGCATTTCCCTGTGAAGCATACGAAATAGAACGTTGGTAATGATACATAGACAACCTAATTCTTCTGCATCAAAGGATTTTATTTAAATTGAAAGACGTTGTAGAATTTCACACAAGCGGCAGGAAAGATAAAATTACTTCCAGTATTTCTGTATCGCAAGGGGAAAAAAGAAGCACACCATGGGCGCCATTATAACGACTTAGAAAGTTTCTATTCAAGCTACACCACTGGAAATGTTGTCTATGCTTATGGTACACACATTTGCAATCTATAAAACAACTCTGATGGGTGTGAATGAATCAAAGTAAATATTTAGAAATTGATAACCTTATTCCAGGATACTCTTAAACCTTAATTCATTTGTTCGTAGAACGGATCCATTTTTCTAGGCACAAGGTTTCCTCCGCATTTATATTTACTGCTAGTTCCTGCCCAAGTTTAGGCTGAAATCCTAAGATAATACCCTGCTTTTCCACTAGCTCTGCTCAACGGGAATAACACGCAAAAAATAAAACTCCCTCTGTCATTCTTTTTTTGTTTGGCTTGCACTTTAACTATTACGGGTAGGCTGGCTATTTTCCTGGCACATCAATGGTCGTGAAAGTGACGTGCTTGGTAAAAAGTATTTTAAGAATCGCTCTTATTTGTCGTAATAGCGGAGCCCTTCTTACCAACCATACGCTCATTGCAAGCGATGCGACATTCGCATAAGGCGATGAAGCTTACCGTTTTGAAAAACGCGCCAGTTTATAAGATAGGAATTCTGATTGTTACTATTTATGGTAAGTGTTTACTTAGTAAATTTAGCTCTTAGAGTGGAAAACCATTGTGATGGGCTCTGTAGAGTTGATTTCATACCCAGCCCGATAAAAATGTTCTGCTACAGAATATGGTGAATAGTGCGGTTGAAAGTCGGGCGCCTGTTCTGTATGAGTAATAAGTGACTTTTCGCGAAATTTTCACAAAAAAATGTGTCTTAGGGAATTTTTAGAACGCAATATATGTATGCCCAATGTAGATTATCTTTCTTTACGTCAACGAGGAAGCCACGGCAGGCTACTTAGGGGTCGCCTGAATAAAGGGGACCTATGCCAGCAACACATCATAAAATAAAGTTTTAATTCATCCATTCATTCATTCACGCATTCATTCATTGCATTATATTAAACTTACATTCAGCTCTCTTCTCGCTACATGTCACCATTACATATGATGTACTGTGCCTGAAGGAGTAAGTTCTTGTTACCGCTGCAGCCACTCATTCCATCTTGCGGGGACTCGAAGACCAAAGTTTGAACTTTAGGCGCCCGCAACAGTTGGCGTTTTACTTCTTTCGTATTTAACATCAGTGCACACTGACGCCAACTGTACACTTCACCTACCACATCACTTACTGACTGTATACCACGGCGGCAGCTCATTAAATATTTCCTTAGTGTTCGCTTCTGTCCGCTAATTGTTGCTTTGAGAAATCATAATTTTCCAGCGGGCTTTGTATTTTGCAAGTACGCTCATTTAACTCAGGCGTCTTTTTTATTGAGGAATCCGGGCGGGCCTTTTTTCTGAGCCCCTTTAATTTTGCGGTTCTCTTTCAGCAAATCCCATAACCGTCTTCTAGCACTATATGTATTTGAATATATAACTTCGCAATTATTACATAACCGTTTTAAATCTTGGGCATTATTAAGTACAAAATGGGTTGCTGAGAAACTTCACCCAAAGTTAAGTTTTTTTTCTTGTTCTTTGTGTTCTATCGCCATCCGCATTATGCTGCAAACGCGTACAGTTGTCATTACTATTCAAAAAATGTGATCGCTTTTTGTAAGGTGCGCATTCAATCCCTGTGTGTTCAAATTACGTAACAGAGAAACATTCTAGTTTACTTTAAAAAAAACTACGCGTAAACCCTCCGGATCTGTAACTGACGACATTGCGTGAAGGCAAAATAGTTTGACGGAAGAATCATTTGTCGGAACACGGTGGCATGGTTCCAGGGGTAAGAAAAGAAGACGGTCTAAAGAAAGGCCACCGGACGAGTGTTCTTCTCCGCAGAGTATAACATAGAATGTAAGGTAACCTTTCTCAACAGAATAAAGGCTATTCACTGGCATTGCTTGTTCCGTAAAAAATGGTTGTCCTTGTACACAAACAAGCATTGAATAACACATTACCGCCTTCCTACTCTTTTAGAGAACACCTTTGTGAAGCGATACAAGCAATGCAATATTCTCCAACCAGGTGGCTAATTTCCCTATAAAGACCCTTTTCGGTTATTCCGCAAAAAGCGATGCATAAAGTAAACATACGCTGGCTTCCAAACACGGTGGCATCCCTTTCACTGCATGTAGAGGGAACGCATATTCCAATGCGAACTATGTTGTCGCGCACCTGGTTCCAAAAAAACTCCGAGATATTCTGTAGAAAGAAATTCGGCCAGTATACATATAGGTACGAACAAATATACACTAAAAACCACACCTCTGCCCAAGATACATATTGTTTTGCGCAGTGATCCTAAAATAAAAGCTATGTCTGCGGAGAACCTTCAGCCAAAATGGTGGCTTTTCCCCTTGTATCCTTGCTTGCAGAACCAAACCCACCTTCAGTGTTTCCTGCGTACATCATGGGCACTTCCGCATTCACCCCAAAACTACAAGGCTTTAGAGCGTATGTGAGGTTTATACATCGTACGCAGGTCTCAGTGCTTCCGATGCAGAAATTATCTCCGCTTGACCACCGGTACTCGCTGCCTCAAAGTGTCATTGGGAATTTTCTACATAAATCCTGTCGCCTGTTATAGCGTCAAGGAGACGGACAATAAACTTGTAATGGCAGTAATGAGGACAGCAACGCAGAAAACATACACAATGCAAACGTTGTTAAAGGCCGAGGCAGGGCAAGTACAATAGGTTCTTGTTTTTACTTATGCTTAAGCAGTATTCGAATCGTTAAAAGAAAAACCTGTTTTTAAGCTTGAACCTTACGTATAGAAAAACGTAATACTGCTTTCAAACCTACTTCTACTGCAAGGAATCATGCGCCACGGCAAACAAGCACGCAAACCATTCAATTGCACGCAAGCACGCAAGCAGCGTGACGCAGGCCCACGAGCCCTCCGGCGGGTGAGCGCGCTCGTGGGCTTGCGTCACGCTGCTGCCGCTGGCACTGTGGCTTGCCACTACAAGATTAAGCCCACACATGTTCTCATAAAAAGTTACGCTATTTTATTGCGAATCAACGGAAGGCCATTTTAACGTCAGTGGTGTTCAATTTGGTGTAACCATATTATATAAGCTTTATACCCAGTCTGTGAGAGCGTTCGTTACGGAAGGACATGAATTACAGCTTATAACCAAAAATAGTTATGACAGTAGCAAACGAAAACTAACGCATTCAGTCGTGAAGACAGCTATGTTGACCGGCAAGATCACAATGTTCCCTAGGTTTGCATCACATAGTCCCCCTGCTACTCTTACTAAAATCATTAGACTTCAAATTCAAATAGTTAGCAAAATACTTAATAACCTTGGCAGAAATCTTAGTACTAGTTGTGGATACATGACACCTTCAATCATCGCATATAGAAAGCGCTATGTTCAGCCATGGACAAATGAAACTAGAGCACGAAAGCGTAACCCAGAACGCCCAAATCACAAAAAATGGATAGTGAAGATAAGAAGTGTATTTGGAAAGATAAATTTTCAATCATTGTCGCTGCAATAGAGCCACGCGACCATTTCACTTGCATGAAAATAAATCGCGCTATTTTTGTGTTCTAGTTTGTATTTTCGTGTTCGCCTTCCATTTTCCCAAGGCTGTACACTTGCAGGAAATCCTCTCTCTTAAAGCGTCAACGGGACCTTTACTTAGAAAAACCATCCCTGTATATTCATTTATTTCAAAATACAGTTGGCCTTTAGGCCTTTAAAGGGGTGGGAAACAGCAGGATAGTTACGGATCAATACATATAATTCATACAGCAATATACCCAACAACACACCAGGGTTGATACTTTACACATCATACATAACAAGCTTCGCCATTGCAAGCAAAACGCAAAAATATCTTAGTCAAAGAATACATACTAACAGCGAAGACAACCGAAAACAACAGTATACCAAGGTTAAAAAAAGAATCCCTTGATGCCTTCGTCAAACTTTTCAAGAGAATTCCAATACAGAAGTGATAACGGCAACGCGTTCCACAGGCGAATCCTTCTAGGAAAAAATGAATTCGCATATACATTCACAAGGTGTTGAGGTGCTTCGTATGTACATTCATTTCCTTTTCTCAGGTTTGTTCCACGACTGGGCATAGTAGGAGTATATACATCGTAATGGAAAGCCGTCACTCGGTAGTGGCCTCAACGCTTCGGTCTCCGGCATGCTCACCTGTGTTTCTGATTCTACCGGATGATTGTGAGGTAGGACCGTGGTTACTAGGCAGTATTGGGATGAAAAAGGTGATCCCCTGACTTCAGAATTCCACTGCTCTTCCGTGAGCGTCGATTCCGCTACAGCTGCCAGGCATTCGGAATAAGAGCCCAGGAATGTGAGCCCACCGGTGAGGACGCCGCTCTCGGGTTTGCCAGTACTGTCAAACACTGCAATTCCAATGTTCCTCCATAATTATAACGACACTACTACAGACAGTTGCAAACATTGCTAATTACTTCATCATCAGCCAAATTCTGTAAAACATGTGAAACTATAGCCGTCTCTTTCAAAATGACGTCATATTTTGTTCCCGAGTCTTTAAAAGCCGAAAAACATGCGCGGCCCACCTTTGCCATGAAACGGCGGTCAAGCAGCGGTGAAAACATGCCTTCAAAATACGTCTCTGAAGTGCATCATTTTTAGCGCAGTAAGCATTACAGACTAGCGCGTAAGGTACTTCCCCCGGCTAATCCACAGCTTAGCAGGAAAGAAGAGGTCTACTGGAGGAAATTACAAACCGGGTTCTTCGCAAACCCATTATTATACAGCAAATGGCACCCCAAAATATACGACTCTAGATGCAAGAACTGTAACGGCGTCGCGGACCTCGTCCACGTGGCGTGGACGTGTCCCTCTCACAACAAACCTCATAGAAATACTGCATCCTGGGAGGTCCTGATACTCAGCCTGACCTCAAGCACCCAGCGCAAAGTCATCGGTCTCGCCTTAGAAGCCGCCGTGTTCCAAGGGATCCCGGCCGACTGATGGGGGGGAGGAGCGGGGGGGCACGGAGGTTACTCTGTGCTTTTGTAGCGCAGTAAAAAAGACAAGAAAAAAAGGAATGGCCGATTACGATACTCCCTAATGCGATATCTGGGCGCAGCAGCAGTGCGCCGAGGCAGCACTCACTCGGGGGTTCTCTCGACAGCAGCTATGGTGAGCCTCTCCGGCGGCGGCGCGAAGTGCGTCTCAGAAAGGCCGCGCAAACTTAATCTTAAGCGAACGAACGGCACATCATAGTCAAGCGCACGCCCCCCCCCCCCCCCCGCCCCCCCCCCCCCCCCTCCTCCACCCACGTTTTCGCCCCAGCGTCGCACCGTCGAGCGCCTCGTGCGGACACAGCATACTACCCCCTCCCCTCCCCCACCGCATGCTTTTGAAGAGCGCTGGTTCACGCCGCCATGGCGAAACCCTCCCCTCCCAATTTCGCGACACTCTCCTCCTCTGCTTTCTTTCATCATTCGCTTTTTCTTTCACTCGTCGGTCGGAGCCATCGTTCCCTCGGGAAGGCCAACCGGCTCAGCCCAGAGACGGCCGCCAAAAGGCTGCGGCCTAAAAGGCAAAGTGAAAATGATGATATTACAGATTGAGCAGTGTGTTTTGTGTTTCCTTTATTCTAATGACACCTAGGACGTTGTCAGAATTTTCGAGCCTGTGCCAAGTGTCTTCTCAAATTAGTTAATCTTATGATTGAAAAATAGAGCGCGACTTGGACAACCACACAAATGAACGACACACAAGGACGACGGGACAATCGCTCAACCGTCGCTTGTCCCGTCATTCTTCATTTGTTCCGTTGTTCGAGTCGCGCTCTATTTTTCAATCATAATGCGCCAACTTGCCCAACAGCTGTGTTTAATGTAGTTAATCTTAACAACTTTCGAGCAGTGCCTCGCTAAAGCAAAAGCTTCTTTCAAATACTGGTTACAAAAAGTGCCGCATCATGTGTCCGGCTTTTGGCGAGCAGTACCGGGTTGCACATCTGTCAGCCCATTGTTTTCCCGACTCCCTTATACCGCAGGCACGCATGCGCAATCAGTTCAACCAAAAGGCTGCCAGGTTGCTATGCCCTGTACCGCATACGGTCTTTTAAAGTATATGCACATGGAATTAATCCCATTCCACTCACTTTTCAATGCCCATGGCGTCCCCCGGTGGAACTCCTTTACGTAGCGCAGGGTGTCGTTGCGGCACCGGGCAGTTACTGCAAGTCCACTCGATCTGACGGTTTCTTCAATTCGGCTGAGAAAAGCGGGTAATGTGGAGGCGGACACTCCGAGAACAATCGTTGTCACAGTGAAGACGACCACACACACGGCCCGGAGCGCACATGGCATTTTTGGGTTGGAGCACCTTTCTCCGCACGTGAACAGGTTATCAAGACCCTTGCTTCGCTGTATATGTAGGACTTCAGCCTGAGTGAAGTCGAACAGCGTGCCGCAACCTGTGAGAAACGCAAGAAATAAAAATTAGCAGTGGCTTAGCTCGGCTATGCCAGCATATACGTAGCGTGAGCTAAGGTTCAGCTGGTTATTCTTAGATTTCCTGGTTGTCTACGATTAGCTGTTCAGCATGCTTACTGCTGCTAAAACGATTTCCAATTCAATCCAATCCAATCAAATACAGTCTAATCTAGTCCAGTCCAGTTCAATCCAATCCAATCTAATTCAATCCAGTCCAGTCCAGTCCAGTTCAGTTCAGTCCAGTCCAGTCACTGCTACCCGCGCATGCGCAGCACGGCTCTCCAGGAGCCACACGAAATGGCTGTCAAGCGTCTCCGGCGCACCTTCATACTTGGCTACTGCACAACGAAGGCGCACAGCTAGGCACGCGCCGGCGCCAGTGTATCTGCCGAGGCTATGACGTCACTCTACTGGAATGTGTAGAGCGGCGAATGTGCAGACCCAATTTTCTGCACACCCCTACTTCAATTGGATTCGATTAGACAAAATTCAATTTAATCCAATCCAATCTATTGCTCCTCGCGCTTGCGCAGCACGGCCATTCAAAGTCCACGCGAAACTGCTCAACCTCAGCCAGTGTAGCTTAGGCTACAATACAAGCTACACACAAAGGCTCTTTGAAGGCCTTTATGTTTTATGTCGTCTTTGATGGTACCTGAGCGTTAACAATGCCTGCGAAGTAAAAAATACTGAATTTCTTTATTGCGAGCAAAACCACAATAAATACATAAAGACTGAATACCGACCAAAATGCTTGAAGTACTCCGCACACTCGTATGTTTCACGGCACTCCGCCTGCGGTGCTTCATTCCAGCGCGAATATTAAAAGTTTAAATTTGGTGGGGTTCCTGCATGTGCTTGTTTGTACTTTTCGGGTTTCGAGTTCCTCGCTGCTTCGCAAGGCACATTCAAAGCAAAATTCACTTGCTTGAGCATTATCACGTTGCTGCCTCATGAAAAAAGTGGCTGTTTATCTGCCCAGCAGTAAGGGTTTTCCATCGAATCCGCAGTTAAAACGAAATCAACATTCTTCTGAAATATCATTGCTATTGTATACTACTAAGATTGTGTTGTGTTACTGGAACACAAGCAGAAATCCATGTAGAGTGACGCCGTTTCGCTCAGCATAATTTTCATCAGCGTAAATTGATCATTTCAAACAAAAACAAATATCAACCAAACAAGTATGCGAATGAGTAAACCGTGTGCGGCTTATTAACAGACTTTCTCTAAACATTCAAATAAACACGTATAACATTATTCGGTTTATACGTATAACACGTATAAACCGAATAACATTATTTTATTCGTAAAATCTCTGAAAGGCACAGCCCCGGTGCTAAATAAGATATTTCACAGGATTGTATCCCATTTTATTGACATATTCACCACGCAAGCAAAGCAATCAAAAAACCTAGCAGCCGTGGCTTCCTTTTCTTAAACAGAAACTTATAGCAAATGAAATACAAAACCGGTAGCATCATTTCTGTTGCGCTACTTCACAAGTAAAAATTGTCTAAAAATGACTGTATATTTCCCAGTAAGACTAATACAGTGTCAGTGTAATAAGAAATTATAAGGTTATAGCAAGACAACCCACATACGCTAAATGAGAAGCGTTTTAAACATGCACGCGAAAAATAGTAGTGCTTTTTGCTTGGAAGATGTTTGCAGTGATGTGCGTAACCATGGAGCGCCTCCGTGCGCAAGGCTGGAAGTGATATTATGCACTTTGTAATTTTTTGTCTCACCCAATTTTCTATTTATTTAAAATCTGCATTTCAAATTTTTGTGTTGCACTTCCACTTAATAGTTGCGAAACAGATTATGTGAATGAAACCAGATAATTTCAGGGGTTAGCACGCACATATACCCGGAGTGCGATTCAAAATTAGACAAAGCTTCGAGAAACATTTCATCAAAAATTCTCTCGTTTATAATAAGCCTGAAAGGTGAGCCCATCAAAACATTTACAACCGATCTGTCTAAACGAAAATGACTAGCGCGAACCTCTCCAAAATGACGTTCAACACAAAACGAGCCAACCCAGAAACGGGTGGACCCACGTCACACCACCTTACCATGCGCATAAGGTGTTTCTTGTCAGGACGGTTTGTTGCTCTGTGACTGTGCTCTCTAATACTTTACTGATGCAGGCACTCCGTGGCTTTCCCTAGCCTTCTACCATCATCGTCGGTACATGGAGGGGAGCATTTTTTGTTAAATTTTTCGCGTCCACACCCCTCTCCAAATCCAACCTGCTTCGACCAAGCTGGAATAGCGCAATCTGGTATACGTCGGCATCCAATGTGACGGACACATGTTCGATTCCGGCCACGGGCAGCGTTTCAATTTTTCTTCCTAGTAGAAAATGGCGACTGGAAACATTACTGTAAATTTGTAGTATTTTCGCGTATCGTACGGTCGTCTTGTCGTATTCTTGTCGCGTCGTGATTCTGGTGTTCTGTGCGTGTAGTATTCCTGTCCTGATTTTGATGCTCTGTCGTGCCGAATTCTTGTCTTATCGTGATCCTGATCTTCCATCACTAGTTGCGCATGGTTTGAATGTTATTGAAAAGTGTGAGGGTAGCGTAAATGGCCGTCCTCTTGTGACTACAGGAATGTTTGTCGTTGAGTAAATCGACTTTGTCGGTGCGACAGAAATGTGTGTGCTAACAACAGATGGATTTGTCGTAACTACAGGACTTCTGTTGTCACGACCAAGTTTTTGTCGCACGACAGGAATTCCTGTTAGGTTTTTGTGGTATTTCTCTTGTGATTTTAGACTGGGTTCTCCTCAACCACGATCCTCACCACCGTCAAAGAAAGTTGGCCTTCCTTCTGCACGTTTCGGGTAGACTCCGGACAACATCGGTGAGAAGCTGAAAACTTAGCTTTAAAACGTCAGCCATGAGGAACGAGCTACATGGCTGTGAGCGGCCAAAAAGTCGGAACAAAGAGTAGGAGCCCTGTCGACTATTTACACAACATGTTTTGAGACAAAACCTGCTTGAAAGGTGCGATCGAGGTCAACTGGGCAAGACGTCGGCACGCGAAAAGCAGTCCGGCACATTCACGTTTCACGGTCTGCAATTATCTTGCAACTTTTGGCCATCTAGCAGTTTTCCCACAGTCATTCTTTGGTCCACAGAAGTTGTGAAAAGTGCAACTCTATGGTTCACGCTCCAGAGGAGGCTAAAACACCTCCATTCAGGCAATAAATGCTGAAAGGCGTTCTTCCGCGTCTCTGGATGGAGTAAGTTTTTAACGATACATCACATTCCGCGCAAAGTGGTGACGCTGCTGATTTACAATACTGCTAACTGAGACCCACGCAGAAATATTTCTCAGCTAAATGAGCAGCTACGTTCGCCTCAGCTTCCACCACTCACTCTCTTTTAATCTATCTTTATATCGGTCTCGCGATCTGCGCTCGCCTGCCGCGCATCAGTTCGCAATAAACTGTGCCGAGAAAACAAGGCACCATTTCTTCTTACAGAGCAGCTATATTACGATGCCTCCGCAACCTAATTTGCTTCCTCGAATAGTCGTCATGAACGAGGAACGAAGGAACAATCGAACGCTCGAAGAGGCCACGTGCGTGTCCCTACAGCGCAAGGTGCAAGGTGCCCTGCAGTGGGCATGGTGATGACGTCAAAACTCCGGCGCCCGTGGCACACAAAATGATCGTCGGACGGCAAACGAAATTGCCACTGCTCAGACGATGAAACACAGGGAAATTAATCTTCGTAATGACGCTACCTTTCATCTAAACAAAGTAATTGATTTGAAAACAAAATTGGATATGTTTTGCGCAGGATGGAATTGGAAAAAGGGTCATCCAGAATGCGAAACTGGCACAGAACCCCTGGTCCACCATCGCTCGGTGATCCTGACAGACCAAAGAAGAACACGTATCAAATCGGTAGTCGCCTGCGACGTGGAGACGCATAAAAGATATGTACTCAGTTCTACAGAAGAAATTTGTACGTTACTTTAATGTGTGAATTACAATTTAGTACGTCAATTCCACAAACAACAATTAGGTGAGCAGCAAAAAATGTTGCCGTTGAGAGCGTATATATACTGCTAACAAGTTACTTGACAAGGTTCGTAGATATAGTAACCGAACAAGGAAAAAAGTGGACTACTACAATGAAAGCACACATCCGTACCACTAGACAGGTGCGACTGTAGACACTTCGTTATCACAGTGCATAGAACGAACACGCTTCGTTCCATGCGATGGACTCTGGACGATGGACTCTGAACCTGCTACACCAATAGCAGCGGGAAAACACGGCAGCGCACATAATAATGACATGCACATACTACAATTAAACACTACTACTTTAGCACTCACTATATCACAAAATTATGGTCTGTCCGCCATCGAATTTTCTCAGTGTCTGTTTAAAATGTGTAAATTTTTATTTTATCGCTGTTCTATTGTGATATTGCCCCTCTTCGCTAAACATACAAAATCAATATTGTCACAAAATTATAGAAACACAAATCACACACAACTTTGCCAGTCAATCATGCATTGTCAAAAGTGCCACTTAGTCTATACAACAGATACTCTATTCGTTATTTACCTGTCGGATCAATGGAGCTCAGCTTCTGCGTGTTGTAGTGCGACGTTCCAGCTTGCAGTTCAATCCTACAGCCAAGTTTTTTTGGTTTTAGTAAGGCTCTCTTCGTGACCCCTTTCGTGCCAGACGCGAACGTCCACCATCACGCGCAGTGCGAGTGTTGGAACGCACGATGTAACAGCCCGTGGGCTGAGGATGAATACCTCCACACTGAAATGTCCCACATAGCTGCGTCCACAGCCGGTTGACAGATGTGGGCAGAGCTTTTGAGGGCAGCGTTGACGGTAGGAACAGTGCAACACCAGGTGTGTATCTGTCCGCAAAAAAGAGCAGAAGCAGCTTAAAAGTTGACTCAACGTAGGTCGTGTATGCTGCGTGCGTGAGTAGCTCCAATGTCAAATTCCCCGCTGTGGATTGGCCCACTTTCGCAGAGCCGTGGCTCGCGACACACGCGTGTTCATTTTTTTCTCGCCATGTCAACCGACCCATAGCCCCTTTCCGTTCTTCCCGTAGCTTACGACGTTATCGCGCCGTAGTAACACATTGACAGAATGTATGAGGTGTTGCCGAAGCGGCTCGGCCCACTTTTGCATAGCTGCCGTTGGCGACCTAATAGTGCAGGTGCAGGATTTCCTTTTGAACCGCATCCAGTAAAGTTGGAACGCCATTCTACACATGACCCGCTTACATCATTATCAACGATTATTTCTGCTATCATGCCGGAACCGCATGTTTGACTGAAAATGAGAGGTGTGACCAAATGAACTCGGTTGTGGTGAATTTCCGCGGTATCTATCGACAACAATGAGAGTAATAATTTCCATTCCTAAATATTTGCAAATGTTTTAGATGTGGAGCATACCTGCAGTGCCCCATGCACGTTTTCCTACTTTGGTTCAACTCAGAACCATGTTTTCGAGTTTTATTGGGGAATATGATGCCTCGTTTACTCGAAGGAAACCTTCAACAAGCGTGCGTCCGTTCGTAAAGACGAATCACGACCGTCATAATCATCAGGGCCGTTCACCCCGACGGTTAAAATTTTGCGTGAATTCCGCTGTCTGTGGATATTGTCAGAACCCCAAAAAATTACATTCTATGATGCTAATAGTATTAACCGTCAATCGTGTGGGGACGCAACATTTCTAACAGTACATTTCTACCAGGAAAAGAAATTGTCTCGGATCTGACTGTGTCGCTGTGATTCGAACACCCGACTGCCTTAAATTTCCCGGTAGTCGAAATCAATTGTCTCAATCAACCGCCTAGCTTGAATGTGGTTTATATGTTTATTGTCTAGCAACTAATACCAATGAGCGAATACACTTGTCGCTTCATTCGTTGTGATGAGCCACGGCCCGCCCCGGATGGCGCACTGCAGCGCACAGCCTCAGGGTGGAAGACAGCTTGCTATGAAGCTGGGAGAAACGAGAAGAAAAAGGTTGATAATATTTCTCGTCGCCAGTTTTGCTACTGCACGAAGATACGTGCCTAAAATCCAACAAGCGACAGCTGCCCACGTAAGATTACTCCATCGATTATGATAAAGCTCCATACTCGATATTCATCCGTGCATGTCCGAAACATGCCACTTCATGACAATACAAATACTTTCTTATACAAGGTGTCCAAGCTATCGTGCACCCAGATTTTAAAAAAACAGTAATGGCGTTGTTCGAGGGAAACTTAAAGCGTAATGTTGGCTGTACTGTGGAGAAGCAGACAGTACATTTTTGTTAACCTAACTCGAGAATTACTGTCCTAATCAATAAAGTGTCAATTAAGCACTTGTAGGTACCCACGAGAGGCATGTAACTGCGGTATTTTCAGCAACGAACTAATTGCGCACTCATTTATTCTTACTGATAAAGAACACCGGCGAATTACGAAAAGTACCACGTGACGGCCGTCCTGTGCGCATCGCAAAGCAATGCCTTCAAGCAGGCTGCCTCTGAGCTAGCCAAAGTGAAATAAACAAAAGTAAAAAAGAACAAATGCGACCGAGTTTGTGCATGATCTGCCACACGCATCCCGCGAAACTTGCTGTTGCTGCTCCTTCAATGTCTCTTCGGGTCTGGGTATTGCCCTATTATTGAAAGTACACTTAATGGTCCTGCAAACGGGTATTACATAAGAAGGACCCAAATCAGAACTAAAAGGCAGGAAAAGTGTGAGGTAGGGAAAAAAGATCCAAATTCTGAGACCTGTGATCACCCGAAAATCCTATACAGATGTTGGCCTTGCATTTCCAGTAAATCCCAAGTGAGGACCTGTGTGTTGTGTAATGCGGCCATGGGTGCATCAGAGTTCTCGAAGGCTTTAGTGGTCATGAAACTCCGCCGTAACTCCATGAGCGAGCTTAATGTCCCGATTTTGGTTGCCACGTGGTGGCGCCACCATCCGCATGGGGACACTCACTGGGTGGGGCAGCGTTGCCCAGAGCGACGGGGACGCGGTCACTTTAGAGTGTTTGGTGCGACAACGACGCGCCGCCAGCTTCTCACGCTGTTCATTGTTAGGTGACTTAATAAATATGGCGTGTAAACGAAGATGTCAAACACGAAGATATCAAACATGAAAATATCAAACACAACAGAAATAGTCTCACTGCTGGGTTTAGCCATCGACTGAGAGAGGTATGGGGAACGGAACCAAGCCATACTACGGCCAAAAGCGGGAGACTTTAGCTTCGAATATAAGGGCACACGGCTATCCGAGAAGCCGTTTGCACCACTGACATCATCCGTGTTGATTAATTCGCTGTCCAATTCGATGCTATGTCCCTGCACCGCGACAAGCCTGACGTCATCCCGAGCGGCGCTCCATCTTGTTTCCAGCCGCCAAACCGTGATCTCGGGCGCTGACAAGACCAACAGAGAGAGGACGCATCCTAGCGTGCTCCAAATTGTCGAAGAGCTAATTACACAACTAACTGCAACAAAAATTGCTTGTGATCTTGTCTACACGGGCGTTGTTGAACATTCTTTGCTCCATATTCGCACAGTTCAACGGCCTTCGGTAGCTTCGCTCACTTTGCAGGAACGTCAGCTGAAGTTATTCAATTTTATTCAATGACACCGGCATTTGTTAGGCGAAAAAACGCGCGCCAAACCACCCTGTGAAGGTGGTTGGAAAGCGAAGTAGCGATAACCGATGCGACGTCACGGGAGCTCCTACACGTGGCTCTACAAAGAGTGAAACCAGAGACAAGTGAAATGCACTTAACCACACGCTTTATCCCTTCAAAAAGACATTCTTTGCTAAGGTTTAATCACTGCATATTCCACGAATGATGGTTGGTTGAGAAGAACAAGGCATCCGAAGTGAATTCACATCGCTCTGCAAAAAACTCTCGCATCCCGCATCCCCCCTACGCCAAAAAAATCGTGTTACATCATCAGAACAGGTAACGGACACATGCCCGATACGGGTCTTCCTGTCATCTGTCGATTTCTTCGGCGTCGCGGAAGCCCACGGTCATCGGGCAGAGGCTAGCTCACCCTGCGCGGATTCGTCGGGGCCGTCCCCACCTCCGCTGCGAACTGTCACGACGGCGACCTTACCAGCTACGGATGCTCCGGCTGCACCCGGGCAAAGCCGCGATCCCGACACCAACATCCGAAGCCCACCAATCGGTGAGTGACTCAGTTTCCGAGCCTGCCATGCCAATGGACACTCAACCAGCCCTACGCCATAAAACCCAAGCCGTATCGCACCTTCACGTCAATAACCAGACTACTCCACTTAACATGCCGCAAGACCTGTCTTCTGAAATATCTGCTTCCCCATTAAAGTCAACAACCAGTCACGTCGGCCATAAGCAGCCCACAGGAGATTCTGAAAAGAAATCACCCCCTTCTGGTTCCCACGAGAAGCGTTCGTGCATGACCATAGACCACCCAGTAAATTTCCCACCTGAATAAGCCCTGTACGAGGCCACAATGAAGGCTTTGGCACCAAAAAGCCGTGTAACCATTCCGAACTAAATCCTACTAGCAAACATAGATTCCTGCCTCGGCATCAAAGGCTTTCGCGGCTTCGCTGCTCGCCAGAAGTCAAACACCATCTCTGTGTGGCTCCCGACATTGGCTGCAGTGGATCGCCTGCAAATGTTCAAGTGCATAACGATCGCACCTTAAGACGTGGTCCCCGTGCAGGTGTACCTAGTTGAAGAGTCTGACTTACATTGATAAGTTGTGTACGGTGTCTACTGCAGAAAAGATCAGGCTGGGCTCCAGTGCGAGCTTTACTGCCCTACACACCGCCTCATAGCAGCGCGCTACAGGGGGGAAAAGGCTCCTGCCTCTTAACGCTGCAAGGACCTCCTACACCCACCGCCTGCTTGTACTACTACGGTGGCATTTTATGACCTCAACCCTACAAGCCTAGTGTTGTTTACTGCTACAATTGCTTTCGACCTGACCATATGCGCAAGTCCTATCCTTCCTTATGCCAGGATGAGGAAATGGCCGAGAACCAAGTGTCTTACGAGTGTGTCCTCCACAAAAGTAACGATCACCACATTACATCCCCTACGTGCCCGACCAAGCGAAAGGCTACCGAGACATTACGTCGCCGTCAAAACCACAGGCTCAAAGAAGTGAAAGCAAACACATTTGCCGTACCGACAACAAACCGTTTTTCGGCCCTCCAGTGGGATGAAGAAAACTGGCCAGACCTCCTAGATTTGCGTTCTGTACCTGAAGAACCAGTACTGTACAGTGACGCTGCGCGCCGAAGAGGTCGTTGCCGCCAAAATAATTCTGTGCAGCATACCCCTATGCCAGAACCCGATGATGTCACCACGGCTGCGGTTGATGAGCAAATCGCTCACCTCTTTGAAGAGGTCACTAAACTCCGGCAGCACCTAGATTCATTTACGCCGCAAACGAACAGACCAACGCACACACCTGTCTGCAACTACTTCATCTACGATGCCCCAGCCGTCGCCGTATTTCGGACCTCAAACGTCATCTGTATTCCCGACAACTGGACCTCGTCGCTCTTGCGTTTTATGATCAACCAGTTATCCCACCTGACATCAGTTCTCCTACAGAGCTTGCACTCCTAATCACCGTGGCGACTCCACCTGTATCCGGCCTCTTACAGTGGAACTGCAGGGGCCTGTCATCAAAGACTCGTGAGCTAAACACTCGTATCATCAACAAGCTGCACGTCTGGGCTCTGCTTCTTCAAGAAACAAATGCTCCATCTGCGATTTGGGGTTTCAGTTGCCATGTGTCCCCATCTGATCACCGTGTGCAAGCTGCGGCGCCTCCGGACAAAGCGGCCGTGCATTTGGCGGCGTGTTACCCGCAAATTCTACTCTCCTTGGAAGAGTGGAGCAACTCGTATCAGGAGGTAGTGGCAGTCGCAGTTCAGTTTACAGGGAAACAGAAATTGCCGTTTCTTGCTACGCGCTGCCAGCAGGCGGCTCTCCCTTACGCTTTAATTTAGGCTGGCTACTGGCTATCCGTCAGCAATACCCAGGATGCCCGATTTTGGTGGGTGGGGAGTTTAATTCGCCTCATTCCAAGTGGGGTTACCCCGTATCATGTCCCCGGGGCAGGCGTGCACGGTACGCGCTTGCGGACGCGTCCTTCGGGCTGCTCAACCAGCCCGGCGCAGCCACACGTGCGGTGCAGCATTCTCGCGGGGCGTCCAATGCACCGGACCTTACCTGGTGGTTAGGGCCAGGCACTCCTTTATGGCACCTAGAGCTAGGTCGCTGTGGGAGTGATCCCCATCCCATCATCATAGGACTACACCCGCCGCGGGCCCACCGACTGCGTCGCAAGTGCTGTGTCTAGAGTTGGGACAGCTTTAGATCTAGGCTGGCTGCCCAGTCTGTGGAGGCGGCAACAGACCTTCTGGACAGGATACGAAGTGCGCTCAATTGTTCCACCACTACCACATGGCTGGACAGGCCTGCGCCGGATATCGGCCTCCTTAATCTCTGGGCTGCTCGCAGGCAAGCAGATCTTGCAGCCTCTCGGTATCCTGCTTCCCCACACGCTTGCGCGCGCTTGTAGTTCCTAACAGCGAAGGCACGCCGATACGAAAAGGACCTGTCGCGTCGTCAGTGGCACACTTGGTATGAGGTGTTTTTCCCGATGAACTCCAATGCCTCACTCTGGTGAACGTTCCGGACGTTGGAACGTGGACGGCAACACCTACAGATTCGGTTGCTCACGCTTGCTTTGCCGCTAGGCTAGGTCCCGAAGATTTCGCCAAAGAGGCCAGAGCGTTTTTCCGTTCTGTGATGGGCCGCCTGTCTTTGCGGGACTGTGCTAAGCGGGAAAATGCGCCTGGTCCAGACGCTATACCCTACGAAGCCTCATATATCTGAACAGTGATGTGCTTGCTCAGCTGCTCGATTCAATCAACGAGGCATGGCTTAGTGGCGTCGTTCCTGGCAGCTGGAAAGCAGTGCATGTCGTTCCTATACCAAAACCTGGCAAGCCACGATGGCACAAGAAAACGTTCGGCCAATATCACTTCCAGCGACGATTCGCGAGCTTGTAGAGAAAATGCTTTTTGGTTGATAAAAACTTTATTGTGATAAAAACTTTGTTGGAGAAAATGCTAGCCACTCGCTTGTGGTGGCTTCACGGGCATGGGTATTACCACGCCGAACAAATCGGCTTTCGCACATCACTTGGCACACAGGACAGGCTTAGGTTTGGCAGCGTAAATACTGGCGTCAATCCGCAGTCATTATGTACGAACCATACTGGCAATGGACATACAAAAAGCGTATGCAGCATCAGTCACGCTGCTATCCTGGACGCAATTGACAAGATCCTCCTTTCCATGCGGGTGCGGAAGTTCTTCCAGTCGTTTCTTCAAGACAGGAGATTTACTATACGCCTTCCCTGAGAAGCTGTTGGGTCCTTTTCTCCTGTACGTGGTGTGCCCAAGAACCGGTATTGGCTCCGACCTTCTTGGCTCTGAGCCTGCAATCAGCCCTAGATGTCACCGCTGCCTTTGCCTCTTCGGTGGGCCTTCAGCTTTCAGCAAGTAAAACACATACACATCTGTTGCAAACCGCTGGGGCCACCGAAGGCTGGTTGCTTGTCCCATCCGCCTTCAACTGGCTGGGCAACCACTTCAGGAGAGCCCAACAATCTAAGTCCTGGGATTGTTGATACACTAGTCAGGAACGGTGACAATTTGGCTTGCTAAGGCTAAACACCAAGCTGCGAAGACGCTGTCACTAGTACGCCGTATTGCTCCCAAAGCTGGTGGAGCAGGCTCACACGTGGCGCGACAAATAGTGAGAGCAGTACTACAACCACGCTTGGTCTACTCTGCTCAGTTCCAGCATTTGGCGGCAGCGCAGTGGGATCGACTGGAAGCGATTAACATAGATGGTATGAGAGTAATTAATGTGCTCTCACGCATCACCTCTATAGTTGCTCTCCAGGAACATGCTCAATTGAACACATTGGATGAACTTGTTCATCAACGTCTCAAAGCTTGAGAACTGAAGGCTTTATTGTGTGATTCTGCGTGAACATAATTAGCTTGCACGGTCTCGCATACGCTGCCAGCCCTACCACAGCGAGTACTTCCCCCGTGGCAATTCGTGCCAACTTCCCCGTTCGTGCAACAAGCCAACTGACCTCATTGCCCACAGTCGAACAATTCGGCGACTGCCCTTCAACAACGCATAACCGACATGGATAGCCACCTTCCACTCGGCTACACCATATTATATACACATGCCAGTATTGAAGACACTGTCATTGCCACTGCCATTCATTTCACTAGCCACCCAGCCCTCCATAAGACATCCATATTTAAGGTCCCGGAACCTTCAGCATCGTTCTGTGCAGAACATATAGCCATTATAGAGGCTCTGCTGGCTCTAATCATGATCTCTTTTCAGCCTGGGGCGTGCATCGTAATTCGCACCGATGCCCTTCAAGCACTCCGCTTACTACGGTTAGTGAGCCGTAGACCTATGCTGGCTCAGAGTATTCCTCACCTTGCGGCACAAACCGCTAACAAGATTCTGATTGAATGACTTCCGCGTGACCTACTAACGGCCCACAGTAAGGCAGACGTAGCAGCCCGGCTAGCATCGTCCGTTTCATCTCCGACTTCCCCGTTAGAGCTGGGTGATGTCACTACCTGCTGACTAGAAAGGAACACCTCCGGCGCCGCACACGTGCTCTAATTCCACCGTGTGCTGCCACCCTCCCCCACGGGCCTTACCAGTGCCGAGGAAGTTGCGCTTAGGAGGATCCGGGTGGGGGTGGCCTTACCTCCCACCATGACCCGCCAAGGGCCTGTTTTACAAGCCCCGCTTTCACAGTTCGCCACCGCAGCGATGCAATCGCCAACATGAAGCACTTGCTGTGGTCTTGCCTCGCTTTGCGTCTTACAAGACTGCGACATCTTGCGGTAACGGGACTCCGAGTAGGCGACGCATCCGCATACAACGCTTGGATATATGGGCCCCGTCATCGTTCCCTCCTAAACTTTATTCGCGAAGCGAACATTTTCATGTTCATCCGATCAACTTTCCTCATCATCAATTCATACCCCTTGGGCCCTTATCTATGCTCTGTGGCAAAATAAACGCTCTAAAAATACGTACATGACGATGCAAACGTGACCAGATGAACTCGCGCGCACATTTCAAGAATTACAAATTTTTTCTAGTACCGAGTTCGACAGAAAACGCAGCCAAATTTTCGTCCCCATAGGTGAGGGTATTCGGATGCAGTGAGTCGACTCGGGCAGGGCAAGACAGGCTTCTGGGGATTCCTAGGAGGAGACTTCGCCTTCTAGTGCACCGAAATAGGCTGATGATTGTTAATATAATGGTGATGGTGGTGATTATGGTGACGGGTTGTGACAGCTGGTTGTCAGAATGGGGAGTCTTTCTCGCCGTGCCCAAATTTTTAGGCAGAATCCTGAAGTGTCCCTTCTGATAGAAAACCGTCGTCATTGCTGTTCGGTCAACAAAATGGCCACCGCTGTAGGGAGCTGCTAAAGAAAGGCATGTGTGATTTGATGGGGTTTGAATACAGATACCCACCGAAGCACACCAATGCGCTACATCCATACCTTGCCACTCTGCGCATCATGTGAATGACCTGTTCAGTGGCAGTGCCAATGCAACGCTGGAATCAAGGAGACAGACAGGCTTTGTCTGGTTCAGGAATGTGTGCTCTGCAGAATCATCTACATTATATTATACTACATCTTAAGCGAGAAAGACGCCGAAAAAAATTAACACCTTCATACGGAAAGCAACAAAGCGCTCCCTAAGCATTATTACAGGCGCGTCCAACGACAGGCTGCTGAGAATGAACCTCCAAAATACGCTAGCTGCGTTAGTGGAAGGCCATCTCTCCAGCCAAAAGTCAAGTATAGCCAAGACTCAGGCGGGAAGAAAAGTCCTCGAGAAGATCAAGTGGACTTCCGCCACTGGAAACCAAGAATTAGAAATTTCCGAGCAATGGACAGCGCAAGTTGTGTACCCAGGATCATGCATCCCGTCCACCACACAAGCCGGCGGGAAGCGAGAGCTAAAGCCTTGAACGAGATGTGTGGGGCAGACCAAAACAGTGTATACACTGACGTAGCAGCTCCCCCTGGACGAAAGGCCAGCACAGCAGTAGTGACGACCGAGCAAGATCTCTTCACAAGCGCTACTGTAATACGTTCAACTAAGGAAGCGGAAGAATTAATAATCGCACGGGCGCTAACGCAGACCACAACTCTACCATCATCACGGATTTCAAAGGAGCGTACACCGAAGTTACCAATCGGGATGAGTGGCCCCTCAAGCACATCGAATATTATCAATTCGATCCCCCAACTGCAAGGGGCGAATCGTGTGGACGCCCGCCCAAGCCTCCATGGAGGGCAACGAGTTTGCGCACCAACAGGCCCGCGTACTGACCAGCCAGTCCCTGGAGAGTACGGTATGGCTTACCTCACTCACTACATTGCAAGAGATTACTCAGCCCTATAGGCTTAGTAGGAGAACGTTTCTACTCCCACATCGAAGCCCCACAAAGTATCAGGAAATAACTGTATGACTTATTCAAGCAAATAAATATCCCCATCTCACCCGACTTAACCTATGTCCCCAAGCGAATGCTCAGCTGGATGTAAATTTTTAAATGCAGAGCATTCCAGTAACTCACGATGTCACCCGCGTTGACGTCCGTAGTCCGCACCGCACCCCTCCCTACTATATAAAAAAAAAGAAATACTATCCGACGCAAGGTTTCGATCCCTCGACCCTGCGGGCGGAACGCAATGTACATGGTGCTCTAACCACTGCGCCACAAAGCCGACACAGAATGGGACGCTATGAACGCGCTTTATATCGTTGACTCATTCAAATTACTGCTGACGAGCGCTCTCTCGTCAGCAGTTGTCACAAGTGCAACAAAATTAACGCGACGCAAACTACTTAACGTCGTGCGCCCCCGGAAATGCTCTGCATTTGATCGTGCCCCTCGCGAGGGGGATGTTTCACTGCGTCTTATTACTGGCCAGTACACTCGTCGCCATCTGTCGGATGTTTGATGATGATGTTTGAAAATTAATGGCGCAAGGCCAGCTAGGGCAAAGAGCGCCAAGAAGACAGGTATTTTTTGTTTGTGCGACAGTGGCCCGCCTGGTTTTGACCGCTTCGACAAGTGTATAGGCAGCTAATCATGTTTAGACGTTTTTCGAGGCCTTTTCGTTGTTTCGGTTTCTAATTCACATCGTGAAAACGGTAAATAAGGCTAGAAACGTAGAAACGTCACCGGTCTACCGTACTTGCGCTTCGTTTCAAACGTTTGTTTACTAGCAACGCATTTTTTCTTGAAGGCTTGAGGCGCTTTTTCATGCATCCAGGGACACTCAGGCACATTATTTCAGTGTTCAATCACTCCGGGATTGCCACCACTACTATTCCCTCCCCTCCTCCCCCCCACCCTCGAGAGCAGTGTCCCCAAATGAGAGACACTGCTGTCAGGCCTCTCAAGCTTGGACGTTCCCTGTCTTCCCTATAGGCGGCGTAAAAATCGACGCCCCACGTGACCAACCTAAAGCGCTGTTTTCGACCATCAAGCCCACCAGACGGCGCAGGCAAAATGTTACTTTTGGTATAGAATACAAAACATTCATTCCGTGACTCAAAGAGCCCACACAGTTCGCTTACAATGTGTTATTTAAAAATACTATTAACAAGTTCCGCATCAAACATCCGTTGAGCAAAAATGTACGCAACTTTTTACGAACAGCCGACTGGTGCACCACCTCGTTTCTGAATTCGCAACCACAGAGCCGCCAATTCAAATTGAAACCGCTGCAACGGCCGACCGTTTCAATGTGCGCGGAGCACCGGTTTCGTGACTGTTATTGCTGTTATGTGCTTTTGCGTCCATCAGTTGTTGAGAGGACTGGCAAAACACGGGAATTGAGTGCTTGTGGAATGACAAATGTGGGAAATTCCGCATCGGAAGGCAGCTGTCGAGGCCAGAATATTCGATTCTTCCAACAGAAGGTGAGTGTTATGCACTCCGCTAGAAAGACGGTGCAAAGGAAACCGTTGTCGCCGTCAATACTTCATTTGTGCCCTTCGTTCGAAATCTTAGCGCAAGTGAACGAGTTGTTATGGCAAAAAAAAAAAATGTTGTCACGAAAGCGACGTACAATTGCAGCGATCGAAATGAAATGATGTTCTGGCCTCTGTAAACTTGCGGATGTCAATAAACGATTTGTTCTCACTTGCTGCTCACTGTGGTCTGTGCCAGTCGAGGCCATCTGGTCACCTGGCGTAACATCACTTCACTAGCGCGGCGCAAGTAAACACGCGACCAGCGTGCCAGCCAGGAGCCAGCAGGAGCAGCCACGGCCGGACTCGACGCCCCTTTCGCGCGCGGGAGGAGGAGAGTCGAGTCCGGCCGTGAAGCAGCGAGCCGGCGGCCGCCGTGCGAGGGCAGCCATGTTATTAAGGAGCTCAAGCGGCCTGTGCAAAAAGCATCCGCCATGTTTACAAAGCCGTGTTTACAGCGCCATCAAGCGGGCGTACTGGGTAGTTCACGACGCCGCCACTACGCTTTTTCTGGCACTACAGGCAAAGCTAGACCTTTGCTTCTCTAAAATCCTCCCTGTTCTGTGCTGCTGTCGAACATTTCCTTCCCGGACCAGCTCATCCTCATCTAGAGGATAGCCGTGGTCAAGACGGTGCATGGATTCCCGTGACTAGCGAACCACTTCCACATGATCTTATGATTAATGCTCATAATAAAAGTTCCCCTCTCTCTCTATCTCCCCACACCTTGCAGCGGTGGAACAAAAGATTTCGTTGTCGTTCCTCTTTTCTTTGTTGCACCACCTACCCACGAAAGGGATTGGCCACGAATCGGGCGCTTTGAGGTACTCATGTCCCCACTTCCCAAAATTCACAGAACAATTAACTGCAAATGTAAAGGTTCCACAGAAGTGCATGCCGCGTGATAACCTAACGCGGTGGCACTTCAACTGTTCAAGTGAACAAGGGGCACTCAGAACCCTAATCGTGGGGAACCTGTGGTGTGCCAGTCTGCTTCTGGCGTAAGTCGCACCGTGCGACAAATAAACAGCGAAGAGAAAGGCGCAGACATGGTTTGGTGGAAAAGAAGTTGGTCAAGATAATTCGAGATAAAGAAATTCAAAAGAAAAACAAAGAGCCACAAATACTATGTAGCAGTAAGGGAGTTGTTAATGAGTATCACCAGCACTCCACCTTCGAATGACGTTAGGAGACTTCTCAAGAGCCCCTTAAAATGTTTTTGTTTATCCCAACGTGAATGTCGTTTTCATCTCTCTACTGATGGGCACCTCTGCTTAAATGCTAATATCAACCGCTTTCCAATCCCCTGTTCAAATCAGAACAAGATCATCAGGACAAGAGAAAAAGAAGCGTGAGAGGAGAAAGAAGAAGGCATCCAGTCTGCCCAAGGTCGCATCTCTAGCAGCGCTCCGTCATGGGCAATAGTCTGAAAAAGTCCGCAACCAGTCAAGACCCCGGCCTCACCGAACGCGACAAGAAGCTCATTAGAAACATCTGGGACGCCTTCCGGAACGAGCACCAGGACTTCGGCGTCATCCTTTTCAGCGCCCTCTTCGTCTCCCACCCGGAGCTGCAGCAGTTCTTCCCGGCCTTTCGCGACAAGCCAGTTGGGAGCCTGAACGGCGACGCCCAGTTCAGGTACGTGCGACCATAGAGCTTCATGGCAATAGAGGTATACAAGGGTGACATCGCCGGTCAGTGTGTAGGCGAGCTGTGCTTCACCGAGGGCGCCGTCTTCTCGCAGGTAGACACATCTCACATATCCTTGATGAAAGGTTGTGTGGCTGTGAAAAAGCAGCAGTAATATTGCAAAGGATTATTTAAAGTTGTTCAGTTATTATAATAATGGATTACTAAAAAGATTTTTTGTGATGGAATAATTAAAAAGTTAGCAGGGGATTAGCTCGGCTATGCCAGGATATACGTAGCGTGAGCTAAGGTTCAGCTAGTTATTCTTAGGTTTCCTGGTTGTCTAGGATTAGCGGATCATGCTTGCTGCTGCTAAACGATTCCCAATGCAATACAATCCAGTCCGCTCCAGTCCAGTCCAGTCACTGCTCCTTGCGCAAGCGCAGCAGGGCTCTCCAGGAGCCATGCTAAACGGCTATCAAGCGGCTCCGGCGCAGCGTCAGTCTTGGCTACTGCGCTACGGAAGCGCACAGCTGGGCACGCGCCGGCGCCAGTGCGTCTGCCGCGGCTATGATGTCACTCCTCTGGAATGCGCAGACCGGCGAATGTGCAGACCCGTAGTCCCGTGCAGACCCGTAGTACACACCCATAGTCCAATCGGATTGGATTTCCAATAAAATTCAATCCAATCCAATGCTCCTCGCGCTTACGCAGCACGGCCCTTCAAGGTTCACGCAAAATTGCTCAACCTCGGCCAGTGTGGGTTACGCTACAAAGGCTTCGTGCAAGCCAAACAAGAACAAAGTGTTCCCTTTATTGTTTATTTGTCTGTAAGAACGTAAAGAAGCCATGTGGCTAGGCAAGCGAAGTAGGCCAGGAATTCCCCTTCCTGCTATGGCGGCGTCCAGCGACGGCGCACGATTGCAGCGGCAGATTTCCTTCTAGGATGTATTATTATGAAACTGCATGAGTGCGATGACCGCGGCCAGTGGTCGTATTAAATAGCTAGCAGATTCTTTGGTGTGCCACCGGCCTTTGGTTTAGATATCGCCATTTGTTGCTTCTTTGTCACAAAGCGTAAGGACATGGTTTCTTTGCACTGTGCGTGCAGGCGGAATACATCTAAAAGGCATGATTTGTCAGGCAACCTCACAGAATTTCGAGGCGGAGCCTGTAAGTACTAGGTTTACCTTTGATTCTGAGTAGCTAACAGGCGTCGTGAGCATGCACTCGCACTTGCCATCTGCGTGCGCGCCCTTACCTGGTACGTGTTTCAAAGGAGCCATGAAGACAAAACGAAAGTTTGTTTTATTCGAAAGATTAGGTGTTTCATAGTACCCCAAGCGCTTTCCTCTAAGCCAACGATGCTTTATTCACTGATAAATAAGGCAATTTAAAGGCAATTTAAATAAGGCAATTTAAATTTAATTTAAAGAATAGGGCTGGTATACGTATGGGACTACACGTAGCTGACGCTTCTTTTGCATTAATAGCCGTCAAAAGTCTATGGGCGAGAAGGTATTTCTTGCCGACGCCGCGGACAGTTTGCCGGGCTACGAGCGTGTCTTTCCTGAAATGCCTTCCGCCGATGCATGGATGTACATGTAACCAAATAAAGCAATGTATTAGCAATCTCCTCCTGCAAGAATTTTGTTAAAGCGATGAGTATTAGCTGAGAAATCGTAAATCAAAAACTGCGAATTATCGTCGCGCCGTATTTCCTCCTCCTTTCAACTGTTTCTTCGCTGTTGGCCTCCCCTCCCATGATGCTCCGCTCGTCAGCGGTGACGTACTTCCGCTATTGCGCTCCCACAGACTGCCGTCTGCTACGGGCCAGCTCTTTCGGCTTTTTCATCTCTGTAGACACCATGGGCACAGGCTGGAAAAGCGAACGAATGACCTGGCCGCATGTGTGCGGCCTGGCCTTGCCCTTTCGCGGTGTACGTAGCTGCAGGGCTGCAGTTGGTATCGGCGGCGAACTCGCAGCCGCGTGGGGAGAATCGTGCGCTCGTTCCCTTTGGTGCACCGCGCACTGTTTATCCAAAAAGCGCGGTCTCAGATGTGGCCCCGCTGGTGCCGGGTGTTATTTTGCGGTAGTTGTAATTCCTACTACCGGCGGCATGTGAAAAAAGACATTTTCAACCGACACAGAACCCGTGCACAAAACGCGCCGGATCGGATCGCTTTATCAGCGGCGATGAACGTGAAGGCGAAGAGCAAACCAACGCTGCACTCGATCAGCGAGAACCCCTGTTCTGACAAGCTGCACCCATGTGTTCCATTCAACACTGACGGGAAAGCGTTTGTTTGCACTTGTTTGGATAGTCGTAAAATGTCCAAACACTCCGGCACTCCGCTAGCAGATCAGCCGGCGAGACATTTCGGAAAACATTTGACAGATGGCGCCGTATGCATTAGTGTGTCGCTACGCAAAACTGATGAGACGCTCTACTAAAACTCCCATCGCGGTGTCACGTAGCGGGACGCAAAAATTTAGCGTTTAGCGTATGCAAAGGCCACAAACGCTGTACTAAAACTCTATTAGCAGCAATTGATTGATTGATTGTAGGGTTTAACGCGCCGACGCAACGCAGGCGATGAGGCGCGCCGTAGTGGAGGGCTACGGATTAATTTTGACCACCTGGGGGTCTTTATCGTGCGCCGAAATCTCGTACACACGGGCGTTTTTGCTTTTCGCCTCAATCAGAAAAGCGGCCGCCGCGGCCGGGAATCGAACCCGCGACCTCTATTAGCAGCAAAATAGCGTGCGTATGTGAAACCGCTTGCGTTTACAAAGCTGC
Organism: Haemaphysalis longicornis; assembly: GCF_048455015.1. Classification (NCBI taxonomy): domain Eukaryota; kingdom Metazoa; phylum Arthropoda; class Arachnida; order Ixodida; family Ixodidae; genus Haemaphysalis; species Haemaphysalis longicornis. The sequence continues at coordinate 111,665,913 of NW_027526407.1, read as the reverse complement.
ACGCCGAGCGCGTACGTTTCAAACCTAGTGACATCGTTTAAATACACTGGCAAGCACAGTGTAACGTAGTCAGATATCAACCGTATGCTCAGGCGACAAGCAAGAGCTTGTTTTATGTGGGGCGGAGATTGCGCATAAAGGCCCGTTCGCACTTGCGACGAAAGCGAGTGAGAGCGGCAGGAATTCCGTCGCTTTGTCGCGCGACGATCGTTTTTGTCGAATGGTCGGGACAAATTTTGGTTGCGCGACAGAATTCCCGTCGCTTTCGCTCGCTTTCGTCGCAAGCGGGAATGGAAAGTTCTGCCGCTGCCGTCTGCGCCGCAGCTCGGAGGTAACCGCGCGATCTGCTCGGGCCGGATGAACGCGCACACTCCCGCACGGCAGCGCCCCAAGCGGCAGACGGCCGCGTACATCGCTCCCGGCGCCCGCCTGGAGCCCGCCCTCAGCACACTAGCCAGTATATTTCAGGCACTATAATGGAGGAAAGATTTTTTGCTTCCGATGAACCTAGTTCTTTGCCCCTGTGTTTTTAAATACGTGAAGTGGTTAGCACGTCGTCCTCACGCAGCTCTGTATCGTCGTAGCATCGCTGATTGTCCGAACGAAGCTTGCAGCTAAGCCAATGCAGCGACTGAAGCTGTGTGTGTGTGTGTGTGCATCGCCTCCTGTGTGTTGTGGACGCGTTCGTTTCGCGATGAAATGCGACATTGTACTTCTGCGGGTGGATAGTGCTTCCCATGGTCTGGATTATCTTTCTCGAACGACGTACCACTCAACCTCGCATGGGGTATGTGCAGTGTGCCTGGCTAAAAGCCTTCTCGCTTGCGCGCCAGAGTTGTGACTTGCTGCTCGTCCCCGCAAACCGGGTGTGAGGTGAGTGCCGTATTTACGACGGGCAGGTGGAGGCAACTCATCGTCTGTCAATCGCGACTTGCAACGCATGTTGTGACGTTGCGTTCGTTCGAAACGCATCTCTGGATTGTTTTGAAGTTGAATAAAATGTACGCGTCAAACCCGGGCATTCGGCTCAGGGCGTTCTCTGTGATTGCACCAAAGAAGTGCCACGGGACTTTCTTTATGGTACGTACTCACGTAAGATAAAATTCTCGTCGTGCTATGGCCGTGTTGCATTCAATACAAACGGTTAAGCGTTTGTTTACACTTGTTTCGTTTGTCGTAAAATGTCAAGGCACTCCGGCACTCCGCTGGAAGATCAGCCGGCGAGCCGACGCTGAGCAGACGACTCATCTCTTTGCCGGAAGTGCGTGAAAAAGCCGCCCAATAGCAGGATGTCTAGCTCATGATGAACATCTGGGAATCGATGATGTAGACATGTGAAGATGGCGGCGTCCAAAAACACGAAGGAAAGGGTGAGAAAAAAGCGACAAACTTTGAAACAAAAGTGTGAGCTTTCCGCTGCGCGTAAAAGAGTAATACTTGGCACAGGTGACGTTGGCGACCCAATCTAGCGATTGCGCTAGTTCATTTAGTGTGCTCAAAATGCCTTTCAGGGCCCCTTTAAGCCAAATTTTTAAAACTCCCCCTACATTCCACATTTCGTGACGTGAACAATGGCGTCATATGACCCGGTACATGAAACAGACACTTAGTATGTGGACTCCATATAGCACCCACACGCGGGAATCAAACAGAAACCGGAACGTGTGCCGAAACGGAGACGGCGGCCATTTTGAAAATACTAGTAAAACCTAGTACACCCGCAGCCCTAGTCACGCAATCGCCTGATCCGGACAACAAAGCTCTCGCCGAGGAGCTCGGGCTTGCATTTAACAACCACACACCACTTGAACGCTCAATGCTTCTAAGTGTACGAGCGGCAGGAGTTGTGGGATACACGGATGAACCGGAAAGCGACCATTCCGCGATACCCACAACAGACGAACGCCCAGCCGTCCGCACCGCTGCCTCGGCAGCCCCGTCGCGACGGACGAATACAGACTGGTACGTATGTGCCGTATTTTTATTACGGTTAATAATAGTTCAATTTCAGTAGCAGTATCGCTTATGCCAGTTGGCCGGTGTCGTGTATGGAAAGCCGTTCGCGCGAGCTCTCTGCTCCGACCAGAAAGATGCGAGCGTCAATGCGCGGTGTGTAGGGTTTTTTTTTTTTTTTTTTTCCAAGCTCAGAGAGCTTTCACGGCGATTTGACGAAGTCCGCGACGAGCGGCGGCATGTCCCAGGAGTGAGCTAACGTAAGGGTCCCTGCCGTAATCACTTCCTCGGAAATGAAGCGAGCACACTCGTACTGCCTTTAGCTCTCTTTCTCCTCCGTTTGCAAAGTTCACAAAACGTAGCCACTTGCTTCGCCGAGGTTAGTCATTGGGCAGCACATGAAAGGAGATCTCCTCACCGGCGGGGATGTCGCACTCCATCGACAATTTTCCCGTACTACATGGGCATTTCAGGACGCAGCACCGAAATTTTATTGCGAAGTACTCGAACAAACTGAAGTTTTCAGTGGTTGTATATTGAAAACGAGTTCGTAACGACAGCAGCAAGCCAACACGAACACCATTCCGAAACTTCTGGGACGAGTTGCACTATCTCGTCGCTGCTTGCTGTTCATTACTGCCCTGGTTTCTATTTGTACCTTTGCCGGTTTGTTGCGATATGACGCCAACTTCCTGTCAAGGGATTAAAATACCAAGCAATGTTGCGGTTGTGCGTGCTGGAACGGTTCGTTGTCCCCGAAGAGCCTCGAACCCAAAAATTCGCCTGCGCGACGGCGAGATTTCCAGCTCGGCCGGCGGTAGTTTCGTGTGCATTGGCGTACATGTTTGCGTGTTCGTTCGGAACTTCAACCGTTTACTCCAGCGTCCTTGGTGTCATAAAAGGAATGTGCAGTGTGTTTAACGGGCATATAGCTCACTATGCAAACTGGTAAGCCCTGCCTAACTTGCGTTTGCTTTCGCCGGCCTCCGCCAATCGCAGAGCATTCTAGTATGACATCATAGGTTCTGTTGCGGGAAATGAGCTAGTGGGTCCCATGGTCATTCCCTCTTTTCCTAATTATGTAGCTTACTTGAGCGAAGTTTGCGTTAAAAGTGGTGTCAGTATGGTTCTAACGAGGCAATCTTTCTAATGAACCAAACTTGTGTTTTCTCTTCATGGCTCCTTTAAAAAACCGGTAGCTTATGCACGGGAAAGTGCCGCACGCATCACTATAACCACGCCTTCTGCACCCTACGTTGATTCCCTAGTCCACTGAATGGGTGCTGCTGTGTGACGTCACGGGCAGAGAGTGCAAGATAGCGTCTATCGGAGCATCGGGTCAATTCGAATAACTCTGGGTCAGCACGCTGCTGGGCGGCTAAATCGCTCTCTGTCACAATGTCACATGCCTCAGTCTCAACCAACCCGTGATATATTTTGCGAGCGTTTTAAAATGAAGATTTTAATCTGCATTAATTATGTTGTTCTGGCGCATTCGATCTCGCGCCAGGAAGTAATGTTGAAAAGCCAACTTTAAACAATGAGTTTCACCATACGACCACGACGACGATGATGTTGATAATGATAAGCGAAGGCGCATCAAGCGCCTCCAGAAAGGAAGATGGAATTGTACTTGGCCCCTCGCGTTATTCCGACACAGTTGAAGCAGTTAAGATTTTGGACTTCGACTTTGAATGAGGTTGCATGGGAGGAGGCGTCGCGCTTCCACCACCTCTCTCCCGATCAAGAGGCTTTGAAGTTTCTGTAATGGCGCCATCTTTAAAACGTATTAGCCCCACATAGTACTTTACATTCCTATTGAGAACAAGAAACGATTTTACCCGAGGGGTAGAAACGACACCATTCATGCAGCAGCTCACTATCACAGACTCTCTAGATTTGTTCCATTCCGTTGCGTTACGCTGAGATCATCTTTCGCCTTAGTGTGTTACTAACGCCATTAAATGGTGCCGAGGAGCCGTTCTGTTACATCTTAGGCGTTAGTGCAACCACCGATAGAGGGCGAGTCGATACTCCGTGTAATTAGTCACAAGTTTGTTAAAAACACCCGTGCGAAATTTTAAGCGAGGGAGGGTGTCATGTCGGACGAAACACCCCAAATAAATTGACTTGTTAGTTTAAGCTGTGTGCAAGGGGGTGGCTTTGAGAATCAAAAACAGCCCTTCGGGTGAAGACACATTTTGAGTTGTTCTGTTATAAATGTGCCGCTGTGTTTTGAATACCCGTATTGGCAGACTTGTTTGGCGCGTTATGCAGTGGTCAATTAAAAGTCTGTGTTGCCCCTTGGCATCATGTAATTTCAAAAACAGTTTTTAGGCATATCTCGGTCTTCCGGAAAAGCCAGTTCTGTAAAATAGACGCTTCAACAGGCTGCAAAGCACAGGCAACAAGAAGTAAACGCCATGAAGTCTATCGCGTATGCATGGTAGATCTAAGCGTGCCGTTTGGTTGTATATATTTACAAAATATATTGCGTAACAGGACTGCTTCGTCATCCCATCACCTATTAGCAAGTTGTAAGTACAGTTATTTGCTGAGACAATTCTTAGCGAATACGCATATCATGCCGGAAGAACAAGTTGTTTTGAGCATCGACGGACGCTGGTAAACCGGTGAGGCATGAAAATGTACTTGGATGTACAAACAGGAGTGTTGGAGCACCGTATAGGCAGCCATAACATGGTGTCATTTGTCTGATTGAGGTGTCCTTACGTTGGCAAGACTGAAAATTGAGAAACTACCACATATTTCAGTGAACATGCGAATTAAGGGATGTCAGCGGAGGAATAGCAATGCGTCCCTTGGTGTTTTTGTTTTCAAAACGAATGCTCTATTACTCCAGGTACACAGCCAGAAAATATCTAGTTGCGTCAATCTGACCTTCAAGTTCATCCTAGGTCAAGCCAGAGCAGAGCGTCGCGGGGCTGCGCAGTGAAAGCATCTAATACCTTGTTTCTTCAAAAGGGAAGAGGTGTGAATAGGAGTCAGGGTGAAGGAGTAAGCTTGGCGTGTGCCATCAGACACAGGCTCAAGGTAAAAGTGGCTGCATGCAAGTTTGCTGCGCATTTGCACCTGCAGTGCCGGCTGCGCCTGCAGCAGAATTCATATTTTGTGCTTTGGCGCAATTGAGTGCGTTCGCTGCTTAGCCTTGGTGCGAAAACCAAGCTATCGTTAAACAGACTTTATTTGCCGCGTTCAACCACGCAACGTTTTTTTTTTTTTTTTTTTTGGCTTCCATCCGTGTCAATTATGTCTGCACGGAATAATATTTTCAATCAGCTCTGCAGCATAAAGCTATTTGTTTGTATATGTTCGAGGTGCAAACGGGAATCGCTTGTTCCGCGTGGAAAACAAAAAAAAATATGCATATCCTAGTCCCGAAACACAACATACCGCCAAAACCTAAAAAGAATTCTTGTCGTATACGACAAACTTTGTTGTGACAACAGAAGTCCTGTTGTTATGACAAAGCGATCTGTTGTTGCGACACCCATTTCTGTCGCAACGACAAAGTCAATTTTCTCAACGACAAACATTCCTGTAGTCACAATACAACTGCCATTTACGCTGCCCCTCACAATGGGCAATAGCATTCAAACCATGCGCAACTTCTAATGAAATATTAGGATCACGACAACGCAGGAATTCGGCACAACGTAACAGCGAAATGAAGACAGGAATACGACATGCGACAAAACATCAGAATACCGACACGACGAGAATACGACAAGACGACAGTACGACACGCGAAAATACGACAAAACTACAGAACTTTTTCGTGTTGTAATTCTCCACTGGAATACTTTCTAAAGTACATCATTTACTTGCTTAAAGGAGCCATGAAGAGAAAATACAACTTTGTTTAATTTGAAAGAACTAGGATTCAGTTTCTCACTCAGCTCCATTACAGCCACAAAATATGTTTTTTAACGAAAAAAAAAGCAAGAAGTATTTAAAAACATTCAAATTTTGCGCCACAGTGACGTGTTATGAGCAATAATGACGTCATACGGGCCAACAATAAAACATAATTTTCAGTGCGTTGACTGCACGTTAGCATTGAAGTGATGCGGTCGAATGGAACTAGAGGCCCCATTACAGACGTCCAGCCATGTGTCGTCGCCACAGGTCAGTTAGGCGGCCGCCAATCGCACGAACAAGTTTCCGTGACGTCATAGAAAAGTAGCGGGAAGTTGGCTAGGGGGTCGCGACTGCTTCACACGTTTTCTTTAATATCTCCGTTATTTGCTCGAAGATTGCGATGATATTGGTATCATTGTAATCGGGACTAAGCAGTCTTTCTGATAAACCAAACTTGTATTTTGTCTTCATGGCTTCTTTACTGAAACAAACACTTCTTTTGACACTAAAGCTACGCACCCAAGTAGCGCCCCATGCGAAATCGTGAAGGAATATTCGAAGAGCCTCCTGCGCGTGGCCTTTGCGCAGGAAGCACGCAGGCGCGGTGGGGACGCAGATCAGCAACCTGATCGAGGCCCTGGACAACGAGACGTTGTTCGCGGAGCTGCTGCACAGCAACTCGGCCTTCCACGCGGGGAAGAAGGGCGTCAAGCCGGAGCACTTCGCAGCCATGGGCAGCGTCCTCATCAGCGTCCTCTCGGCCAACCACGAAAGGCTCATGACGCCCGTGGCCATCAAGGCCTGGGAGAAGCTGTTCGCGGTGAGTGCACGCGCTGCACGCTGGCCCCACGTTGAACGCCCCAAATTTGCAGTTGCCTTTCTAGCAGAAGAAAAAAAAACCTGTCTTTCTTTGAAACTAAAAAAAATGCCAGTAGTCTAACTCACTTATGCCTGGGTGTGCGTAGCGAGCGGTACGGTTAATGTTATGGTTTGCCTTGGTTCTCTGTACGGTTACGACGCTTCTTGAGGCAAGTGGCTCGTTCTTCCTCCGTCTGCTCAGCTCGCTCCCTCCTCTTGGTTTCGTTCCGACGCCGAAGCCTGACGACGATTCCCATCGAGCCGCCCCATTATGTATACAATTTTCTCTATATTTTTCCTTTTTTATTCTTTTTATTTTTTTAATTCTTTATTTTTATTTTGTACTTTTTTTGGCGCGCCGAGCGACGCTGCCAGCTGCGGCGGCTAGGGAATCGCAAGGTTCCCTAGCCACCGCAGGTTCCCTAGAAAACACTGACAGCTAGGGAACCGAGGTGCGGCCACCGGTCACAGCGAAACAGCGAGAATACGGCCATTGTAGCTCTCGCTACAAACATCGCGGTTACCTCAATGGGACCATGAAGACAAAATAAAATTTCACTAAACTAAAAGAGGTATTCTTTAGCAACTCACTTAGCTTCGCTGCAGCCACAAAAGGCGTTAGTTTCGCTAAAACATAAGCAATATTGCGAAACATTCGAATTTTACGCTTCCGTGATCTGATATGAGCAGGAGTGACTTTATATCGGCCAGCGCTAAAAGCATAGTGGTCAGTGTTGTTATTCACACGGTCGCCTTTGCTATATAAGATCAGGCGGATCTAAGGAAGCCACTATAATAACCCCTGCATTTGTCCTTGCAATCCCACAATCCCACAAACATACAATCCCACAATCCCAATCCCACAAAGAAAATTCTGTGACGTCATAGAGAAATCACCGCAAAGTGACAACAGTACCCGCTGCATGTTATGTTTTCCTTAACCGTTTCGTCCCTGATTCTTTTATTTCAAGCAAAACAGTGCTTTCTGTGTATTTTCCTAAATTTTAGGGTCCCATAGGCTCACAAACGAAACATAGAGCTAGAATTAAAAGTAATAACAGATTTATTAATGAGAAAATCGATTAAGACATCTGGCAATTAAAACTTTTGTGTAGAGCAATGACATCGCTTTTGCACATTTTCCTAAACGTTATGACTGCATTAACCTAAAACAAAAATTCAGCTTGGTAGCTCACGCATTTATAGATTTACAGGCTTGGAAATAAAACTGAGACCGCCATTTTTTTCAGCCTCAGTGTCGTAATTTCGACTTCTCCGGAGCTTTTTGTTTTTAGTAGCGAGTAGCTCCGCTAAAATGAAGCAGCAGTTATATCTATCGCAATAGGCATCATTGAAGGACAATTTCCCCAAAAAAATAGCAGTTTTAGTTTCGTTCTCTATGCGCTAGATAAACTACAATGTGATGGCGTCAATTGACGCCACCAGGACCGAAAGGGTTAATATCAAGAGTTTAAGTATGAAGCTTCGATGAAACTGGTATTATTGTCATCAGGACAAAGCAGCCTTTACAATTAACGAAACTTTTATTTTGTCTTTAAAGGCTGCAGCAACGGTGAATCTCCCCTCGGTGAAACGAATTAAAAGGCTGATACTGTCCGCATTTCAGTGCAGGCAAGAATTCTCAGCGGCCGTTTCTGGGCGCATGCTGTCTAGCAGGCGATCTGAGGTTAGTACCCAGAGACTTCCCAATAGGTCGTCTTGGTGCGCCCACCATAACACCGGCTTATGACGAATGCAAGGTACTACCAACGTCACTGCTGGCGTGCGTAGCTGTGCCCGATGATCGCAGCAATTATGAGTGTTTATATCTGCGCACGCCTGCATGTTCTGTAGTGCACTCCGGTTGAGTGCCCTCATTAAATATGCAGTCCGTTCTGCTCGCGAAACACACCTTCAATGAAGCTACAGCGAAAGAATGGTGACGGCAAAAGAGTGTGATGTTACATTATTGAATTGCCACAAGGAGTGTTGCACAAACGAGAACCTTCATCGAGGGATGGAGGGGAACCTGAAATATTTAAAATTTTCATGTAGTGTTCAAAAAGCAACGAACTTGGGATTGACACACAAGCACACAGGGTTCCGCCGCAATTTTTCGTTGTAGGGGGACGTGAACGTTTTGTGAAAAATATAAAGCTGGTAATTCAAGCATTTAAGGATCAACAGACATTTTGACAAACCAAAATTTTTGTTTCCTTAGCAGCGCTGTCGTCATACCCTGTGTCCACTGAAGCTTCTTGTGTTTCATATCGTCCAGCTCCGCGACAACTCAACAATGGTGATGTATATCGCAAGAGACACCATTTAACAACCCTCGCACAGAAAACTAGCGGTTTTGAAGTTGTTCTTTAGGCGCTAGAGAATATTATGTGTTGCGTCATCGAATGACGACGCCAGGGCCGAAAGGGTTAAAACCCCGAATCAATCAAGCAAGCAAAATAGTGCTTCTATAGGAAAATTTGACGTCCACCTAAATGCAGCCATACGGCTACAAAGGAAAGCTATACAGCTTCCTTGGAAACTCCGCAGTTGAAGAAAAATTCGTCCTGGTCCAGGATTCGAACCCGGGACCACTGCTTAACCGGAGCAGTTGCTCTACCAACTGAGCTAACCAGGAGGATAGTCGTTAGTAGCGCGACAGCGAATTGATCAAGAACTCGAAGTGAAGGACAGGTGTTAATCGACCAGATTTAGGGGAAATCCCCAAGGGGATTTCCCCTAAATCTGGTCGATTAAAATAGTGCTTGCGGCGACAAACCAGAGTCAGTTAGTTCTAAACAAGCTGTACTTTATTTCCATGGGCCCTTCAGATTATCGCAGAGAGCGTGAAAGCGGCGTTCGAGGACAAAGCGAGCAAAGCCCGCAGCGACTCCTACAAGCTGGCCACCATGTCCGTAGCCGACGTCGCTGCCAACCGCCGAAAGTCATCCGCTTCCATTGGCGGCAAGGCTCGCGGAAGCGCTGACAAGGGCAAACCCGGAGGCACCGGCGCAGCGCCGCCAAAGGCCAAGGACGACAAGAAGCAAGAAGTGAGCTACGCCTGCCTTCGAAATTCCACTGGCAACATTCGAGATCACAACCAGGGCAGGGATTCTCAGTTTTGCCCGTTCCGAAGTTGTCTATTTTGTGCCCGTTTCTGTCACGACGTAATTTCACTTGCGAGAGACCTCTGATGAATGATGTCGCCTTGCTTGTGCTGCGTCACATCCGGTCGTCTACTTTCAACCAATCAGGGGTCTCTCGAAGCGGACACCCTGTGGCGGACATGAAATGGACAAAACTGATAATTCCGAACGAGAGAGTTTCATACTAACATACAATAGACGGAAATCTGCCGTCGAAATCGCGTTCTGTCGTTGAAGCTTCAAGCGGACCTATCCCCCTTGGGTTGGCTCGCCCCGCGCTTCTGAAGCCAAAATTAACGAATCAGGGTAGCATTTTTTCTGTTTGTCTTGCATGAAGGTTTTCAAAAATCCGTGAAACATAAATCTTTAGCAGCTTCCCTTTGTATTATTAAAACATTTTATTTATAATTTCACAAATAAATTTCGTTTTTCCCGCCAGACACCCTCTCAGCCGATTTATGAGCCGTGATGCAAAAGACAAGCGGAGCGTTCTAAAGGAGCATGTCATGGCAGGCTCGCTTGCACCTCTAGACACAAGAGGTTGTTTTCCTTCCAGTATATATTAGCAGAAACTCCGTGTATCCCACAGGACGCAGTGGAAGATGTGCGCCCTCTCTCTATCTCTCTAAACAATGCACATCTGGTACTCGCAATTTTTATTAAAAATAATGGTCAAATTTGATATTTGTGATGAGAAATAAAAAATGATTTAAAAAATATTTTGTCTGCAGAGTTCCAAGTTCTAGAGGAACAAAAGATTCCAATAGATGATGCCAGCAGTCAAACGCGGGAAAATTGAATTGAATGTTTATTAAAAATAACGGTCAATTTGATATTTGTGAGAAGAAATAAAAAAAATGCTTTGAAAAATATTTTGACTGCAAAGTTCCAAGTTCTAGAGGAACAAAAGATTCCAATAGATGGTGCGAGCAGTCAAACGCGGGAAAATGAATTGAATGTTTATTAGAAATAATGGTCAATTTGATATTTGTGAGAAGAAATAAAAAAACGCTTTGAAAAATATTTTGACTGCAGAGGTCCAAGTTCAAGAGAAACAAAAGGTTCCAATAGATGGCGCGAGCAGTCAAACGCGGGAAAATTGAATTGACTTAAGCAGACCTCTGCCATGAGTGGTAGGCGGGGGATAGAAGAAAGGTATTTACGTTGTAGATGCGAGAGAAGACTGTCGTGTTTCGACGACAGTGAGCAAATAGGCACTCATTTTTTCCCCGGTCGTTGTTCGCAGGAGTCCGGGACGTCAGCAGGCAACAAGCTCTCCAGGATGAGCAGGAGCAAGTCCACTGTTTCGATCAAGAAACCTGGCAAATAGAGCGCGAAACATCGCTCGCTTCGCTGCTGTGTAGATGTACGTTGAAAGTGCCAGGAAACGTTGATTAAAACAAAATTACAATCTCAGTTTACTCCGGTTGCTCATTTTATGCGTGCAAACAAGCGTTGTGTATGTACTTTTTGTCGTGCTCTAAAGTTCAGCAGTGGAATATTTGCTGTGATAAATATGCAAGGAAATTTTTGCGGGTGAACATTGCCTTACATTTGGTGGAATATGAGGCCACCTTCCTACGTAGCGCTACCACTCGTCTTAAAAGGGTCATGAAGACCAAATAGAACTTTCTTCAGTTTAAAATAAGTAGATGCTGGTATCTCACTCAGTTCCATCTCAACAACAAAAGACGTGTTTTTTTTTTAATCAATAAAACGCAACAAATATTGAAGCACTTTCCAATTACACGCTACCCTTACGTTCAGTTACCCGGAGTGACGTAATATGGCTAGCACTAAAACCATAGTTATCAGCGGGGATCTTCTATTATCAATCTTGGACTCGCCGCGGACTCCCCGAGAAGTAGACCGGCATTTGTTTTTCACTAATATTCCTAAGGTGTATACAGTAGCCGACTGATTTTTAGGACCCGGAGGGGAACGAAAATTAGTCCGAATAAGAAAGCAGTGCGAAAAATCCGCGAGCCATTACTCCTGTGGGACAACTGGCGGTTTCTCGGTAAAGACCGAAATAACCAGCAAGTCCGAACTTTGTTTACAGTCACAATTTCACTCACACCCAGAAACAAAGTCAGCGGCAAATAACGCGATAATAGCCTTTAGATCGTTTCTATTTACCATTGTTCTTCAGTAAGTTATTTTCTGTGTAATTTTCTTATTTAATTACCTTCTTACGTTTTTTTTATTTTAAATCCATACATCCATTTTCAATTTTTAATTTAGCCGTTATACCTCGGTGAACGGGAAGGGTTTCAGTTCTTGAGCCCGTTTTAATTAAGTACGAAAGAACGCTCGGCTGCTGTATACGGCGTGCGGAATCCTCGGACTACCATCGGACTATTTGCCGCAAGTCCACGACTGCAAATCGAAGAGCCGCGTGGGGATAACCACTAGTCACCGTTGAAACAATAGAATTAAATGAAACTAGATGCCCCACAACAAGCGCCCAGTGAAGTTTCTTGGCGGTTGCTCAGGCCGGCACCCGCCAATCACAGAAACCTATTCTGTGACGTCATAGAGAAATTGCCCAAAAGTGGCTGGGGCGTCGCCACTGCTGCATTTGTTTTCCCTAAAATCCTAGTTATTTGTTTGGAAGTTGCGATAAAATTGGTGTCATTGTCACTAGGACAAGCAGCCTTTTTTCTTCTGTTTCTTGTTCCCCATAGCGGTGTGTTGAGATTGATTGATTGATTGATTGATTGATTGATTGATTGATTGATTGATTGATTGATTGATTGATTGATTGATTGATTGATTGATTGATTGATTGATTGATTGTAGGGTTTAACGCGCCGACGCAGCGCAGGCGATGAGGCGCGCCGTAGTGGAGCGCTCCGGATTAATTTCGCCCACCTGGGGATCTTTAACGTGCACCGAAATCTCGTACACACGGGGGTTTTTGCTTTTCGCCTCCATCAGAAAAGCGGCCGCCGCGGCCGGGAAACGAACCCGCGACCTCAACTGGTGCATTGCCGTCACGGCCCCTTTAAGGAAAACGGCTTTAATTTCGTTGGTCACAATTGGACACTGACATATACGGGAGAGCTTTATTATAATTACTGGAGAGTGCAAGCCTCAGTAGTGGAATTTCCAACAGATTTTGTAGCTTAGCTTCTATTGTTAAGATTTTACACGAAAGCACTGCAAAAGATCATTTGGGCTTAAGCCCTACTGATGAATAATTTCATGCGAAAGCATTAGTGCCAGATTCCCGAACGTATCATTAAATTATCATTATCGTTCTTTTGGCTGTACATTTTCTTCTTTCTGTCACCCGTGTTATGAATGAGATCTTTGGCCAATCCCCCTTCTTATACCTGCATCTATGCTTTACGATACGCAGCCGCACGGCGGCTCAAGCAACGTCAAACTCATTTTATACCATCCGTAGGTACCAATTCAAGATTATCGGGCTCAGAGCGTAACGTTAAGCCTAACGTCGACCGCGTTCACACCGCCCGGGCGGCGTATTTACTATTCACGTTCCATAGGGGCCGCACCTGCTTGGGCGAGGTTTGAGAGCACAAATCCACCTGAACCAGGTAAAAACCATCCCAAGTGAACAAATAAGCGGCACAAGTTAAAACGAGTAAAACGGCCCTAGTTTTAAAAAACAATCGTGCGCATACGCTTCCGCTGCTGGTCCTCGCACAGGTACCCAGAGGACAGTTGAAAGCGACCTAAAGAAACGAAACCACCTAACTTTTAAAAAATCTGAACCTAAACACCATTAACCATGGATAAAAGCACACTAAATTTCAAAAGTTTTAAAACTAGTAGCTGAAATCGACATAAAAAAGACCAAATGAGTGAAACATTCAGTCCACAGAACTGGAACTGACCCAAAGAGAGCAAAACTCGTAGAAATATTGCGTATGATTCAGAGATGACTGTGCTCAAGGGAAACAAACAAGAAGAATTGGTGACTACCTTCTGTACCCCTGGTTGAGTGAGAGCCAAGGCGATGGCTGCCTCTTCCGCTGCCGTCATGTCTTGGGTCTTGAGTGAGGCACACGCAAGGAGGTTGGTTCTGGAGTTAGCCACGATGATGGCATACTGCTGCCGTCGATGTTGGGAGGCGTCTGTGTAGACAACTAACCGCATGATCCCCACCGAGGGTGGTGTTGAGTGCTTGAGCCCGTGCTTGTCGGTGACCCTCGTCATGTGAGGGGTTCATATTTCTAAGCAAAGGGAGCAACATTAGTTCTTCTCCCAACGAGTCCGGAGGTACATCAAGCGGAGTGATATTGTGTGCTGCCCAACAAATCTGGTGAAGGATGCGGCTACCTGCCGCAGTTCTGCTGAGTTGGGCTTCTGGTTAGAAATGTAGCCCTCTATCAGCTCTTCCACCGTGTTGTGGAGCCACGTGCTAAGCAGTCTCTCTGTGGACGCGCTCATGGAAAGGCCAATGGCCTGATCAACCGCCTTTCTAATCCTTATAAAAGCATCTTTATGTCCTCCTTGCGAGAAGAAGACAAGGGGTTGACGTAAGGGATTCTCGAGAGGACAAAAGCTTGAATTAATCGAAAGGTAACGGATTCCTTGAGGCCTCGCTTCTTGGTTGCAACTCGCCTGATCATGTGTATGCTTTCATTGATGCTGTGTTCGAAGCGCTGCAAGGATGCGTCACTCTTGGTGTTTCCCTGGAGATGTAGGCCCAGGATCTTGATTCTGGGGCTTGGAGTGATGGCCTGGCCATCAAGGAGTATTTGAATGTGTTCCTGGATGTGTCATTTGGCGTGAGGGCGGTCGACAAGTAGCTGGGAATTTTTACGTGAACACTGGAGGCCACTGGCTTTAGAACATTGGCGCACTAGAAGTGACATGTCATGCGTTGGTGTGCGCTTCCTTTAATTTTTGTAACTCCTAGCACATGCGCAAGGCACGCACAGGGCTGCTACACGGGCCAGGGGCGGAGCCCACAGTGACGCGAGAGGTCCCGTGACGCTATCATCTGGCATTGAACGAGAATGCAGAGGGTAAGCCCATTGATTTGCTTGGTGAGTGCATCACCTCTCTTCCCGGTCCCCGCGTGGGCTCGTAGCTAAATCGGTAAGAGGGCGGGCTCTCGCTTTGTAATTCCATTATTTCCAGGTTCGATTCTTGGCGGTGCCGGTTAATTCTTTTTCTTATTCGCGGGAGCTTTCTGTTGACACCAATGGTCGCGAAAGAACCCTTAGGGTGTAGAGGTAAAAAGCTTTGCTTTAAAAAATAAAACAGAGAAACACCCGGTGCTTGCACGCGCAGTTCGAATTTTCTGCTACGGGTTCTATAGCGCGTGTCAGAAATATCGCCCGCATTGTCGGTAGGACTGCAGATTGTGCTAAGGCGCTTTCGCAGCAGCATGGACAGTTATTTTGCAACAGGTAGGTGCAGTAGGTGCGATGTCGACGTTGTAGACTATAGGTGACGTCAGGCAGAAGGCGGTTCGACAAACCTAGCCAATAGAAACGCTTTCACGCTCTCACCTTGTAAGAATGGGCTCAGGGAACCTCTGTAACTTTTTTTTCCAAACACGGCATGAAAGGAAGAAGTAATTATGCGCACAGTTTCTGGCAACTTTTCTATCCCATTTCGACATCAAAGGAACTCTGTCTCGTTAAGGTGCAGAAGGTTGCTACTTTTTTGCATAGGACAGCTGCAATCGGACATTAATGCAATTTCTAACTCGTGTGAGCAATGGGTAATGGACCTTAAAGGAGTACTGACACCAAATGTTGACGCCTAAAAATGATATAATTGGCTTCAGTAGTTTGTACAGATGCCTCACAGAAATTTTTGTAGCGATCGGAGGCCGGAATCACATCTAAAATCAATTTTGATTGTCCCGGCCGCGAGCTTCCACAAATCGGCAGCACTAGCGAAATCGCTTTCGGCGTGACAAAACATTGGCCGGCGTGTCTGGCCGGTTCAGGGTGACGTCTTATAGTCGTTTTCGGAACCGGAAACGATATCCTGCGCTGCTGTTGTCGGTGGTATTCGTTTGGGCAGGAGACGTGGGTCTACCTGCGTGAGCAATGCTTGTAAACTTTGCGTACTTTGCGTGTTCGACGTCTTTGCTCTTCAGTTCGCGGCCGGCGCATGGCCGGCCGCGAACTGAAATGCAATGGTGCGCGGTGTCGCGGTGCCGGTGTCGCGGTGCGCGGTGTCGACGCGGCGGTGCGCGTCGCCGAGCTCGCCCAAGTTGTGCTATGGCAAGCTCGCGGAATGCGAAGTACTGCTCGTGGAAGCCTGTCCGAGCAAATCGACGACGACGCCAAGATGCATTATTTTCCACGCGACGACATGCAGCGCTAAACGTGGACTCAGTTCGGTCGCGGCGGCGGCCGCAAGAACTGTCGCCCAAGCCAGCAGGCTCGACGTTGCTCGGGTCAGCTTGGGTGTTGGGAACTTTAGGCTTAGTATAGTGGCGAATATTTGATCGCCGCTATCTGTGCAACTGCGAATGACCAACCCTTACACAACTTTTCACCACACTATCATCCCCTTTTTTGCATTCGGAGCTTTTTTGGCGATAATTGCCGTTTCAGCGATCCGTGACCAAGACATCTGCCGTGGCCTGTTTTGATTCTAGCGCGCAAGTGGCGCCATCTTTCGGCCGCTCGCCACACCGCGGTGCTGGCAGTGCTGGGTCGGAGCGCCGAACCTCCGCTGCCGGTAAGCGTAGGCTTACCATCGCGGCAAATATCTGAACGCCGCTTTTAAATTCAGTGCTGATAACAGCACAATTTTTCACCACACTAACATCTACTTTGTCGCATGTGGAACTTCTTTTTCGCGATCAGATTGATAAGAAGAGTGCTGACAAGCTGTTGCTACCACGGTCTGCACCGGTTCGAGCCGCAGTGATATTAAAAAACGGACGACGGCGAAGATGTCGCCGGCCTAATCGCCTGGCCAAATAAAGTTGTTCTGTCTGTCTGTCGGGTGGCAGCGACTTATCCGAGTCTGACGGTCCAGACGACATGCCGACTGCGCGGGCGAGTGCGGACCATGTGCAATCGTAGCAGACGATGCGGCAAACATCCCTGGTGGTGGTGGTAAAAACATTTATTATGTATGTTAATGAAAATACATGAGAGGTATGCAGGGACCACTCCTTAAGGGGGCGACCCTTAAAAATACTAGGTGGAGGTCTTTAGTGTGGAACCCCATTGGCGTCGGCCGCTGCCTGGGCCCGTCCGACCAGGACCTTTTGGGCCTCAAGGTCGCAGCATGCAAGCAGGGTCGCCTCCCAGTCCTCCCGTGTTGGGTTAGGGATAGGGGGTATGGCAGGATTGGAGGGGCAGGCCCACACCATGTGGTAGGTGTCCGAAGACTTCTCCCCACAGTGCGTGCAACTGCCGGAAAAGGCGGGATCGAAGTGTTTAAGAGCTGCCGGGCACAGCATGGTGTTTGTGTAAAGTCGGAGTAGAAGCCGCTCCTACGCTTTACTTAAGCCTTTACACGGGCGTGGATAAAGGCTGTGGCCGGATTGATAATGCTGAATGATTTCTCGGAAGGAATATACCGGATTGAATTCGAGGTCTCCCTGTTAGGTGGAGTCGAGTGGGAATGACCGGTAAGAGAGCGCGCGGGCAGCGGCGTCGGCTGCCTCATTCCCTTCTAGTCCCATGTGAGCAGGAACCCAGACTATACGGCGGGTGGCGGGGTTCCCTTGATATTCGGTATGTTTCAACAGTCGATACGCTGGGTACGCCACACAGCCGTTTTCGATGTTCCGACAGGCCCCTCGTGAGTCGGAGATGATAGTTTGCGATGTGGGGTGGCAAGCTGCCAGTGCAATGGCGACTTCCTCCGCGTGTGTTATGTTCCGGGCTCGGAAAGTGAGCCCGTTAACTATTCTGTTCTCGTGGACGACAGCAGCTGTGTACCATCCCCCATGGTGGGGGCCGGAGGCGTCCACGTAAAACACGCCGGTTTTCAATCCATATTGGCGGGCCAGGGCTTCCACCCGCGCCGGGCGCCGGCCATTATGGTCTTCTTTAGTCATGTTGCTTGGAAGAGGGCGCACATGGAGGGCGCGTCTCCACTCGAATGGGAGTTGAACGCGATCTTCCCTGATGGTGGTGTGTTTGATGTGTAAGCGGGCTAATAGGCGGCGACCCGCTACCGTATTTGAGAGACGAGTGTAGTGATTTGCGAGGTGGGCCTCCCGGAGCTCACGAAACGTGTTCACCATGCCCAGGCCCAGAAGGCGCTGGTTCGAGGTGTTCACGGGGAGGTCGAGGGCCCGCTTTACAATTTTGCGAAGGATGACTTCAAGTGCATCCTCGTCTTGCATCCGTAGGTGGAGGTATGGAGTAGAATAAAATATTCTACTGGTTACAAATGCAGGTGCCAGCCGCAAGGCATCCTTGCACCGCAGCCCTCCACGTTTGTTTGAGACCCGGCGGATCATGCGGCCTACCTGGTCTCCCACCTTACGGAGTTTGGTCAGTGTAGTATCTGACCGTCTGTTTTGATTAATAAAAAGTCCCAGTACCCGGACTTCTATCTGTTCAGGGATTGGTCCTGTCTTCAGCGAGAGTTCGATTTTGGCCGTGCACTTTGGCGAGGGGCGTATGTGCACGAATTCTGATTTGGAGGGAGAGCATTGGAGGCAGCAGTGGCGGGCATAGCGTTGGACTATGCGCACGGCTTGCTGCAGGCTCGCCTCAATGTCTCCTAGTGAGCCCTGCTTGGCCCAGATGGTGATGTCATCAGCATACAACGCATACCGGGAACATCAGCCATCCGAGCCGGCAGGTGCATCATGGCCAGTTTGAATAATAGAGGATACAGCACTGCACCTTGTGGTGTACCTCTACTTCCTAACGGAAAAGGGCCGTGTTCTTTATCCTGTATGCGGATGTAAGATTGACTATCGGTTAAGAACTGCCGAATGTATTCGAACACTCTCAAGCCACATCCGGTTTGTGATAAGTGTGTTAGAATTGCCTCATGAGTTACATTATCAAATGCCCCCTTTAAGTCCAAGGCGAGTACGACCTTGTCGTTGTGGGAGCATTCGACGGGGTCTAGGATATCCCGATTAAGTTGGAGCAGAATGTCCTGCGCGGATCCGTGTGGGCGGAACCCGTGCATTGATTCTGCAAAAATACATTGGTTCTCCATGAACTCCGACAACCGATCCCGTACCATGGTCTCCATCAGTTTGCCCACACATGATGTGAGAGAAATGGGGCGAAGGCTGCCCGTGCTCACGGCTTCGCTAGTTTTTGGGATAAATGTGACCAGGGCGGTCTTCCATTCTATGGGGAGTGGCGCTTCCCCTGACCAAACTGAGTTGATGTAAGCTAATAGTGATCCATATGCCGGGTCAGGAAGGTTAGCTAGCATTTTGACAGTAATTTTGTCCCGACCCGGAGCGGTGCCACGTTTCATTTTAGCCAGGGCCTTCCGCAGCGCGAGAAGCTCGAACTGTCGATCAAGCTCAACGTCCTACGAACCTGCATAGGAGTACGCCGATCCGCGGGTGTCCTGTATGGAGCACAAGTATTGGTCTCTTAACTTGTCCGCCAGCTGAGTTGTATTGCCCTGGAAGCAATGAATTGCCCTTTGTAGATGTTCTTGAGTTTCGGTGCGGGTCTGCGTTGGGTCTATGAGCGCGCGAAATAGCCGCCAAGTATTTTTGACGGACATCTGGCGCGCTGCCGTGTTGCATCTATTCACCCAGTTGGCGTCCGCGAGTTGGGCCGCATATGCGGCCGCCGTCTGGGTGAGCTCGGCGATTCGAGCTTTAAGTTTGCGGTTACGCTTTTGTCGGCGCAATCGGCGAACAAGGCGATTTCGCGCTTCCCAGATGTGGAGGAAGTAGTTGTACACGTCGGGGACCGCTTCTGGGAGCTGAATTTTGGTTTCAGTGGAGTGAAGGTTACTAACCAGGTCTTGGGACCACTTGTCGTAGCCTCGCTCGAGTATTGGTGTTGCGTTGTTGTAATTAAGCCTAAATTTCGGCCGATCTGGTAGCCGTGCCTGCGATATTGGTTTTGCCAATGGTTTGGTCCCGATTGTTATGTTCAAAATGCAGTGATCGCTACCGAGGTTTTCCTCGGTGTTGATCCACTCTGCATACTGAATGTTGCGGGTAAAGGTCAAATCTGGACACGTATCTCGTGTCACAGAATTTCCTATCCGAGTTGGGTGTACTGGATCGGTATGAAGAGTGAGGCCCAGCGTCGACGCAAGTTCCGACAGTTTGCGCTCAAGCTTCTCTTCACGGTGGTATCCCCAAAACCGACTGGGGACGTTGAAGTCACCCACAATCAGGAGAGGGTCCCTACCAGCAGCTCTAAGCGCACGGCTAAAGAGGTCCGAGAATGAAATATTACGCAGTTTTGGAGTACCGTACACGTTAAGGATATGTAACGGTGGATCTGATTGGCGGATGGGGAGGAGAGTCACCATTACGTATGAGTACTCAAGTTGTAGGTCGAGGTTGACCATGGTGGCAGTATAGTTCTTATGAACTCACAGACAAGATGAGGGGTCCTGTTGGAACGTCGTATAATTTGTTAACCTGGCATTCTTTCCTGGCTCCTGAAGGGCTACCACGGAGGGCAATTGCTCAAAGGTTAAAATGTACATTTAGAGTTCGGCCCGCTTAGTACGGGACCGGAGTCCCCGACAGTTCCATTGGGTTATTAGGGTGGGGGAGGTCAATTTAGATTTGAGGGATTGCCTATATGGAGGTTGTCCCGCCATTTTCGATTTTGAGAATTACGGCTGAGTGGGCTGTAGCTCCGGAGCCAGCTCACTGGCTTGTACCTCCGTCCCAGAAAGGGAGCTACTGTCCTCCTCGTCATCTAGGATGATCAAACGACGAGAAAATTTGCTTGGGCGGCCAGATATATCCTTCAGGTTACCTTTGCGCGCAGCCCGGGCAAGCATGTTGGGAAGGGTGTCCGCTACTTGATTGATTTGATTGTGGGGGTTTAACGCGCCGACGCAACGCAGGCGATGAGGCGCGCCGTAGTGGAGAGCTCCGGATTAATTTTGACCACCTGGGGATCTTTATCGTGCGCCGAAATCTCGTACACACGGGCGTTTTTGCTTTTCGCCTCCATCAGAAAAGCGGCCGCCGCGGCCGGGAATCGAACCCGCGACCTCGTGCTCAGCAGCGCAACGCCTTAGCCACTGAGCCACCGCGGCGGGTGTCCGCTACCTGAGCGTTAACCTGGGCATGAAATTGTTTAGTGATCTTAGACAAGAGTTGACTTCCCAACTCGCTCATCATGTCTGCAAGTTTGGTTTCAAGGCGGGTCTCAAGGGCGTTAATGGAAGATTCCAGAGTCGCCGGCGCCGCCGCCTCGCTCTCCATGACTTCTGCATGCGGGGAAGACTGGAGGCGGAGTAGATTGATTTTCAAAAGCTTCAATTTTGACTAAAAGCATCTCATTTTGTGCCTTGAGAGATGCCACTAGGTTGAGGAGCTCAGAGTCAGCCGCTGAGCGGGAGGGGGAGGAGGGAGGAGAGGTGGAGGTGGAGGCACCCGTGCTCGTGCTGCCCTCCTTGCCATTCTTAAATATGTCTGCCCAGGAGAGACCAGGGCTTTGCCTTTTGGTTTGCTGCTGCTGGGAGCGGCTTGGGTTCCCTTGGCCGCCGTGTGGGGGCGGTGGTGTTGCCGCTGCTCCTTGCTGCTTGGGGGCGGTGGTGTTGCCGCTGCTCCTCACCACATCACTGCGCCGTGGTGAGTCACCGCCGCGGCTCGTGATGTGTGCCGGCTGACGTTTCGCCGGCTTCCACGCTGGGTTTTTGTTTTTGCCTTTTCGGGCGTCCAGTTTGGTGAGCGCGCGGTATTTCGCCGCACAGTCTCTTGAGTTTGTGGCGTGGCCGCCACCACACACCGCACACTTTGCGTTGCACTCATGAGGGGCCCACATCCCCTCCACAAAAGGCGCGTGCTGGCCACACAGACCACAACGATCTTGGTTGGGGTTGGGGCATGGGTCCGCCCTGTGTCCCACAGTGCCACCCAAGCCGCAGGCCGGGATGGTCCGGAGGTAGGGTCGGACAGTGATGATCTCTGAATTGTATAAGACAATCCAAGGCTTCACCTTCCCGGCGAAGGTGAGTCGGGTCCAGTTGGACGTTCCGAATTTTCGAATATCAAGGATAGTACCCTGCCTCCATTGGATACTACCCTTCAGTGTTTCTGAAGTCTCATGATTAGCTATGGAGACGACGCCGTAGCTAACCCCTTTGTCGCCTTGTTTGAGGTGGCCACGGAGGGGCACATCTCCTTTCGCAGAGTTGATCACGAAGTCCCCAAGAATGCGGTCGGCCACGTAGGCGTTCTGGGTGCTTGCAAGAATAAGGTTCTGCTCTCGGGAGAGCACAAAGCTAAAGTCTGCAGCTAACTGCGCGCCGAGGTAAGTGCGCAGAGAGAGACCACGCTCACCAGGTTGGAAAATGGCTCCGAGTTCCAGGGCGGTTCGTGGCTTTAAGACAACCACAAAGTCGTCCGGGTGAAATTTCGGAAGAGGCTTGGGTTTCCATGCTGGTTCGGCTGGCTCCTTTTCCCTGCGCGAGGAAGGAGCTTGCTGCTTTGATAGCTGCTTCCTGGGAGCATCTTGGGCAGTGGCCGCCGCCATTTTGTCTTTCCGTCGTTGAGAGCGTCTCTCCTCGAGCCGGAACAAATTTTCGTTGCGGAGGGGCCCCGCTGCCGCCGAAACTTCTTCCCCGGAGAGCGAAATGGTCGACCACGCCATTTCCTAGGGGTCGTAGCCGCGTTGAGAGGGAGAGGCAGCCGTGTTTACAGGAGCGGTGGTTTCCCCGTGGCCAGGCGTCGGCCTAGCCGTGAGGCTATGGGTTGGCGCCATAGGGCGGGGCGGAACCGTCGCTGGAATTTGATGTCAAATTGGCCCACCTTGACAAAAAGGAGGTGTCTTCGTGGTCCGGGTAACTTGCTGGGTCTGGAGGACGCAGTATTGAAAGGGTCCGGTCGAATGGTCCTTGGCTCCTGTAAAAAATTGACGGAGCCGATGTGCGCGCGCTCGCAGCGCCCCCGCAAACGTCCCTGACGTCACGGAAACCGTGACGTAAGATTCGCCGTCCTGCCGTTGAACGGCCGTTTGGCGCGCGACGACCCAATTTGAAACTGATTGGAATAAATGCGTTATAATTAATTCTACGCTGGCGGATGACCGCTTTTGGGTCGATTTTTGTAATTACTGGACCACTAGGTATCCCTTACACCATAAAAACCGAAAGCAAAAAATTTAGTGTCCATACTCCTTTACTACAAAGTTCAGAGTGCATTTCAAGAACAGCCCCTTCTTCTGCTTCCTATTACCTTACCAACACTCTTCTTGAACCTGTGACGTCGTAACGATACCTGGGAATTCACATAACAACTGATCTTACCTGGTCGCTTCGCATCAATACTGTTATCAATAATGCCAATTTCATGCTTGCATACCTTCGCCGCAACTTCTTTTCTGCACCTACCTCTTTAAAAACACTTTTGTACAAATCATTGGTTCGTTCTAAACTGGAATACGCATCATCCATTTGGGACCCGAGCCACGACTATCTGGTGACATCACTTGAACTTGTGCAGAACAACGCAGCACGTTTCACTCTCGGCCGTTACACCCGAGGGGAAATTGTCACGTCCATAAAAAAACTTGCTTCAATTACCCTCTATAACTTCACACCGCAAACACTTTCGCCTCTGTCTCTTTCACAAAATTTACTACCACAATTCTCACCATACATTGAGTTAATTACTCCTCCTTAATATATACCTTCTCTTATTGGCCACCGACGCAAAGTAGGAACAATATCATGTAACACCAACGCCTTCTTTCGGTCATTTATTCCTCGGACGTCACAAGATTGGAATGCCTTCCCGGACTGACCGCCGCAATCGAAGTCAACCATCAGTTTGGTACAGCACTAGCTAACATTTTATGATTAGGGCCCATCTATGTTTGTACTAATCTGCTTACTACTTTTGTTTCCGCTTTCTAGTTTTGTTTATAACCTTGTAACCCACTGCCCTATGAAATGCCTTTCGGCCTTGAGGATATAAATATAGAAAATAAATAAAAAAAATAAATAAATAAACCGACTAAGGGGCCTAAATATGCTTTGCTGTGTAGCTAACGTTGGGGGTCGTCCCAGGGCGGTACAACGCATGCACGCCACGAAAGTGGCCAGGCCGAAAGCCGTGTCCTCACCAACTGAAATTTGCCAAAAGTCTTAAACGGCCTGCCGTTACTGTGTTTGAGGAGTAGATAATTCTTGCCACTTGGGTCGCGAAGTGCATGCGCATGTCCAGTACGCTTGAGGAGAGCAGTATGGCGCGACACGTGGGTCACTTTATCTGCCTCGGTAAGGAGGCAGCGCGTTAGTCTCGCCAATGTCGTCCAGTCGTAATGGTGGAAAAGAGCCTTGATTAACGCTGCAGATCATTTTGTGGTTGTTGCTGAAGGTGAACGCGTGTGTGGCTTTGACATGCGCTCAGGGTGCCTATGTACATACAGTTGTCAAGGGTATTGATTGATTGATTGATTGTAGGATTTAACGCGCCGACGCAACGCAGGCGATGAGGCATGCCGTAGTGGGGGGCTCCGGATTAATTTTGACCACCTGGGATCTCTAACGTGCGCCGAAATGTCGTACACACGAGCGGTCTTGTTTTTCGCCTCCATCGGAAAAGTGGTTGTCAAGGGTGTTAAGAAAAATGAAGCAAGTGCCATACAATGCACGGAGTGGCATCTCCTGCAGCCACTGCTGAGTTTACGATGATTGGTTATCGGCGCTCACGCGGCTGACCTTACAATCTTACGTTTAGTGCACGCCACCAGCAAAACATGACTTTTGCAGCGCTCCACCAGAGCCACCCAAAATTTTTACATCCCATCGTCTGGGCAGCGCACCAGAAGAACTTAGCGGACGTACTTGATTGATTGCGGGGTTTAACGCGCGAACGCAACGCAGGCGAAGAGGTGCGCCGTAGTGGAGGGCTCCGGTTTGATTTTGACAACCTGGGGATCTTTAACGTGCACCGAAATCTCGAACACTTAGCAGACGTGCTACTACGGATTTAGGCGTCATCAATATTTTCACAAGTTTTATGTCAAGAAAGTCGTACTAGTTGCCTCCCTTTCTTTCTCTCTCTCCCGAAGAGGCGAAGGTTTCGCGAGTGCGCCGGTATTTCGTCGCTTGTTTTCACCCACAAAACACAAGACATACGCTTAAGCTGGGCGCATGGCAACAAACTCGCGTGGTTGTGGCAGATGCTTTATTGGGACGGTAGATTAAAAGCGATGCGTGGATGAAAACTTTGTAGCCCTTTCACGCGCATTCTTCATTAACAGCTTCCCGTTTTGCCGTAGATATACACACAATGTTCTCAATACTTCTATTGGCACGTGCGTAGTATTTGGGCATACTCTTTCCGCTCTTGTCAACGTGCTCCCATTATTTTGATAGTGCCCCAAAGACCAGCGGGCCTTAGAAACTTGATTTGTACCAGTCTTGATAAGGGTACGACGCCTGCGCGCGTCACTATAAAAGAGCAGCACTGTTTTCGCGCGCAGTCGACACTGTTGACATATCACGGACAGGGCGAAAATTAAGAAGAGAGCATTCACAAAAACCGGCTGTCACACAGCAAGCCACTGCAAAAAACGTTCGCCCTTTTCAAGCTCCTGTGGTCGCAGCACTGCACGTGTTAAGTAGCACGCCGCCGCAATCGACGAGAGACTCCGAGTAGAAGCAATGGGTGCCCTGCTTTGCTGCTGCTCACAGCCCGAAGATGAGTCGGACGTGTTGCAGCCGCTGGCTCGGAGGGGGAGGTCGGCAACGACGTACCAGTCCACCGCATCCACTGAGGTCGCCGCCGCCGCCGCCGCTGTCGCCCCACCCACCCAGGAGTCACGACATCCCACTACCCGGGTGAGGTCCGTCACCTTCTGCGAAGAGGCTCCGCCAGCCAGCGTCGAAGACCCCTGCGACGAAACGAGGCCCCGAAGTGCGTCGGACTCCGGAAAAGCAAGCGTCGACGGCGACGACGAAAGCGAGGCCAGCAGCAGCACTCTGACAGCGGACACGTTGACCATGGACTCGACGTCCGACCACAGCGGCTACGGACCTGCGTACAAGGAGCCGCGTCCGGCATCCGCCCCGTAGGCCTGAAAACGCATTCCGACAAAGTCGCGGTAAGTCGAAGAAGCAGTTTGGAAATGAAAGGGGCTTCATGCGGATCTTGGGGCTGCCTACATGACAGATATTTTTGTGGCACGTTTCCCGCCCACACCTCCCCTGCAAAAAGTTCATTTGGCGTAGTAGATTAATTTTTTTCTGTGTGCAAGTTGCAAATTCAGATACGTGTCCGAATTTATGTACAGTCGAAAGCTCTATAGCGGTAAATACGGGAGCGCGTGCCGCCCAGTGCATGCAGAGTGGTTTAGCGGTGAGGTGACGTACTTTCGTATTTCGTACACTCGGCGAATCCACTCCCCGAAAACGGCTGATTTCGCTGTTGCCTGCTGCGGTAGCTACGTTAGATATCTGGAAACAATTCCAGAGAATACTTGAGCCGATGAGGGGCTTTTTGTCAAGCGCGAAACCGAGCGAACGCATTAGAACGTTTGGTTTTCGCTTCCCGATTGGGTGATAAAAAAATGCATTAGCTTCCCTTACGTAACGAATGCAGCAGGCAGCCGCGCGATAAAGCGGTTTCAGGGAGTGCATAAACGCCCTAATTGCGAGAGCGCGCCAGCCTCTCACCAGAGTACTCTGCATGTATTCAGCGGCACGCGATTTCGTGTTTACTGTCATAAAGCTTTCGACTGTATCTTCAAAGTGTGGCATGTCTTTCCTTTGTCGCATCGTTTCCTAACTTTGAAATAGTGCCTCTCCGTAGGCCAATTCCTTGCTCGAGGTCTTATGTGACAGGAGCCGATAAATTTACGAAAAGCAAACCAGCATAAAATGTAAACGGGTGCACTTTGGGATCTTTATGTTAGCATTGCGATTTCTTCTGCTGATACAAAATTTACGGGAGCGGTAACTGCACGGGTTCGGAATGTAGCGCCAAAGGCAGGGTGCAAGGTTACGTGAGCTGGTGCTCGCCGATTACCAACAGCGCTGCAAAACCGAGGGCGTCATCGGGTAGAGGCAGAAATGAGGGGTGGATTATCTTGGTTCGTGCCCTCCAGCGCTGGTACTGCAGTAAGCATTGCAAAGCGAATTTCTGAGCGAAAGCTCTATTGCTCCATGTACAGGATGTATAAAAGAAATACGAACACAGCCTCCGACGCAAGCCGCACCGTCTGGCTGCACTGTCAGTAAACTCCGCGCATGCGTAGTTCTTTCCGAGCGTTTTAGAGGGCGGCCTCCTGTAAGGGGAACTGCTCGATAAAGAAGCGACGCGGGTCATTTATTTTGAGGCGTCTTTTTATGCTCTGTCGCCACTGAGCATACGGTTACCTACTACATACATTCGGCAGCCAAGCGTGCTGCAGGCTGGTTAAAGCTGTCATGATGCCCTTCAACAATCATCCTGCTCAGGGGCGACGCAGCGTCAAAGGCGCCACAATACAAACGACCGGCGTCGCTTCTTGGTCAAGCATTTTCCATTAATTGTAGGCCACACTCTCAAACGCTTTCGAAAAAGTGCGCATGCGCGCAGTTTACCGACTTCGCAGCCAGACGGCGCAGCATGCGTCGGAGGCTGTGCGCTTCGTTCTCATTTCTTTTAATCCCCCCTGTACAAACTGAAAAAAAAAATGCGCCCTTGCTCTGTGACAGGGGGCAGTGAAGCTGTGGTGGGTAATGGTAGTCGTCTTAGCAGCTAATGGTCATATAATTTGTTTCCCGATAGTTGCGGTAAAACACTTACAGCCGTTTTCCCTAGGTATACTCCCTCCGCAGATGGTCATGTATTCATAGCGGGCAGTACCATATTTACTCGCCTAATGATCGCACTTTTCTTCCAAAAATTTGATGCAAATTTAGGGGTGCGTTTATACGCGGGGTAAATTTTTCTCTTAAAACTTTTGAGCACAGAAAACGCAAGGAAGTTGCGGGTCAAAATTTTTACGATAGGTCTCTTGAACGTAATAAAAATAATAAACTCCGCGCACCGCCGCCGGCCGCTTTGCAAGGTGACGCAAAATGCGGAACGAGTTTGCTGCGAGGTCGCAACACGGCAACCAATAAGTGGCTGCCGTCGTTTACACAGTGCGGGACATCAAAACAGATATGGGGGCCGACGCAGCAAGCTTAGGGCATTTTTATCTGCCTTGTAAGTGTATATACATTTAGTGAGTTTCTTGCTCGTCAATATTGAACGCATGCTTGCCGTTATCCCTATTATCAGCAAGCCTGCGGCAATAACGTAGCCATGTCTGCTTTCGAAGGGAAAGAAGCAGAGGTAAGCCCCATCATCATCAGCTAGACTTGGCACACATGACATACTGCTGCGGCAAGTTCAGGGTGCGTTCATTGTGCGGGAATTTAAAAAAAAATGGAATGTTGACGACAAACTTCAAGGGTGCGATCATTACGCGAGTGCAACCGTTGTGCGAGTAAATACGGTAGTTCTGTAATGTTTACAGCTTCGCTGTGAACTCATGACACCTAAATGAACTCGGCGTAACAGTACAGTCGTCTTAAAGGGTAATTGTCGTGTAATTTTTTTTCGGGATATTTTTGCTAACACCAGAATTGGAGCCGGAGATGGCCTTGCTTCACCGCAACGCCTAATTTGGAAAAGCCAGCTTTCAAAAACCAAGCTCACACCGATCTCCCTAAAGTCGGCTTCACCTATAAACGAAAATCAATGCCAGGAAGGCAATCTTTCAGGAGCAATACCCGTGTTATTTTAGAATATAGAGACCGTAATACCTTCTTTTTAAGGTGTTTTGTACACTGGGAACCTGTTTTTGTTGGGCTGAGAAACCTGGTCTTGAGGGAGCGTGACGCGAGATTAGAATGCCCTGTCGTCAAGCCGAGCCCTAAACAAGCTCCACTGCTAAAGAACCTTGTTCCCCCAATATGACCATCAAGCTCACACCGCGAACCGGCCTAGTTGGAAGCGATCCATGACAACGGTTGCGCAAAACAAGGACAACGAGTGCGCTCGTCCTTGCCGTATCCTCTTGGTCCTTGTTTGTTTTGCGCAATCGTTGCCATGTATCAAGCTTAGCCACGGCCTCCTGTGGTTGCGGAGTGAAAGCGTCTAATCGCTCTTTCGTTCCAAGGGGTATGCGAAGAGGGGAAAGATCAAAAAATGATACAAGGATGCTCCGACTGCATCCGAGTACACCCTCCCGAATGTTTAATACCACGGGGAATGCTTAATACACCATCCCGAAATTTAATACCAAGACCGATCGGACTGTCAGCGCCTTATCACGGTGTCGAACTGCGAAATAGGCCACAGTACGCGCAAGCGCATGGACATATCTGCTGTATGGGTCGTCCGGTACGTTCTTATCCTTGGAGAATTAAACCCCCTGCTTTTCTTTGCTAAGGTTTTTTCGCTAGCCGCGAAAGCAAGCTAATCAGTGCAAACATTCCTCCCGCACGTACCGGCCAAGTTCTACAAAAGAAAAATCAAACGCGCATTGGAGATGCCCTTGTGCTTCAAATAACACCGGTTTCTCGTTACCAAGATCGTGCAGATACTATGGCAGCGGGAGTATTGCTCTCAAGAAAACTAAAGCCCCTGGCGGGCGAGCGCATCAATGAGGGGCTTTAAAGTAAACAGCCTTGCCGATAATTGCTGATGCAGGAGGGCTCTTTTGCGAGTGCGCGTACCCTAGACCACGGAGCAAGATATAAAGAGGAGCGCCGACTGTGGCCCAGAAAAATTCTTTTGCTCGGGCCGATAATGTCCACGCGCCGCCGGCCGCCCAGCTTTCCCTTTGCTCTCTTCCTCATTCGTTTGCCATCTCGTCGCTGTGCCTCTGTACATGGCTCTTCCTTTCTTCGCTCTCCCCAGAGGCGTCGTTTCTTTCGCAACGACGCCTGTCGTATGCCAGTCCTACTATGCAGGAGGCATGCCTGCACGCGCGGAATTTAAACACCCGTGCGCAGCCGGAATAGACGGCGCAGATAATCGCACGCCACCGCATACATGGCGATCGCTTATTCCCTATCGGGGGGCGTTTATTCTGACATTATGAAGACCCGCTAAAAATATTGTACTAACCCAGCAGATGTAAGACGCAACTGAACGACGACGACTTTAGAATCACCAAAGAATGAGCAAGAGTAATATGAAACGCCACAACATGCAGTCTAGCGTGATTCTGCTTACGACAAACCGATGCAGCGCAAAAATTACCCTCTGTTCTTGGCCCGCTCTCCGGCCGCCTGCTTAATTATTTATGCCGCTTCTGCGCACGAACAATGCTTACAAGGGTCGCCCGGAGTCCCCATCGGCAAATGGCAATGAGACACACATTTCTGTGCCAATGACTGAATTGGACGGCTGCCCTGTTGTAATAAGTGTACAAAAACACTGTCATCTCGACAAGGCACCCAAGAATATCAAACGCAACCTTCATTGTAACTCATACCGCAACTTACCGCCCGATGTTCACTGTCACTCTACGGTCGTGTTATCTCATCGATAACGCCGTGGATTCCAAATAAAATGTTGCGTTTTGTATGGCTGCAATTTTCGGCCTACGAGGGTTCCCGGCGTTTTTTTTTTTTTTTCTTTAAGCGGCTGACCAGCAAAACATCCGGTTCGTCAAACCTTTTCTTTTAGCGAGTCATCACCACAGAGATATAGGGTCCGGACGAATTCAAATATCGTGAAATGAAGGCTTGTGAAAAGACTGCACTGTAAGGGCCTCGATCTTGAGCAGATTGCTACGTCGCGGGCAGTCGCGGGTGATGTTATCGCGTTTCTGTTATTTTCTGATGAGCGTGTGAGTGCCGGTCCGTGTTCTAGGCACACTCTGTTTTGGACGTAAGTTGAAGAATGGCGAGAAAGCTGAGGCAACTTTTATAATCGCTAGTGATCAGAACCAGTTGCTCCTTTCGCCTTTTGTAAAACCTGTTAAAACACACCCGAATTGGTGTACACAAATTTACAAAACGGAGTCACATTTTCGGCAAGCACTGCTCAAAAGGTAGTGTTTGTATAGCAGCCATATGTCTATATGTGCGCTCTACATTTTGTTTTCCCGCCATGCAAACCAGTTCTTAACGTATCTTTGCCTTGCCGTACGACCACTCAATTCCTTCGGGTTCGTGTTACCCAGAAGGTGCTGTCGAACAATCAAGCCGTGCGAAGGAGGAGCGCAATGAACGCGAAGCGGCGCCAACGCAGTCCCAAAGCACTCCGTGCACAAAACTACCGTCGCCGAAGCAGACGACAAAAGCCGACGGAATGCGTTCCGCCAACGCGCCCGCCGGCGCACGGGGAACGCCGGCCGCTTGACCATTCGCTGCGCCATCTACATTGTGCTCCGCGAGTGGTGGACATTAAGAGCCCGCAGGAGAGAGCGAAGTCGGCGCTCCTGTTTATCTTGCTCCGTGCCCTAGACGATTTCACCACTGGACATACGAAGACTCATAGCTCAAATGATAACAAATTTGGGAGGGTGTACAATACTCGTTAGAGTGTACACCGCCGACTGCGGTGAGCAGCGTTTGTGTTCCCTCTTGCGGGGCATTTTTCTCCACTTTCGCTGCTCCCTTTCGGCCCAAACACTGGACTATCACTCGACAAGCTTGCTTCAGTACGGCCAATTTGTACCTTACTTCCGGGTCACCAGTACGTTGTTGGCTTAAAAGCTTTGCTGGTCATCCACGTTCAGAGTGAAATTGAGCACATTTTTTGTTGACCGTCATTCGTACCTTGTTATTTCCAACAGGACTCGCACCCAACGGAGGCGGACAAGCCTTTGCACTCGAGCACTGTGGCATGGCCTTCTCACAGTGCCAGCTTTTCATCGTCTACGTCCAGCTTGGCAGCGGAGTGCAGATTCATATTAGCCTAACCTCCTGCTGCAGTTGTCTACCAACCAGTTTTCATCGAGTGTCGCTCGGTTTTTTTATCTTGTTTAATAAAATTTCGTTTATGCGAGTTTGGGCTCCGGCGTTTGATTGTTTACATTTTGTCACTGTTTGAACCCATATTACTTGTTCTTCAGCTCTGAATGCGATGCTGTGCAGTTTTTGGAATATTTTTTCTAGTATTTTACAAGACCCCAATCGCAGGTTTTGGTCCTGTCGACCGCTGTTTGCCTTAGGAGTTATCTTGTACAGTCGCTGAAACGCTCGTCTATAACACGACTTTTTGTACTTCCATCCTTCTGCCGTGCTAGCTTGAAATAAAAAAAATTAGTGCACCATTCTGATGTCTACGCCGACCACTTTTGTCCCGAACACTTGTTTCAAGACTATCCGTCAGCACATTCTGCAGATGCATCCAGTTGAAGTAGAAATCTCGTTTATAGACAAGCGTTTCATCGACCGCACTAATATCGATGGGGATTGATAACCTTGCTTCGATTGGACATCACCGATATCCCTGCCACAATTTGTTAAAACGTGCAAATGTGCAGTTTCTGTAAAAACTGAAGCTAAATCGTTCTGAAGTTGCACAGGGCTCCCGGATAAGTGAATGTGCTGCAGGCTGTTATCTTAATTTTTGACCAAACCATGTCGGGAGCGGAAATGACGTGGTGTAAAAGAAGTTGGCGAATTCGCCCAAAAATGACCGAGCCGTACGCCATGTTACACGTGGTAAACACTACAAGCAGACTGTATTTTATGTCAGAATTGAAATCCGCACTTTCTTAATATTTAAAAGAAAGGGCGCGAGTCTGCCTGCAATTGCGTAAACTTTTGCTCAGTGAATTCACATGATATTCCCTTTTCGCTGGTGTTTTCGAAAACCTTTATTGCATTAAAAAGGAAAATTGGGCCAGTTGGTTTAATATACTTAAGCAGTGCAGAATACGAGATGGATACGATTTTTGCAGTGGAGAACCATAACCAACTCGTTCTGTTCAAAAAACGGTGTATTTTCGTTCGTTGCCGTCCGGTAGACTATGGGGCAGAGGGAGTGCTTCTGCGATACTTGTTCACGTGAGCATTAAAGGGAACGCCTTATTTGTATTTGTCGGCCCACCTCTCAACATGCGACTGCACCTTCGTGTTCGCACCCAACTATTCTCACAAAAGCGAGAAAGCTAATCGCTGCAGCACTGTGATGTTGGTTATCGGATTAATACGTGATAATGCCTGTGCGCCCACTTTTTGTAACGCGCACGCTTTTTCTTTTGTGTGTGCGTGTTCTTTTCTGTCGTAATTAACAGTCGGTTATTTCTCAGCACTCCTCCTGCGTTGCTCTGCTGTTGTCGCGCCTTGTGCGTTATTTAAATGTGACCCCCTAATGCCGGCACCCCTACACCGCTATGACAGACGTTCGTAAACCCTGCAGGCCCACCCTTAGTAATTTGAATGCCACTCTTGGAACTGCGTTTTCACAGCAAAGCTATATAACTTTGCCCCCAACGGTTTCATCGCCGTCGACAGAAGCGATCTCCGTGGGCGAAAACGCCACGGTGCCGAGGCCTAAGACGCCGAGAACATAGATCAGGTTAATCAGACATACAACTAGAGCTCAGAATTCGTTTAAGGAAACCACAAAACAAGCATCGAAACGCATTATGGATTACGGAACGTTGGTCTGATGCTTGTCTCGCAAGCAGCAGCGCCGTTTTCTATATTCTGGTGGTTCAGGGTGTCATTTCTGTTGTGAAAGATGCCCCGCATATCACGGGCTCGGTTCGTAGCCCTCATATTACGTAACTGTCGGCGGTCGGTCCCAGACACCAACAGCCGGGATTATCACGAGTCACGCACGGCCGCCCACACAAAGAAGGCATCTAAGGTAACGTGATGATAACAATTGGCCGAGAAGAACTAACAGCCTAAGTGGTGCAGACGAAAATACGTTAGCTGTTGATATTGTAGCCGACCAGTAAGATTGCAGATAATACAAATGGCAGGAAGCAACCTATGCATTCATCACAGCCGTCTTTTTTTACGCCGTGCCTCAGTGTCAACGCCATAGATTGTTGGCGCGCCATGCTGCAGGCAGTGGGTGATAGCTACTCGAGAAATCGCCGCTGCTTTATCAATGCCCTAGCGTGCGCTGCAGATAAGTTTAGTAAGAAAAGTGCAGCGCTCACAGCGGCCTCTGCGTGGTACAACGTGCCTATAAGGCGCCTGTGAACAATGGTACCCCCCTACATGGTTGGAAAAGCGCTTATTTTGTAACACAAGGGACAAACGTAGAGCGAAAAAAACCACACAGAACGAATGAGGCGCTTTGTCCCTTGTGTTACAAAATAAGCGCTTTTCTAACCATGTACCGATACCAACAAGCCCAACAACAAGCCTTACTGAACCCCCCTACCATGTGTCCCTGGTAAAGATTATGTGTGCAGATTATCTAGGCAGGACTAGTGCCACTAAATAATGCAGTTCTTGCCCAAGACGCCGAGAGCATGCGCCTGGCTAGGCAGGACACAACATTTGCCGCCAGAGAAGCCGAGCCTTATGACCATAGATAAGACAGTAGAGTGCCGCCGCTGAGGCACGCAAGTCAGCAACGGCGGCCATTTTTGTCGTTCATCAGTGTTGCCAGATTGCCGCACCTACGGCCGCGACAGGCTTCGCCTCAGCGGACAGAAGTTTCCCCCACCACACAAAGGCCTTACCACCCACGAAAGCCAAACACTGAAAAAAGACTCCCCCCACCTCCCCGAAGGGGATCGTGCGGAAATGCGAATGCATTGGGTGCACCGATGACTGCGCTGCGGCCAGCAGTAACGGAGAGAGGCGTGCGCTCCGCTGCATTTATATACATTTTCCGAGCGCAGCGAGCGGAGAGAGCGTACGCGGAGAGGAGAGAGAGACCCGCGCAACACGCCCGCCCCGCGCGCGAGCTCTCTCTCCCGCCGAGCTCCGCGATGCGAGCGTCCTCACACGCCCGAGCGCGCTCCTCCTCTCCACTCACTCTCCGCTACTCCGCCCGAGCTCCGCGATG
Source organism: Haemaphysalis longicornis (assembly GCF_048455015.1). NCBI lineage: Eukaryota > Metazoa > Arthropoda > Arachnida > Ixodida > Ixodidae > Haemaphysalis > Haemaphysalis longicornis. The sequence goes on along the minus strand of NW_027526407.1, from coordinate 111,631,014 downwards.
CGAGCGCCCTCACACGACCGAGCGCGCTCCTCCTCTCCCCTTGCCCTCCGCTACTCCCGCCCGAGCTACCACCTGCTCCGGATGCTAGGCGCGCCACAGCTGTTGCTAGGGGCGAGGAGGAGCGCGGAGAGATAACACCTGCGGGCGCACGCCGACGGAGCACGACAACCCCCGACTGTAGCGGCGCGGGTCCGCCGCGCCGAGACGACGACGACGACGACGAAGGCAGAACTACGAGGCGCGCGCTCACGTGCGCTCGCGCTGGAGGAATGCAGGCGCACACCGACGGAGCACGACAACCCCCGACTAAGAAATGCATTCGCATTTAAAAAATTCAAACAAACGCCTTCATAAACAAGTCTAGGCTTGCTCTGATGTTCCTGAACACCACAAACGAACGCTGCAAAAAATGTGGACAGGTGGCAAACCTCTTCCCCGCATCCTGGGGATGCCCCATTAAATGTCCCCCTTAGAACGCCCATGAACCCAACACACCAGAGGCATGAGAGGCAGCACTTGCCAACTCCACCCTCGAGACTCAGCGAGAGCTTATCCGGAGTGCGAAGATCGGGGCAGCTAAATCTGGGGCCCTGGAAACAGGGCTCCACTCACTTCTCTACTCCTACCTTCTCCTTCCCTCCCCCCTTTCCCATCAATAAAGTTTACTGACTGACTGACTGACCTCGCCGCTAACTTCGGCCGGGTCGTTTGTTAACAACGCTAGCGAAGATGCAGCAAAACGGCATCTTTGGACCAACTTCTGCTGCTGGAATGCTGTTACTCGCGTTATCTTTGATGCGCGTCACGGAACGACGTTATTCGCGCGCAGCGCATAGCAGAAAGAACAAGCTACGCCTACCAGATTTGACCGACTAAACCGCATAAACAATAAACTGGCGGCGCCTATAAACCGTCGCAGCGTAAATAAATGTCACGTAATGCGAACTGACCAATGATCATGGCGGCGGCGCGCAACACGAAGAGACAAAAGTGCCTACACTCTGTACCCTTATCTAGTGCTGAGCGCAAGTGACAAACCCGCCGAGACGGCGCGAAACATTTCATACCGTCCGCCATCACCATTTCTAGTGTTTTGCTGGACATCCACTTTCACAGGGCAGATGACGACCAATTTTTCTATAAATAGTCCTTCAGTTTTCTTTTTTCAGATATCCCAGTTAGGAACTTTGTCTTCGTTGGTCTCAAACCATACCTTGGCTGCATCCGGAACGTACAAGATGACGCTGGCTGCTGTAAAAGTGTTATCCACCGGTTTTCAGCGCTAATGCGCATCTAGTCATTCATTTCTTTCTTGCTGTCCAGCCCCTCTCTGCTTACCCAGCTTCAGCTGGTGGCAAGAGCACAGACGGTACGGGCTGCACATGGACTTCAGTGATGCAGGAACCACTGCCTTGGCCCCCTGCTGGGCCGTTTAGAATTCTCAATAAAAGTACTTCCTGATCTTCGACGTCATTGGTGCCGCATAAAGGGTCAATGTCAAAGAGGCGACAACGATGAGCACAGTCCTTGTTCTCCAACGGGTACCACGATTTGAACTGACGAAGCGCCCACTGCGAAGCCGCGTCGTGTGTAAAGCGTTACGCAGCACCTCCCACAAAGGTGGTAGTTAACTGGAACCAAAATATTTACGAGGTTCGCACCTGCAGTGAAAATCTAGGCGCCATGAAAATCAGATTGGGCTGAGCACGCGTCAACGAGGTGATAAAGATTGGTGATGTGATGAGAATGATGCCGGTTGATCAAGCCATATCTTACAACTCTGATCAAGTATACTTGTCCACAGCATGTGAACACCCAGGAACGTTGCAAACAAATAGCAAATCATTTACATTTATCTTTTAGCGCCCTTTTCTCCTACGCGAGCCACTCCAAACATAAAGAAATCTGTTCATTTATTTGCACCGCTCCCATTCATATAATAAAAGTTACGAACCCGATCCTTCCGGAAACATGTGTGCATGTGACGCTTGACCTCGGTGCAAACAAAAACAAACAGAATCGAAACGCGATGACCTCAAACCAAAAGCGAAAACACTTCTGCCAAAATCAGAATGCAATGACCGAAATCAAAACGCAAAACCATCTACCGCCAAAACCGAAACCTTTTTCATTTCGCTGAGCTTTACTAGAATGCAAATGTTTGGTACCATCATCACAGCCGTCGTAAAAACGGGAAACTGGCTTTTCCGCTAGCCAGCCAATACGCACTTCGCCCTAAAAGACCGATGGATTGTCCCCACTAACCGCATAATATCGTGCAAAAGAAGCATACATCCCTGCTTATAATGCATTGTCCGACACCCCACTCAAGTTATGAAACTCTTCGTTAGGCTTCGAAGTACGCCCACAGGATTCAGCGTATACGAGAGACCTCTTGTGGGCGGCCTCGTAGTTCTTGCTCTGACACCGTTGGTTGCAGCATCTGGGCGACGCGCGCTGAAAATAGCACACGTTCATTCTTAAAAGTGTTGTCCAATGCACCGCAGCCACATTTGGTACTTGGTTAGTATGTAGCACGTTGCTGGAATAAACACAACCCTTCGTTAAACCCTTCGGTTTAGCTCTGCGGCCCTACGAAGTAAATCCGGCACCAGACGCTCTACGTACAATGAGTACTTCTACAGCTAAGCTCTTAGCCTCCAGCTTACCAATTTCCAATTTATTTCCGTGTTCCCCTTTCCAAAATAAAACAAGAAAAAAAAGTGGGGAAAACTTAAGACCTGACGAGGCGTGCGGCGTACCAGTCCTGTCAGGCATGCGACGTACCGGACCTGACGAGGCGTGCGGCTTACCAGTCCTCTCAGGTGTGCGGCGTACCGGACCTGACGAGGCGTGCAGCGTACCGCTCCAGGCGTGCGGCGTACCAGTCCTCTCGAGGCGTGTGGCGTACCGGTCCTCTCAGGCGTGCGGCCTAACGGACCTGACAAGGCGTGCGGCGTACCAGACGCGCAGAATCAGGCACCGTGCTGCTGACTAACGTGAAGCAATGCACAAATTTGGAGGGGAAAAGCATCGTGACGTATAACCGTGTCGAACCATAGGCGCGATTCGGGGACCCTAAGACGCACAGCTTTATCGGGGTTCTGGGCCGTACGCACACGTCAGTGGGGTTGCCTATTCCTAGGGCATTCACGAAACGGACTTGTCCTTCCGCAAGTACCCCACTTCTCATTTACTCTATATCTCGTAAAGTCCAATGTAAACGATTCTTACAACTTGTGGAGGAGCGGTGCGAAGCGGATATATCCAGTTCTCCTCGAGACTCTTCGAAGCACCCATGGCCTAACGTGCGAGTGCCGATTTCCCAGAAGTCGCCTAACTTTCCCTCACTATGACGCAAATATTTCTGCAAGCCAGTATTGAGGAGTAGCGACAGGTGGCCGAACCGCTGAAGCGCTTTCCTAAGACGCAAGTAAACCAATTCTCATTGGGTTACTCCGCTCATTGGGTTACTCATTGGGTTGTAATCCGCTCTCACGCAGATTAAAATTTTTGTCATGTAATCCGTGTGAGAGTGAGCAGTACGGGAGTGTAACGAGGTCAATAATCACATACACGCAGTATAGTTATTGGCCAACCCACTGACGCTAGTCCTAACCATGTGCTTTGACGTCCAATGGCCTTACCTTGGCTCATGCCTAACAAGGACCACATAACTCAGTTGCAGAATTGTATTGGCCAATCCTCTCCCAGGTATATCTTGTTTCGTGCGAGTTTAAATTGTTAAATCTTTTATTCTAAAATGGAAGGCCCGAGGCCTCGTAAGAGAATTGGGAGGGGAGGATTCATGGATGAAAGTTTCTTCGTCACTTTGCGGTCGTCGGGAGACGGCATGAGTTTTTAAATGCGGATCATTTCTTAGGCTCACCTGGTCCTCCGTCGTTGATGGCGGCGCCATCCACATGCTCACTGCGCATGCGCAACTCTCCTCCTTACGCCCACAGCTCCGCGATACTACACTATAAAAAAAGAAATACTTAGTGGCGCCCGGTTTCGATCCCACGACTCTCTGGTCGCAACGGGAGGTACGTGCTCTTCCCACTACGCTACAAATCCGGGACAGGAGCAAGTGCTACGAACGCGCCTTATGTCCTTGACTCATTCAAACTACGTCAAGAAGCTACTGATACAGCGAAGGCACGCGAAGCTGAACGTCAACGGAAACGACGAACTGAAAACTTTAGAGGGGGATGCTGAATTTCCCGTGGGAAAGCTGTGGCGGGAAGCGCCACGCGCCTTGCAGCTCAACCAGCCCCGTCCGCAGCGCCTCTGATGCTGATTGTGGCAGGATGCCCCTAGGGATTGGCCAACCAAAGAATCCATCACGAGATAGATTCGCGTTCAACCACCGTCGTCATCTTCCCGTAGGGGAACCGCCCAAGAAGAAGAAGAACGAGAAGACGAATCTGCGTAGAGGATGGCGTGTACATTGCTCTCAGCCGGTGCACCAATGTCAACAACCTTTACCTCACCAAAGCTGACGGAGACTACCGATTCTACCACAGAGACAACATCGACAAGAACATGATGGACGAGTTTCGGCGCCTCGACAACCACCGCCTACTCACCGTAACACAACAGCACTTGCGTGCCTTTGCAACCGGTGTGGACCCGGACGCGGAATTCCCTCTGGTGCTAGTAAAAACCAGATCCCTCAACATAACGGCAACACAATGGAACCACACGGAACCGCCATGATGCTTCGCATCCTAATCAGGGTTCCCCACGGGAAGATGGTGTAATGTTTTTTCACAGGAGGATCGTTTAGCATTTAATGGTCTACTAGGTGGTGTAGGCCTCGCTATTTAACTCAACCTACACCGTTCTTAATGGCGAACTGTATGATAAGGTTTTTAAGACTGTGTTCAAGTAATGTGGGGGGATCAATATGTGGTGCAAATAAGCCTTGACGGCTTGCTTACAGTTGTGGTCTCTCTACCGCCAGGATCCCCACACAGTATGGACATTTCGGGTTGATGGGGAGAAGTACCGTTTTCAAATTTTCCATTGAAAATTATGAATCTGTATAGAATTTATTAATAAATATTCCTTGGGTTCTTGTAGGTCGGAGTTTTTATTTCGTGTTCATACCTGTGTATGCGGATGGCAAGGGTGCACTGGTACTTTCGGTCGAATCGAAACAGTCAAGAATGTCTGAAGCCTGGGGGATTTCGGGGTCAGCGGAGCAGAGAAAAGAGCAAGCCTTCTGCGCAGCTTCGTGGGCTGCCTGATTCCTGGGTGCCGCCGAATCATTGCTGGGAGTGCAGTGTATGCGGACTTGAATGCCGTAGAGTTGTGTGGTCATTGTTTGGCTGATAATTTGGTTTACTGAAGGGTGCGTTGAACATGGTCGTCGAAGTTCCTGAAATAATTCATGGGAATCGGTTAGTATTCTGATTCTTTTGGTATGGGTTATGGTGGTCGTACATCAGGTAGTTAAGAGCATACGTAATTGCGAGTAGTTCTGCATCCGTGGGTGTGACAGTAATTTTGGTGTGCTGGGTGCACATAATTGTTCGGTTATTTGGGGAAACCAAGGCACTTCCAACGTTTTATGATGTCAGGCTGGCATCAGTATAAATATCGATTTCGTCGTGTTCGGTTTTTTTTTTTGTGAGTAGCCTGTGACAACGTTTCTGTCTTGAGGTGGCCGTTGTGCGGGCTATGGGGTGGGTTGTCGCTTGTTCTGTCCCGAGAGGTCGTTGCCACGGAGGACCGGGTATCAGAAAATCAATCAGGTCCCAGGCCCTGAGTGTGGCACCTTATTGAGTAAGTTTTCGCTTGAAGTTGTATTTGTCCGTTTGCTCTTGATTTCTTTCAGTTGGTATAAGGGCAGCAGCAGATCGGGAGTTAGGGATTATTGTATGGCGCGATAAGCCAGTGATTGTACGAAGAGTCCCATTATCAAGAACATTGAGTGCGCGTCGTTGGGTACAATGCTATGTGTGAGATTGGGCTCCATATGCAAGAATACCGACTATTTTTTACCTTGCTCAACCGTGCTTATATTAGATAGTCTTCAAATGGCCTGTTGAGTTTAGTTCAATTTCTGTTCTAGATGTTTGAGCCATATAGTCGGGCTACTTTTGTAACCGACGGAGATGCCCAGTAGGCGAATGTGGTCGACTGTGGCGGTTATCTTTGTGGTGTCAACCATGATGCAAGGAGGATTAAATTCAGGAGCTGGATTGCGGCCGAAAACTGACAAATCGTTTTGTCAGGGGCTAAGGAAAGCCCGAAATTCGGTAGGGTAGATTCAATGCTTGCAACTGCATTTTGCAGGACCGTAACCATATATTGTTCATACGGGTAGTCCATTGACTCGGTCCATCTTGTGATGTCGTCCGCATAAATAGTAAACCTCGCACTAGTCTCTCGTTGAAGGTTTCAGGCGATCCTTGTCATAGCTAGATTAAAGAGTGTGGGACTGAGGTTCAAGCCTTAAGGAACCACTCGTAGAGGTGGAAGGTACGAGGGGTCCAACCTGGAAATGTTCCTTGAATCTTGAGGCGGTGGACTTCTAGAAAGTTTCGAACCCATGTTTCTGCTCGTTGGCTAGGAAAATCCTTTCGGAGGTCAAGTGCGACTACATAGTTCGGGAGTCTTGAACAGCTTGAGCGATTAATGACGCGTCGCAGCAGCCATAGACTGTTTGTCGGTAGTGCCGAGATTCTGGCGGAACCCAGTTTGCGCTGGGTGAAGTCGCTCGACGGGTTTACATAGGACGGGTGAGAGGGAGATTGCCCAGCGTTGAGAAAAGGGCAGAAGCTGTCACTAACTGTGGGAACGCTGGTGAAGACTTGTAAAAATGTCGTTTCAAATCGCACGCCATCAGCCGCAAAGGTTTCGCACAACATCCGACAGATGGCGACGAGTGTACGGGCCAGTAGGAAGACGCAGTGAAACATCCCCCTCGCGAGGGGCACGATCAAATGCAGAGCATTTCCGGGGGCGCGCGACGTTAAGTAGTTTGCGTTACGTTAATGTTGTTGCACTTGTGGCAACTGCTGACGAGAGAGCGCTCGTCAGCAGTAATTTGAATGACTCAAGGATATAAGGCGCGTTAGTAGAGTGCCATTCTGTGACGGCTTTGTGGCGCAGTGGGTAGAGCACCACGTACATTGCGTTCCGCCCGCAGGGTCGAGGGATCGAAGCCTGGCGCCGGATAGTATTTTTTTTATATAGTAGGGACAACGACGGTGCGGACTACGGACGTCAACGCGGGTGACATCGTGAGTTACTGAAATGCTCTGCATTTAAAATCTTTCGGAGAGGTCTGTTTGTTATTAGGTTACGCTATCAGATGAGGGATAGCTTGACATGTAGAGGCACCTGCCCAGTTTCCCACGGCTTTGTTTATTTGTTCTAAGAGTGTGCACTGTGCTAGTTCTGGAAGGCTGCGGAGATGGGTACATTGCATGCCGTTTAAATCCTCGGCATTACTTTACCACTGGGAAGCACGTGCCCGCACCTATTGGCCAGCGCTTTTTCCAATACTTTTTGTTTCGTGCAATTTTTAACTCCCACAAGGTCACCAACAGTACGGTTATACTGGTTGAAGCCTGATAACGCCGCAGTCTTTTTGTCTGTGGCACTTCAGCCTTCATTTCCCCGGAAGTATATCTGCATTTCGTGCGATTCGCAGTACGTTCATAGTGTTACATGTCCACATTTAGCACATACCCCTAGATGTGTATTAGTCAGCGCTGCCCCCACGTTTTTAATGTGCAAGTCTCAACTCTGCTATATATTTACATCTGCAGGCATCCGCTAATGCGGATGCCGTCAGTGGCTAATATTCGACTTTCGTCTTAAGAAAACTTTGGTCTCACATTTTACTACGGCCCCAATCACACAACCACACGGTACACATCTTGTTCGTATTAATCTTGGCCACTCGGCGATTTTCCGTAGCCTTATTCTTAAACCAATAAAGCATTGCATACCCTCATCAGAACATGCATTGGTTTTGCAATAACGTCGTAGGACATTCACTTTGGCAGAGTCAAGATGTGGTGCATATGTTTTATTGCAAGATTACAGGCATAACACAGATTGGTGTGGGGGGCAAATTTATATGTATTGACTTCATATATTTATACGTATATGTTGATTTCAAATGACAATGATAAGAGTTAAAATAAGTTGATAAAGGAATAGCAGCGCAAATCATTGTTAACAGCCTATCTACTGCCATATGGTGTAACCATACAGGATTTGCATCGAACAGATATATTTCAAGATAAGAGTTGTGGCGAACAGCGCGTTTCCAAGGCCAGTCATAGTCCAGATCCCCCTGGGTACCAGGACACTTCCTGAAAAAGACAAAGCACTGATTAAGATTCGCTGAGAGGCACACGCCTCTCTTCTGGAAGACCTCCCGAACTCCAGCGCTGCCTCTGGGGACCCGAAACCGCTGCCTTCTGGCCTTCCTCCGAGATACGGGTGTCCATCTCTGGTTATTTTAAAGGGGCACTGACACAAAATTTTGAAGGCGAGATAACTTCGGAGATAGATTGGTGGGAACACATATACATCATCTGCAAAATATCAGCGGTGAATACAGCCTAGAACATATTTAAAATCAATTTTGAAGTGTGCGAAACGCAACCGAGCGGCCAGCAGATCCACCCGCGCAAGTGTAAATAAACAACATCCAAACACGTCACGATTTTGTGTTTGCCGCTTCCGCACTGCCGGCTCGCCGCTCCAATCGGAGGGCCGGAGGGCCGGAGGGCGGAGCTTCTGCTCTCGAGAACGAACGACCCGATCGTTGGCGGCGGAGGCGCCGTGATTTCGTCAGCTCATCGGGCTGCTGGCCGCGACCAAAGTTCTACAGCGATTCCAGGCACTCTGTTTCTATTACTGTTTATTACCATTGGACGCGGAAACGCGCCGGAGGCACGAAAAGCCCACTGAGCAAGCCGCACGGTCGCTGTGCAGGCGGCGGCCACGGCCGCGAAGTGGCCCACGCCGGCGCAGGTAGCTCGAGTGATAGCTTGTTACCGCTGCACGAAATTGTCCCCAAGTCCCGACCATGGTGGCTTACATGAGAAAGAAGTTAATGATGCCATGGCGGGTTGCATTAAAAAGTTACAGCCGTTCCACTCTACGTGAAAACTGTTGGAAATGCAGAGCACTGATTCGCCATAATGGGCTGTAGTGCCGTTATCCGCTCACTGCTACCACCCGACGCATTTCAAATTTCCCGCCTTCGCAGTGCTCGCGCGTCCCCTGCCGGAAACTGCGCCAGCAGGAGTTCTGTTCTTTTTGTGCTTGTTTTCCCTCCCGCATCGCCGCCCGACGTTCACGAATGGCTGCGGCTTCTCGCTGGCGAAGTTCGGCGTCGGCGGCTCGCTTGCGGCGCTTGCGCTCAGCATCCGCAGCACGCCGCCGCGCCGCCTTCTCTTCCCACGTAGACATTGTCGATGAAGTCGATGGTGAAACGTGAAACGTGCCGTGAACCCCCTGCCGCGGCTATGACGCAACGTGGAGCGGCTATGACGCAACGTTGCGCGGCTATGACGCAACACAATCCAACACAATCCACTTTAATCCAATCCAATCCAAATCCAAACCAATCCAATCCAATCCAAGCCAAGCCAAGCCAAGCCAATCCAAGCCAATCCAATCCAATCGAATCCAATCCAATGCTAGACCGACGGGGAGCTATGCGGACTACGGACGCCAACGCGGGTGACATCGTGAGTTACTTAAATGCTCTGCATTTAAAATTGTCATCTGCACCGCTTACGAGAGCGGCACTCGAATATCCGCCGCAGTGCTAAGCCGAACACATCTGTAGGCGGACCTGTAGGCAGACCGGCCGGCTGCTCCCAGCGCGCGTCTTGCCACCCACAGTCTCGAGCGTCGCGCGCCGTTCGTTAGCCGCGGTAGCATTTGCACTCGCAGCGCCTGCGTCACATCCACGGTCGCTTTTTAATTAGGCGCCTCACGAGATCAGTACGGGGGGGCATTTGCAGAAACTGCCGTCGATGCGGATTCGACAGTGCGTGCTACGGCGGCTGTGCTCTGTAACTGTGATATCCCTCCGACGGTCACGTGATCAGCTTTGTTCACACAAAATCCACAAAATCCATCGTTTCGCGGCACTCGCTGAAACCGAAACTGCAACTGGCCGCATTGAAAATGCCTCTAATTAAACAACCGTCGCACGCTGAAGCAAATGAGGTTTCTACAGGTTATAAGTAGGTCACTAGCTACTTATCGCAACAAAAAAAACAAGATGCAAAATTTTTGTGTCAGTGCCCCTTTAATGCGCGCGGGCATCATAATCATCATCATCACCAGGCTATGTACGCCCAGTGCAGGGCAACATTAATCTCCAATTATCCCAGTCCTGTGCTAAGTGCGACAAATTTATCCCCGCAAACTTCTTGATCTCATCTGCCTATCTAACTTTCTTCCACCCCTTGCCACGCTTGCCTTCTCTAGGGATCAACTCTGTTACCCTTAATGACCAACGGTTATTTTCTCTTCACATTACACGCTCTGCCCACCTCCATGTCTTCTTAATTTCAACTAATATGTCCTTACCACACGTATGTTCCCGGACCCACTCCGCACTCTTCTTGTCCCTCAATGTTACACCTATCATCTTCCGTTCCATTGCTCACTGAGTCGTCCTCAGTTTCAGTTGAATCCTCTTAGTGAGCCTCCAAGTTTCTGCCCCGTAGGTAAGTACCGGTAGGATGCAGCTGTCATACACTTTCTTCTTCAGGGACAATGGTAGGCTTCCATTCATTACCTGAGAATACCTGCCGAATGCACTCCATCCCTTTCTTATCCTAATTATTTCTGCCTCATGGTTGGGATCTGAGGTCACAACTTGGCGCAAGTAGATATATTCGCCTACCACTTCTACTGCCATCCACCTATCTCAAACCGCTGTGCTGTCCCGAGGTTATTGATTGCGGGCAGTGTACCGCAAATAAAAAAATGCAGGCTAATTGGGCCTCCGTCGTATTTAACATACAGGTGTGGGGGCAACTAAAAACTATGATTTAATTTTGGGTTAACAGCATTGTCTATAACTCGCCCCGGATGCTCAGTGGCTAAGGCGTTGAGCTGCTGAGCCCATGGACGCGGGTTCGATTCCCGGCTACGGCTGCCGTTTTTCTGATGGAGGAAAAAACCTAGAACGCCCGCTTCAGATTTCAGCGTATGTTAGATCCCAAGATGGCCAAGATTAATCCGGATCCTTCCACTACGGCGCGCCTCATTGCCTGTGTAGCGTCGGCGAGTTAAGCCATTCAGCCGAATTTTTTTCTTTCAATCAAAACGATTTTTTGTTGTTTTTTTCATTAATTGGACCCTATTATCTTATAAACCAAGAATTCATGTTGTGATGCGAGTAGTTAGCGGTTTACAAGTTTGACAATTCATCCGGTCACACGGGAAGTACAATTTTAAATTTGTGCAGAAAAAGTTTTCCTGAATTACGGAAAGCACTGACGTCCCATACGAGAAATAAAGCTGGTAGTGCAAGTATTTTTTTACTTAGAGCCATTTCATCCAAATAAGGAACGGTCCTTGGTGTCACCCCTGACGACAGCCTGGTCGTCACTAACGTCTTCCTCTTCTGGCGTTTAGCTGTGGCAAGAAACGAGAAATTCTGATGCCTATCAGAAGAGGTGTCCTCGAATTATTTCCCAGAAAACTAGCCGTTTTGGTTTTCTCCTCAAATCGTTACAAGAATTTCGAGTAATTGCCTAAATAAAGGACACCAGGCCCGAAAGCGTTAAACCTCGTAATTGATTGATTGTCAATAGATTTTCTTACTGCCTTATTCACTGATTGGTTGAGTTATTTTATATTTTTGCTTATTCAGTTCGCGCTTGGAGAACCGAGTACATTATCGTCCAGCTATTAAACACACCATGCGGATAGAATTTGTGGATTTTTCACAGTGAAAATTTAATCACTAATCACTTGATTATAACAGTAAAACAAAACACCGTGGCGAAAATTAGTGCATGTGTTTCAAAAACTATGTTTTGTCTCACTGAACCAAAACTAAAAATATTCTACTTATTTCGCTGTATATTTCTGGAGTGCAGAAGTAATCAAACACGTCAGTCCAGCAACTCAGACATTTCTTCCATAGTTAAATAGGAAACTTTTGAGTGTCATTTTTCAGTAGCATGGCCAGCAAACCTAATTATTTCAAATTTGGGCCTTGCAATCCGTAAAGATAATATTGATAAAATAGACGGCGTACTTTAAGTTCTCTAGGTGCTAGTACTGCTCACAATTGAACTGTTCTGATAATCTGTAAGCTGCAGAGTTATGCAAAGAGGCAAATGCTCTGCAGAGGCAAGTCTTCATCTCAAGGATCTTTTGGTGTGGAGCCCGCACGTTATTGCCCAAAAAGTGCGTGTTTTTTTTCTCGAAAATTGCGACGTTTCGCAAAAAGGTTACCTGGCTGTAGCTGCTGGTGTTTAACTGCCAGAGAACGCAGAGCTCGTTGTCTGCCGAAAAAAAAAGAAATACGGTGTCAGCGTTGTGGAAGCAATGAGAAGATAAATTATAGCTAAACGAGGGGTTTCTGCTTAATGTAAACGATGGGGTCTTACTTTCTCATGTACTTACCCTCCTGTAAAGAAAACGCTCGAATTACTCCAATACTTACTGCTTTGTCTGAAAAAAGAAAGCTTTTACTGCACTTCTCAGTATTGAGCGAGCAAGCAAGACCTTTCACAAAGAACCGAAGCACCACATTTTTCTCAAAAACCACCGTTCATTGAAGTAACTGCCACAGTAACTTCGGGAAACAAAGATAAAAGAATAATTTCACCAGCAAGCCTCTATAAGTATAATGCATTGTGAAGGCACGATAACGATAAGTTCTACCGAAGGAGTCTCTTGAAATAAAGCGCCTAGTGCGAAATCAGGGACGAAAGTACACTTCGGTGTACCAAGCCACCATATACAAATTTTTACATGTCGAGATTGCGCAGCTCACATGCGCTTGGAAGAATCGTAGTGCATTGATTTTAGCGTACCAGCACTCAAAGCGACTAATTTCGCATTGATACGCAACTAGTATTTCTAAACCGTTCCAAAAATATAAACCGTACTGCATACCAGCATTTAAAATATACTTTACTATTAAATTACACCAGCACCGTAGTAACGCACCAGCACTGTAACCAGCACAAGAACACTGCAACCACCAGCAACCCGTGCACACCAACATGCATTACGAGTAAAATGTTTCGCATCGTCACTGCGAAATATCGCCAGCATTTCAATGATTTTATAATGTACCTACTTAGCGTATATCTAAACCATCCGCCATTGTACCAGCGCCTATAAACCAGCACAGTGTACCATGGTATATTGTATAATACCATGGTACAAATATTGTGTAATACCAGTGTACCATGGCGTAATTCTTAACGCCGACTTTTGGAGTTAGGTTTACTCAGTATTGCTGAGTGTGCAACACCATAGCAAAAACTGACACAACATTTTTTTCAAGTCGCCTTCATAGAAGTGTCATAATAACAGAACGCAGCTCCACAAGAGACCACACGTGTATGATGCCGAGTCCTTCCTAGTACCTCCCAAGGATACACGAAAATAAAGTGCACCTACGGTTCCACGCCATACTTATCCGAAGGATGCAGCGGGGCCTACATGGACTATTAAGAGAAAGAAATTGCATTGTACGTCACCCGTGGTGTTGAAATTCACGGCTGAAAAAAACAAATCCATGCACACAGTTAGACCCTCTTTATTGTATCTGTGCTTGAGCTGAATTTTTGTCATTGAATCAACAATGCTTTCAGTGTGAACAATGCTACCGAAATAGAGAGAAATGACGCCTACAAATCCCCGATAGAACCTATGTTAGAGCTGTATTTTATGCACTGAAAACTAGTATTATCGCGTGGCGTATAGGCGTTTCCTAGTCCTAACAGCCAAGCGACGCATGGCGCCATCTAGGGGCATATTTGAAGCTATGCCCACGTGCTTGTGGCCCTCAATTTATTCGCTCGGATCTGCTTGGTCTCGTAGTGTAGTAGTTCCGCTACTGCGAAGCGATCATCCCAACCCGGGTTGAAATCCAATTACCTGTTGTTTTTTTTTTTTCTTTTCTAGGGTTTGTCATATTTGAATATCAACATTTTTATCACGCATACAATCTATTTATGACATATTTAAGCATTATAAATGGGATTTCGGGTATTTTCGTTGCCTTTTGGTCAGTTTCAGCCACTGCGGGTTTTCCCCTTTTAGGTCGCTTTCGGCTATGTATGTCAAATGTTTTTCTACACCGTGGTTTTAAACCATTGCAGGTCCATTTTGGCTGTTATTTCAGTTCGGGTGGTTTTGTACGCTTTAGGTGCGTTTATGCTGCGATATAACCCCCATAAGCAAGCTCAGGTGACGCCTGGCTGTACTGGCTAGGAAACGCATATACGCTACCGGGTGCTATCGCCCGATTTCGCAACGGTAATTGCAATGAAACAACATCTGCGTACCAAAGTGACAGCGGAAAGCAAAGGCAATGCTCAGCTTCTCAGTTTTGTGCTATCATCATCAGCTTGTGCAGCGGTATTTTCTCATGTTATGAAAGCATCTCTTGTGCGAAGGCAAGCTTCGTTACCCTCCCCTTATCCTATTTAGGTTCATCGCAGGCAGAAGGCCCCTCCGAACTAGCTCCAACAGCTCCTGTTATGCGCTCCCCGAATCCAAATCTTTGCCCCTGAATTTCCGTGATTCATCTCTCCATTAATTCAACGAATTCAACGGTCCTCTTCTACATTTAGTCCCGTCCTAGGCAGCCACACTGCTAAACTGGTGGTCCTCGAGTTGTAATTTTGTCTCCATTACACCCTAGTTTGTTCTCTGATCCAGCACGCTCGTTTTCTGTCTGAGCGTTAGCTCTATCATCCTTCGTTCCATGCCCTGTGGCGCCGATTTGGGTTAGGTTTTCTGTCCAGTTGTTTAGTAAGGCGCCACGTTTTCGCACCTTGCATCTTGACTAGCCATACTCCACCACTACCACCATCAATCATCATCATCACCCCCACCTTATCTACGCCCCCTGCAGGGCAAAGGCCTCTCCCATTGATCTCCAAATATCCCGGTCCTGTGCAAACCGCGACCAATTTATCCCCGCCAACTTTTTGATCTCATCTGCCCATCTAACCCTTTCCCGCCACCTGCCACGCTTGCCTTCCTTAGGCATCCCCTCTGTTACCCTTAATGACCAACGGTTATCTTGCCTTCGCATTACATGCCCTGCCGACGTCCATTTCTTCTTCTAAATTTCTACTAACACGTCCTTAACACTCGTTTCTTCCCTGACCCATTCCGCTCTCTTCTTGTCCCTTAACGTTACGTCTATCATTTTCCATTCCATTTCTCGCCGAGTCCTCCTCAATTTAAGTTGAACCCTTTTAGTGAGCCTCCAAGTTTCTGTCCCGTAAGTGAGTACCGGTAGGATGCAGCTGTCATACACTTTCTTCTTCAGGGAGTACGGTAGGCTGCCTCCCATGACATCAGCAATAGACATTGGTTCTATATTCTTTTCAAAGACAGAGGTAGCTCACGTTCTATTATTTGGGAGTGCTTGCCGAACGCACCCCAGCCCATACCTGTTATGAACTGGAACCTGTTATGAACTTTCTCGTGGTTGGGCTCACCACTGACAGCGTGTTCACGGCAGTTATATTTGTGTACTTATATGTTCTATAATTTGGATGCCACGGATGAAAGGGGAGTTTCCATCATGTTTATTTTGCATTAACGCCATTTCGTGTTCAACGGTCTGCAAACTTTATAACCAGCTAAATGCCCCCCCCCCCCCCCCAGCCGTGTTCACTTTATTTTAATGGTTCCTAGATCTTTCCCGGTTTGCCGAATTACTGCAAAAAAGTTAATCTGCCAAACTTCCGAAATTCGCATGGTCTCGTGCAGGTCAAGGGGTATTCGAATTTGTTTTTTCCGGCAAGAAATTTATGTGTAACCTATGGTTGCGTCACTACTGTTGCTAAGTTTGCTCGGTGTAGCTTACGGTTGCGCTACTCGTATTTCTAAGCGCACTCCTATAAGCCCACACCGGTGTAGCTTTTGAATTTGTGCCCCCAAGATGATGACCCCTCTGGTCGTAGAAAAAGTCTGATGATTTGTTCTATTTCTTGTAATCTTTGCTTTTCTGAAATTTCGATGAATAAAAAAAGCTCCTCCTCCTCCTTCTCATCATCATCATCCCTAATAGGAGCTCACCGCCCTCTCAGTAAAAGCCTGGATCCGCCCCTGCTCCTGTGCAACCTACTATTGCGCTATTGCTGTTCCTGAGCCTACTCCGGTGTAACAACGGGTGTCGCTCTTCTTGTTCCTAATCCAAATTTAGTGTAGGCTATGGTTCCCCTCCCCTCGAGTGTAGCCTAAGGTTGCGCTACACCTGTTGCTAAGCCTACTCCAGCGTAGCTTGGTGCATATAAGCACTTCGCCTTGACCAAATCGCTCAACTCTTCGGGAGCAGATCTTGTCCTAGCTCGCGCCCACTGGAAAGCGTCGCAGTCGGCAATGCGCATACTCCGACTCACGCGGTGGCAGGTTCAGCCAGGGCCAGCGCGTGCGATGACGCTCGGGGCCGCCACCCGCTTCGTTCTCGGCCCTGCGCGCATCCTGCAGCCTCCGAGCGCCCTTGCCCTGCCGGAAGTTGTTGCCCAGGTAGAGGCCCAGCACCACAGCGGCCACGGCGAGCGCCACGAAGACCGCGCACACGGCCTGGGTGAAGCGCTTCCCGAAGCGGCGGCGCGCCGCCTCTTCGAAGGCCGCCTCTGGCCTGCGAGAACAAGGCAACACTTAAAGCAGCCATGAAGAGAAAATACAACTTCGTGTAATTTGAAAGAACTAGAATTCAGTGTCTCACTCAGCTCCATTACAGCCCCAAAAGATGTTTTTTAACGAAAAAAAAAGCAAGAGGTATTTGAAAACTTTCAAATTTTGCGCCACAGTGATGTGTTATGAGCAAGAATGACGTCATACGGGCCAACAATAAAACGTAATTTTCAGTGCGTTAACTGCACGTTAGCATTCACTTGATGCGGTCAAATGGAACTACAGGCCCCATTACAGGCGTCCAGTCATGTTTCGTCGCCACAGGCCAGTTAGGCGGCCGCCAATCAGACAAACAAGGTTCCGTGACGTCATAGAAAAGTTGCGTGAAATTGTCTAGGGGGTCGCGCCTGCTTCAGACGTTTTCTTTAATATCTCCGTTATTTGTTCGAAGATTGCGATGATATTGGTATCATTGTTATCGGGACTAAGCAGTCTTTCTAATAAACCCAACTTGTATTTTGTCTTCATGGCTCCTTTAAGCGTGATTTTTTCACTTTGAAGTTAGAAGTGTAGGGGGAGGTCAAACACCCCATAATTGCGCCTGGATAATGGAGGCGGTACTCACCTACGGGGCAGAAACTTGGAGGCTCACTAAAAGCGTTCAACTTAAATTTATTGTAGGGATTAACGCGCCGACGCAACGCGGGCGATGAGGTGCGCCGTAGTGGAAAGCTCCAGGTAATTTTGACCACCTGGAGATCTTTAATGTGCGCCGAAATCTCGAACACACGGGCGTTTTTGCTTTTCGCCTCCGTCAGAAAAGGGGCCGCCGCGGCTGGGAATCGAACCCGCGACCTCGTGCTCAGCAGCGCTACGCCTTAGCCACTGAGCCACCGCGGCGGGTCCAACTTAAATTGAAGACGACTCGGCGACCAATGGAAGAAAACCGTGTGGGTCAGCGAACAAACGTCGTTAAGCATATATTAGTAGAAATTAAGCAGACGAAATGGGTGTGTACATGGCATGTAATGCAAAGGCAAGATGACCATTGGTCATTAAGGGTAACAGAGGGAATCTCCAGAGAAGGCAAGCCTGGCAGGGGGTGGCAGAAATTTACGTGGGCAGAGGAGATCAAGAAGTTTGCGGGGATAAATTGGTCTCAGTTAACACAGGCCCAGCATAAATCGAGATCTATGGAAGAGGTCTTTTCACTGCAGTGGGCAAAGGCAAAGATGATGAGGATAATGATGGTGTGGTGGAGGCGGGCAAAGTTTCAAGAAGGCGTAGGTGAAGAAGAAATTCATGGTGATAACTGAGCCACGTGTGAGCACCTGGGCTGTCGCACAACTGTGTGATGCTGCCGTTGACAGGCTGATAGGTATTAGGTGTAACTAGCTTACTTCAAACAAAGGTAGAGAGTTGGTATGAGCCTTAAAGTAACACGGTAACGTGAAGCGATTTCATGAGGTTGTCTTATTTCAGGTTGCCAATTGCTGTAACGAGCAGCAAGCTATGGGGAGAGCACGTACAGGTGCCGTCATGAGTAATTGAAACAAGGGCTTGTGAATATAACAAAATATTTCTCTTGTTGGCCTAATTACAGCCATTACCAGTTTACACGAAGCTTCTTCTATTACGGAGGACTTCTTTAAATGCATAAAAATGCAGCTAGGCAGTTTCCGTAAGAAGAAATCCCTGTAAATTTACGAGACCACGTTTCAAGACCACGTTCGAATTATTATTGACGGTACCTGTACAATCATGGACAAATAAAATGTGAACATGAAAATATTAACCATAACTCACAAAATATGAGAGCATCTTTAAGGGCGTGGTGATATTTAAAAGTCATTTTCCAAAATTTTGTTGCTGTTACAGAGCTATGCGAAAATTTGACTTGCGTGGAGAGAAGTTTCGCTGTTTGTGTGTTCCGGTTCATATTTTCGTGTCTGCATTTGATTTGTCCATGACTATACGTACAACGAAGGGCGCACTTCACATACTTTAGCTTTTCAAGGGGTGTACACCAAATCAAGCAAATGAGCCATGACATCCTTGGCCAACAATACTTGAGAGTCAAGTCTTTCCAGTTTGTATCGAAAGCAAAGTACAAAGAACGCAGACCCTCTCTGTTCGTTACCCGAGAGTCCTCAAATAAAGGCCTACCAACTCGATTATGGCGACGAGCAACCGGCGAATCTCTCAGCCCTTGCTTCCTCTCGCCCTCACCGAACTTGTTTTAATTCTTTTTTTTTGTTATAGAAATGTGGATGAATTGTTCAAAGCAAAATTTTGAACATACGCTCGTAGCAATGCATCATCATCGTCCTCATCTTAACCCACTACGCACAACAATCCTAGGAAAAGTAGGGCATTGAGGATAATTGCGAAGCGCAGTCTCGGAAAGGTGTGAAAGAACACAACAAAAAAGATGAAAGAGTGACGAGAGCTCCTAAGGTTGCAAGCAGCAACAAGCAACTCCTCCTCAGAACCTCGACGCTGCCCCTCCTTGTCCGTTCGAAAAACCTTGAGGAAAAAACTGAATTCAGGCGTTCACAATCATCATGCAGCAAAAGACAATTCATAATACTCCAGCTCCATTGTCTTGTTTCTCCTTTAAAATTTAGGTCCATTCTGTTCTCTCGATTTCTGCGCAAACTAGCCCTGTCCAACCTCTGCTCTCCGAGTAGTGGTCTCATTGCTTGCTCTTTGTCTCACCGCATAGGCGCTCGCTATATTTTTTATTTGTTCGTGTTCTGATTATTTCTACGTTTTCGCTATCGTCTTCCACTCCTGCCCACATCAATGTGACGAGGCTCACAAGCGAAATTCGCGTGCATGCAAAATATAAGCTCCGTACCGTTAAATCTCGTAGGTATAACACCCTCCCAATTTGGAAGGGCTGCGTGGAAGAGGTGTCCCCTCCCTCCTGTTATTACGTCGGAGTCTAGCGCAATCTGTTCGAGAGCAAACGATTGAAAACGACCACTAGGACCCGTAGTCAAGTCCTTAAGTTATTGAAGTTTGTTTCTCTCTCTCTCTCTGAAACAAAACTTTTCAAAGAGCCCTCTCCTTCCAGAATTCATTCATTCATTCATTCATTCATTCATTCATTCATTCACTAAGCCCTCGAAGCTTTCTTCCGTAGCCTCTGTGCCATGCAAAAAGCCAACAAATATCAACCCTGCAGTGAAGCCACCAAAGTTGGTTTGTCTTGAGGCAAACCAATCTCTCAGTATCATTCAGTATAATAAATATTCTAAATCGTAAATATTTGGAACAATAAAACCACAGTGCGAAATAGAAGCAAGTGAAAAAGTGTTGGATAATTATTCCTCTCAAAATAATTTCCCTGAAGAAGCTCCCATCTCTAAAAGTTCAGTATTTTCTCGGCGTTCAAGCTCTTCCCGGCATTTCCCGAGTTCCCGATTTTTCAGCCAATGCGATTCTCCTTAGCTCTTCTGCTGTTCTCTGCACCCATTTGTAGATTCTTTCAAGTGAAAAACCTGTGCACGAGGAGCCTTCCTGAAACGCCAGATCATTTTTTAAGGAAATTTTAAGCGGGTGTACCTCTTTTTGCGGTATTCTCTGTATTCCAGCTGTTCATCACCGACGCAATCTCCAGCTACTCCTAAAAAAATCAGGAGAAGTTATGCATTGTTCCGGAGTTGTATACGGTTATTCAATCTTTTCAAGTTGGCGACACGGGTTTCTACTGAAACAGGACATGTCGGCTGGGAGCCGTGACGTCGCGTACATTCAGACGTGTCTGCCCGTACCCGTGTGCGCAATACGAATGGGAGAATCAATAACACACTCCAAAATAAAATCCCTATTGTCCACCTTGAAAGAATCTCTTAACTTTCGCGTACGCTCCTTAATTTTTTTCAGTTTTGGCAACACGCTACTTCCCTGTCTCCGCCATGTCTGCTTCGCGATATACTTCATCCAGCCTGGCTTCCTACTTACGCCCATCCTCTCTATCACGCTCTCCGGCGTTTTTCTTTGTCATTGCACTCCGGCACTTCTTTTATTCCCACCTCTGTTCCCAGCATTGCTTACGCACGCTGCACATTAAAATTTCAAACAGCGCGTGCCCTTCCCATCACAACGCGTACGCCACACTAGTCAACTATGCTTTCGCAGCACTGCTGCAAAGGCTCGCTGAATACAAGACATTTTTTCCTTGATTGGTTGATTGTAGGCTTTAACGCACCGACGCAACGCAGGCGATGAGGCGCGCCGTGGTGGACGGCTCCAGATTAATTTTGACCTCCTGGGGATCTTTAACGTGCGCCGAAATCTCGTACACACGGGCATTTTTGCTTTTCGCCTCCATCAGAAAAGCTGCCGCTGCGGCCGGGAACCGAACAGCCTTCTTTTTTTCTATAATCGTGGAGCGCACGGAACGCTGACGAGTGTCAAAAACTGTCAAGATGTACACAACCCGAGAACAATGCCTGCTTTTTCAAGCATAGTGCGTAGAATTTTCGCCCACGAACGCGAAGGTTTTACGGGAACCTAACCATATACATTACCGCTGTAAAAAGTACTTCTGCTTGCTTCATGTTCGTCCTTCGCCTTCGTGTAGTGTTACGCTCCATACTGTTTCGATTCCAAAATCGACCGTGCTAACTACCTATCAGTCTGTCTGTCTGTCTGTCTGTCTGCATGTATGTATGCATACATGTATTTATGTATGTATGTATGTATGTATGTATGTATGTATGTATGTATGTGTGTATGTGTGTATGTATGTATGTATGTATGTATGTATGTGTGTGTGTATGTGTGTGTGTGTGTATGTATGTATGTATGTATG
The DNA here is from genome assembly GCF_048455015.1 of Haemaphysalis longicornis. Taxonomy (NCBI): domain Eukaryota; kingdom Metazoa; phylum Arthropoda; class Arachnida; order Ixodida; family Ixodidae; genus Haemaphysalis; species Haemaphysalis longicornis. The sequence continues at coordinate 111,609,350 of NW_027526407.1, read as the reverse complement.
TGTATGTATGTATGTATGTATGTATGTATGTATGTATGTATGTATGTATGTATGTATGTATGTATGTATGTATGTGTGTGTGTATGTATGTATGTATGTATGTGTGTGTATGTATGTATGTATGTATGTATGTATGTATGTGCGTCCGTCCATCCGTCCGTCCTTCCGTACGTCTATTAATCTCTATGCAGCTCTTTATTTTCCTCTCTATACGATTATTCATAACAGCCGCAGGAACGTGGCCTATACTAAGAGAGTTAATAGTCGGGTCGAAATAGCTGAGAAGTGTGGGAGCGCAGCTAAAAGACTGAGCTTCCCGCGTAAACCCCGTCACCTCCTCCCTTTCTGCTTATCTATCCTACCACATCAAGCGTCAACTTACATGGACTCTTCGTCGGTGCCGCCGGGTGCATTCCGGGCGAGGTAGCTGGGCGACGTCGTGGGTGCCTCCACCACAGCGGCTGAGCCAGGCGGACCCCACAGGTTTTTCACCCGCGACATCAAGGGCGTCGGCTCGCTGCAAGAAACCACGTGACGAGGCCTAAATTAGCGCCATGTCATCTACAGAGAGCCATCACACACAACGGCGGAGCAGACGACACTCGCCAACCACTTCGCGTTTAGAGTTTATTCTACGGGAAGAAATTCCGATAGTCTTGTCCAATGCGTTGGTTTTTCTTTTTCTTTTTCTTTTTTGTTTCGTTTCTCCTAGCCTTTACTTTGTGATCATTTGCAACGACCAGCTGGTGTGGATAACACCGGTTTGAATGAAACGTTCGAGCACCCCCCACAGGAATCTGCGATTCTCGCGCTTATAAACAATAACGAAAATCAAGCAAGCGAACATCGCCAGTTACGCGCTGCGTTACTCTCACCAGGGTAATAGTGATGGTTATGTAAACGCAGTACGCAATAGTTTTAAGTCTTAATATCCCAGGTGAAGGGGCTGAAATCATTAGTCGGCCGTCCACTGTACTAGAGCTGCACAGAGAAGTTGCTTATTGCATCTGCAGATTCAGCGGCTAATGTATGCAAAGACAACTGGCTAGTTTGGCCCCTTTAGGTCTAACTGTTTACTTTTTTGTAGCGCAAGCTACACTGGCCGAGGTTGAGCACTTTCGCGTGCCTCCTGGAGAGCCATGCTGCGCATGCGCGAGGAGCAGTGGCGTCTCACGGCGCACAGCTGGCGCACCGGAGCAGCCGCCGCCGCGACTGGACTGGACTGGACTGGATTGGATTGGCTTGGATTGGAAATCGTTTTAGCAGCAGTGAGCTTGATAATAAGCTGATCCCAGACAAACAGGAAACCTAAGGATAACCAGCTGAACCTTAGCTCACGCTACGTATATCCTGGCATAGCCGAGCTAAGCCACTGCCATTTTTTTTCACTCGGCTTTTAGGAATGTGTGTTCCGCGCACAAGTTTTATGTTAGCTCAAGAAGGAAGTGTGTTTCTTCAAATGCAAAGCTTGGTTTGTTTTGCTTTCGCCGCATATAGAACGGCGAATAACAATAACGACAAATAAAAGGCCCCGGGTCGTTTGTGCATTTATATCAGACTCCTTAAATCCGACCTAAAACTTACTTCTCTGCAATGCACATGCGTACAGTAGTGAAGTCGGCTATAGTTCTTCAGGGGGGTATGTGGGGCGTAATGAAGGTATTTGATAACATGCCTTTAGGCCGTCACACTTTGACATCAGACTTGCTGAATTTGCCAGCAACTTAAAGATGGTAGTCTCTCTTGGACTACTTAAAAGCAGAAATTTTTGTCTGTATGTCGGCCTGTCTGTACGCAACTCGATTCAGCCACCCTGCCAAAATGAAACTGAATCTGCGCAATAGTCTTATACACCCACAGCCAAATCTAAACGTCTAAGTCCAGTGGCAATCTTCATACTTGTCCACATTGTTGAACACGAACAAAACATTACGCAAATGTGAGGCAAAAAATCAGTACTTAAGTGTTATTTGCAGTGTTCCTTTATTAAAAAATTATGGATGCTTGTTTTTTGCGATATCAAATGAAATACTACATCAACGGCAGAAAATATTCGCCTGCTGTTACCAGCGCTACCATAGCTCCAGGCAAGAATTAAAAAATTAAATGGCAAACGCAACGAAAGGTTCCACTAGATAGGTTCCACGTTCCGCTTGGAATGGTCGTGGAGGAGAGGAACGTGGTTCTATAAACGTTCTAGTAGGGTGCTCGATTCAGGCGCGTGTCCGCCGTACGGCAGCACTGGCATCGAGGCAACCGACTTGAATCCGTGGAACGCGGTAAATTTAACTTGACTTGAGCAAACCTCAAGCGTGTTATGTTGTGAGAAACGACACCGGTGGGGAACACCATGAGAGGTGAACTGGAAAGGGAAGGGAGGTACTCAGCAGGGGAGCCAGTCGTTCATCGTCTTTCGTCGACATTTGCGACGAGAGGAGCCGATACGCGGCCACTTTTCCTAGGTATACACTTTTGCACAGCCGCAAAGCCGACCCCATAGTTTCTTGCTAATGTACTATTATGAGCAATATGAAAGGGAACACGGGAACGCATAGAAAACACCCTCAGACCCAGATATGCGTGATACGCAGCGGCCGCCGTCGGAAACAAAGTGGAAAGGGGGACGCTGTTCTAACAACTGTTCCCATTCCCGCTGTGCGTCTTATCGGCTGTCGGACGATACCATATTATCGGCGAAATGACGTAAGCTGCTGCTTTGTAGAAATCTCATCGTGGTGGGAGTGCCAACAGTTAGTGGAAGAGCGCCCTCCTTCTCCCTTTCATTTTCACAGCGCCATCCGCGTATCGCTCCGAGTCTGTTTCGAGGCTGTTTGCCACGCGTTCCTGTGTTCCCTTTCATATTGCTCATAATAGTACACTAGAGGGAAATCTGACGCTGCAGTCGCGGGCTGTCGTGGGCACCGCCATTGCACCTAGCGGCGTTCCTCGCCTACTTGGTTTGGTTAGCCAAATGGATTCTTTTTTGTGTCGAAGCCGAAATCAGCAAGAAAATGGTAACACTTTTTTCTTGTTCATCTTGCAGGAGGCTTCTAATTAATCACTGAAAAAAATTTTGTTTGGAGCTGCAATTTTATTGCAAAAACAAATTTGTTTATTCTCCTGCAGTAATATTGTTGCCTTTTCGCATCCAGAGCCAACTTTCCAGCATGCTCATAAGCCATGCCAAGGACAAGTGGGACGTGCCTCTCGGTGCATGAAGGAACGCTCGCTGAGCGCGGCTCGCCTTACAGGGGCGCCAGATTTTCCTCTGGTATATATTAGTATAAAACTATCGCCGACACTACACTGGCCTGCTGTATAGCGCCTCACAGGGGCAAGTAGTGTTTGCTGAAGGTATTTCTGAAGGCCTTAGAACCTTCACATTTTCAAAGAAGACCTACTCCGTCCAGTTGTGTGTTCCTCCCAGTTGTCATTTTCTTTTCGCGCTTCGTTTCACCATGTACCCTTACCAACTCCCCCAACTCTCTAACGTACTGTATTGCCCCAGCAAAAATATTTTCTCACAATACCGTTTGTATGCGGCAGTGAAGCAGACTTTAAAAGGGATCGTTATACAGCGCCTGATGGGGGTACACGGAGTCTTATTCAGCTATTTCTTAAAAGGCCTTAGAAACTTCGTACTTTAGTACCCGATTTCCTATATTGCGCCAGGGGAAATGCGTTCCCAGAAATGCACGTGTGTCCAGTAATGAAGCCGACTTTAAGGGGCTGTTCTAAAGCACAGCCACTTAAACATTTATTCAACAATTCCACTTCGGACTTTCTGGAGTTTCATTGTACGCTGAACGTATCCCACGCTTTTTTATTGTTAGCACAAGGCATGTACATTTATTTCTGGAAACAATACAAAACAGCGCTTTACTGGGGGTTCTGGGCAATATGGCATTTCTTTTAGTCGGTGAATCGAGGTGTTTAATCTATTCAAGTCAATCCGGTCTCGTGAAATTAAATTTGAGCGGAAACATCAGTCAAGCCCTGCTCGAAACAACGATTTCTTTAAAATAGAGGCAACCTCAACGAAACGCACATAAGAGGCAGAGAGTTCACTCTCCGAACGTGGATGATTGTGTTACAATTTTATAACACCAAGTTCACGCAGCTGAGTTGGTTCTTGCCGAATGAAATAAACAATATTTCATGCTTCGTCTCCGCTATAAGCTATTATGAAGCCTTAAGTTTTAAGCCCTTCTTGGCATGGTAGGCATAACACCATCAGTTACCAAAAGCCTTACTTGACAGGTGCAACCGTATTAGGATGTCTCCCTTAAGCCCAAACAGCATCCCGCCTCCAGAATAAGATTGGGTACCCTGGGGTGTAGGAATCAGACGAAATATGCCAACAATTGGAGATGTGATCCTTCGTACCACAGCGTACAATCATGAACAAATGAAATGCGAATGCAGAAATGTGAACCAGAACAATAAAAATCGAAAAATACCGTTCGTTAATGTTTAATAATGGTACGCTATTGGTATATTGGGAAAGCTTTATTTCCGAACTTGCACGAATTGGATTTGCATGTATAGATATGCTCCATTTGTGTGTTCTTGTTTATATGTTCGTGATCTTGTTTCATTTGTCCATGACTGTACATAAATAGGCTAAGATAAGAACGGCTAGCGGCTGCTAAGTCTTCATAGGTGCTTTGTGTAAGTACAAGTAACGACGCACGTTTCCATAAACGCCTTGCACTTCCCTGCGAAGCTGTTTGGAGAGACATAACCGCACGCAACGCTCCCCCCCCCCCCTTCCACACGTAATTACGTAACACACTACGACACCGTATTTAGACTGGACTGTAGCGTCAAGCAGAGCGCATTCCTTGCCACGAGCTTTAATGTCCGTACCCAAAGTATCAGCGAAGCGAAATACACTTCTTTTAACCAGTGGCGGTCGCCAATCAATAACATATACAATCGTTTCTGGCCACCCCACATGACGTCACAGGGAGTAGAATGAACACTGCTACAATCTAACCGTGGAATGATGTAGGTCAGGATGGTGCGGGTAATTGGGGAGAGGGCCGTCGATCCATATTTCGCAACCCGGTCAAGGCCCAACCGACAAGTGCCCAGTACAAGCTGCCCCTACAAAGTGCGGTCGTCGCGACTGATAATGAACCCAAAACCTCGCCTCGAGTGCAATCTCCACAGCCCCAGCGTCGGCCACTCGGAACACGTAACAGCGTGGCGCGATTGCGAGGGCGACGGAACAACTCACGGCGTGGCCTCCGACGAGGCCGGTGCGACCTCGGAACTGCCACTGGACGAGTCGGTCGGGTGGTCCATGGCGGCTGCGGTGGTAAGCGGCGAGGGCCCACGACCAGGCAGACGTCCCCGGGCTGCGACCGCTGGTGTCCCCGCCGACGACCCTGGCCCGAACGCCGTGCACGCGCTGCCAGCTCGCGCTGCTCCCGCTTCGTCGCCGTCGCGATGTGCGCGCTGATCGAGTGGAGCGCGGGTTGGACAGAGTTCGTACTAAACTCTAGCCGCTGCATGATCGACGGCACTAGCATGGAGCAGTTTATTTCGTTTAACCGTAAGTTCATATCTCCGCCGGCTGCGACCGCTCACTTGTCTGGCAAGATTGCCGTGCGCCCGAAACAAACTTGTGATGCGGCGCTGTTTCTCCTCAATGTGTCTGCATGTTTGGCCAACCTACTGAAAGATGTGACGGAAAATAAAAAAAGAATTAGCAGTGGCTTAGCTCGGCTATGCCAGGATATACGTAGCGTGAGCTAAGGTTCAGCAATCCAGTTCAATCCTATCCAGTGCTGCCTAGTCCAGTCCAGTCCAATCCAATACAGTCTGGTCCAGTCCACTCCAGTCCAGTCCAATCACTGCTCCTCGCGCATGCGCAGCACGACTCTCCAGGAGCCACGCAAAACGGCTATCAAGCGGCTCCGGCGCAGCGTCAGATTTCGCCACTGCGCAACGGAGGCGCACAGCTGGGCACGCGCCAGCGCCAGTGCGTCTGCCGCGGCTATGACGTCACTCCTCTGGAATGCGCAGACCGGCGAATGTGCAGACCCAATCACGGCCTCCGCGATCGGCTGTTGGCGGCGCGCCGAGCAACGGCGCGCCGCCGGAAGCCGATCGCGGAGGCCGTGACCCAATCATATTCGCCGCGAGCTCGACATGTAGGTGGCGACAGCGTCGCGCTGCTAGTGTGGATGCTCCGCTGAGCGGCCCGTAAGAATGCACACTGTGGGCGCGCTTCGTGCCTTTTAGGGGCGAAGCTCCTTAAGGCGTGGGTCTATCCATCCTCGACGTATGTATGTAGCCACGTCTAGTTTAGTTCTTGGATTGTTTACTAGATGGCGTGGCTACCTCTAGTTTAGTTCTTGGATTGTTTACTAGATGGCGGTACTTGTAAAACATGGTTATATTAGTCCTTTTTGGTCAGATGACATGTCATCACCCCGATTCAAAGGGGAAACCAATAGGAATCATCATCATCATCATCATCATCGAAAACATGCGCTTGGATTGTTTACTAGATGGCGTGGCTACCTCTAGTTTAGTTCTTGGATTGTTTACTAGATGGCGGGGAGCGTTGTAATAAAATCCGTTCGCTGTTGGCGCGCGCTCGGAGTCGCCCGATGGATAAGGCTGCAGATGTGCGAGCCCGCGAGGCAGAAGCGCTCCGTGAAGCTGCGCGACGCAGCCGCCAAGATCCTGCCGTACGAGAGCGGGAGGCCGAAGCGTATCGTCTGGCTGCGCGACGACGCCGCCAAGATCCCAGCGTTCGAGAACGAGAGGCCCAAGCGTCACGGCAACGGCGCGAGGACCCTGCCGTACGCGAAGCGGCACGGCTGCGGCGCGAAGAGGATCTCCAAAACGTCAGAGAACGGGAAGCGGCGAGAAAGCGCGCGTATCGGCAGGCAGACCCCGATGCAGTGAGAGCTCGTGAGGCGTCTGCAAAACGCATCAGGCGAGCTCAGCCCCAAGGTGCCGACGCGCGGTTTAAGCGAGACTTTCTAGACGTTACGTTCGGACACAGATGTAGTGGGCGAACTTTCACTGAAGAGTCACGGTTTTACCGATGATTTCCCCTCAGGAGCTTCGCCCACTCATCATCATTCACCCCGTGGATATGCTGTGAATTTTTTTTCCCGCCGTATGTGCTAACGAAAGGTGCAAACAAGAGTGGTATGCTGTAGTTCGGTTCCTCAACGTTCAATGCATGGAAACGGCAGTCAGTTTTCATTACTACGCCAAAAAAAGCGACGACTCATCGGGAATCTCAGAATGGCCGTGATTGTGACCATGAACTTGTACGCTGTGGCTCGTAGCATTGATTGATTTTGTAGGGTTTAACGCGCCGACGCAACGCAGGCGATGAGGCGCGCCGTAGTGGAGGGCTCCGGATTAATTTTGACCACCTGGGGATCTTTATCGTGCGCCGAAATCTCGTACACACGGGCGTTTTTGCTTTTCGCCTCCATCAGAAAAGCGGCCGCCGCGGCCGGGAATCGAACCCGCGACCTCGTGCTCAGCAGCGCAACGCCTTAGCCACTGAGCCACCGCGGCGGGTTGTGGCTCGTAGCAAGCTCGATCTTTCCAGACTATGGCTTTGAGCCTTCAATAAAAGCATAAATAGAAACAAATCAGGGAGCCTCGATCTCTGAAATTCAGTTTACAGCGGTAATCTCAATCGCTTTCACTGGTAGCATGACGCATTCTTGCATTTCTGGGATGCTCTTAGATGGTAACACTACTTAACTGCCCCCAAATTCTTTCTAAGAGTTTACGATGTTTTTTTGTGTGTTCAAAAGGCAACATAAAATTACTGAATTTTGATCAGCGCAGAGATATAAATGTAACCGCTCTAATGGGTCTTTTAAAAAAATTTAATGACTCTGAAGGAAGGTTTGATGAATATTGGTTTCGGATCACTTATTTACGGCTTTCGTCGCAAGTGAACTTGCGAATTGAATTGTCAACGCACGCAGTACAATCAACATCTCATGTTTAGCTTGGTTTTCGCAAAGTGACAAGCAGGTTTACAGTGTGCAAACCAAGCTTCTGGGACCTCACAGTAAGCACAAATTTTCTGTTACGGCTGCTCTGTTGACCATTTGCGTTACTTTTAAAATCTAACAGGTGCCTGCAACAGCGAGATGTGTTTGCATTCTTGCGTATAAGGTCGCTTACGAACCCTAAAGATGGCAATAAATGAAGTTGCGCTGTTGCAGATGTAGTAAAGCATTTCATTTTTATTTCTCGTTGCGAATCAGCGCAACAGGTTCCCGGTAACTACCATGTTTTGTAAACTGGATATCGCCTTTGTCTTGGCATTTAATTCTTGAGGATTGGTTAAAAAATGAAATTCTGTGCATTTAGTTTTTTCTTTCGGGAAGGGGGGGGGGGGGGTCCTGCCAACGTTGCAAGAGCAGCGAGAAGAGAACGCATGTAACACGAAAAGCCAAACTATGGTTATCAGTATTACTTACAATCGAAACTAGACTAGGCGTCGTGTTCTTTCCGGTGAAAAAGCAGTACGTATTTTCAAAACTGATTAACCCCCCTTTGGTCCAGGATTGTCCAGGAGTTGTGGCTAGCCTTTTTCAAAATTGTGTTGAAAGCAAGCATTGTGGGAAAAAATTAAAAAAAAAAACAGCGAGCCATGGCACACACCCCTCACACATGTGGGCAACAACGTGCATTATATTACGCGTTTTCTCCTCTTTCTTTAAACTTAGGTCCACCTTAAGAGGTTAAGACGTGACCATATTAGGCATTTGGTTGTGCTGAGTGAGACACGTTTCTGGACAAGGTGATTCATGTCGGAATTGAAAATGATATATATGAAAATGACGCACGAAATGCCACATGACAGACGAAAATTCACAACTGCCTAATTTTACCGAAAAATCCCCCCTAAATACTCTTGGGCATCCATAGAAACGTATTTTAAATAATACGTAAAATTAGCAATTAGATACAGTTGAATAAATGTTTATTCCTCCTCCTCAATATAAACAAAGACTCAACGACTGTCCAAAAATGGTATTTATTTTAGAAAAGGTACGGGAAGGACACGATCACGCAGGCGCTTGCGGGTGTAAAATACGTGTCCGGTAATGTATGGGCGATAGCGCACGGGTCGTGTGCAGTGTAAATGTTTTTGTTTTTTCTTCTTTCTATAAGGACACAGCGCAATTTTACAAGGGTGTGGAATTTGCACGCGTATGCACAGGTCTTGTCGCTTCTTACCCGTTTCGCGTACTAAACTTTTATCCTTTGAATAATCACCACGCCACCTTCAAAAAGCACCCTTCGACGTTCCCGAAACGGCAGACGACTGCACTCAACAATAAGAAAAGTGCAATGTGTGGAAGCAATGTTTATAACAAGTTTCACACCCAAGCGGTGACCAGGGCGAAGATGTTTCGTGGAATTAAACCAGAGCATTAACCCGCAATGGCCGCTGATTATTGCGTTTCTAGAGGAAATGCGCAAGCAGAGGTAACTATGTCATTGCTTACTGCCAAACGAGCACACATATTGGTTGTTTTGTCGTGTGCAGCACGCGTCTTGCGCTGCACGCAACGTCAAAAAGCAGACGACGCGGGAGCGCCATCCACACTAGGAGCGGTTCGTCCCGCCGCCGCCAGGGGCCGACTGTGTTCGCGCTCGGGGCCGTACTCCGATTGGACTGGATTTCCAATCCAATCCAATACAATCCAATTTAATCCAATCCAATCCAATCCTATGCTCCTCGCGCTTGCGCAGCTCGGCCCTTCAGGGTCCACGCGAAACTGCTCACCCTCGGCCAATGTAGCTTACGCTACAAAAATCATGCACCTCCGTCTAACGACGACGTTGGTTGAACGCGAAGCTTTCTCGTGATGAATTATTTGGTCGGTCAATTCCGCACTGCGAGTATGTGCTACCCTGATGTACGCATCACTTTCCTAGAATACCCACAGCAACTGTCCGGTGTGCACTCCGTGGGTCTAACGTCTGGCTTTGGGGTGCGCGGAGCAAATCGGTACTGCTGCTTGGCTTGGCTTCGGGGTGCGTGGAGCGAATCGGTTCTGCTGCTTGGCGTTCCGTGAGCAATTGTTTTGAGTGGGTGTCGGTGTGAGCTGTTAAACCCCCGATATGTGACGTTAGACCTAACGTCCTTAACCTCAGACTGGGAAGTTAGGCCCCACTTCTTGTGGCTAACAGCCTTACGGCACGCAGAGCAACGCCATTCTTCTCGTGACGTATTCTTTGGTTGTCGTCCGAGTTTTCCAAACCGTTTCGAACATATCTAAATGGAGCAATCGGAGAGACGCCGGCTTCATAACGCGCCGCACCCAGGTTCTATTCCGCCCTCGGGAAGCGTTTTTTTCTTTCACTACACCCACGATCATTGATCACCTTCCTCGGAGAAAGTTGGCTTTCCTGAAGGGTGTATTGGCGTACAACGACATCAGTGAGGACACTGAAGTTTCGCTTTTAAAGATAGCTGTAATCGATTCCCTATCTAAGCCACGAAAAGCGTGCTACTCGAGCACTTAGCCGTGGTCTTACACGACACGCCAATCGGCCAGTGTCGTGTAAGACAACTCCAAAGCGGCGGACTGCTGTGCAGCTAAAACAAGCATAGTGCGCCCAGTACCAACACCCGTGCGCATCGGCACTTCTTTGTTTACGTGTATTTTCGTAACTCTCATTGTTTACTCCTCCATTCTTATTGCTGTAAAAGGAATATGCATTACATTTAAGCGCAAATAGCTCGTTCGCCAAGCTGATGATGATTTCTATTGGTTTCCCCTTTGTATCGGGGTGATGACATGTCATCTTACCAAAAAAGACTAATATACCTATGTTTTGCACTTTTGGTTCAATACTAGCGCTGCTTAGGGCAGGCACAAAAAGCTTATTAGGCACAAACTACTTTTTTTTTCTGTTACAAGTGGTAACTGTCCTAGGCAATATTCCCCTCTCTGCTTTTCGTCCACCAGCATTCTAATCTTCTTTTCGTCCCCTCGACAGCCTTGAAGTTAACTTCCTCTGTGATACCTTTAAATCCTAGGGCTTCTGACAGCCCAATATTCCCTTCATGTAGATTTGGATGGATACCCTCACATTCTAGCACGATGTGCCGCATAGTTTCTGTTTCTTTTCCGCAGACCACGCATACTCCATCATTTTGTGAATACTTCCCCACAAAACTCTTAGTTCGCAGGCAACCTGCTCTAGCCTCAAAAAGCAAAGCACTGCCCTGGGAATTATCGTAGAAATTTTCCTTTCTGATGTTCATCTTCTCAGCCCTGTACATCTCTAACGACGTTTTGGCTTCCATTTTTTCCCTCCATTTATTCGTTTCAATCTGCCTTGCCTCTTTTTTGGTTACCTTGGCTGTTTTGGATTCCCCACTGTTCTTTCCGTATTTCATCGTTAGCCTTCTAGTCTTTCTTAACCACTGCGTGTCCACGCTTTTCAAGTATAGGTACCTAAAAACCTTAGCTGCCCACCTTCGTTGATCCATTGCCCTCAACCTCATCTCAAAGCATATTTTACTCTGAGCTTCTCTAACTTCAAACGACGCCCAGCCCATATCTCCCTGAACTGCTTCGTTAGTTGTTTTTCCATGCGCGCCTAAGGCCAGACGTCCTACCGTTCTCTGGTTTACTTCAAGGCGTGATAGAACGTCTGATTTTAAGCAGAGTACAGCATTCGCAAACGTGAGACCCGGAACCATTACTCCTTTCCACATTCCTCTTACTACTTCATATTTGTTATACCCCCACAGAGCTCTATGCTTCATTATAGCTGCGTTTCGCTTTCCCTTAACCTGAAGTTGCTCCTCGTGAGTACTTAAGTAGCTATCCCCTTCGTTTATCCACACTCCCAAATATTTATATTCCTTGACTCTAGGTAATTCGCCTTGCTGGATAGACACTACGTCGGTGGTAGCGTCATTGAAAACCATTATTCCTGATTTTTCTGCACCGAAATTTAACCCGAGGTCAGTGGCTTCCTGGCCGCAAATATTTATTAGCCGCTGCATATCGGTTTGGTTATCAGCTAAAAGAACAATGTCGTCTGCGTATAACATTCCCGGAATATGCTGTTGTACCACTTCGCCTTGCAGCATATGGGTTAGGCTAAACCCTACTTGACTTTCTTCCAGTTTCTTTTCTAACCCTGCCATGTAAAGCATGAACAGTATTGGGCTCAAAGGGCATCCCTGTTTCAGTCCCCGATGGATGTTGACCTGCCGGGCGCATTTCTGTCCTTCCCAAGTAAGGTGCACTCTATTGTCTTTATAGATTGCCATAAGGAACTGTACTAACTCGTCATCTAATCCCTGGAGTTTCAACATTCTCCACAGCCGTTCTCTGTTTACGTTGTCATATGCCCCTTTAATGTCTAAGAACGTAATCCATAGTGGTCTATTCTGTGCTTTCGCAATTTCAATGCATTGCGTTATCACGAACAGATTGTCATCCAGTCGCCTGTCTTGTCTAAATCCATTCTGCAGTTCCCCAAGTATTTCATTTTCTTCCATCCATGCTTGAATTTCTGATTTTATCGCCTGCATTACGAATCTATACACCACTGACGTTACTGTGAGTGGTCTGTATGACTCAATACTGGCTTTGTCTCCTCTGCCTTTATATATTAAATTCATCCTACTTTCTAACCAGTCCTCTGGTACTTGTTTGGTTTCTATTACCTTATCTATTGCCCTCATAAACGATTCCTTACTTTTAGGTCCAAGTAGGTTTATCAGTTGCATTGGTATTCCGTCCGGGCCCACTGCTGTCTGAGGGGAAACCTTTTGCTCTGCTTTTTTCCAATCAAGGTTGCTCAAACTTATTTCCCTTTCCGCAGCCTTTTGTGGCGCTGATGTTATCGGTGCAGGTTTCCCTACCACTATTATCCTAAACTTCTCACTAATCACTCGATGAATATGCGCCAACGCGTGCTCTCCTTCTAAATGTTCCCCCTCCTCATCAATCAGGAATTTTTGATGGTTATCGTTTTTTGAGCTTAGTGATTTTACATGGTTCCAAAACTTCTTGGATGCGCTTTTGTCCTTCTTCCGTATTTCTGCCATCCATTGTTCGCTTTTCTGCTTGATCTTCGCTTGCACCATTTTCTGCACTTCTAGTTTTTTCCCACGATAGACATCCCACTTTTCCTTCACTACCTCCGGTTCCATACTAGTTCTTTTTGCTTCTCTATGTTCTCTGGACGCCTTTCTTCGCTGGTCGATAGCCTCTTTTATTTCCTTATTCCACCAGCTTCTCGGCTTTCTCTTCCCTTTCCATCGGTTTCGTTCCTTTTCTTCATTAATCTTACCCTTTATGAACGCAATTATTTCATCGTAATCCCAATTTTTGCCTGGGTATTTATTGATTTCATCTTCCAATCTATCAGCGGTGATCTTTAACTGCTCATTATTCAAATTATTTCCTCCTATTGTACCTATTTCTGCATTTGTCCGGGTTGCGCCTCCAAAGTGCAAGCTAAACCGCTTGTGGTCGCTTCCTAAGCTGTCTGTTCCATTTTCATCTATCCTCATTTCCCGCAGCCTTCCGTATACTGTCTCGGATACTAAACCGTAGTCTATGCTGGACTGCCTGTTACCGCTTTCCCACGTTATTTGTCCGTCACACTTGCTTTCCGTGTTTACTATTACAAGCCGGTTTTCCTGGCATAGATCTATGACTAGAGAACCGTTGTGGTCTGTGTATCCATCCAAACCTTCTATATGGGCATTCATATCTCCAACTATGATTATTTCGCCCGAATCTTTGAACTCGTTTATATCTCTTCTCAAACAGTTTACCATTTCCTCATTTTCTTCCTTAGCACTACTTCCGGTCCACAGATACACCACTCCTAACCATGTATTTTTCCCCTCTATGGTGCCTCTAACCCATAGATGCTCTTTACAACTTTCATGCACTCTCTGCCAGTCGGTCCCTTGTTTAATGAGCATGCCAACACCTCCCCCTTTCTTCATTCCTGTGGTCCTGTTGCAACCTTCCCAGACATAATTGTCTATGATAGGTGGGGCTTCTAGGTCCCGGAGGTGCGTCTCGGCTAAAGCGTACACGTCTATTCCTTCTCGTTCAAGTTGCTTTTGAATTTCCACCCACTTATCTGGCTTTCTGCCTCCCTGCATATTTATGTAGCTGATTAAATATTTATTGCATTTGTTTTTCCCTCTCCGCTTACGGGGTCTGTTTTTGTCGTTTACAGAGTTGTTTGCTCCATTGTTTCCACTTAAATGGCTTCTGTCAACGCTCTCAGTTACGTCCGTAGGTTCTCCGTTTAGCTGTAGGCCTGGCTGCCTCCCCGCGTTGAGTGTGCATGTGTCTCTTGCTTCCCCTTTGTCTCCTAGTTTGCCTTCCTTAGCTGCGCGGGGCCCCCTAAAAAAGCTACCGCTCTCCCACCTAAGCGCCACCCCACCTCGTTTCCTAGCCTGGGGCTGAAGTGAATCCCGTCCCACTGAAAAGCTTGCCTATGTCCGATGCTGCCCACTACCCTGTTCACGTCTATCACTTCAAGCCCAAGTTCCCTGCCGCACCTCACGATCTCGCTGTTAGCAGCGAGTACTACCCGTTCGGTGTGCACGCCCTGCTTCATCACCTCCGGCACGGTGCAGACAGCAATGCTCACATTTGGGGCCGTCGCCCGCAGGTCCTTTACCCCCTTCGCTATCTCCTGGCCAAGTTTACCCTCCTCTCCCTTTAGAACATCGTTAAGCCCCGCGGCAATCACCACAAGGTTTCTAGCTTTACTAGACAAGGCCAGCTGCCCCTTCGCTTCAGTCATCACCGTCTGCATCGTTTGACCTGGGAAACACCCCACCTTCACACGCTTATCCCCCTTTACCCTTTCCACTATGGCAGCGCCGCTCCTCTTCATGTTAGAGTCACCCGCAATGATTACCACGCTATCATCTGCCACGTGCCGCTCTTTACTGGTACCCGGGTTATCGGCTGGTTTTGCTGTCCTATTTCGCAGCACGTGGGAGTAGCTGTTGCCTATTGTTGCTTCCACCCCCGGTGTCACCTCGGCGCATGCCTCCGCTTCGCTGCGTGGGCCGAGGTGGTCGTCATTTGTTGGCGAAATGACGCTCCTTTCTAGCTTCCTCTCAGCTGCTTCTAACTTTCCCTCAACGGCCCTCCGTTCATCGCGTTCGTTACTTAGCGCTGCCTCCAGTTCTGCAACCCGCTTAGCTAACCCCGAGTTATCCGCTTCTACGCGTTCTAGCCGCGACACCACTACGCATAACCGACACGTACCTGCCCCTTCGTCTGACTCGCCGCCATCCCGCTGAAACTCCTCTGCGTCTACGTGCCGCGGACAGCTACTACACTGTACCAGCTTTCTACGCGCCATCTCGGCTGAAACCCCGACACAACGAGAAAGAAACCGTTCAGGTAAATACTCAGCTTCGGCTGTCCTCCGCTGTCTCTGCCGTTTCGCTGTCCTTCACTGCAGAAACACGCTGTTGTCGGAGCACCAGAAAAGCACGTCCGAACAGGTCGACTGCGCACTGCGCACTCATAAGCCGTACCTAATTTGTGTTTTCTTTTGCAGGCCTCAGCCAATCGCACTGCTGGGCATATGCTATCATAGGTTCTGTTGCGGGAAGTGAGCTAGTGGGTCGCATGGCCATTCCCTTTTTAAATGCAGAGCATTTCAGTAACTCACGATGTCACCCGCGTTGACGTCCGTAGTCCGCACCGTCGTTTTCCTTACTATATAAAAAAGAAAATATTATCCGGCGCCAGGTTTCGATCCCTCGACCCTGCGGGCGGAACGCAATGTACATGGTGCTCTACCCACTGCGCCACAAAGCCGACACAGAATGGGACGCTACTAACGCGCCTTATATCGTTGACTCATTCAAATTACTGCTGACGAGCGCTCTCTCGTCAGCAGTTGCCACAAGTGCAACAACATTAACGTAACGCAAACTACTTAACGTCGTGCGCCCCCGGAAATGCTCTTCGTTTGATCGTGCCCCTCGCGAGGGGGATGTTTATACAGGAACTCCTACTTCTAGCGGACTCCTGGCGCCCTCTTTCTGCTATTGTAGAGACTATGAGGCGGTCTTCCAAGGGCGCCAAATTTAAATTCTACAAAATCGATTTTTAGCACTCGACGCGCATGCTCCGCCCACCAGATTCCGGTTGCACGGTGAGCGCTGTCGCTGTGGTTCGCGTACGCGGCGCCGTACTGGGCAATGTCTCGTGCGTCATAGAGGCGCGTCAGAGCCAGAAAGAACTGCGTCAGAGCGCGGCAGTGTGGCGGCAAGGTATGGTTGGTGAGCCAGGAGAGAAAGTGAAATCTTTTTTCTAATTATGTAGGTTATTTGAGCGAAGTGTGCGTTAAAAGTGGTATCAGTGTGGTTCTAACGAGGCAATCTTTCCAATGAATCAAACTTGTATTTTCTATACATTGCCCCTTTAAGGCTTTCGAGTTATGACATAGTAGAGGGGCTACTCACCAGCCACTTTCACGCGCTGTCCTTGTGACGTCACAGGGACTAGTTTGGGAGATATAGACTTTTCGCATTTAAAAATAACTGAATGGCACAGGAGCGTGCTGGTTGTGCGAAAATGCAAGTGCCCATGCAGACGACCGTTCCCACAAGACTAAAACTCTGTTTCCTTTGTCAAGAAAGCAGCCGCGAAAAAAGCTGTTTTGCAAAATTAAGTTCGTGCTTTTGCTGGTATTCGGCAGCCCTATTTTGATGCTAGAATGTATAGTTGACGCACTGATTATGCGTCACAAATGAAGTCAGAGCTGATGTGTTGCTAGGAATTGGAAACTTTCTCTGCATTCGAAAACTTGTTTTGAGGAAAATAGCGCCTGTAAGTGCATAATTGAGTTGAGCCAGGTGATTCATTGAGCGGTAGCTCTGCTCTCCCAGGAGACTGAAAGATGGTCACCTGAGCTCCTGGACTGCGGAGCCACACCATTTGTCTGCGAGAAAAAGTTCTCCACTGCTAACAAATAAAACAGGATAGTGCGGCGTCCTTAAAACTTCTTTTTAGTGATCAGATTAGGCAACAGGAAAGTTTTTACCAAGTTCCCAGGCGTAGGAATCTAGAAACGCGGAACAAACGGTAAATATACCTGGACAAAACAATCGAGCAAACTCGAAAATGTACGCGCACGCATGAGGTGTCATGGCCGCATAGTGTAGAGTAGCTATCACGAAAGTAGCTATCCCACTGCTGAGCACAAGGTCGCCGGTTCGATTCCCGGCCACGGCGGCCGCTTTTCTGATGGAGGCGAAAAGCAAGAACGCCCGTGTGTTCGAGATTTCGGCGCGCGTTAAAGATACCCAGGTGGTCAAAATTAATCCGGAGCCCTCCACTATGGTGCGCCTCATCGCCTGCGTGGTGTCGGCGCGTTCAACCCTACAATCAATCAAATCAAAGTAGCTATCTTAGGAAGGTGCGCTACAACAGTTGGTTGATTGAATTTACCAAGTCTATTTAAACAGCTGGTGGATAATACTAAATACAGTACTTCTTCGAACACTTGATTGATTGATTGATTGATTGATTGATTGATTGATTGATTGATTGATTGATTGATTGATTGATTGATATTAGGGTTTAACGCGCTGACGCAACGCAGGCGATGAGGCGCACCATAGTGGAGGGCTCCGGATTAATTTTGACCACCTGGGTATCTTTAACGTGCGCCGAAATCTCGAACACACGGGCGTTCTTGCTTTTCGCCTCCATCAGAAAAGCGGCCGCCTCGGCCGGGAATCGAACCGGCGACCTCGTGCTCAGCAGCAGAACGCCTTAGCCACTGAGCCACCGCGGGGGGCCTTGTTCGAACACTTCCAATCGTAGTAAGTCCCGATGCTATATTTTCGCTGCGTAAAACGCCCATTATTTCCGTTTAGCTCATTTACGAATTAACCAGAGCGCATTACAGACAAGGCAATACAGTAACAGCTCGTTAATTCGAACTCGAAGGGGACCAAAACATTCATCGAATTAAGCGGAGTTCGAATCAGCGGGCGGGCGCTAAAATGAACGGAAATCGCGCCACACTGCGTCGGCAGAACAAGAATCGCGCCACCTTTGGACTCGTTATCCCGAATTGGGCGCAACTACACGTTTGTGACAGGTGATTTAGTAAATAATGTTTCATAAATAATAATGACATGCGCCGGTGCACTGGCGCCGGTGACGCGGCACCCTTTGTAAATGTAAAATAAGCTGTTCCAGGAGCGTAGCGCGCGCCACTCTGTTGCTTTTCTGTTTTGTTGTGTTGCATCTCTCGTAAATTTGGTTTAGTTTGGATTTGCAACACATTGTAATCACTCTGGGCTCTCTGGGCTGACTTTTGCGAGGAGCGATGGAAACCAGGGGATCGTAGTTCGAATGAACCATTCTGGATACCGACGCGTTCGAATTATCGGGAGTTTTCCGCCCATTGAAATATGCAGGGCTGTGCCAAGACCAGGGCGTGAGTTCGAATTAACCGGAAGTTCGCATTAACCGAGTTCGAACTAACGAGCTTTTACTGTATCCGAAATTTTCTACAAAGCTAGTATTTTCTCCTTTAAAATTTTTGTTCTTCACCAAGGAGGAGAGCGTAATCTTTCGTCGGCTCCAAACAAACACGTACACACACGGAATAATCATGAACCGCATCTACCCCAAGCAATTTTCATATCTCTGCCCTTACTGCGACATACCCGACACCGAAGACCGCCGTCCAGACGCACCTGTGGATAGCCGAGCATCCTCAACAACTCTGACTGCCGCACCACAAGATATTGCAAGCGCCCATACCACCGGTGACCACGACATCGCTGAAAAGTGGGAGGCACTGCTCGTCTGCGAAGATCCGGAGAACCAGAAGAATCTGGTGAACCGGGCGAAGACGGCAGCCACTGCCAGAGGTTTCCTGGACTGAGGAGACCTACCACCTCGGACCGGCAAGGATCAAGTCCTGGCTAGTATTTTCAGCAAATAAACGTTTATTTCTCTCCCTCTCTCTTAAGTGGGTAAACCTGTATGTGTGCGCGTGTGCGCGTGTTTGTACGATTGCGCGTGCCTGTGCGCGAGAAGGCATGCGTGCCGGTACACAACTCTTTTCGAGCGGCAGTTTTCTCTTTTCTTTTGCGGCACGCGTCAACTTCTCGCCTGGGAGTTTTGAGCGCTAAGCTTTGGCATGTATTGGGACGTCGTTTTATAGCATCTTGTGACCTTTTCACCTAAGATTCACAATGGAAGTCTCGCACTTGCCATACTTACCATCGCACCTTCATTGCAAACAATGCTTTTCTGCCAGCTGACACAGCTCTCTATTGAACTTGGGTGCGTATCGATGTGCTCGAAAAACAGACACAAACGAGGATATTTTTATTTTCGCATTTTATTTCGCTTTTCTTGAGCCCGAAAAACGTTTTCTTGAAAATGGCTTTTGTCTCGTTCATCCTAAAACCAACTACGGCGCATTAAGCTGCATCCATTTCGTCATTGTTTCAAAAAATTATAAATTTAAACATAACCGGCCATCACGGGCGTCCTGACGACTAGTACGAAACGTGCGAGGAAGCTACACTCCGCCATATATTCCCCGAATTCAATTTCAAGGCAGTAACTCGGGAATTCTTTTTTCGTAAAGTGTGCATTTAAAATGAATACAACACTGCAAACACACCCAGTATTAGCAAAATTATTTACAGCAGACACGCTTCGTGGGGCCACAACTAAAGCAAGATAAAAACAACATGAATAAATTTCCTCAACGATGACATTCACTCGAAACATTGCAAGCGCTGCCGACGCCGTAAGTAATGTCTCACCAGAGCATTAAATACAGCGAAACCTGAGAGGATTCCGAAATCTATAGTCGAAAATATCCTTGTGTTTTCTTAACCTATTCGTTGTTGTCAGGCGGAATTAATGAAGGCATGTTTTTCTCTGTGGCGTGTGTTATACACTGATTGACACCAAATAAGTTGCTGATGTGTGCTGGCAGTTTAACCACCACTAGCGCTCATTATTGCGCAATCGTTTAGACCTAACGGCCTATTCACAACCTTTGTTCCTAGAATCTGTATCAATTGAGGGGGCATGAAATCGATACTTCGCAGGAAAACAATTTCGCTTTGTTTATAAGACACAAGCATTCATAGGCAATTCCTCCCCAAAATCTGTCCACGCGTCCACAACACACTAAACGAAGTGGTCTATACGCATAAAAGGGCCCTGTGGGATATCTAGCAAAAGGCCGTAGAATCTAATGCCTCCAAGGCAAACATCGATGTTCTCTATCCAAATGTAAACATTGACCACTAACTTAAATCCATTTAAAGCATTAAACGAGAATACATTCGACCATTTTCTGAACTGTCTGACATACGCAGTTAGGTCATTCGCAGACTGTAGCCATTATAACACAGCTAGCAAAGTCCAATAATAAAATGGTTGCTGCCAAGAGGAGCGACTTCAAAATGTGTAAAATGTTTTTCGGGAAAGCTTCCTCGGTGCCAGCGACAAATTTCATTGGGCGATGGCACTCGATTTTCGTTCCAAACGATCGTAACGGAATGCTCATCCCAAAGCGTGAAGTGCTCGTTTTAGGCTCCAGGGAGGTAACTGTTATCGGTACGCGGTTCGCGTCCTCTTGTGGTAAACGCACTGGACAACCCTGAGCTCTTGCATTGTGCACCAAAGTCCAGTATCCTCCCCGACCCTCTCTTGAGTTTTAACAAAATTTCTAAAAATGCATACTAGCCTGGCAAACACAGTCCCACTTCACGCGCGAGTTTTTCCACAACGGAAATGCTGGGCGAGGTCGGTTTGCCGTAGTTCCAAGTGCCAAAACAAGCAAACAAACAATCATCAAACAAAACAATGAGATATGTCCGACGGCTTCCCCCATTACTCGCAGGGAGTGCGAGCATGGTGGGAGACGTGACGGTCTCATCCGAAGGGTGACGGGGCTGCAACGTTTGACGAGGCGGGGCTCGCGCTGTGAGGCGCGACGGTGCATCCCATGAACCGCTGCATCAACTTCGTCGCCTTTGGCGGGAACAAACTGCGAAAGGTAAGCCCGAGGAGAGGGTTAAACTTCGAATCGAGCTTCAGGGAAACACTCCCCGGGAAAGAACCCCTATTTGACACTGAGAAAGGAAACATACCCACAGTGATGGTTAAGGGGGACACACCTGATCACATCCCTACGGGACTTCCTAATTTATGACAACGCTGTTTCTAGAGTGCCGTCCGACGGTTTTATAGGCACTCCGCTATATCGACGTCCACCGGCGTTTTATTACAAAATTGCCGCGTCTGGCAGTACATCGCTCTAGATAACATAAAGCTAGGCAACCTAACCTAAACATAACATAAGCTAAACTAACGCACACAAAGAAATCATTTAAAACACCAAAACTAACCTAAGGCACAAAAATTACACTTCAAATAAATAATGAAAAAAAAACAACCGCGGCAAGAGCCGGTGTCGAACCACCGACTCGGGGGTCAATAAGGTAAGACGGATCCTCTACACTAGAACGACAGACTCTTTGGGTGGGGCTAGCCTAGTGTTAAATATCGAATGTCGTCGGACGGCACTCTAGCCATGCTTGCAACGATCACCTAGAGTACCATCGGACGGCAGTCTAGACACTGCGTTATGACAAACGGCTTAAAAAGCACCGTGCACCGATATGAAAAGTTTTGCAAAATCATAGAAATGTTCCCAACGGCCTAGTTTGCTTCTTTTAGAAATGTATCACTTCTTCACTGAGATCAAAAATAAAACAGAAACGTAATTCGGTTTATCCAGTTTTCACTTGATGGCGCTAGCTGTTTAGAGAGCTAGCACAAAATAATGGGGTATGCGTGGTCTGCGTAAGCCAAACAGAAACTATGCGGCACACAGTGTTAGAATGCGAGGGTATCCATCCAAATCTACATGAGTTACCCCGCAGGGGGCACCTTGTGTACTCAAGGTGTTTTGGTGAGTAGCGCCACCACGGTCCCGAGCTCCGCAGGGGTGCCTACTGCCGTAGGCACTTGGTGTCTTGCAACACCACGGACCCGAGCACATGTGGGTTGGACCCACCCACGTCCCGGCTGTGCGTGGCTTTGCCGTGTCCGGGGAAAAGGGGAACCTGGTGGCTGAGCCAAAGTTGGGGTTGTTTTGGACCTTTGCGGCCCCCCAGCAGCGGCAACACGCCACTTCGGCCCCTGCTTCTCGCAGACGGTGCCCCCGGTCTGACCCGCCCGGGGGGAATCAGCCAGTCGCCTTTTCCTGTCCTCCTCTCAGCTCTCTCTCTTTCCTATTTCCTTTCCTAACACTGTCCTGTCATCTCATTTCTTCCTTATTTCTAAGTTTTTCCAGGCGGCGAGGGTTAATCCTGTGCAAAGACGTCACCCTTGATCCCGAGCATAGGATTATAGTGGCAAGGTACGGCTAGCGTGTTAAGTCACGTTCCCTTGTTGGGCTCGGTGGTGGGCGGCCGGCCTTGCTACCGAATGTACACCATGTATTTATGGCTTCTTTTTCCATCCCAAGAAAAACTGATCGGTCCCTGAAAAGGGGCCGCACCGAAGTACTTAGCATCAGAGCAGCTCCACCTGTCGAAACCTTTAACAAATACCTTGTGGTACACTCTGAAGAAAATGCACCCCTAGCAAAAAAATCGGTGTTCCTCATTGCAAAATGCCTCGAGAACATCGTTGGGAAAGACTACCATGCAAAAAAACTTGCCTCAGGTGACCTGCTGGTAGAAGTACAAAGAAAAAACCAAAGTGAAAACCTCCTGAAACAGGACACCCTGGCTCAACTAAAAGTGACGGTCACGCCACATCGTAGCCTAAACACAACCCAAGGCGTCATCTCTGAACGAGAACTACTGCATGAGAATGAAGACGATCTCCTCGAAGGGTTCAAAGACCAAGGCGTAACAGCTGTGCGGAGGATAACTATACGTCGCGCAGGGGAGGAAATCCGAACTAAACACATTGTTTTGACTTTCAACCGTCCAACACTTCCCGAATCGGTCCATGCTGCATTTATTTCCTGTCCAGTGCGTCCATACATACCTAATCCGCGAAGGTGTTTCAAGTGCCAGAAGTATGGCCATGGAACTCTGTCGTGCCGTGGCCGATCCATCTGTGCTCACTGCGCAAGCACTGACCACACCAGTGACGATTATAACAAGCAACAAGTGAAATGCCCAAACTGCAGTGGACCACACTCTGCCTTCTCACGCGCATGTCCATCATTCAAAAAAGAAAAAGAAATAATCCAACTGAAAGTCACTGAGAACCTAACGTTCCCACAAGCACGCCTGAAGCATGCCTTGCTATCGGGCAAAAGTTACGCAGACGCAGCTCGCCGGGGGGTGGGGCGTCGTCTGGTAGATGCGGGCACCCAGTACAGCGAGGCTGACCTGGTCCCGTCGCAGCCCCCCACTCAGCAGCAGAAAGTCGCTACCGTGGCTTCTGCTGCTGCACTCCGACCTAGTGCTGGGCGAAAGGCCGCCAGCACGACTCCTGTCCAGGTCAGCGATGTTGACCTGGCCTCGCCTCAGGCACCTGTGCAACAGCAGAAGACTGCTCCTGTGGCTACTGCTGTTCCAGCTGTGCCCAGTGCTGCGGCCACGGCCTCTAGCACAAAGTCTGGTTCTGACACTCTTTCAACTTCAGAAACCGCGGTTGAGGCCATGGATGTCTCTCCAAGTACGTCTCCTCCTGAGGCATCACAGGAGCGCCGCGGTGCCACAGGTCGTGGCAAACCGACCAAACCAAAGGCCAGTAAAGTCGCTGCCCCTGGAAATGACCCCAAAACCTAAGTGAACCTGCTCAGAAGGGCCCCGAAACACGGCCTGCTAAAAAGAGGGGAAAAAAACATGATCCAGAACATGATCCTTTTTTCTCTTTTGCTCATTCTCATGGCTGCTGAAAGTGTTATGTACTGGAATTGTAGGGGGTTGTTAAGAAATCTAGACGATATTTATGACATCCTCACCAATCACAAACCACAAATACTGTGTCTCCAAGAAACACACCTGCGCCCATCACAGACAAACTTCCTAACACAGTACATTGTTTACCGTAAGGACAGACAAAATTGCATCCAGCCGTCTGGTGGTGTGGCAATAGTACTCCAAAAATCTGTGGCTTGTCAGTACCTCCAGCTACAGACGTCACTCGAAGCTGTAGCTGTCAGAGCCATAGTTTTTGGCAAACTAGTGACAGTTTGCTCTCTATACATTTCACCCGACTATCGCCTTTCCAACGTCGAATTTGAAAACCTAATCAATGAACTACCTGAACCTTACATCATAACCGGTGATTTTAATGCTCACAACCCCACCTGGGGATCTGTGCGAGCCGATGCTCGAGGGCGGCTCATTGAAAGGTTTCTCACGACATCCGGATGTTGCATCTTTAATAAGAAACGCCCCACATATTACAATTCCACACACCACACATACTCAGCAATAGACCTTGCAATTGGCTCTGCAATCTTACTGCCTATGCTTGAATGGAGTGTATTTAACAACCCGTATGGCAGTGATCATTTTCCTGCAAAACTAACTGCTGTAAACAATGACTCTCAAGGCACAGAACCACTTCGAACATTTAAATTACAAGCAGCTGACTGGAAAACATACAAAGAACTTTCCAGGCTACCCCCTACAACAATATGCCATTTAGATGTTGAAGCAGCAAGTTCACTGATTACAGCCCACATTCTTGACTCTGCTCAGAAAAGCATTCCAGAGACTACTTTTAAAACTCTCCCAAAACCCAGACCATGGTGGAATGAGGACTGCGCGCGTGCACGGTCTGAACAGAACAAGGCATGGGCACTTTTACGCCGCTATCCCACGGCCGACAACCTTCTCAAGTTTAAGCAGGCAAAAGCTAAAGGGAAGCGTACGCGACGTATGGCAAAAAACGAAAGTTGGACCAGGTTTATATCATCTATAAATTCTTATACGGATTGTAGGAAAGTCTGGACTAGAATAAAGAAGCTAAAAGGATACAAGAGTCATCCTATTCCCCTAGTAAGTAGTGTGGGTAACTCAGTAAAAGATCAAGCAGATGCTCTTGGGAAACACTTTGAACATGTATTCAGTTCTTCACATTATACACAAACATTTTTACAGCATAAGAAGGCAGCAGAGCGTCAGCCCCTTCGTGTGAACCAACGCTCGAACGAGGGATATAATGCTCCATTTACCATGCTTGAATTGATGAGTGCACTCTCGACATGTGGTGCGTCAGCCCCTGGAGCTGACCGAATCAGCTATGACATGATCAAACACCTACACAGTGAAACCCTGCATGCAATACTCTCTCTCTTTAACAAAATATGGCAAACAGGTCGTTTTCCAAGAACATGGAAAGAGGCTATCGTTGTACCGCTTCTAAAAGAAGGAAAAGAATCCTGTCTTGCTGCGAGTTACAGACCCATCGCCTTGACGAGTTGTTTATGTAAGCTGCTCGAAAAAATGATAAATCGGCGACTATTGTACTTGCTCGAGTTTACTGGTTTGTTAGACAAAAATCAGACAGGCTTCAGGTCTGGAAGGTCAACTACAGATAGCCTGGTTGCATTTGAATCATATGTGAAAGACGCCTTCATCCATAAGCAACACTGCTTCTCTGTGTTCTTTGACATGGAGAAGGCGTATGATAGAACATGGCGATACGGTATATTGCTAGATTTGCAGTCATTTGGCCTTACTGGTAATATGCTCAACGTTATTAAGGACTATCTCTCTGATCGCACATTTCGTGTTCGTGTGGGTAATGTGCTGTCTAGAACCTTTGTTCAAGAAAATGGTGTACCGCAGGGGGGAGTACTGAGCTGCGCACTTTTTCTTGTTAAAATGAGTTCACTAAAAAATGTTCTCCCACGAACTGTCTCATACTCCACTTATGTTGATGACATTCAAGTTAGTTTTAAGTCCTGTAATTTATCGATATGTGAACGCCAAATCCAGTTAAGTGTCAACAGACTGGTTACATGGGCTGACAAGAACGGGTTTATGTTTAATGCTGATAAAAGTGCTGTTGTGGTATTTTCCAGGCGGCGTGGTGTCTATCCCCCTCCTTGTATTACATTACAAGGTCAGCCCATACCAGTAAAAAATGAACACAAGTTTCTGGGTATTTTACTTGACCACAAACTCACATTTATACCGCATATTAAATTACTAAAAATGAAATGCCTGAAAACGATGAACATTTTAAAGGTACTATCGCATCAGTCATGGGGAACGGACACAAAGTGTCTGCTTTCACTTCTAAATAGCCTAGTAAGGTCAAGAATTGACTATGGATGCATTGTATACCAGTCTGCAACCACAACAGCACTGAAAATGTTGGACCCAGTATACAACTTGGGGCTTCGCTTGGCAACAGGTGCATATCGAACAAGCCCCATTCCATCCCTTCACGTTGAATCTAATCAGTGGTGTTTGGAATACCAGCGCACTTACACAGCTCTGATGTATGCTGCAAAGATTACTTCTATGAAGGAACACCCTTTGAACGCAATTATGAAAAATAACACTAATAATAAACTTTTTGAAAATCGACCATCCATAGCACCACCCTGCCCTTTGGCAGTGTCACGCCTCTCAAAGGACCTACAAGTTCCTCTTGCTGAAGTTTACTGCACCTCCATTAATGAGTTGGTTGCTCCGTGGGACATTTGCCCAATTCAGTGTGACATGTCTTTCAGAGAACTGCAAAAGAAAAATGTGCCAAACTTTGTTATTACTCAGCACTTTCTGTCACTCAGGGACAAATACAAGGCAGCTGAATTCTACACAGATGCCTCGAAGACTTCTGCAGCGGTGTCTTGTGCTGCAATTGGCCCCATATTCACTTTGTCCAAAACAATGAACACGAACACTAGTATATTTACTGCAGAGGCATATGGTATCCTGCTAGCTTTGAACCACATTCTCCAAAACAAAATTAAGAGCTCAGTTATATACACAGACTCACTGAGTGTTGTTACAAAGCTTTCATCTCTGAAGGCTAGTAAAAACCCAACTTTTAATGCTGTTCTAAGAGCTCTGTACTTGGCTTATAGTCTCAAGCTTGCTGTCACAGTGTGCTGGGTTCCGGGCCACTGTGGCATTGCTGGAAATGAAGCCGCTGACCAAAGTGCAGCAGCTGCTGCCCTTCGTGAAAGCATAGATATTAAGCTGGTTCCATATGAAGACCTCAAACCTTATGTGAGAAGGAAGCTGCGAGAACACTGGCAACAACAGTGGGATAAAGAAATAAGCAACAAATTACATGTCATTAAACCTAAAATTGAAAAACCTCCCTCTGAGAAACATGCTAGATCAATAGAAGTGGCCTTATGCAGACTTAGAATTGGCCACACACACATCACACACTCATACCTTTTAACAGACGCAAACAAGCCACAGTGCCATCGATGTGGGGGTCAGCTTTCTGTCCTTCATATGCTTATTGAGTGTGACATGTGCATCATTGAAAGGAAACGTCATTTTAATGAAGCTTACACATATAACATTCCCTTGCACCCTTCACTATTTTTATCAGACCATCCAATGTTCCCATACAAAAAAGTTTTTAGTTACCTAGCAGATGTAGACTTTTTAAAATACATATCATATAGACCATAACCTCACCTGTGTTCATTATGTGTTTTAAAACAGTGGTGGAACCTGAGACTTCACACCTTAGGTGCTTGCACTCACTGTTTTAATATGAACCTATACACCATTTATCTTAGTATACTCACTATGCTTTAATTATGGCCCTATACACCAACCCCCTGAGCAAAATTTTTTAAACTAGTGCCTCCTTTACAAATCTTTATCATCTCTTTCATCATTGTCATGGCGCTCTTTGCCTTTGTTGGCCTTGCGCCATTAAACCCAAAATCATCATCATCAATCTACATGAGTTAAATACTCTGCTTCCAGGGACCCTGCAACACTCTTTGAGCAGTGCAAATAAACCTGCGCGGCGTTTAGCTTACACTGCCAGGAATACCTGAGCCAAATATCACACGTGCACATGAAGCGGTGAGCGCGTAAATCGCTGTGAAAGACGCGGAAAAAACCAAGCGCGCTCTCTTTAGTTCTCCTCATTATGCACCCCTGGCATGGCCTAAACGACGTAATTGAGGCCATGGCTGTTCATTGGATGTCACTGGTCAACTTCGCGGCTTATTTCTCGCATTTCCTGTGACGATCCGCCGTCGTAGGCGCCATGTACGAACCTCTTCTATGCCTGAACCTGCACGCACAGTTTCGCCGTTTATTTTGTGTTTTGAGTGCGCGCAGATTGAGTGACGAGCTCAATACTTTCCTTTCAACTAGACCACTCGACAAGAAACGTTTATTGCTTCAATGACGCTCAACGAGCTCGAGCACCAGCTTGCGAGCAGGTAGCCATGCCTGCTTTTTTGTGCCACCAGACCGGAAATAGACCCCTCGAGGTTGCGGAGAAAAGGAGAAAACTGCCCGGCCTGTGATATATCGAAGGCCGCGTGAAAGAACGCTGCGAGCCGCTCCCCTCTCCCGGAGAGAGCACGCAGCTTCCGTCGCATTGTCGAGTTGAGAGGGTAAGATTATGCGCAATTTCTCATCGCGCGTAGTTCCGGTGATAGTGAACGGATTTTCATGATTCTTGCGGGAGGAGATTGCTGGGACTTTACCCCAAAATACATTCCTAGTAGTCGATAGTCGATGGTGAGTGTTTCCGGGCCCCGTTAAGGGTAGCGGCAGAGGGAGTTAACTTCAAGGCTGTAGAGGCGACGAAAAGAAGATTAGAATGAGGGTGGACCAAAAGCAGAGAGAGGAATATTGCCTACAACAGCTACCACCTGTAACAGAAAAAATAAGTATTTTGTGCCTAATACGTTTTTTGTGCCTGTCCTGAGAGCAGCGCTAGTTATAAACAAAGAGTATAAAACCTAGGTATATTATTTTTTTAGTGAGATAACACGTCATCACCCCGCTGCAAAGGGGATATCACTAGTAATCATCACCATCACCAGCAGCAAGAGTATTATTTTTTATTTCAGTGCAGAAGTGACATATCTCTAAGATAAACAAACTAGGCCGTTGTGAACGTAGAGAAGTATTGGTGCACGATGGTTCTTAATTCCCTATGTCATGAAGTAGCCATCCCCGTAGGAATGTTAACAGGTTAGTCTCCCTTAGCCAGAAGCTTTGTTGTTTAGAGTAGCAATATAAATTAGAGGAACCTCGACAAAAGAATACGCCCTTGATAAGGAAGTGACCGACCTCTGGCACTTGCAGTAGAAAGATTAATGTGTTTGCATACAACGATAGTGAAACAGCCTCCTCACACTGGCCGTCTTTTTCTTGATGTACTTTAAGGCCATCTTAACGCCTTTTTCATCAGCAGATTGCTTTCATAATTCTTGAAGGATACACTCAAAATACCGAAACAGATGTAGATTCTGGGAAATTGCAGCAACCTGCATTCCCTTGCGTTGGCTTTTCTGAACCTAATGCCACCAAAGCTAGCTTCGTCTAGATTTGCTGTTGTGCGCTTACTCTGACGCAGGTGCGATAAACTCGATCGTGATCTGTGCAGCGATAAGGGACGGAGAACCCTGCTGTACTTCGACCCACCTCAGCCGTTCTTTTTCACATAATGGCAAGCGAGTTAAGGTCCGTACGCCCGCAACTAACGGAGTAGCATTTATCAAATTCTCTTTACACCAGGAGTGTGTTCCAAGGGGTGAACCTAGGTTCTGGCGCATCAGAATTAAGCATATTTCACCAGAATGGGTACATTTAGTTCTTATTTATGTATACTAGCGAAAACATTTAGTGCATGCAGACCAAACCTGTTTGATTACGTGTCTTGCTGTGTGTCAAAGACAGTGTACGTAGGAAAGTTTTAAGACCCAAGAGTGGTTAGCGGAAAAACAAGTGGTCCCCATTTTGCGGGACGAGAACCTCAAACCATTTGTCAATGTCGCATGGCAGTTTGTTTCACAACCTACTTGTGGAAATATAGTCCTACAACCCAGCTTCCAAGACAAGTAATCGATTGCTACGCAGGTTTCCTAGCAGACGACGATTCCCTAAAAATATTTTAATACACTAAATTATTAAATACTCTCGCCTACTTCAGCGGGGTTTTCATCCAGGCATGAGAACAGTTAACTGCCCATGAGCGGTAGAGATTCGACCGTTAGGGTAAAAATAAAAAGAGACTGTTTAGCCAGGTGCGCTCCGTAACTGTTCTCCTCTGTTCGCCAAGTGCACCTGCTTTAAAAACTCAGTAACTAGTTTCATATGATCTCGCCATTACTAGATCAGAAGTTGCAAGAGATGGCTAGTTAAATAGTATCGACAGCTGTGAGGCACTTTCAAGCGCGGCGTGCCCAAGAACTGCAGTACACAAGTGCACAAAAATAAAGACAAGATTTCCTGAATAACAAAAGAACGAGCTCACTTCAGACGTAATGCGAGGCACTCCTCTATGACTACCGAACTGGCATGCACAAAATACCACTCCCTAAGTGCAATAAGAAGCTAACTTCGCCTTCCATTCCTAGTTTTGAGCAAACGACAAGACACCTAGACATCGTTCAATAACGGTGATGTCACGTTCACTTGCCTAAAAGTTGTTGTTGCATGCTGTAATGGAAGTAAAGGCTTATGACCGGCTGAGAGAGAGAGGGAAGAAGGGAATGGAGGGTCCAGTCCGCATGGAGGTCGTCCTGAAAAGGCATGATTTATAAATCATGTAGACCACGGATACTTTGTCTGTACTAGAACGCTTTTCGTGGAATAAATGATAATGTCCCAGATGGTAATGTGTGACTGTGATGTGGGGCGAATGTTAGTTGTGGTGTCGTGGTAAGGAGGAGCGAGTGTACGGAAGCGAGGAAATTTAACGCAGTGCCAGATGAGATGGTTGAGATCGGCTGTGATAGTGGGCGATGACAACAGGCACATTGGGGTTGGGGCGTTTTTTGGATAATACCATTTTCTTATCGTCTCTGGTGGAGTGTTGCAGGTCGTCATCTACAATATAACCTACACGTAAATGGGTAACCAAGTTTGTGGCCAACCAATTTACTAGTTATTGTGTAGCCAGCGGTTCAGATAGTTAAGAATTTATGCAAAGTTAAAATTTACGAGGTAGTAGCTTTTGTACAGACCGAATGCAGAGGCCGCCGGTGAGCGAGAAAAGAAACAATATTCCATTTCCATAATTATAGTTGTTCCCTCCACCCAACTCGGCCACCTGACCTCATGGCTGTTTGCTGCATCTGATGTGGGCCGGGTATATAGAGGTCATAGTCAAACCAGCACACAGAAACGGTACCTGTTTAAAAACCGGCGCAAACTTACGAGATTAACCTGTGAAGAAAGAGAAGCCTGTGAGGAATGACCACTTCGATCTCTTCCCGTAGAATGGCGTCCAAGGTCCTGTCCGCCACAGCTTTTGCTTGCAGGATGGGCGCAAACCACGGGAACCTGCGCCCAACATATACGTCCACTAGGTCAGAGTTGCTTTCGGAGGAGTCATGCGAAGCGATGAGTCGAGCAAATCCAGGGCTTTAATACTTTTTAGAACCAATGCTACCTGCCTCGCAAACCACAGCTTGCGAATATGCGCCCAGCCGCGGTACTTGCGCAGTATGCGGTACTTCTTAAGTCAAGAAAATATGGCTGCTCAAATATGGGTGACAGAACGTCACAAGTAATCGTCGATAGAATTCTAACCGACCACAGTATTCACGTAAAGCCATAACAATTTGCAAATCTCTAGGCTATCTGCGTAGGATCCCGAGAATGCGGAGCTTAGCTTTAAAGACGTGTCAAATTTTAGTTATTGTAGCGCCTGGAAAGTTTCTCCTGCTTAATGTTAAATTCATCAGGAGAAACAGTCATTCTAAAGCTATTTACCAAAGCCTCAATACCATCTCACGTCATGTAGGTACTATGACAATTGGCTTGCCCGCTAGGTGCGCCCAAGATCAGCTAACCGAGGACTCCAGATCATCGCCTGCCTAAGCAGAAGGCTGGCGACGAATTCTCTCAACGCGAATAGTTATCTACGCTTGATTCTTATCCAAGCGCTCAGTGCCTTCCATCCCACGCCTAATTCGTGTCCCTCCTACCCCAGCAATGCAGGACATAGGGCGCCAAAGCGATTTTGTGCTCTATTACTAGAGTGAGGATTCGTTACTCTCACGTGAACATGAGGCAGAGTGATGCCAGAAAAAGGAGATTATCTGCCATGCTTTTTTTACTGGCAGAGCATCAAAGGTACTTCACTGACCCTTCGAACACATTTTTTATTCCTGATGTATATAACCAATATTTCACAATCAGCGAAGCATTCTATATGTTCTTTAGTATGCGACTGTGCCGACCACACGACTGTAAACATGCGTAAATAAGTAGTCCCACAGTAAACTTTTCATTCGACGATCTCAACCCTTTCAGCCAAGTGTTGTGACTGGCTTTGGCACTAAGAGGGGGTTGCATAAAACACTTTTTCATCTAAATTCGTAGAAAGTATGCCTGCGGCGAGGACTGTGCAGTTATCACTTGGTAACAAGCGTTTTTTTTATCCGCTAACGTACAACACAGATATGGATGGTACTTTTTATCGCTGATAGCAGCAAATACGCGGCAGAACGAAAGCTCAACGTATCTATTGTCTCGAATACACAGTAGCGGTTGTTGTATCAGACTAATTATCTCCTTCAAGGCACCTAATCAGCGACACTTTTTCAAACGATTCTGCTTTCGTGCGCAGTTTAGAGTCCTGAGTTTACTCTCTTGACCCCACACGGCCTATCCCGCCTACTCAAGGGTCCCACATGTCTTTGTTAGAACTGTCCACAATCAAGTCTCCCATGCCACAAACACCCTACCTTCTATTCCCACTTTCCCCACTTGACTTATAGTCATCCTGCCCAAAGTAAAGCTATCTCTCTGTATATCACATTTTTTTTCTTTTAATTGAACTTCGTTTATCAGTCTATCTCTCATTTCTCAGCGCACTTTGGTCGCGCACAGATTTTTTTTACCCGCTGATGACTGTCAGGTGTAGACCGACAGCTATCCCTTGAGAGATGTGCAGTGTATTTGAATACGCTACGCAACTCTGCATTCTGCTTAAAGGGGCCATGCAGACAAAACACAAGTTTGGTGCATTCGAAAGATCGCCTCGTTAGAATCATCCTGACACCATTTATTGTATCCTGACAAAATTTATTGTAGGGATTAACGCGCCGACGCAACGCGGGCGATGAGGTGCGCCGTAGTGGAAAGCTCCAGGTAATTTTGACCACCTGGAGATCTTTAATGTGCGCCGAAATCTCGAACACACGGGCGTTTTTGCTTTTCGCCTCCGTCAGAAAAGGGGCCGCCGCGGCTGGGAATCGAACCCGCGACCTCGTGCTCAGCAGCGCTACGCCTTAGCCACTGAGCCACCGCGGCGGGTCCAACTTAAATTGAAGACGACTCGGCGACCAATGGAAGAAAACCGTGTGGGTCAGCGAACAAACGTCGTTAAGCATATATTAGTAGAAATTAAGCAGACGAAATGGGTGTGTACATGGCATGTAATGCAAAGGCAAGATGACCATTGGTCATTAAGGGTAACAGAGGGAATCTCCAGAGAAGGCAAGCCTGGCAGGGGGTGGCAGAAATTTACGTGGGCAGAGGAGATCAAGAAGTTTGCGGGGATAAATTGGTCTCAGTTAACACAGGCCCAGCATAAATCGAGATCTATGGAAGAGGTCTTTTCACTGCAGTGGGCAAAGGCAAAGATGATGAGGATAATGATGGTGTGGTGGAGGCGGGCAAAGTTTCAAGAAGGCGTAGGTGAAGAAGAAATTCATGGTGATAACTGAGCCACGTGTGAGCACCTGGGCTGTCGCACAACTGTGTGATGCTGCCGTTGACAGGCTGATAGGTATTAGGTGTAACTAGCTTACTTCAAACAAAGGTAGAGAGTTGGTATGAGCCTTAAAGTAACACGGTAACGTGAAGCGATTTCATGAGGTTGTCTTATTTCAGGTTGCCAATTGCTGTAACGAGCAGCAAGCTATGGGGAGAGCACGTACAGGTGCCGTCATGAGTAATTGAAACAAGGGCTTGTGAATATAACAAAATATTTCTCTTGTTGGCCTAATTACAGCCATTACCAGTTTACACGAAGCTTCTTCTATTACGGAGGACTTCTTTAAATGCATAAAAATGCAGCTAGGCAGTTTCCGTAAGAAGAAATCCCTGTAAATTTACGAGACCACGTTTCAAGACCACGTTCGAATTATTATTGACGGTACCTGTACAATCATGGACAAATAAAATGTGAACATGAAAATATTAACCATAACTCACAAAATATGAGAGCATCTTTAAGGGCGTGGTGATATTTAAAAGTCATTTTCCAAAATTTTGTTGCTGTTACAGAGCTATGCGAAAATTTGACTTGCGTGGAGAGAAGTTTCGCTGTTTGTGTGTTCCGGTTCATATTTTCGTGTCTGCATTTGATTTGTCCATGACTATACGTACAACGAAGGGCGCACTTCACATACTTTAGCTTTTCAAGGGGTGTACACCAAATCAAGCAAATGAGCCATGACATCCTTGGCCAACAATACTTGAGAGTCAAGTCTTTCCAGTTTGTATCGAAAGCAAAGTACAAAGAACGCAGACCCTCTCTGTTCGTTACCCGAGAGTCCTCAAATAAAGGCCTACCAACTCGATTATGGCGACGAGCAACCGGCGAATCTCTCAGCCCTTGCTTCCTCTCGCCCTCACCGAACTTGTTTTAATTCTTTTTTTTTGTTATAGAAATGTGGATGAATTGTTCAAAGCAAAATTTTGAACATACGCTCGTAGCAATGCATCATCATCGTCCTCATCTTAACCCACTACGCACAACAATCCTAGGAAAAGTAGGGCATTGAGGATAATTGCGAAGCGCAGTCTCGGAAAGGTGTGAAAGAACACAACAAAAAAGATGAAAGAGTGACGAGAGCTCCTAAGGTTGCAAGCAGCAACAAGCAACTCCTCCTCAGAACCTCGACGCTGCCCCTCCTTGTCCGTTCGAAAAACCTTGAGGAAAAAACTGAATTCAGGCGTTCACAATCATCATGCAGCAAAAGACAATTCATAATACTCCAGCTCCATTGTCTTGTTTCTCCTTTAAAATTTAGGTCCATTCTGTTCTCTCGATTTCTGCGCAAACTAGCCCTGTCCAACCTCTGCTCTCCGAGTAGTGGTCTCATTGCTTGCTCTTTGTCTCACCGCATAGGCGCTCGCTATATTTTTTATTTGTTCGTGTTCTGATTATTTCTACGTTTTCGCTATCGTCTTCCACTCCTGCCCACATCAATGTGACGAGGCTCACAAGCGAAATTCGCGTGCATGCAAAATATAAGCTCCGTACCGTTAAATCTCGTAGGTATAACACCCTCCCAATTTGGAAGGGCTGCGTGGAAGAGGTGTCCCCTCCCTCCTGTTATTACGTCGGAGTCTAGCGCAATCTGTTCGAGAGCAAACGATTGAAAACGACCACTAGGACCCGTAGTCAAGTCCTTAAGTTATTGAAGTTTGTTTCTCTCTCTCTCTCTGAAACAAAACTTTTCAAAGAGCCCTCTCCTTCCAGAATTCATTCATTCATTCATTCATTCATTCATTCATTCATTCACTAAGCCCTCGAAGCTTTCTTCCGTAGCCTCTGTGCCATGCAAAAAGCCAACAAATATCAACCCTGCAGTGAAGCCACCAAAGTTGGTTTGTCTTGAGGCAAACCAATCTCTCAGTATCATTCAGTATAATAAATATTCTAAATCGTAAATATTTGGAACAATAAAACCACAGTGCGAAATAGAAGCAAGTGAAAAAGTGTTGGATAATTATTCCTCTCAAAATAATTTCCCTGAAGAAGCTCCCATCTCTAAAAGTTCAGTATTTTCTCGGCGTTCAAGCTCTTCCCGGCATTTCCCGAGTTCCCGATTTTTCAGCCAATGCGATTCTCCTTAGCTCTTCTGCTGTTCTCTGCACCCATTTGTAGATTCTTTCAAGTGAAAAACCTGTGCACGAGGAGCCTTCCTGAAACGCCAGATCATTTTTTAAGGAAATTTTAAGCGGGTGTACCTCTTTTTGCGGTATTCTCTGTATTCCAGCTGTTCATCACCGACGCAATCTCCAGCTACTCCTAAAAAAATCAGGAGAAGTTATGCATTGTTCCGGAGTTGTATACGGTTATTCAATCTTTTCAAGTTGGCGACACGGGTTTCTACTGAAACAGGACATGTCGGCTGGGAGCCGTGACGTCGCGTACATTCAGACGTGTCTGCCCGTACCCGTGTGCGCAATACGAATGGGAGAATCAATAACACACTCCAAAATAAAATCCCTATTGTCCACCTTGAAAGAATCTCTTAACTTTCGCGTACGCTCCTTAAATTTTTTTCAGTTTTGGCAACACGCTACTTCCCTGTCTCCGCCATGTCTGCTTCGCGATATACTTCATCCAGCCTGGCTTCCTACTTACGCCCATCCTCTCTATCACGCTCTCCGGCGTTTTTCTTTGTCATTGCACTCCGGCACTTCTTTTATTCCCACCTCTGTTCCCAGCATTGCTTACGCACGCTGCACATTAAAATTTCAAACAGCGCGTGCCCTTCCCATCACAACGCGTACGCCACACTAGTCAACTATGCTTTCGCAGCACTGCTGCAAAGGCTCGCTGAATACAAGACATTTTTTTCCTTGATTGGTTGATTGTAGGCTTTAACGCACCGACGCAACGCAGGCGATGAGGCGCGCCGTGGTGGACGGCTCCAGATTAATTTTGACCTCCTGGGGATCTTTAACGTGCGCCGAAATCTCGTACACACGGGCATTTTTGCTTTTCGCCTCCATCAGAAAAGCTGCCGCTGCGGCCGGGAACCGAACAGCCTTCTTTTTTTCTATAATCGTGGAGCGCACGGAACGCTGACGAGTGTCAAAAACTGTCAAGATGTACACAACCCGAGAACAATGCCTGCTTTTTCAAGCATAGTGCGTAGAATTTTCGCCCACGAACGCGAAGGTTTTACGGGAACCTAACCATATACATTACCGCTGTAAAAAGTACTTCTGCTTGCTTCATGTTCGTCCTTCGCCTTCGTGTAGTGTTACGCTCCATACTGTTTCGATTCCAAAATCGACCGTGCTA
Source organism: Haemaphysalis longicornis (assembly GCF_048455015.1). Classification (NCBI taxonomy): domain Eukaryota; kingdom Metazoa; phylum Arthropoda; class Arachnida; order Ixodida; family Ixodidae; genus Haemaphysalis; species Haemaphysalis longicornis. Next base: position 111,572,124 of record NW_027526407.1, on the reverse strand, counting down.
ACTACCTATCAGTCTGTCTGTCTGTCTGTCTGTCTGCATGTATGTATGCATACATGTATTTATGTATGTATGTATGTATGTATGTATGTATGTATGTATGTATGTGTGTATGTGTGTGTATGTATGTATGTATGTATGTATGTATGTATGTATGTATGTGTGTGTGTATGTGTGTGTGTGTGTATGTATGTATGTATGTATGTGTGTGTATGTATGTATGTATGTATGTATGTATGTATGTATGTATGTATGTATGTATGTGTGTGTGTATGTATGTATGTATGTATGTGTGTGTATGTATGTATGTATGTATGTATGTATGTATGTGCGTCCGTCCATCCGTCCGTCCTTCCGTACGTCTATTAATCTCTATGCAGCTCTTTATTTTCCTCTCTATACGATTATTCATAACAGCCGCAGGAACGTGGCCTATACTAAGAGAGTTAATAGTCGGGTCGAAATAGCTGAGAAGTGTGGGAGCGCAGCTAAAAGACTGAGCTTCCCGCGTAAACCCCGTCACCTCCTCCCTTTCTGCTTATCTATCCTACCACATCAAGCGTCAACTTACATGGACTCTTCGTCGGTGCCGCCGGGTGCATTCCGGGCGAGGTAGCTGGGCGACGTCGTGGGTGCCTCCACCACAGCGGCTGAGCCAGGCGGACCCCACAGGTTTTTCACCCGCGACATCAAGGGCGTCGGCTCGCTGCAAGAAACCACGTGACGAGGCCTAAATTAGCGCCATGTCATCTACAGAGAGCCATCACACACAACGGCGGAGCAGACGACACTCGCCAACCACTTCGCGTTTAGAGTTTATTCTACGGGAAGAAATTCCGATAGTCTTGTCCAATGCGTTGGTTTTTCTTTTTCTTTTTCTTTTTTGTTTCGTTTCTCCTAGCCTTTACTTTGTGATCATTTGCAACGACCAGCTGGTGTGGATAACACCGGTTTGAATGAAACGTTCGAGCACCCCCCACAGGAATCTGCGATTCTCGCGCTTATAAACAATAACGAAAATCAAGCAAGCGAACATCGCCAGTTACGCGCTGCGTTACTCTCACCAGGGTAATAGTGATGGTTATGTAAACGCAGTACGCAATAGTTTTAAGTCTTAATATCCCAGGTGAAGGGGCTGAAATCATTAGTCGGCCGTCCACTGTACTAGAGCTGCACAGAGAAGTTGCTTATTGCATCTGCAGATTCAGCGGCTAATGTATGCAAAGACAACTGGCTAGTTTGGCCCCTTTAGGTCTAACTGTTTACTTTTTTGTAGCGCAAGCTACACTGGCCGAGGTTGAGCACTTTCGCGTGCCTCCTGGAGAGCCATGCTGCGCATGCGCGAGGAGCAGTGGCGTCTCACGGCGCACAGCTGGCGCACCGGAGCAGCCGCCGCCGCGACTGGACTGGACTGGACTGGATTGGATTGGCTTGGATTGGAAATCGTTTTAGCAGCAGTGAGCTTGATAATAAGCTGATCCCAGACAAACAGGAAACCTAAGGATAACCAGCTGAACCTTAGCTCACGCTACGTATATCCTGGCATAGCCGAGCTAAGCCACTGCCATTTTTTTTCACTCGGCTTTTAGGAATGTGTGTTCCGCGCACAAGTTTTATGTTAGCTCAAGAAGGAAGTGTGTTTCTTCAAATGCAAAGCTTGGTTTGTTTTGCTTTCGCCGCATATAGAACGGCGAATAACAATAACGACAAATAAAAGGCCCCGGGTCGTTTGTGCATTTATATCAGACTCCTTAAATCCGACCTAAAACTTACTTCTCTGCAATGCACATGCGTACAGTAGTGAAGTCGGCTATAGTTCTTCAGGGGGGTATGTGGGGCGTAATGAAGGTATTTGATAACATGCCTTTAGGCCGTCACACTTTGACATCAGACTTGCTGAATTTGCCAGCAACTTAAAGATGGTAGTCTCTCTTGGACTACTTAAAAGCAGAAATTTTTGTCTGTATGTCGGCCTGTCTGTACGCAACTCGATTCAGCCACCCTGCCAAAATGAAACTGAATCTGCGCAATAGTCTTATACACCCACAGCCAAATCTAAACGTCTAAGTCCAGTGGCAATCTTCATACTTGTCCACATTGTTGAACACGAACAAAACATTACGCAAATGTGAGGCAAAAAATCAGTACTTAAGTGTTATTTGCAGTGTTCCTTTATTAAAAAATTATGGATGCTTGTTTTTTGCGATATCAAATGAAATACTACATCAACGGCAGAAAATATTCGCCTGCTGTTACCAGCGCTACCATAGCTCCAGGCAAGAATTAAAAAATTAAATGGCAAACGCAACGAAAGGTTCCACTAGATAGGTTCCACGTTCCGCTTGGAATGGTCGTGGAGGAGAGGAACGTGGTTCTATAAACGTTCTAGTAGGGTGCTCGATTCAGGCGCGTGTCCGCCGTACGGCAGCACTGGCATCGAGGCAACCGACTTGAATCCGTGGAACGCGGTAAATTTAACTTGACTTGAGCAAACCTCAAGCGTGTTATGTTGTGAGAAACGACACCGGTGGGGAACACCATGAGAGGTGAACTGGAAAGGGAAGGGAGGTACTCAGCAGGGGAGCCAGTCGTTCATCGTCTTTCGTCGACATTTGCGACGAGAGGAGCCGATACGCGGCCACTTTTCCTAGGTATACACTTTTGCACAGCCGCAAAGCCGACCCCATAGTTTCTTGCTAATGTACTATTATGAGCAATATGAAAGGGAACACGGGAACGCATAGAAAACACCCTCAGACCCAGATATGCGTGATACGCAGCGGCCGCCGTCGGAAACAAAGTGGAAAGGGGGACGCTGTTCTAACAACTGTTCCCATTCCCGCTGTGCGTCTTATCGGCTGTCGGACGATACCATATTATCGGCGAAATGACGTAAGCTGCTGCTTTGTAGAAATCTCATCGTGGTGGGAGTGCCAACAGTTAGTGGAAGAGCGCCCTCCTTCTCCCTTTCATTTTCACAGCGCCATCCGCGTATCGCTCCGAGTCTGTTTCGAGGCTGTTTGCCACGCGTTCCTGTGTTCCCTTTCATATTGCTCATAATAGTACACTAGAGGGAAATCTGACGCTGCAGTCGCGGGCTGTCGTGGGCACCGCCATTGCACCTAGCGGCGTTCCTCGCCTACTTGGTTTGGTTAGCCAAATGGATTCTTTTTTGTGTCGAAGCCGAAATCAGCAAGAAAATGGTAACACTTTTTTCTTGTTCATCTTGCAGGAGGCTTCTAATTAATCACTGAAAAAAATTTTGTTTGGAGCTGCAATTTTATTGCAAAAACAAATTTGTTTATTCTCCTGCAGTAATATTGTTGCCTTTTCGCATCCAGAGCCAACTTTCCAGCATGCTCATAAGCCATGCCAAGGACAAGTGGGACGTGCCTCTCGGTGCATGAAGGAACGCTCGCTGAGCGCGGCTCGCCTTACAGGGGCGCCAGATTTTCCTCTGGTATATATTAGTATAAAACTATCGCCGACACTACACTGGCCTGCTGTATAGCGCCTCACAGGGGCAAGTAGTGTTTGCTGAAGGTATTTCTGAAGGCCTTAGAACCTTCACATTTTCAAAGAAGACCTACTCCGTCCAGTTGTGTGTTCCTCCCAGTTGTCATTTTCTTTTCGCGCTTCGTTTCACCATGTACCCTTACCAACTCCCCCAACTCTCTAACGTACTGTATTGCCCCAGCAAAAATATTTTCTCACAATACCGTTTGTATGCGGCAGTGAAGCAGACTTTAAAAGGGATCGTTATACAGCGCCTGATGGGGGTACACGGAGTCTTATTCAGCTATTTCTTAAAAGGCCTTAGAAACTTCGTACTTTAGTACCCGATTTCCTATATTGCGCCAGGGGAAATGCGTTCCCAGAAATGCACGTGTGTCCAGTAATGAAGCCGACTTTAAGGGGCTGTTCTAAAGCACAGCCACTTAAACATTTATTCAACAATTCCACTTCGGACTTTCTGGAGTTTCATTGTACGCTGAACGTATCCCACGCTTTTTTATTGTTAGCACAAGGCATGTACATTTATTTCTGGAAACAATACAAAACAGCGCTTTACTGGGGGTTCTGGGCAATATGGCATTTCTTTTAGTCGGTGAATCGAGGTGTTTAATCTATTCAAGTCAATCCGGTCTCGTGAAATTAAATTTGAGCGGAAACATCAGTCAAGCCCTGCTCGAAACAACGATTTCTTTAAAATAGAGGCAACCTCAACGAAACGCACATAAGAGGCAGAGAGTTCACTCTCCGAACGTGGATGATTGTGTTACAATTTTATAACACCAAGTTCACGCAGCTGAGTTGGTTCTTGCCGAATGAAATAAACAATATTTCATGCTTCGTCTCCGCTATAAGCTATTATGAAGCCTTAAGTTTTAAGCCCTTCTTGGCATGGTAGGCATAACACCATCAGTTACCAAAAGCCTTACTTGACAGGTGCAACCGTATTAGGATGTCTCCCTTAAGCCCAAACAGCATCCCGCCTCCAGAATAAGATTGGGTACCCTGGGGTGTAGGAATCAGACGAAATATGCCAACAATTGGAGATGTGATCCTTCGTACCACAGCGTACAATCATGAACAAATGAAATGCGAATGCAGAAATGTGAACCAGAACAATAAAAATCGAAAAATACCGTTCGTTAATGTTTAATAATGGTACGCTATTGGTATATTGGGAAAGCTTTATTTCCGAACTTGCACGAATTGGATTTGCATGTATAGATATGCTCCATTTGTGTGTTCTTGTTTATATGTTCGTGATCTTGTTTCATTTGTCCATGACTGTACATAAATAGGCTAAGATAAGAACGGCTAGCGGCTGCTAAGTCTTCATAGGTGCTTTGTGTAAGTACAAGTAACGACGCACGTTTCCATAAACGCCTTGCACTTCCCTGCGAAGCTGTTTGGAGAGACATAACCGCACGCAACGCTCCCCCCCCCCCCTTCCACACGTAATTACGTAACACACTACGACACCGTATTTAGACTGGACTGTAGCGTCAAGCAGAGCGCATTCCTTGCCACGAGCTTTAATGTCCGTACCCAAAGTATCAGCGAAGCGAAATACACTTCTTTTAACCAGTGGCGGTCGCCAATCAATAACATATACAATCGTTTCTGGCCACCCCACATGACGTCACAGGGAGTAGAATGAACACTGCTACAATCTAACCGTGGAATGATGTAGGTCAGGATGGTGCGGGTAATTGGGGAGAGGGCCGTCGATCCATATTTCGCAACCCGGTCAAGGCCCAACCGACAAGTGCCCAGTACAAGCTGCCCCTACAAAGTGCGGTCGTCGCGACTGATAATGAACCCAAAACCTCGCCTCGAGTGCAATCTCCACAGCCCCAGCGTCGGCCACTCGGAACACGTAACAGCGTGGCGCGATTGCGAGGGCGACGGAACAACTCACGGCGTGGCCTCCGACGAGGCCGGTGCGACCTCGGAACTGCCACTGGACGAGTCGGTCGGGTGGTCCATGGCGGCTGCGGTGGTAAGCGGCGAGGGCCCACGACCAGGCAGACGTCCCCGGGCTGCGACCGCTGGTGTCCCCGCCGACGACCCTGGCCCGAACGCCGTGCACGCGCTGCCAGCTCGCGCTGCTCCCGCTTCGTCGCCGTCGCGATGTGCGCGCTGATCGAGTGGAGCGCGGGTTGGACAGAGTTCGTACTAAACTCTAGCCGCTGCATGATCGACGGCACTAGCATGGAGCAGTTTATTTCGTTTAACCGTAAGTTCATATCTCCGCCGGCTGCGACCGCTCACTTGTCTGGCAAGATTGCCGTGCGCCCGAAACAAACTTGTGATGCGGCGCTGTTTCTCCTCAATGTGTCTGCATGTTTGGCCAACCTACTGAAAGATGTGACGGAAAATAAAAAAAGAATTAGCAGTGGCTTAGCTCGGCTATGCCAGGATATACGTAGCGTGAGCTAAGGTTCAGCAATCCAGTTCAATCCTATCCAGTGCTGCCTAGTCCAGTCCAGTCCAATCCAATACAGTCTGGTCCAGTCCACTCCAGTCCAGTCCAATCACTGCTCCTCGCGCATGCGCAGCACGACTCTCCAGGAGCCACGCAAAACGGCTATCAAGCGGCTCCGGCGCAGCGTCAGATTTCGCCACTGCGCAACGGAGGCGCACAGCTGGGCACGCGCCAGCGCCAGTGCGTCTGCCGCGGCTATGACGTCACTCCTCTGGAATGCGCAGACCGGCGAATGTGCAGACCCAATCACGGCCTCCGCGATCGGCTGTTGGCGGCGCGCCGAGCAACGGCGCGCCGCCGGAAGCCGATCGCGGAGGCCGTGACCCAATCATATTCGCCGCGAGCTCGACATGTAGGTGGCGACAGCGTCGCGCTGCTAGTGTGGATGCTCCGCTGAGCGGCCCGTAAGAATGCACACTGTGGGCGCGCTTCGTGCCTTTTAGGGGCGAAGCTCCTTAAGGCGTGGGTCTATCCATCCTCGACGTATGTATGTAGCCACGTCTAGTTTAGTTCTTGGATTGTTTACTAGATGGCGTGGCTACCTCTAGTTTAGTTCTTGGATTGTTTACTAGATGGCGGTACTTGTAAAACATGGTTATATTAGTCCTTTTTGGTCAGATGACATGTCATCACCCCGATTCAAAGGGGAAACCAATAGGAATCATCATCATCATCATCATCATCGAAAACATGCGCTTGGATTGTTTACTAGATGGCGTGGCTACCTCTAGTTTAGTTCTTGGATTGTTTACTAGATGGCGGGGAGCGTTGTAATAAAATCCGTTCGCTGTTGGCGCGCGCTCGGAGTCGCCCGATGGATAAGGCTGCAGATGTGCGAGCCCGCGAGGCAGAAGCGCTCCGTGAAGCTGCGCGACGCAGCCGCCAAGATCCTGCCGTACGAGAGCGGGAGGCCGAAGCGTATCGTCTGGCTGCGCGACGACGCCGCCAAGATCCCAGCGTTCGAGAACGAGAGGCCCAAGCGTCACGGCAACGGCGCGAGGACCCTGCCGTACGCGAAGCGGCACGGCTGCGGCGCGAAGAGGATCTCCAAAACGTCAGAGAACGGGAAGCGGCGAGAAAGCGCGCGTATCGGCAGGCAGACCCCGATGCAGTGAGAGCTCGTGAGGCGTCTGCAAAACGCATCAGGCGAGCTCAGCCCCAAGGTGCCGACGCGCGGTTTAAGCGAGACTTTCTAGACGTTACGTTCGGACACAGATGTAGTGGGCGAACTTTCACTGAAGAGTCACGGTTTTACCGATGATTTCCCCTCAGGAGCTTCGCCCACTCATCATCATTCACCCCGTGGATATGCTGTGAATTTTTTTTCCCGCCGTATGTGCTAACGAAAGGTGCAAACAAGAGTGGTATGCTGTAGTTCGGTTCCTCAACGTTCAATGCATGGAAACGGCAGTCAGTTTTCATTACTACGCCAAAAAAAGCGACGACTCATCGGGAATCTCAGAATGGCCGTGATTGTGACCATGAACTTGTACGCTGTGGCTCGTAGCATTGATTGATTTTGTAGGGTTTAACGCGCCGACGCAACGCAGGCGATGAGGCGCGCCGTAGTGGAGGGCTCCGGATTAATTTTGACCACCTGGGGATCTTTATCGTGCGCCGAAATCTCGTACACACGGGCGTTTTTGCTTTTCGCCTCCATCAGAAAAGCGGCCGCCGCGGCCGGGAATCGAACCCGCGACCTCGTGCTCAGCAGCGCAACGCCTTAGCCACTGAGCCACCGCGGCGGGTTGTGGCTCGTAGCAAGCTCGATCTTTCCAGACTATGGCTTTGAGCCTTCAATAAAAGCATAAATAGAAACAAATCAGGGAGCCTCGATCTCTGAAATTCAGTTTACAGCGGTAATCTCAATCGCTTTCACTGGTAGCATGACGCATTCTTGCATTTCTGGGATGCTCTTAGATGGTAACACTACTTAACTGCCCCCAAATTCTTTCTAAGAGTTTACGATGTTTTTTTGTGTGTTCAAAAGGCAACATAAAATTACTGAATTTTGATCAGCGCAGAGATATAAATGTAACCGCTCTAATGGGTCTTTTAAAAAAATTTAATGACTCTGAAGGAAGGTTTGATGAATATTGGTTTCGGATCACTTATTTACGGCTTTCGTCGCAAGTGAACTTGCGAATTGAATTGTCAACGCACGCAGTACAATCAACATCTCATGTTTAGCTTGGTTTTCGCAAAGTGACAAGCAGGTTTACAGTGTGCAAACCAAGCTTCTGGGACCTCACAGTAAGCACAAATTTTCTGTTACGGCTGCTCTGTTGACCATTTGCGTTACTTTTAAAATCTAACAGGTGCCTGCAACAGCGAGATGTGTTTGCATTCTTGCGTATAAGGTCGCTTACGAACCCTAAAGATGGCAATAAATGAAGTTGCGCTGTTGCAGATGTAGTAAAGCATTTCATTTTTATTTCTCGTTGCGAATCAGCGCAACAGGTTCCCGGTAACTACCATGTTTTGTAAACTGGATATCGCCTTTGTCTTGGCATTTAATTCTTGAGGATTGGTTAAAAAATGAAATTCTGTGCATTTAGTTTTTTCTTTCGGGAAGGGGGGGGGGGGGTCCTGCCAACGTTGCAAGAGCAGCGAGAAGAGAACGCATGTAACACGAAAAGCCAAACTATGGTTATCAGTATTACTTACAATCGAAACTAGACTAGGCGTCGTGTTCTTTCCGGTGAAAAAGCAGTACGTATTTTCAAAACTGATTAACCCCCCTTTGGTCCAGGATTGTCCAGGAGTTGTGGCTAGCCTTTTTCAAAATTGTGTTGAAAGCAAGCATTGTGGGAAAAAATTAAAAAAAAAAACAGCGAGCCATGGCACACACCCCTCACACATGTGGGCAACAACGTGCATTATATTACGCGTTTTCTCCTCTTTCTTTAAACTTAGGTCCACCTTAAGAGGTTAAGACGTGACCATATTAGGCATTTGGTTGTGCTGAGTGAGACACGTTTCTGGACAAGGTGATTCATGTCGGAATTGAAAATGATATATATGAAAATGACGCACGAAATGCCACATGACAGACGAAAATTCACAACTGCCTAATTTTACCGAAAAATCCCCCCTAAATACTCTTGGGCATCCATAGAAACGTATTTTAAATAATACGTAAAATTAGCAATTAGATACAGTTGAATAAATGTTTATTCCTCCTCCTCAATATAAACAAAGACTCAACGACTGTCCAAAAATGGTATTTATTTTAGAAAAGGTACGGGAAGGACACGATCACGCAGGCGCTTGCGGGTGTAAAATACGTGTCCGGTAATGTATGGGCGATAGCGCACGGGTCGTGTGCAGTGTAAATGTTTTTGTTTTTTCTTCTTTCTATAAGGACACAGCGCAATTTTACAAGGGTGTGGAATTTGCACGCGTATGCACAGGTCTTGTCGCTTCTTACCCGTTTCGCGTACTAAACTTTTATCCTTTGAATAATCACCACGCCACCTTCAAAAAGCACCCTTCGACGTTCCCGAAACGGCAGACGACTGCACTCAACAATAAGAAAAGTGCAATGTGTGGAAGCAATGTTTATAACAAGTTTCACACCCAAGCGGTGACCAGGGCGAAGATGTTTCGTGGAATTAAACCAGAGCATTAACCCGCAATGGCCGCTGATTATTGCGTTTCTAGAGGAAATGCGCAAGCAGAGGTAACTATGTCATTGCTTACTGCCAAACGAGCACACATATTGGTTGTTTTGTCGTGTGCAGCACGCGTCTTGCGCTGCACGCAACGTCAAAAAGCAGACGACGCGGGAGCGCCATCCACACTAGGAGCGGTTCGTCCCGCCGCCGCCAGGGGCCGACTGTGTTCGCGCTCGGGGCCGTACTCCGATTGGACTGGATTTCCAATCCAATCCAATACAATCCAATTTAATCCAATCCAATCCAATCCTATGCTCCTCGCGCTTGCGCAGCTCGGCCCTTCAGGGTCCACGCGAAACTGCTCACCCTCGGCCAATGTAGCTTACGCTACAAAAATCATGCACCTCCGTCTAACGACGACGTTGGTTGAACGCGAAGCTTTCTCGTGATGAATTATTTGGTCGGTCAATTCCGCACTGCGAGTATGTGCTACCCTGATGTACGCATCACTTTCCTAGAATACCCACAGCAACTGTCCGGTGTGCACTCCGTGGGTCTAACGTCTGGCTTTGGGGTGCGCGGAGCAAATCGGTACTGCTGCTTGGCTTGGCTTCGGGGTGCGTGGAGCGAATCGGTTCTGCTGCTTGGCGTTCCGTGAGCAATTGTTTTGAGTGGGTGTCGGTGTGAGCTGTTAAACCCCCGATATGTGACGTTAGACCTAACGTCCTTAACCTCAGACTGGGAAGTTAGGCCCCACTTCTTGTGGCTAACAGCCTTACGGCACGCAGAGCAACGCCATTCTTCTCGTGACGTATTCTTTGGTTGTCGTCCGAGTTTTCCAAACCGTTTCGAACATATCTAAATGGAGCAATCGGAGAGACGCCGGCTTCATAACGCGCCGCACCCAGGTTCTATTCCGCCCTCGGGAAGCGTTTTTTTCTTTCACTACACCCACGATCATTGATCACCTTCCTCGGAGAAAGTTGGCTTTCCTGAAGGGTGTATTGGCGTACAACGACATCAGTGAGGACACTGAAGTTTCGCTTTTAAAGATAGCTGTAATCGATTCCCTATCTAAGCCACGAAAAGCGTGCTACTCGAGCACTTAGCCGTGGTCTTACACGACACGCCAATCGGCCAGTGTCGTGTAAGACAACTCCAAAGCGGCGGACTGCTGTGCAGCTAAAACAAGCATAGTGCGCCCAGTACCAACACCCGTGCGCATCGGCACTTCTTTGTTTACGTGTATTTTCGTAACTCTCATTGTTTACTCCTCCATTCTTATTGCTGTAAAAGGAATATGCATTACATTTAAGCGCAAATAGCTCGTTCGCCAAGCTGATGATGATTTCTATTGGTTTCCCCTTTGTATCGGGGTGATGACATGTCATCTTACCAAAAAAGACTAATATACCTATGTTTTGCACTTTTGGTTCAATACTAGCGCTGCTTAGGGCAGGCACAAAAAGCTTATTAGGCACAAACTACTTTTTTTTTTCTGTTACAAGTGGTAACTGTCCTAGGCAATATTCCCCTCTCTGCTTTTCGTCCACCAGCATTCTAATCTTCTTTTCGTCCCCTCGACAGCCTTGAAGTTAACTTCCTCTGTGATACCTTTAAATCCTAGGGCTTCTGACAGCCCAATATTCCCTTCATGTAGATTTGGATGGATACCCTCACATTCTAGCACGATGTGCCGCATAGTTTCTGTTTCTTTTCCGCAGACCACGCATACCCCATCATTTTGTGAATACTTCCCCACAAAACTCTTAGTTCGCAGGCAACCTGCTCTAGCCTCAAAAAGCAAAGCACTGCCCTGGGAATTATCGTAGAAATTTTCCTTTCTGATGTTCATCTTCTCAGCCCTGTACATCTCTAACGACGTTTTGGCTTCCATTTTTTCCCTCCATTTATTCGTTTCAATCTGCCTTGCCTCTTTTTTGGTTACCTTGGCTGTTTTGGATTCCCCACTGTTCTTTCCGTATTTCATCGTTAGCCTTCTAGTCTTTCTTAACCACTGCGTGTCCACGCTTTTCAAGTATAGGTACCTAAAAACCTTAGCTGCCCACCTTCGTTGATCCATTGCCCTCAACCTCATCTCAAAGCATATTTTACTCTGAGCTTCTCTAACTTCAAACGACGCCCAGCCCATATCTCCCTGAACTGCTTCGTTAGTTGTTTTTCCATGCGCGCCTAAGGCCAGACGTCCTACCGTTCTCTGGTTTACTTCAAGGCGTGATAGAACGTCTGATTTTAAGCAGAGTACAGCATTCGCAAACGTGAGACCCGGAACCATTACTCCTTTCCACATTCCTCTTACTACTTCATATTTGTTATACCCCCACAGAGCTCTATGCTTCATTATAGCTGCGTTTCGCTTTCCCTTAACCTGAAGTTGCTCCTCGTGAGTACTTAAGTAGCTATCCCCTTCGTTTATCCACACTCCCAAATATTTATATTCCTTGACTCTAGGTAATTCGCCTTGCTGGATAGACACTACGTCGGTGGTAGCGTCATTGAAAACCATTATTCCTGATTTTTCTGCACCGAAATTTAACCCGAGGTCAGTGGCTTCCTGGCCGCAAATATTTATTAGCCGCTGCATATCGGTTTGGTTATCAGCTAAAAGAACAATGTCGTCTGCGTATAACATTCCCGGAATATGCTGTTGTACCACTTCGCCTTGCAGCATATGGGTTAGGCTAAACCCTACTTGACTTTCTTCCAGTTTCTTTTCTAACCCTGCCATGTAAAGCATGAACAGTATTGGGCTCAAAGGGCATCCCTGTTTCAGTCCCCGATGGATGTTGACCTGCCGGGCGCATTTCTGTCCTTCCCAAGTAAGGTGCACTCTATTGTCTTTATAGATTGCCATAAGGAACTGTACTAACTCGTCATCTAATCCCTGGAGTTTCAACATTCTCCACAGCCGTTCTCTGTTTACGTTGTCATATGCCCCTTTAATGTCTAAGAACGTAATCCATAGTGGTCTATTCTGTGCTTTCGCAATTTCAATGCATTGCGTTATCACGAACAGATTGTCATCCAGTCGCCTGTCTTGTCTAAATCCATTCTGCAGTTCCCCAAGTATTTCATTTTCTTCCATCCATGCTTGAATTTCTGATTTTATCGCCTGCATTACGAATCTATACACCACTGACGTTACTGTGAGTGGTCTGTATGACTCAATACTGGCTTTGTCTCCTCTGCCTTTATATATTAAATTCATCCTACTTTCTAACCAGTCCTCTGGTACTTGTTTGGTTTCTATTACCTTATCTATTGCCCTCATAAACGATTCCTTACTTTTAGGTCCAAGTAGGTTTATCAGTTGCATTGGTATTCCGTCCGGGCCCACTGCTGTCTGAGGGGAAACCTTTTGCTCTGCTTTTTTCCAATCAAGGTTGCTCAAACTTATTTCCCTTTCCGCAGCCTTTTGTGGCGCTGATGTTATCGGTGCAGGTTTCCCTACCACTATTATCCTAAACTTCTCACTAATCACTCGATGAATATGCGCCAACGCGTGCTCTCCTTCTAAATGTTCCCCCTCCTCATCAATCAGGAATTTTTGATGGTTATCGTTTTTTGAGCTTAGTGATTTTACATGGTTCCAAAACTTCTTGGATGCGCTTTTGTCCTTCTTCCGTATTTCTGCCATCCATTGTTCGCTTTTCTGCTTGATCTTCGCTTGCACCATTTTCTGCACTTCTAGTTTTTTCCCACGATAGACATCCCACTTTTCCTTCACTACCTCCGGTTCCATACTAGTTCTTTTTGCTTCTCTATGTTCTCTGGACGCCTTTCTTCGCTGGTCGATAGCCTCTTTTATTTCCTTATTCCACCAGCTTCTCGGCTTTCTCTTCCCTTTCCATCGGTTTCGTTCCTTTTCTTCATTAATCTTACCCTTTATGAACGCAATTATTTCATCGTAATCCCAATTTTTGCCTGGGTATTTATTGATTTCATCTTCCAATCTATCAGCGATGATCTTTAACTGCTCATTATTCAAATTATTTCCTCCTATTGTACCTATTTCTGCATTTGTCCGGGTTGCGCCTCCAAAGTGCAAGCTAAACCGCTTGTGGTCGCTTCCTAAGCTGTCTGTTCCATTTTCATCTATCCTCATTTCCCGCAGCCTTCCGTATACTGTCTCGGATACTAAACCGTAGTCTATGCTGGACTGCCTGTTACCGCTTTCCCACGTTATTTGTCCGTCACACTTGCTTTCCGTGTTTACTATTACAAGCCGGTTTTCCTGGCATAGATCTATGACTAGAGAACCGTTGTGGTCTGTGTATCCATCCAAACCTTCTATATGGGCATTCATATCTCCAACTATGATTATTTCGCCCGAATCTTTGAACTCGTTTATATCTCTTCTCAAACAGTTTACCATTTCCTCATTTTCTTCCTTAGCACTACTTCCGGTCCACAGATACACCACTCCTAACCATGTATTTTTCCCCTCTATGGTGCCTCTAACCCATAGATGCTCTTTACAACTTTCATGCACTCTCTGCCAGTCGGTCCCTTGTTTAATGAGCATGCCAACACCTCCCCCTTTCTTCATTCCTGTGGTCCTGTTGCAACCTTCCCAGACATAATTGTCTATGATAGGTGGGGCTTCTAGGTCCCGGAGGTGCGTCTCGGCTAAAGCGTACACGTCTATTCCTTCTCGTTCAAGTTGCTTTTGAATTTCCACCCACTTATCTGGCTTTCTGCCTCCCTGCATATTTATGTAGCTGATTAAATATTTATTGCATTTGTTTTTCCCTCTCCGCTTACGGGGTCTGTTTTTGTCGTTTACAGAGTTGTTTGCTCCATTGTTTCCACTTAAATGGCTTCTGTCAACGCTCTCAGTTACGTCCGTAGGTTCTCCGTTTAGCTGTAGGCCTGGCTGCCTCCCCGCGTTGAGTGTGCATGTGTCTCTTGCTTCCCCTTTGTCTCCTAGTTTGCCTTCCTTAGCTGCGCGGGGCCCCCTAAAAAAGCTACCGCTCTCCCACCTAAGCGCCACCCCACCTCGTTTCCTAGCCTGGGGCTGAAGTGAATCCCGTCCCACTGAAAAGCTTGCCTATGTCCGATGCTGCCCACTACCCTGTTCACGTCTATCACTTCAAGCCCAAGTTCCCTGCCGCACCTCACGATCTCGCTGTTAGCAGCGAGTACTACCCGTTCGGTGTGCACGCCCTGCTTCATCACCTCCGGCACGGTGCAGACAGCAATGCTCACATTTGGGGCCGTCGCCCGCAGGTCCTTTACCCCCTTCGCTATCTCCTGGCCAAGTTTACCCTCCTCTCCCTTTAGAACATCGTTAAGCCCCGCGGCAATCACCACAAGGTTTCTAGCTTTACTAGACAAGGCCAGCTGCCCCTTCGCTTCAGTCATCACCGTCTGCATCGTTTGACCTGGGAAACACCCCACCTTCACACGCTTATCCCCCTTTACCCTTTCCACTATGGCAGCGCCGCTCCTCTTCATGTTAGAGTCACCCGCAATGATTACCACGCTATCATCTGCCACGTGCCGCTCTTTACTGGTACCCGGGTTATCGGCTGGTTTTGCTGTCCTATTTCGCAGCACGTGGGAGTAGCTGTTGCCTATTGTTGCTTCCACCCCCGGTGTCACCTCGGCGCATGCCTCCGCTTCGCTGCGTGGGCCGAGGTGGTCGTCATTTGTTGGCGAAATGACGCTCCTTTCTAGCTTCCTCTCAGCTGCTTCTAACTTTCCCTCAACGGCCCTCCGTTCATCGCGTTCGTTACTTAGCGCTGCCTCCAGTTCTGCAACCCGCTTAGCTAACCCCGAGTTATCCGCTTCTACGCGTTCTAGCCGCGACACCACTACGCATAACCGACACGTACCTGCCCCTTCGTCTGACTCGCCGCCATCCCGCTGAAACTCCTCTGCGTCTACGTGCCGCGGACAGCTACTACACTGTACCAGCTTTCTACGCGCCATCTCGGCTGAAACCCCGACACAACGAGAAAGAAACCGTTCAGGTAAATACTCAGCTTCGGCTGTCCTCCGCTGTCTCTGCCGTTTCGCTGTCCTTCACTGCAGAAACACGCTGTTGTCGGAGCACCAGAAAAGCACGTCCGAACAGGTCGACTGCGCACTGCGCACTCATAAGCCGTACCTAATTTGTGTTTTCTTTTGCAGGCCTCAGCCAATCGCACTGCTGGGCATATGCTATCATAGGTTCTGTTGCGGGAAGTGAGCTAGTGGGTCGCATGGCCATTCCCTTTTTAAATGCAGAGCATTTCAGTAACTCACGATGTCACCCGCGTTGACGTCCGTAGTCCGCACCGTCGTTTTCCTTACTATATAAAAAAGAAAATATTATCCGGCGCCAGGTTTCGATCCCTCGACCCTGCGGGCGGAACGCAATGTACATGGTGCTCTACCCACTGCGCCACAAAGCCGACACAGAATGGGACGCTACTAACGCGCCTTATATCGTTGACTCATTCAAATTACTGCTGACGAGCGCTCTCTCGTCAGCAGTTGCCACAAGTGCAACAACATTAACGTAACGCAAACTACTTAACGTCGTGCGCCCCCGGAAATGCTCTTCGTTTGATCGTGCCCCTCGCGAGGGGGATGTTTATACAGGAACTCCTACTTCTAGCGGACTCCTGGCGCCCTCTTTCTGCTATTGTAGAGACTATGAGGCGGTCTTCCAAGGGCGCCAAATTTAAATTCTACAAAATCGATTTTTAGCACTCGACGCGCATGCTCCGCCCACCAGATTCCGGTTGCACGGTGAGCGCTGTCGCTGTGGTTCGCGTACGCGGCGCCGTACTGGGCAATGTCTCGTGCGTCATAGAGGCGCGTCAGAGCCAGAAAGAACTGCGTCAGAGCGCGGCAGTGTGGCGGCAAGGTATGGTTGGTGAGCCAGGAGAGAAAGTGAAATCTTTTTTCTAATTATGTAGGTTATTTGAGCGAAGTGTGCGTTAAAAGTGGTATCAGTGTGGTTCTAACGAGGCAATCTTTCCAATGAATCAAACTTGTATTTTCTATACATTGCCCCTTTAAGGCTTTCGAGTTATGACATAGTAGAGGGGCTACTCACCAGCCACTTTCACGCGCTGTCCTTGTGACGTCACAGGGACTAGTTTGGGAGATATAGACTTTTCGCATTTAAAAATAACTGAATGGCACAGGAGCGTGCTGGTTGTGCGAAAATGCAAGTGCCCATGCAGACGACCGTTCCCACAAGACTAAAACTCTGTTTCCTTTGTCAAGAAAGCAGCCGCGAAAAAAGCTGTTTTGCAAAATTAAGTTCGTGCTTTTGCTGGTATTCAGCAGCCCTATTTTGATGCTAGAATGTATAGTTGACGCACTGATTATGCGTCACAAATGAAGTCAGAGCTGATGTGTTGCTAGGAATTGGAAACTTTCTCTGCATTCGAAAACTTGTTTTGAGGAAAATAGCGCCTGTAAGTGCATAATTGAGTTGAGCCAGGTGATTCATTGAGCGGTAGCTCTGCTCTCCCAGGAGACTGAAAGATGGTCACCTGAGCTCCTGGACTGCGGAGCCACACCATTTGTCTGCGAGAAAAAGTTCTCCACTGCTAACAAATAAAACAGGATAGTGCGGCGTCCTTAAAACTTCTTTTTAGTGATCAGATTAGGCAACAGGAAAGTTTTTACCAAGTTCCCAGGCGTAGGAATCTAGAAACGCGGAACAAACGGTAAATATACCTGGACAAAACAATCGAGCAAACTCGAAAATGTACGCGCACGCATGAGGTGTCATGGCCGCATAGTGTAGAGTAGCTATCACGAAAGTAGCTATCCCACTGCTGAGCACAAGGTCGCCGGTTCGATTCCCGGCCACGGCGGCCGCTTTTCTGATGGAGGCGAAAAGCAAGAACGCCCGTGTGTTCGAGATTTCGGCGCGCGTTAAAGATACCCAGGTGGTCAAAATTAATCCGGAGCCCTCCACTATGGTGCGCCTCATCGCCTGCGTGGTGTCGGCGCGTTCAACCCTACAATCAATCAAATCAAAGTAGCTATCTTAGGAAGGTGCGCTACAACAGTTGGTTGATTGAATTTACCAAGTCTATTTAAACAGCTGGTGGATAATACTAAATACAGTACTTCTTCGAACACTTGATTGATTGATTGATTGATTGATTGATTGATTGATTGATTGATTGATTGATTGATTGATATTAGGGTTTAACGCGCTGACGCAACGCAGGCGATGAGGCGCACCATAGTGGAGGGCTCCGGATTAATTTTGACCACCTGGGTATCTTTAACGTGCGCCGAAATCTCGAACACACGGGCGTTCTTGCTTTTCGCCTCCATCAGAAAAGCGGCCGCCTCGGCCGGGAATCGAACCGGCGACCTCGTGCTCAGCAGCAGAACGCCTTAGCCACTGAGCCACCGCGGGGGGCCTTGTTCGAACACTTCCAATCGTAGTAAGTCCCGATGCTATATTTTCGCTGCGTAAAACGCCCATTATTTCCGTTTAGCTCATTTACGAATTAACCAGAGCGCATTACAGACAAGGCAATACAGTAACAGCTCGTTAATTCGAACTCGAAGGGGACCAAAACATTCATCGAATTAAGCGGAGTTCGAATCAGCGGGCGGGCGCTAAAATGAACGGAAATCGCGCCACACTGCGTCGGCAGAACAAGAATCGCGCCACCTTTGGACTCGTTATCCCGAATTGGGCGCAACTACACGTTTGTGACAGGTGATTTAGTAAATAATGTTTCATAAATAATAATGACATGCGCCGGTGCACTGGCGCCGGTGACGCGGCACCCTTTGTAAATGTAAAATAAGCTGTTCCAGGAGCGTAGCGCGCGCCACTCTGTTGCTTTTCTGTTTTGTTGTGTTGCATCTCTCGTAAATTTGGTTTAGTTTGGATTTGCAACACATTGTAATCACTCTGGGCTCTCTGGGCTGACTTTTGCGAGGAGCGATGGAAACCAGGGGATCGTAGTTCGAATGAACCATTCTGGATACCGACGCGTTCGAATTATCGGGAGTTTTCCGCCCATTGAAATATGCAGGGCTGTGCCAAGACCAGGGCGTGAGTTCGAATTAACCGGAAGTTCGCATTAACCGAGTTCGAACTAACGAGCTTTTACTGTATCCGAAATTTTCTACAAAGCTAGTATTTTCTCCTTTAAAATTTTTGTTCTTCACCAAGGAGGAGAGCGTAATCTTTCGTCGGCTCCAAACAAACACGTACACACACGGAATAATCATGAACCGCATCTACCCCAAGCAATTTTCATATCTCTGCCCTTACTGCGACATACCCGACACCGAAGACCGCCGTCCAGACGCACCTGTGGATAGCCGAGCATCCTCAACAACTCTGACTGCCGCACCACAAGATATTGCAAGCGCCCATACCACCGGTGACCACGACATCGCTGAAAAGTGGGAGGCACTGCTCGTCTGCGAAGATCCGGAGAACCAGAAGAATCTGGTGAACCGGGCGAAGACGGCAGCCACTGCCAGAGGTTTCCTGGACTGAGGAGACCTACCACCTCGGACCGGCAAGGATCAAGTCCTGGCTAGTATTTTCAGCAAATAAACGTTTATTTCTCTCCCTCTCTCTTAAGTGGGTAAACCTGTATGTGTGCGCGTGTGCGCGTGTTTGTACGATTGCGCGTGCCTGTGCGCGAGAAGGCATGCGTGCCGGTACACAACTCTTTTCGAGCGGCAGTTTTCTCTTTTCTTTTGCGGCACGCGTCAACTTCTCGCCTGGGAGTTTTGAGCGCTAAGCTTTGGCATGTATTGGGACGTCGTTTTATAGCATCTTGTGACCTTTTCACCTAAGATTCACAATGGAAGTCTCGCACTTGCCATACTTACCATCGCACCTTCATTGCAAACAATGCTTTTCTGCCAGCTGACACAGCTCTCTATTGAACTTGGGTGCGTATCGATGTGCTCGAAAAACAGACACAAACGAGGATATTTTTATTTTCGCATTTTATTTCGCTTTTCTTGAGCCCGAAAAACGTTTTCTTGAAAATGGCTTTTGTCTCGTTCATCCTAAAACCAACTACGGCGCATTAAGCTGCATCCATTTCGTCATTGTTTCAAAAAATTATAAATTTAAACATAACCGGCCATCACGGGCGTCCTGACGACTAGTACGAAACGTGCGAGGAAGCTACACTCCGCCATATATTCCCCGAATTCAATTTCAAGGCAGTAACTCGGGAATTCTTTTTTCGTAAAGTGTGCATTTAAAATGAATACAACACTGCAAACACACCCAGTATTAGCAAAATTATTTACAGCAGACACGCTTCGTGGGGCCACAACTAAAGCAAGATAAAAACAACATGAATAAATTTCCTCAACGATGACATTCACTCGAAACATTGCAAGCGCTGCCGACGCCGTAAGTAATGTCTCACCAGAGCATTAAATACAGCGAAACCTGAGAGGATTCCGAAATCTATAGTCGAAAATATCCTTGTGTTTTCTTAACCTATTCGTTGTTGTCAGGCGGAATTAATGAAGGCATGTTTTTCTCTGTGGCGTGTGTTATACACTGATTGACACCAAATAAGTTGCTGATGTGTGCTGGCAGTTTAACCACCACTAGCGCTCATTATTGCGCAATCGTTTAGACCTAACGGCCTATTCACAACCTTTGTTCCTAGAATCTGTATCAATTGAGGGGGCATGAAATCGATACTTCGCAGGAAAACAATTTCGCTTTGTTTATAAGACACAAGCATTCATAGGCAATTCCTCCCCAAAATCTGTCCACGCGTCCACAACACACTAAACGAAGTGGTCTATACGCATAAAAGGGCCCTGTGGGATATCTAGCAAAAGGCCGTAGAATCTAATGCCTCCAAGGCAAACATCGATGTTCTCTATCCAAATGTAAACATTGACCACTAACTTAAATCCATTTAAAGCATTAAACGAGAATACATTCGACCATTTTCTGAACTGTCTGACATACGCAGTTAGGTCATTCGCAGACTGTAGCCATTATAACACAGCTAGCAAAGTCCAATAATAAAATGGTTGCTGCCAAGAGGAGCGACTTCAAAATGTGTAAAATGTTTTTCGGGAAAGCTTCCTCGGTGCCAGCGACAAATTTCATTGGGCGATGGCACTCGATTTTCGTTCCAAACGATCGTAACGGAATGCTCATCCCAAAGCGTGAAGTGCTCGTTTTAGGCTCCAGGGAGGTAACTGTTATCGGTACGCGGTTCGCGTCCTCTTGTGGTAAACGCACTGGACAACCCTGAGCTCTTGCATTGTGCACCAAAGTCCAGTATCCTCCCCGACCCTCTCTTGAGTTTTAACAAAATTTCTAAAAATGCATACTAGCCTGGCAAACACAGTCCCACTTCACGCGCGAGTTTTTCCACAACGGAAATGCTGGGCGAGGTCGGTTTGCCGTAGTTCCAAGTGCCAAAACAAGCAAACAAACAATCATCAAACAAAACAATGAGATATGTCCGACGGCTTCCCCCATTACTCGCAGGGAGTGCGAGCATGGTGGGAGACGTGACGGTCTCATCCGAAGGGTGACGGGGCTGCAACGTTTGACGAGGCGGGGCTCGCGCTGTGAGGCGCGACGGTGCATCCCATGAACCGCTGCATCAACTTCGTCGCCTTTGGCGGGAACAAACTGCGAAAGGTAAGCCCGAGGAGAGGGTTAAACTTCGAATCGAGCTTCAGGGAAACACTCCCCGGGAAAGAACCCCTATTTGACACTGAGAAAGGAAACATACCCACTGTGATGGTTAAGGGGGACACACCTGATCACATCCCTACGGGACTTCCTAATTTATGACAACGCTGTTTCTAGAGTGCCGTCCGACGGTTTTATAGGCACTCCGCTATATCGACGTCCACCGGCGTTTTATTACAAAATTGCCGCGTCTGGCAGTACATCGCTCTAGATAACATAAAGCTAGGCAACCTAACCTAAACATAACATAAGCTAAACTAACGCACACAAAGAAATCATTTAAAACACCAAAACTAACCTAAGGCACAAAAATTACACTTCAAATAAATAATGAAAAAAAAACAACCGCGGCAAGAGCCGGTGTCGAACCACCGACTCGGGGGTCAATAAGGTAAGACGGATCCTCTACACTAGAACGACAGACTCTTTGGGTGGGGCTAGCCTAGTGTTAAATATCGAATGTCGTCGGACGGCACTCTAGCCATGCTTGCAACGATCACCTAGAGTACCATCGGACGGCAGTCTAGACACTGCGTTATGACAAACGGCTTAAAAAGCACCGTGCACCGATATGAAAAGTTTTGCAAAATCATAGAAATGTTCCCAACGGCCTAGTTTGCTTCTTTTAGAAATGTATCACTTCTTCACTGAGATCAAAAATAAAACAGAAACGTAATTCGGTTTATCCAGTTTTCACTTGATGGCGCTAGCTGTTTAGAGAGCTAGCACAAAATAATGGGGTATGCGTGGTCTGCGTAAGCCAAACAGAAACTATGCGGCACACAGTGTTAGAATGCGAGGGTATCCATCCAAATCTACATGAGTTAAATACTCTGCTTCCAGGGACCCTGCAACACTCTTTGAGCAGTGCAAATAAACCTGCGCGGCGTTTAGCTTACACTGCCAGGAATACCTGAGCCAAATATCACACGTGCACATGAAGCGGTGAGCGCGTAAATCGCTGTGAAAGACGCGGAAAAAACCAAGCGCGCTCTCTTTAGTTCTCCTCATTATGCACCCCTGGCATGGCCTAAACGACGTAATTGAGGCCATGGCTGTTCATTGGATGTCACTGGTCAACTTCGCGGCTTATTTCTCGCATTTCCTGTGACGATCCGCCGTCGTAGGCGCCATGTACGAACTTCTTCTATGCCTGAACCTGTACGCACAGTTTCGCCGTTTATTTTGTGTTTTGAGTGCGCGCAGATTGAGTGACGAGCTCAATACTTTCCTTTCAACTAGACCACTCGACAAGAAACGTTTATTGCTTCAATGACGCTCAACGAGCTCGAGCACCAGCTTGCGAGCAGGTAGCCATGCCTGCTTTTTTGTGCCACCAGACCGGAAATAGACCCCTCGAGGTTGCGGAGAAAAGGAGAAAACTGCCCGGCCTGTGATATATCGAAGGCCGCGTGAAAGAACGCTGCGAGCCGCTCCCCTCTCCCGGAGAGAGCACGCAGCTTCCGTCGCATTGTCGAGTTGAGAGGGTAAGATTATGCGCAATTTCTCATCGCGCGTAGTTCCGGTGATAGTGAACGGATTTTCATGATTCTTGCGGGAGGAGATTGCTGGGACTTTACCCCAAAATACATTCCTAGTAGTCGATAGTCGATGGTGAGTGTTTCCGGGCCCCGTTAAGGGTAGCGGCAGAGGGAGTTAACTTCAAGGCTGTAGAGGCGACGAAAAGAAGATTAGAATGAGGGTGGACCAAAAGCAGAGAGAGGAATATTGCCTACAACAGCTACCACCTGTAACAGAAAAAATAAGTATTTTGTGCCTAATACGTTTTTTGTGCCTGTCCTGAGAGCAGCGCTAGTTATAAACAAAGAGTATAAAACCTAGGTATATTATTTTTTTAGTGAGATAACACGTCATCACCCCGCTGCAAAGGGGATATCACTAGTAATCATCACCATCACCAGCAGCAAGAGTATTATTTTTTATTTCAGTGCAGAAGTGACATATCTCTAAGATAAACAAACTAGGCCGTTGTGAACGTAGAGAAGTATTGGTGCACGATGGTTCTTAATTCCCTATGTCATGAAGTAGCCATCCCCGTAGGAATGTTAACAGGTTAGTCTCCCTTAACCAGAAGCTTTGTTGTTTAGAGTAGCAATATAAATTAGAGGAACCTCGACAAAAGAATACGCCCTTGATAAGGAAGTGACCGACCTCTGGCACTTGCAGTAGAAAGATTAATGTGTTTGCATACAACGATAGTGAAACAGCCTCCTCACACTGGCCGTCTTTTTCTTGATGTACTTTAAGGCCATCTTAACGCCTTTTTCATCAGCAGATTGCTTTCATAATTCTTGAAGGATACACTCAAAATACCGAAACAGATGTAGATTCTGGGAAATTGCAGCAACCTGCATTCCCTTGCGTTGGCTTTTCTGAACCTAATGCCACCAAAGCTAGCTTCGTCTAGATTTGCTGTTGTGCGCTTACTCTGACGCAGGTGCGATAAACTCGATCGTGATCTGTGCAGCGATAAGGGACGGAGAACCCTGCTGTACTTCGACCCACCTCAGCCGTTCTTTTTCACATAATGGCAAGCGAGTTAAGGTCCGTACGCCCGCAACTAACGGAGTAGCATTTATCAAATTCTCTTTACACCAGGAGTGTGTTCCAAGGGGTGAACCTAGGTTCTGGCGCATCAGAATTAAGCATATTTCACCAGAATGGGTACATTTAGTTCTTATTTATGTATACTAGCGAAAACATTTAGTGCATGCAGACCAAACCTGTTTGATTACGTGTCTTGCTGTGTGTCAAAGACAGTGTACGTAGGAAAGTTTTAAGACCCAAGAGTGGTTAGCGGAAAAACAAGTGGTCCCCATTTTGCGGGACGAGAACCTCAAACCATTTGTCAATGTCGCATGGCAGTTTGTTTCACAACCTACTTGTGGAAATATAGTCCTACAACCCAGCTTCCAAGACAAGTAATCGATTGCTACGCAGGTTTCCTAGCAGACGACGATTCCCTAAAAATATTTTAATACACTAAATTATTAAATACTCTCGCCTACTTCAGCGGGGTTTTCATCCAGGCATGAGAACAGTTAACTGCCCATGAGCGGTAGAGATTCGACCGTTAGGGTAAAAATAAAAAGAGACTGTTTAGCCAGGTGCGCTCCGTAACTGTTCTCCTCTGTTCGCCAAGTGCACCTGCTTTAAAAACTCAGTAACTAGTTTCATATGATCTCGCCATTACTAGATCAGAAGTTGCAAGAGATGGCTAGTTAAATAGTATCGACAGCTGTGAGGCACTTTCAAGCGCGGCGTGCCCAAGAACTGCAGTACACAAGTGCACAAAAATAAAGACAAGATTTCCTGAATAACAAAAGAACGAGCTCACTTCAGACGTAATGCGAGGCACTCCTCTATGACTACCGAACTGGCATGCACAAAATACCACTCCCTAAGTGCAATAAGAAGCTAACTTCGCCTTCCATTCCTAGTTTTGAGCAAACGACAAGACACCTAGACATCGTTCAATAACGGTGATGTCACGTTCACTTGCCTAAAAGTTGTTGTTGCATGCTGTAATGGAAGTAAAGGCTTATGACCGGCTGAGAGAGAGAGGGAAGAAGGGAATGGAGGGTCCAGTCCGCATGGAGGTCGTCCTGAAAAGGCATGATTTATAAATCATGTAGACCACGGATACTTTGTCTGTACTAGAACGCTTTTCGTGGAATAAATGATAATGTCCCAGATGGTAATGTGTGACTGTGATGTGGGGCGAATGTTAGTTGTGGTGTCGTGGTAAGGAGGAGCGAGTGTACGGAAGCGAGGAAATTTAACGCAGTGCCAGATGAGATGGTTGAGATCGGCTGTGATAGTGGGCGATGACAACAGGCACATTGGGGTTGGGGCGTTTTTTGGATAATACCATTTTCTTATCGTCTCTGGTGGAGTGTTGCAGGTCGTCATCTACAATATAACCTACACGTAAATGGGTAACCAAGTTTGTGGCCAACCAATTTACTAGTTATTGTGTAGCCAGCGGTTCAGATAGTTAAGAATTTATGCAAAGTTAAAATTTACGAGGTAGTAGCTTTTGTACAGACCGAATGCAGAGGCCGCCGGTGAGCGAGAAAAGAAACAATATTCCATTTCCATAATTATAGTTGTTCCCTCCACCCAACTCGGCCACCTGACCTCATGGCTGTTTGCTGCATCTGATGTGGGCCGGGTATATAGAGGTCATAGTCAAACCAGCACACAGAAACGGTACCTGTTTAAAAACCGGCGCAAACTTACGAGATTAACCTGTGAAGAAAGAGAAGCCTGTGAGGAATGACCACTTCGATCTCTTCCCGTAGAATGGCGTCCAAGGTCCTGTCCGCCACAGCTTTTGCTTGCAGGATGGGCGCAAACCACGGGAACCTGCGCCCAACATATACGTCCACTAGGTCAGAGTTGCTTTCGGAGGAGTCATGCGAAGCGATGAGTCGAGCAAATCCAGGGCTTTAATACTTTTTAGAACCAATGCTACCTGCCTCGCAAACCACAGCTTGCGAATATGCGCCCAGCCGCGGTACTTGCGCAGTATGCGGTACTTCTTAAGTCAAGAAAATATGGCTGCTCAAATATGGGTGACAGAACGTCACAAGTAATCGTCGATAGAATTCTAACCGACCACAGTATTCACGTAAAGCCATAACAATTTGCAAATCTCTAGGCTATCTGCGTAGGATCCCGAGAATGCGGAGCTTAGCTTTAAAGACGTGTCAAATTTTAGTTATTGTAGCGCCTGGAAAGTTTCTCCTGCTTAATGTTAAATTCATCAGGAGAAACAGTCATTCTAAAGCTATTTACCAAAGCCTCAATACCATCTCACGTCATGTAGGTACTATGACAATTGGCTTGCCCGCTAGGTGCGCCCAAGATCAGCTAACCGAGGACTCCAGATCATCGCCTGCCTAAGCAGAAGGCTGGCGACGAATTCTCTCAACGCGAATAGTTATCTACGCTTGATTCTTATCCAAGCGCTCAGTGCCTTCCATCCCACGCCTAATTCGTGTCCCTCCTACCCCAGCAATGCAGGACATAGGGCGCCAAAGCGATTTTGTGCTCTATTACTAGAGTGAGGATTCGTTACTCTCACGTGAACATGAGGCAGAGTGATGCCAGAAAAAGGAGATTATCTGCCATGCTTTTTTTACTGGCAGAGCATCAAAGGTACTTCACTGACCCTTCGAACACATTTTTTATTCCTGATGTATATAACCAATATTTCACAATCAGCGAAGCATTCTATATGTTCTTTAGTATGCGACTGTGCCGACCACACGACTGTAAACATGCGTAAATAAGTAGTCCCACAGTAAACTTTTCATTCGACGATCTCAACCCTTTCAGCCAAGTGTTGTGACTGGCTTTGGCACTAAGAGGGGGTTGCATAAAACACTTTTTCATCTAAATTCGTAGAAAGTATGCCTGCGGCGAGGACTGTGCAGTTATCACTTGGTAACAAGCGTTTTTTTTATCCGCTAACGTACAACACAGATATGGATGGTACTTTTTATCGCTGATAGCAGCAAATACGCGGCAGAACGAAAGCTCAACGTATCTATTGTCTCGAATACACAGTAGCGGTTGTTGTATCAGACTAATTATCTCCTTCAAGGCACCTAATCAGCGACACTTTTTCAAACGATTCTGCTTTCGTGCGCAGTTTAGAGTCCTGAGTTTACTCTCTTGACCCCACACGGCCTATCCCGCCTACTCAAGGGTCCCACATGTCTTTGTTAGAACTGTCCACAATCAAGTCTCCCATGCCACAAACACCCTACCTTCTATTCCCACTTTCCCCACTTGACTTATAGTCATCCTGCCCAAAGTAAAGCTATCTCTCTGTATATCACTTTTTTTTTCTTTTAATTGAACTTCGTTTATCAGTCTATCTCTCATTTCTCAGCGCACTTTGGTCGCGCACAGATTTTTTTTACCCGCTGATGACTGTCAGGTGTAGACCGACAGCTATCCCTTGAGAGATGTGCAGTGTATTTGAATACGCTACGCAACTCTGCATTCTGCTTAAAGGGGCCATGCAGACAAAACACAAGTTTGGTGCATTCGAAAGATCGCCTCGTTAGAATCATCCTGACACCATTCTTAACGTAAACTTCACTCAAATAAGCTATATAATTAGGAAAAAAAGGAATTGCCATGCGACCCACTAGCTCATTTCCTGCAACAGAACCTATGATGTCATACGCGCCCAGCTGCGCGATTGGCTGAGGCCGGCAAAAGCAAACGCAAATTAGGCAGAGGGTATAAGCTTGCCGAACGAGCTATTTGCGCTTAAATTTAGGGCACATTCATTTTATAACAGTCAGAATGGTGGGATAAACAATGGACGTTACAAAAGCACATGTAAACATAGAAGTACTGATGCGTACTGCTGTTGGTACTGCGCGCACTATGCTTGTTTAGCTGCACAGAACTGCGTCTCTTTGGGGTTGTCTCAGACGACACTGGCCGATTGACGCAAGCGACGGCGTCTTACGGGACCATATTTGTCGATCGAGCACCATGTTTCACGACACGATTACTTTCCCCCTGAACAAATACAATCCACGTACAAACACGATCAAAAACAAAGCAAAGGCAGAAAACAGCCCGCTGCGGTATGGTGGCACCATCTAGGTTGACTGACTGTAAACAAGTCTCCGCTTCACGCCAAGTTTAGCTTGAAGGCCCGTTCTTACGGTGTCATTGCAGACGTCGTTAAAACACACGATTTGGCGGGAGAATGAAAATTTTAACCTAAATTGATTAATTTCGCCCTGAATAAAGCATTGTTTTCTTCCGGACAAGCGCTGCCGGCGCTACAAAACATGAAACTTTTCGAATACAACAAACTTTATTTTTTTCAGCATGGCACCTTTAAGGTGTTTGAAGTAGGAGAACTCATTTCATAATTCTTCCCTGATGGTACAGTACAGCTTGGCTAATGACGACAAGGCAGTGCTAGAAAGCGTCCTGCTACCATCCTGCACGCACCTCGACTTCGGCTCCTTGAACATGCCGGTGTCAATGGCCATTGGGGAAACCGTGGTGAGCTTGATCTTGTCCAAAAGACCCAGCTGATAGAGTTCCTCCTCCAGCGCACACATCAGGCCCCGTACTGCGAACTTGGAAGCGCTGCAACGGTTTGAAGCAGACGGCTAGTTTGCCAAGGACATGCATGCACAACAAAGTAACAGGTAAAAATGTGGGAACTTGTAAACGCCACCACAGTTAAGCGCAAATATTTCAAAGAACGTGGTGGACGAGGACAGGCGCTAACTTTGAAGCGACATTTATTTTCCTAGCAAGACATATATATATATATATATATATATAGAAAGAAATGCCGGCAGTATAAGAAAAACACCCACAGTGTATTATACGGCCTCTGTAATGCCTCAGGGGCTGTAGGTATTGTGTGAATGAATAAATCATATCAATAAATAAATAAATAAATAAGGCCAGCCCCTTCGTGGTCGGAGATATGGAGGTCATGCTGACGCAATCACTGTCCTAGTTCTGCATTTCGGCATTTCAGCTGCCTCAACAATATCCCGCGTGCGATGATCAGCGCCCCAAAACACAAAAGGGCATTCATAAAACAGCGGCGTGCGCTCGCACTCATTGCAATAAATATCCAATTTTTATTCATTGCCTTTTTTTCCATTCTTTTCGCATGTTCGACTTGCAGCCATACTTTATTGACTTATGAAAAGCTGACTTCTCTGAGTCAGCGTTCCAGCAACCTTTGAGTAGAGTACCTTATTTAATCTATACTAATTCACAATGAAGAGCTACACCCTTCAAAAAATTACACGATAGTTTATTTCTGAAAGAAACACTGGCAAGACGCATATTCTGATGACATTGATGCAGTCTTCCTCAAAAGGGTGTATACTGTATGCATAAGCAGTAGACGTGGGAAATCCGTGCAGCAGCAACACACATGAGTACTATGCAATGCTGTTTGGCTCATGTCACAGCGCGACAGCATAGGGTACCTAAAAGGGAACAGGAAATGGAGAAATTCCTTTTACATACATGCGGACGCACAGACAAATTTTTTGTTGCTCACTGGTATGCATACCATTCTTTGATAAAAATATCACTGAATGCTTTTCTTTCTAACTACACCAAAGATAGCTCGGAAAGCTTATGCCGGGCAACAATGATTTCTGTGACCTTTTTTTTTACCTTTCTCTCAGCGCAGCTAAGGAAACCTAAAAGTGAAAATGTTCCGCACAAAACAAGGGTTACTGAAAAACTTTTTCAGCACACAAAAAAAGTCTTATAAAACTGTGGTTGATTCCTCTGTCATAGGAATCTGTAAAACACGAAAGTGAAATGTGCAGTGAAATCTGCAGCTGAGCATGTTTTGCGGGTTGGTGGCTGTCTTGTGGGTGTGCTTCGCGAGCGACGTCCTGCTGGCGTGTCGCTTCGGCAAAGGTGTACTGGCGTCATTTTTGTGACGGATATGACGTAAGTGAAATCTTGGTGTACCCCGGCATAAAACCCTTTCATGTCAAAATATACAACCCGACAATGAACAACCCGAAGTTTAACGTGCTCTTTAATACAAAAGGTTGCTTCCCCGCAAAAAGACCCTGTGTGCAGGGGTGCACCCTTTACAGACCGCTTGATTCGTTGTACTGGCGTCGCTTCCGTGACGGATATGACGTATATGAAATCTTCCTGAAGCACGGAATAAAACACTGTCGTGTTCAAAACGCTTACATTTTCATTTTGCATCCAGTGACTGGCATTTTATGCACAACGCTATACTGTAGTCACCAGTGAGCCAATCAGTGGTGTAGCATCGTCACTACAAGACAAGCACTTTAGGGAATTCCGAAATGTGCCATACTTTACTGGCAGTACGTTTTGCTCCCAGTGCTTTGTCTAACAATGTAGTTAAAGCTGTCCTGGCAAGTGGTGTTAGCTAAAACAAAAACTGCAATAAGACAGGCGTACCTCGGTTTTTAACAGCGAAGCTGTTTAGCAAATGTAATTTTTCGTGTCCGCAGTTACAAATACCAAGAAAACACCCAGCGTCCGTGAGCGCGTGTCTCTCGGCGACCGCCCAGCGTCCCCGGCGCACGTGTGCAAGTCAAGCATACCCACTTCAGAAGATTTGGCAAGATTGACCAAAAAACTCCAGCGTTCGCAGTAATCGTGGCAACTCATGCTCAGAAAAAGAAAGACACGTCATAGCGCATGCCCCTCCAAGGTGATATCCAATGATTATGAGTTCTAAAAAATAAATGAAGCTCACACTTATAGCAACGATGATGGAGTAAAGGTCATTGCAGCCATAGAGTTTCATACTAATATATACTAGAGGGAAATCTGGCGCTGCATTCGCAGGCCGCCGTGGGCGGCGCCATTGCGCGCTAGCGACGTTCCTCGCCTCCTTGGCTTGGTTAGCTACATGGCTTCTTTTTCGTCTTGAAGCCAAAAGGGGTAACATTTTTTTTCGTTAATCTTCCAGGAAGCTTCTAAATAATCCCTGACAAATAAATCTTTCGGGAGCTTTATTTTATAATAACAGAACAAATTCGATTAATTTTCCGCAGTAATATTGTTGCTTTTTTTTAGCCAGAGGCAACTTTTCAGCCTATTTAGGAGCCATGCCAAGGACAAGTGGAACGTGCCTGCCCGGTACATGACGGCACGCTCGCTGAAGCGCGGCTCCCCTAGACAGTGGCGCCAGATTTACCTCTAGTATATATTAGTATGAAACTCTATGATTGCAGCAGCGAAGAAGAAAATCGCCTGAAATCGTGGACTTAAAATGTCGTAAAAGTAGCTAAGGTTGCGTACAGCTTCACCACCTTCAAGTCTTATGCGTTAGTGGGAGCGTCCTTTATTTTTTAACTGCAAATATCCATAGCTTATACGTTAAAAAGGATCGTATCTTGCCAGACATGTACTTATTTTTAGCTTCCCTTTTACCAAGTGCAAGCAATGTTCGGAAACTTTTTGGAGACAAAAATTCCTTCTGAACGTGTGGTACGTCTCAGGCAGTGCAATCCCGAAACTTTTACGGTGCCAGTCAACGGTACGGTCATTGCGTATATTACTCACACTCACCAGTAATCTGTTAGGTACCCTGTTCCCAAGTATCCGGCAATTGATGATATTGCAACGATGTGGCCTTCCTTCTGGGCAAGCATTCCAGGCAGGAACTCCTGGATCATCTGCAATGAAAAACAGGAAAAATTATTGTCACCGCCAAAAGGAAGGAGTCGAATAGACCTGTGCCTCTTCGGACATTTTCGTCGCAAAAAATGCCGACTGTAACAGTGTTTCCTGTCCCATTCCGGCAACGTTCCACAAAGTGCCATATATTGCACGTCTCGCACCTTCACTAGGGGTGAGCGGTGATGAAAAAACGACCACAGTATCCCGGACCAGGACGAATTTTTCTTCAACCGCGAAGTTTCAGAGAAAGCTGCATAACATTTTCAGTGCCCGTACGGCTGCATTTCACGTGGATGTCAAATTTTCACTCATAGAAACTTACTCCACCTTCGGGGATTCTTCTAAGCCCTGTCGATTGAACGCAGGATTGCCTAAAAGTTATTTTTGGGGGCCTAAGGGAGTGGGGGAGTGTTCTCCGAGGCTCTGTGCAAAGTCGGGAAACTTCCATGCAACGAACAAGAGTGAAAATAGTAACAAAGAAAGCTGGGCGAGTTGCTAAGGGTTCATGGTGAAACGAAGCGCGAAGAAACAATGAAAACCCGGAGGAACAACCAGGAGGATGACAACCAGGAGTAGGACAACAAGGAGGAGCACTCCGTCCCGTTGTAGTTATTCCTCCTGAGTGAAAATAGTGTTTTTGTGTTACTTTGAACACAGAAACACTGGGAAAAGTTGGAGGGTACTTGCTCGGCTCAGCACACTTTTCAGTACCAAGAGTGCTGCATGCTAATGTAAATCGGTATGCGATCAATTTTAATATAGCCCCTACTGCGTGCCCCACTGCGATGAAATTGGTTCTAACGTTAGTTTTGGCAAAACTCCGAATCATTTAATGTGGCCGACTAGAACCCCCAGTTACCAAGATCGCAATGAAAGACCGGCGTCCGTCCTGCACAAGACTGAAGATTTAGGACATTTATCTGAAACATTGGTCGCGTGGCTGTGGCGGCTGTCACAAACATCGGTGGAAACAACGTGCGCAGTGGCCAGGATGAAGCTACGTTATGAAGTATGCAAGCTTATTTTCGTGGAAACATGGAAAGCGACTCTATGAAGTATGCAAGCTTTTGTATAAACGTGGAAATCGACGCTATGACGTATGCAAGCTGTCGTGGAAACCTATAAAGCGACGCAATGAAGCATTCAAGCTTTCGTGGAAACATTTCACCTTTAAGCTTCAAAAATTTGTAAGTGTGAATGTGCGACGAGCAAACACTACTGTGCTGTGTTCTGTGCGAGACGGCCGATTCGGGGATGTATCAAAAACATTTAGAGGCCTTCCGGTTCTGTGAAGACGGAAGACCAGCCCAGCTGCATTGGTGGCACCAGACGGGAATCTCGCACTATTCAGAACGTCACTGTGAACTACGTAATTACAAAAAGGTGAGTAGTAGTAGTAGCACCTTTATTGGTAAGGAGGTCCAAATGCCGGTTTAGAGGTCGCGGGTTCGATTCCCGGCTGCGGCGGCCGCTTTTCTGATGGAGGCGAAAAGCAAAAACGCCCGTGTGTACGAGATTTCGGCGCACGATAAAGATCCCCAGGTGGTCAAAATTTATCCGGAGCCCTCCACTACGGCGCGCCTCATCGCCTGCGTTGCGTCGGTGCGTTAAACCCCACAATCAATCAATCAATCAACCAAATGCCGGTTTAGGGAAGAGGAAGGGGAGTAGGGGAGGGGAATGCTGTGTCTTTTACAGGGACGTGGCAGCCTGCCGGGACCCGAGTCAACCCGGCTACACTGCCCGTGCTAGGCCACTTTTGACGGCAAACAGCCCTATTTTGTGCAGCAGTGGTTTCTCAATAGTGTAATAGTCTTCTGGAGTGCTTGCGGGCGCGTGGAAAGATGTGATGATGTCTGAGCGATGTTGCGAGAAGAAGGAGCAATCTCGAAAGAGATGGTTGAGGTCGATATACGTGAGGGCATTGCAAAATGTACATTTGAGGGGCAGGTTGGGTGAGAGCCATTTTCGGATTATGTGCAGGGTGTAGGCGGCGTTTGCTAGGAGCTTGTTGAGAAATACCTCACCGCTCGTGGCAGGGGAGGAATGCCGGTTAAGTATCCTTGAAGGGTGGTTTTTTTTTATTGTGTTTTTTTTTACTTTCACATAGCCCTGGAGTATGGGGGCAAACGGCATTTTTGGCAGACCCTACATCAGAATAAGTGTTCTAGAGATATCTAACGTATATCACGCGGCGTTCCACTTGACCCTAGCATGGAGAGCCGGCATACTTGCGAAATCTATGCTTTCTGTAGGCAGTTATCTATACGCGATTTCATCCTGCAATCGTATCGCGTGCCTCAGAGGTATTCGCCTGACTTTTTATCAAAGCAGGTGACAGTGGAGCAGTAACAAAGAATTAAAGCCGTTCCACTCAATGTGAAAGCTGTCGCAAGTGCAGAGCAGTGATTCGCCATAATGGCCAATAGCACCGTTATCTGCTCACTGCTACCACCCCAGGCAATTCAGATTTCCCGCCTTTGCAGTGCTCGCGCGTCCCCTGCCTGAAACTGCGCCAGCGGGAGTTCTGTTCTTTTTGTACTTGCTTTAATTTCGCATGCTGGAGCTGTCTTGCGTCATTTCGAACGTGTAATTTCTTTCTTGCGCGGCTGGAGCTTTTCTGCGTCATTTCGAACCCGCCATTTTTTTCTTGCGCGGCCGCTTTTTCCCTTAATATCGTAAAAACCAACTCAACCAGCGTTCCTAACTAAATAAATGCGTGCACTGCCGGTTAATTACGTATATTTTGCCTAAATGTACCTACAGTTTTCTTTGCGCTAAACAAAGGGGAGATCTATGAGATGCGCCAGCGGTTCACGAGTTTCGAACGCTTATGACTATATAAACCGCTTGGCTTTCGAAGCCTCTGGGGTACGCCACGACGACAGCGCTACAACGGAACACCCTGTTGCTCTACTTGGGTCCAGCGTGCGAGCTACGACGACAAGGTTGGTTGGTTGTAGCGTTTAACGCGCCGACGCAACGCAGGCGATGAGGCGCACCGTAGTGAAGGGCTCCGGATTTTCTTTTAACCACCTGAGGATCTTTAACGTGCGCCGAAATCTCATACACCCGGGCGTTGTTGCTTTTCGCCTCCATCAGAAGCGCGGCCACCGCGGCCGCGAATCGACTACGACGACAAGGCGAGCGCCTAAAGTGCTCTGCACTTAAAAAACAACGCCCAAGGTGGGGCTCGAATCCACGACCCTGAGATTAAGAGTCACATGCTCTACCGATTGAGCTAGCCGGGTGACGCAGTCGGGAAGCGTATCAAAACTTGGTATCGGTCAACAGTGGAGGACCACAGCTCTTTCGTTAGTTATCTTTTCGCTGCGATTTTTTCAGATACCTTGACTAAGCCCTATGCAGATAGCCTCGATTATAAAGAATCTGGCGGGAAAATAATTTTTCAATGCCTCTGTTATCTCCTTGGGAATCGTTGCCGTGTCCCGTGCTGTTCTTAGTCAGCCCAAGGAAGATTCGAACATTTTTAAGCAAAGCTCATATGGCTAACGTTCTGTGCATTTTTTATGCCCGCTAGCGAAAACTCCCGAGGCTCCGCGTGTCTTCGCAGCGCCAGGCGTTCTAATGCGCGAGGTATTGAAAGTGAACATCCTTGTATGTGCGATCTATTATGGCACCTTAGGAAACAGCGCGAAAAACTCGAACACGGAGAGGGCGAACAGACAGGACGCTGTTATTTAGTTATCTATACGCTATTTCGTCCAGCAATCTTCTCGCGTACCTCACAGATATTCACATGACTTTTTATCAAAGCAGGTAAAAGTGGAGCAGTAATAAGAAAAAACAGCGCCCAACGTGGGGCTCGAACCCACGACCCTGAGATTAAGAGTCTCATGCTCTACCGACTGAGCTAGCCGGGCAACGCGGTTTGGAATCGCATCGAAACCTGGTAACGTGTCTGTTTGCCCTCTCTGTGTCCGAGTTTTTCTCGTTGTTTCCTAAGGTGTCGTGCGTGCCCCACTAGACCAAAGTCAAGCTTTAGTGATCTAGTAGCACGTGGTCTTCCCCAAAGTCGCATTCTATAGGGACCGGGCAGCTGGACGGGTGGCGCCACGACTCGGCGCTCCCCTCTTTAGTGAAATGAGCCGGTGCATTGGACTACGCAGCCTCCCGTTGTTTTTGCCGTGTTTGCATCGGTGCTTTGAATTTTTTGGTGGTGTTGTGAGCGGGTATGTGCCGTGAAGCAAAGTCTAGACAGATGTGTTGGGTTCTTAGATGCCGTAACGGCTACGCAAACTTACTGGACGCTTCTAAGGTTGGGGATGGCCTACATTGACATTAGCGGTCTTTGCTCGGCTCTGCGCCTGGCTCCGCGCAGAGCAAAAGAAAAAAAATTTCACCATCTTCCCGTAGGGGAACCCTGAGTAGTATCCGAAGCAGCCATGGGGTCGACTCAAGTTCCCATTGGTTGTCATTTATACCGCGGAGCTACAGTGGCGCCCCCAGCGGAGTATGCAGCGGCTACCATCGCATCTCTAACCCTAAGCTGCTTCGCATTATCACGCGCAGAGCCGCAGGTGTTTCCATTCATTGCGCAATCCCGGAGAGGAGAGGAGCTTCGGAGAGGAGAGGAGATGAGGCAAGAAGAGGAGAGGAGGAGGAGGAGGATGCGCATGCGCAGTGGGGGTGTGGACGCCGCACAACGGTGAAGGGAACAGGCGCGACCATAAGCTGCTTCGCATCTAAAAAAATACCCGGCGCGCTTGCTTTCGTCGTCCGGCCTGCTCTGCGTATGCGGTTGTAGGAGACGTGGACAGCGCAGTCCGGAATTTGGAAGCGAAAACAATGCTAGCTAGTCGTTACGACAAGGCATTCGCAAACCCAATAATAACGCAGAAGAAACACCATCCAACCGAACGTTCTTGCCAACACCACGCCGCAAACCACGTTTCGCGTCGTTAACCGTGCTGCCTGCGCGACCGGTTGCAAACGCACGTATGGCGTCGTGGCGCGCGCGGTCCAAAGCCCTGTGAATACACCCTATTCGAAACGTTTTTTGATCCTCAAGCTAATACGTCTCACCACTTTGATATGCATCTTGAATAGGATATTTAATAATGGGCACCATTCTCAATACCAAAACATGATCAGACGATGCCTGAGAACTTATAAACCATGGCTAAACCACTTCAATACAACCCAGAATCCCCGCCACGCAAGTGGCCACTATATTCGCATGCCCAACAGCGTGCACATTTTGGCTTCCGAATGGAAAGAGACCTCGACGAAAGAGAAAAGAGTGCTCTCCAGTAGAACTGTGACACTATTTCGCAACGAAAAACGTCAATAGGTGACACTACCTTTATGGCCTTTGATTCGAAATTCGTCAGTTGCTTCCTTGAAACAACAAAATAAACGTGGATGCTGTGCGCTCATATCAGGGCAACGCAAAATAGAGTACAAACCACCTTTAATTGGCACATTTCGGTTCATTTTTAGTTGGTAAAATGAAGCTTAGCGAAATTTATCGAACTGAATTGTCAGCTGGTGTCAAGTTATAAAATAGAATACCATTCCACACGGCGCGATTCCCCCTGCGAATTCGCAAATGCGGCGCTGCTCGTGCGGCAAAGCGGCCTTTTTTGTTGCTGCGGCAAAGTGCGAAATGCTTGGAGCGGTCGAGCATCCTCCGCGAATTCCGCTTGTGAGGCGTACAGGGGCTGACCTGCGGCTAATAGGAACACAGCTAGGTGAACTTCACGGAATCACAGTCTGCACGCTTGGACATCAGATGGCGTTGGTTGTATAACCAAAAAAGAGGCAAGGCAGATTGAAACGAATAAAAGGAGGGAAAAAATGAAAGCTAAAACGTCGTTAGAGATGTACAGGGCTGAGAAATTGAACATCAAAAAGGAAAATTTCTACGATAATTCCCAGGGCAGTGCTTTGCTTTTTTGAGGCTAGAGCAGGTTGCCTGCGAACTAAGAGTTTTGTGGGGAAGTATTCACAAAGTGATGGGGTATGCGTGGTCTGCGGAAAAGAAACAGAAACTATGCGGCACATAGTGTTAGAATGTGAGGATATCCATCCAAATCTACATGAAGAGAATATTCGGCTTCCGGAAGCCCTAGAATTTAAGGGTATCACAGAGGAAGTTAATTTCAAGGCTGTCGAGGGGACTAAATGAAGATTAGAATGCTGTGCCCTCTTCTTTGAGCCCATTCCTTACAGCCGTGTTTTTACATATGTTTCGCAGTCTTTTTCTCCTCGTCTCGGTTACGATTACTCAGCACCAAGCCGTGTTGGAATCGCCAAGCAAAGAAGACATTTAGCGGGAACTTGCTTGGCCCTCCCCTAACGGCTACTTCAGTCATTACAACACTCCAATTACTCCCGCAGGCCTCTCAAAAAATGCCTCAAACAGACATTTTTTACGCCGAAAGCCAGAACGCATTCACAACGTCCCCCTTTAGACAGCTGTTGACCCACCGTAATAAGGTGGCACCGGCGGTGTGCCAATCCCCCATTCTCGAAGTCCATGTTTCGATTCCTACGGAGACTCAAATTTACCCAGCTTTCTTTTCAACTCAATGACCCTGTCTTGTATTCTTTGAGCTGTTGGTCAATTCATGTGCCATCTACCGGCCATTTTCTGTGCCGTCAATGTGCCAGGGACGCTGTACTTGCAACCTAGAGAGTTAAAACCCTTTGATTCCCAATGCTGCTCAGGAGTAACAACTCAAACTATTTTTTTTTCTCTCGGACGGTTTAGTTTCGATATATAAAACCACCTGTTGGCAGACAAAGGTTGCCGGGCCTTCAAAAATAAAAAAAAGAGATGGCAGCACGTACTCCTGTGTGCTAAAAAAAGTCTTGTTTATGCGTGGCAACTCGCATCGAGCCCGGGGGCTCAATGGGCTAGTGACAGGTAAGCGAAATTGTGCGATTACGTTTTTAATACAAATTATACCAATGCAAAGTTTACGTTATTGTCTGCACTTGGAGCATAAGTCGTGCTAATCAATGTAGCATTCTTGTTCAACTGATATCAAAGCAGCCAGTGCCAAGTGTTTCTCAGTGCCCAGTGGGTCCCAGTGTCCGTACTAATGAACCAAATTTTTTTCCTACTTCATATTTGTGATGTGGGAGGTTCTTTTAGATCATAAACATTTGCACATTCCTAAGCAACAAACTAAAGTTTTGGGCATCGAAGGGTTATCTCATGCTTTTGCATAAAGTAGGCGGGCTATTTTCGACCAACTAGTCTGAATATGGAGTCAGTAAGTGTTATTGCCGAAAGGAACGGTGAATCATGTGGGATTAAAGGAGTGCACAGCGTGCATACCCAGAAGTGGGAGAGCAGGTTGACGTCCAGGGTGCGCCGTATCTGGTCGGGCTTGAGCGTGAGCAGCGGCTGGCACTGGGTGACGGCGGCGTTGTTGACCAGCACCGCGACGGGCCCCACCTCGTCGGCCACCCTGCGCGCCAGCTGCCGCACCTGCTTCTCGTCCGACACGTCGCACTGGTACGAGTGCGGCGCGCTGCCGATCTCCTGCTTCACCTCGTTCGCCACGAACTCGTTGTTCTCCTGCGGTGGGCACGCGTGGGCGTAACGAAAGGTTAGGCTCGACACAAGACCCGCGAACACGAACAGATCATTGGGATCAACGTCACACATGCGAGGACTAACACTCCAGGGTCATCTTCACTAACGTGAAACCTGGGGAGTGGCGAAGCATGCAGTGTATAAGTATCCTCGGCGCCTTGACGTTTTTGCCAACGGAGATGAAATCGTTGGGGGGGGGGGATAGAGGTATACAGCTTTGCTGTAAAACTCTCTTGTCTTTGAAGCACGAAGTTCTCTAGCGCGAGGCGTAAATGAGTGTTCTGGTGTTTTTGTTTTTTTTTCTGTGCGCGTTACGAAGTTCTCCAGCGTGAGGCGTAAACGAGTCTCCGGGTGTTTTTTAGTACGCGTCACGTTCTAGCACGAGGCGTGAACAGGTTTACCGGTGTCTTAGTACCGTCACTACATGAGACGAACGACGACGACGACAGGAGACGCCACCAGCCCCAGCCCCTAAGGGACTTCGCCCCTAAATATTCCTAGGTTAGACCACAGCTGTTTTTGTTTTAGAGCAAACGCTCTACTACGCTACATCTTTCAATGTCATTCATCGCGTCGCAATGACCTTCAGCCGCAGGGATGCAAGCGCTAAGCCTTGCCGCTGCTGTACAACGTTACTAGGCGATGGTGAAACGGCTGCTTCGCCTTCGCTGGATCGCTCTGCACTGGCTCGACCGCATGGGCATGCGATTTCGAGCAAGAGAACCGCGTAACTAGGCAAGGGTTTAAAGGTTGCTTCGCCGGCGCTTGGTCCCTCAGTCTCACCATCAACGGCGCACTGGCTCGGCAGCCTGTGCGTGCCCTTCAGTGCTAGTGAAAGCATAAGTCCAATGATGCAGTAGATGCAGCTAGATGGCAGGGTGCGAAATCTCGAGTAAAAGCAAACTGTCACAAAACTATGTGCATAGTCTTTGATTTCGTACACGGTATTTACGTTTTAAAAAGTTGAACCTGAGCCATTTTTAATCGGAAAATGTGATGTTCCGACCATAAATCAAAACGGCGACTTTTACTGGTGTCACACGTGTGATTAAATTGTACTGTTATTCTGGCCAGCCCGCTTCGCATTAACTTATGCATCTAGACAATGAACAGAGACAGTGAGATTAGAATTTCAGTATTTAGAAAATACGTGATCATTTGGAACTATACACTTTGCAGGAAAATGACACATCATTAGTCAAATCTCAATCTTCAGATAAAACGGGATCATTTAGAACGATACTTCGAGAAAAAGGTGACATAATTACAGATTCAAATCAAAACCTTCAAAGGAGACGTAATCATTTCGAACTATACCTCGCAGAAAAATGGTACATAATTACAAATAGCCAAACTGTGATTGCGCATACATGGTCACGTCCACTCTAATGCATCGAGGTGTACTCCACCAGGTTACTTTTCTTTTTGCAGCACAATACCAAGGCATCATGAAACTGTTACGTGCCAGATTTAAAACTGTTGCTTAAGTAACCATTTTCATCACCGCATTACGAGCAGGACCCCCCCCCCCCCTTCCCCCAACAGCACACTCAAATCAAAAGTCACAAAGCTCGATCGTCTCAACACACGTCAAGTACGAGCCATTGCCGCTCTTACAACCCACTCGTACACCACCCGGTTTAAATGAGACAGATCTCTGCCCACAGGGCTTAAACTACGCCTATAAATCTCTTTAGAAAAGCGTTCAAATATCTCAGAGCCCTCTTTCTTTGAAAAAGGTTGGCCTTCTGTTTCATGTCTTTTTACTAGAGAGTGAGAGAGAGAGACTTTATTTATGGCCAGCAGGGAGTGGGAGGTCGGGATGCGCAGAGCCTCCACATCCCACCCACGTTCACGACGTCTTCGGGATAGGCCCCGCCGGCGTCGGCGTGAGCGGTGCGCGAAAGGTGCTCGGGAGTTCGTCCCTTTCCCCCCCGTCTGCGACTCGCTCCGCTTCTGCCTGGCGAGAGCAGCCTCGAGCTGCTGGACGGCTAGAGTTTGTGCGGCCAGGTCCGTCGAATATACGGCACTCGTTATGGGGGTCCGGCAGCCGGCCGTAGAGGTCGGCAGCTTCCACGGGGTGCACTGCACAGTCCCACAGGATGTGGGCCAGAGTTGCGCGATGTTACCCGCACACACTACACACGTCACTGGCGTACACGTCCGGGCACACGTGACGCGCGAGCGCCGGCGTGATCACTGACTGTGTTTGTTACTGCAGCGCGCATGCAGCTGCAGAAAATCTGCTTCAAGCCAACCGTGAACGTCTTCGTTCTTTTATCGTTATTTGTTTCTGATGGTGAACCTCTCCGCCCCGAGCTAAACAAAACCTCGTTTTCTCACCTGTACTTCGTGGATTGTGCGTGTAAGCGCGCCTGTGTGCGCATAACGCATCACTACACCGTCTGTACCCTCTAAAAAGCCACCAAGAAATCCCAAGGATTCCGCCGACAATGCTCTTGTCTAGACATAATTAAGACGTGATAAGTAGGACCACACTCTAGTGGTATACAATAAAGGTGTCCTAAAATTCGGTACAAGAAACCGAATACGAACTGCAAGAACTAACTTCACACGGAGTATTTCCGGATACCAATATATTTGCTTTAGTGTGTTTAGGTATTCAAAAAGCTTGCTACCAAAAAATCGCCGCAACTTAGGCACTCAAAATACAACACATCTCAGTGTTCGTGTGTGAGTGCTTGATACAAAAATGGCAATAAAAAGTCAACATAAAAAATTAAGACGAGGTGGCAAAACAGCAAAAGAATAATATGCCACATATTGCCATAAAGTATTTCGAATCGAATATTTATAGATAACAATATATTTGTTGTACGTATTCTAAAACGTTGCTACCAAAAGCGAGGCAACTTTGGCAGTCAGGACAAAACACATCTCAGCGTTCGTGTACTAGTGCTTGATACAAAAATGACACCAAAAATTTAACATAAGAGAATAAGACAAGGTGGCAAACGAGTAGAGCAAAAATTTAACCCACATTGCCATGAAAAATTCCGAGTTTTTCAACATGCTTTGAGTTCAGTTATATTTGACTGGCCCCTTCAGTCATTGAAAAGTGGCTAGGTATGCCAGTGTATGACATGACATTACTGCAAACCAAAAAGTATTTTCTTGATTCTTCTCTCGTACCACTACATTGAGAAGGAACTTCTTATTGGCTTATACATTTTCCACTTCGGCTAACATACACTTGTTTTGCGCAAGGCTTGCACGTGTTCGGTTTTTCTGCACAGCTTCGGTGTCATACAGAAAAACCAACCCATGCACGCCACGCGGCCTGCATTGCACTGAAGTGAGTGTTGTGCGGCAGAGCCAACTTTCATTGCTCTATCCCTTTTAAACTTAGTATAGCTCGAACGGTAAAACTCTGTTGTCATTCGAATTCATAGCAAGCACTACTGGAGAAATATTCGAAGTAGAAACATTCGGTCACCTCCATTCAACACAAATGCACACTAATCTGACACTGGCAAGGCGGCCAGCTGTACCAGAAAAAGACAAAAAGGTCAGTATTTAAAATTAACGGGAGAAACACTACCGACAGAAGCAACGGGAAAAAATCAGCAATTAGAGCTTTAGAGAGAGGAAGGATGCACAGTGGAGAAACAAACACAAGAAAAAAGTGGGGAAAAAAGTGCGCGAAAAAGTGCGGGAAAAAAGTGCGCTTCTGCTTGGACAAGAAAACGAACAGGTGCACAATTAAAATGTACAGTTTAAACAGTGTTAGAGTTCAGAGGCCCCACACTCATGTGAAGGAGACGCGCTGCTTTTCAGAAGCTGCTCGCGTGGAATCCTGACTTTTTCTCCCGACAGTACATTAAACATCCCAATAGAGTATCCTCCCGTGTATCCCTGTACTGACACGGGATCCAGATGGGATCCTTGTACTGACACGGGATCCAATTCGTGTCAGTCGTGTACTGACACGAATTTTCGTAATGTTTTTTTTTTTCGCTGTTATGGGTGCCTACTAGCCAACTAATCATAGAATGGGCCATTAAACGGTCGGTGGCAGCGTAAATAATTATTTCATCCTAGTTACCCGCTGCGGTGGCTCAGTGGCTAAGGCGTTGCGCTGCTGAGCACGAGGACGCGGGTTCGATTCCCGGCCGCGGCAGCCACTTTTCTGATGGAGGCAGAAAGCAAAAACGCCCGTGTGTACGAGATTTCGGAGCACGTCAAAGATCCGCAGGGGGTCAAAATTAATCCGGAGCCCTCTACTACGGCGCGCCTCATCGCCTGCGTTGCGTCGGCGCGTTAAACCCTACAATCAATCAATTATTTCGGCCTAGTTTATTTGCGCCAGTTTCTTTTTCGACAAAACGAACACCGAGGCGGCCGCTATGACAGGAAGTCGCTCCTGAGAGAGAGTGAACAAAACTTTATTTAAAAAACCGGGTTACCGAGGGAGGGTGGCGGAAGACCAGAGGTCCGCCGCGACCGCCAGAGCTCGGGAGGTGACCAGCACTTGGCTGGACTCCTCGGAGCTGCCCAGGGCCTGCTCCCAGTGGGATGAGGAGGGGATGGGGGAGTATGGGTCAGCAGGACATTCGCAAAGAGAGTGATACAGAGTATCCAGCTGACCGCACTTGGGGCAGTGGGGCGTGTGGAATTATGCGGATGCATATGTACTAGTTGAGTACGATGAGGGAACGTGTGCGTTTGTAGTATCCGCCACTTGTGGGCAGCCTCGAGGGATAGATGTGGCTGTGGGGGTGGGAGAGTAGGGCGGAGGAG
Organism: Haemaphysalis longicornis; assembly: GCF_048455015.1. NCBI lineage: Eukaryota > Metazoa > Arthropoda > Arachnida > Ixodida > Ixodidae > Haemaphysalis > Haemaphysalis longicornis. The sequence continues at coordinate 111,528,265 of NW_027526407.1, read as the reverse complement.
GCGGTAATGAAGGGTAATTTCCTTGCAACTGAGGAGAGACTCGGAGGTCTCGGTCTCGGGAGGCCCGTGTGTAGGTGTACGAGAAACAGCGGCCCGGGAAGTAAGAGCTCGAGCGTGTGCATTCGCTGCCTCGTTAGCACCTATGCCGGTGTGGGCCGGGGTCCACACTATTTGCACGGGGTCGGTCGGGGGGCTTTGGAGAAGAATTGTGAGGGCTACGGGGGATATACAGCCTTTGTAGAAGTGCCGGATGGCCTGCTGCGCGTCTGATAGGACGGTGATTGGGGTGGGGCTCTGGGAGAGCGCAAGGGCAATGGCCGCTTCCTCCGCCGTAGTTGCACATGAGGTGGAGATGGTGGCAGTGTGTGTCGGGACGTTGATGTCAGGTCCGGTAACCGCGAGGGCATAGGCCGGTTTATGTGGGTATTTGGCTGCATCTACGTACATGGTGTGTTTGTCAGGGGGGTGTAGTTTTGCATGATGACTTGCACGAGCTGCTCGGCAGTTGGCATGGAATACGGGGTGCATGTGACGGGGAAGCGGTTTGATGTGGATGAGAGCTCGGATGTTGCGTGGAATAGCTTGAGCGGTAGTGGATAGATGTTTTGAGGGGTGTATGGCCTGCGATTTGGAGTATGTAATGGCCCGTGGGTGTGGTTCCCCTCTGCTTTCCTAGGTTGTCTGGACTGCCAACCCTTATTTCTGTCTTTATTCAACGAGCCCCTCATTTGTTATTCTAATGCGCTATATATATATATATATATATATATATATATATATATATATATATATATATATATATATATATATATATATATATATATATATATATATATATATATATATATATATATATATATATATCAGCTTTGAAGTTTCGTGTCAGCACTCCTTTAAAGTTGGCGAATGCCGATGTTGAATAAGTGCCAATAAAATTCTTTCTTCTAAAAAACCTACAGATTGATGAAACACTCTACATATTGTGTCCACACCGCAACCGTCATTCTAAAATGCTTGATCCCAATTTTTTTGTGTTTTAAGGAATGTCTTTTTTTGTGTTCCCGTTTCTTTTCGTGTCGGACTTGTTTCACTCGTGTTCGTAGGACCCCGTAAATACTGAATGCCTTCAGTCTTTCAATTGATTGCTTTCTTTAATGAATGTTTCCATCCCCTGTGTCATGTTTTATGTTTTTGCAACCCGCTACTTTAATGTCCAAAATTGGGCCCTGTAGGTATTCGAATAACTAAATCACAACTAAAATAACAAAGGCAAATTTCGAGTGCAAGGAGACCAACACAGGAGAAAGAAACAGGAAGACAAAACAACAAAGGCCGCTTAAAGGAACGCGGCAGTCTGGTGGAATGGCTGGAGGGGTGGCCATGAAAGAAAGCGCGGGCCTTTAGGCCTATGCAGCAGGAGGAAGGAGGAAGCACTCTCACTCGGGAGTCACGTGCACGCTGGACGCACGACCCACTTAGATCGGGCCTCCCTCGATGGCGATAACGCGGCTCGTACAAAGAAAGGCCGCGTATACGCGTGGCGCTCTGTACAGTGCTTACGGCAGTTGGGACGAGTGGGAGGGAGTCGTCGGGTCGGCCGCGCGGGAAACCGAAAATAGTAAGCGGAACGGGTTGGCTACCACACGGAGGTGGAGCTTCGTAACAAGTGCCGCATCTTCCTACGTGTATTGCGCCCCTGAATGCCGAAGACTCGGGTACCCCCATCGAACGGCTTTCGAGAGATAACGATCACGTAATTGTAACGTTAACGTCTCAAGGGCAGGTGATCATGGGCGAAACAACCCCCCCCTCCCAAAAAAAAAGAAAGAAAGAAAGAAAGCTTCTGTTCTCACACAGAGCGAGTGGTATAGTAAATGTGCTCTGGCGAGCTTCGTCGACGCTATATTCGACCTGCGTTTGCTGCGGACGATCACCAAAATTTTTATCACATGCCCCTGGTACGTAGTTATGTAAACAATGAATATGTCTGTTCTTATCTCTCACAAAAGTTTTTGACCGTGGACCAAGGAATCCTCAAATGGTATTGTATGTTGTCGAAGGCAGAAGGGCAGCCATGGTGCTGCCTTTGTTTATTATGTCGAGAGGCAACTGGAAGTTAGTGCCAGTCATGGCTTGGTTTCTGCTGCTATATCTAACGTTATAAGCAGGAGAAAATGTTCAGCGGGTCCAACAGAGTCCTGAAGTAAAATAAACCGTGAATAATTACAGATGTCTGTTACGGTCATTTCGTGTGAGCCTTGGCGTACCTTCACCTACAGCTGTCTGTAGGCATTTGGCAAAACGCACTGCTCTCGACGGTAGCAGTGTGCGGATTTTATCATTCAAACAGACGAATTGTTTAAACATGTTCCTTCGTGCAGATACATCAATAAACTAGGCCTCGCAACTAGCCGCGCATTGCCATATAGTAGAAGCCACAGGACCTATAGAAGCCATGTTGGCGACTGACGACATTCTGAAGCTATGAGCTCACTTATAACAACGCCATCTGCTACCAGTGACAAGATTACATTCCAGTGGTTTCTGTAATTTGGGTAATGCCCAATTCAATACCCCTTAGGTCACGTTACACAACCAATAAAATGTCCGGGGAATTCCATCCTTCTCGATCATAACCGTGCCAGTGGCTTAAACTGCTTCATAATGCATCACCGGGCAGTACGCTGTCAGCACTAATGGCACCCATTAAAAGCTGTGAGAAAAGACGAATATAGCAACGAAACGCAGACATGGCACCGTCTGCATTTCATTCCGTAACCATCACTTCGAGCATCTCTTTTTTACAAGTATTCATCATGAAGTGGTTCCACTAGCCCATCGTACGGATTGTTTTAAGCTGCCATTTCTGTTTACCTATCAACATAACACCAACAAAAATGATTACTGGAGTAAGTTAGCTGTCTTCTGTAGCCGAATATGCCGCCACTCGCATACGTGCGTCTGTGTCAAGAAACACCCTTTTGCAAGCAATGGCCGAAGTGGTGAGTAGCGCACACCTGGCCTCAAATTACTCTCGTGCATTCTTTCCTCTATGCTCTGGTAAACAGACCTGAACGGACCATGAGCAATGAAGGACAGCTGGACTATAGAAGCCCCCTACAAACAAAATGTAAAGTGGGTGAGTTGGCACGTATTCATGATGGAATGTAACAGCGCAATAAACGACTAGGGACACAGAAGAAAATTCACAAGACGGGCGCTGACTCGCAACTACTATTTTATTGGAAAGGAACACAAATTTGTAACCGACACGTACAATCTGATGTGGTGAAAACAAACAAAATTCGAAACCTCTGATAAAACCGCGTAAAGGACTGATAACCGCTCACAGAGATAACTGGCATCCAAAAAAGCTTTTTCCTCCTCGTACAGCGTCAGAGAAGGCTGGCTTACATATCCCGTTCGCCTCTTATTGATACGATAAGCTTCAACAACTTCTCGTGTCAGCTGGTCTTTACGCGTTAACAAAATGTCGCATTCATCAAAACACCGCTTGCAGCCACATCCTCGACAGTGCGCTGATAAGTGGGAATAGGTGTCCTTTGTTAGGTTATTCAAATGTTCCCGCAAGCGCGTGTTGACACATCCACCCGATTGCCTAATATACACTTTTCCGCAATCGAGGTGCAACCGGTACACAACACCCGTACGACAGGGCACAAACTTATCATCGTGATTGATGCTGCAGCCTCTTTTTGATTTTCTCGGTTTGTTATCTCTGTTTCTCTGCATGTCCGGGCAAACACGGCTAAGCCTGAGTGGGGCTGATAATGCGACATTTACCCCGTATCTTCCTGCTACATTCTTTAAACCATGTGATAAGCGGTGCACGTATGGATTGACTGCTTTCTCCTTTTTTTGTCTTGTTTTTGCTCATGGTCCAGTTTGCGTTTGAGAAATTTCATTGGCCTTTCACAGATTTGCGCAACAGCATTCTCGTGGCACCCGGCTGCTTTAAGCCTATTAACCTGCGCTGCAAAGCTGACCCCAATCTCATGCCCGCACGGCTTTGTTAAAGCTGACCGGAGCGTGTTCATCATTGTGCCGTTCTTAACACTCTTGAAATGGGCGGATCTCTGGTCTAGGGGTGGCTTCGATGATGTGGGACTGTACCCAAAACATACATGATCCTCCTTAAACCTTAAGCTGAGGTCAAGGTATTGTAGGCAATGCTCCTTGGGAACTTCAACCGTGAAGTTCAGCCCGGAACCATTCGCCTTAAAAACTTTTAGAACCTCAGCGAGTTTCTTGCTGTAATCTGCCACGTCCATGAAAATAAAAAAAAATGGTCCACATATCTAAATATCTTTTTCTGAAGTCCGGGCAGACAACTTTCAATTTTATTCCCAACCAAACTCAGAAAGTTTTCGCGCAAAACCGGTGCCACGCTCCTCCCAATGTCTGTGTTGCTAACCTGTGAAAGTGGATCGCAGGTAGAGGCCAAGTAGCTCCAAAAAAGCTTCAATGGAAATACCGCTTTTGGATCGGAAGGCCTGTTCATCATTATTCTCAGTAATGCAGGTTTTTACTGCCTGCATGAGGCTATCATGAGGAAAAGAATAGAAGAGGTCTTCAATGCCCACACTGAAGGCATAGCAAGTGCCCGTCTTGTGAATTTTCTTCTGTGTCCCTCGTCGTTTATTGCGTTGTTACATTCCATCATGAAACCTCTAAAGCGCAATAAAATCTACTCTCTCTCTCTCTCTCTCTCTCTCTCTCTCTCTCTCTCTCTCTCTCTCTCTCTCTCTCTCTCTCTCGGAACTCTCTCTCTCTCTCTGAACTCTCTCTCTATCTCTATCTCTCTCTCATTGTGCATTTTTCCAGGAGCTAAGGCGAACGGTTAAGAACAACGTCAAGCCAAGACAATCCAAAAGTACGACAACTGAATGCCGAAAAACGTCAAGTGGCTCGCACGCGCGTTGGTGGGAAAAAAAACACAGTGTAGCTGTGACGCCACTTAAACTACACCATAAACGGCTTCGGTCGCTGCCGCTGCTCTCACAAGACGTGCCCCACTCGCCCCGTTTCCTGCGACAAGTACGGGAGAAGACGCGCGCTCATTTCACTCCAGACGGAGAAGTCCCTGCTGGTGAAACTAAACGACGACAAGCCACGCGCTCACGCATGAATCGTCGGCGCGCAATCACACGCTCCAGCTGACGCGTCACGAAGCGGGCACGTAACGGTCACTGTCAAGGTTACTAACATACGGCTCCCAGCCCCCTCTCAGTCAGAGCTTGCAAACGAGCCGTAAGGGGCCCGTCTCGCAGCGGAAGGGGTCAACGAACTTCGTGAGCGCTGCGTGCGCCTGCAACCAGTGAAAGTGCACGGCTCTCATACGCGCCGGCGACCCCGTGGCACCGTTTCGCTGGTGTCGTCAAGACCGCCTTCTCTTCCCCCATCCGTTTGAAGCCTTGGAGAAGCAGACGACGGTGTCTGTTTCGTCGTCTGCAGCTATCCGTGAGCGCCGTGCTCCTCGCGTGCGACCCTTGAGGACTCGCAGACGACAGTAAGGTCCACGTCGTCGGTTATCTTGTACTCTTGAAAAGGAGCCGCTCGCTCGTACGTCTGTTCCAGGAGGAAAAGTTTGTCGAACGTGCTCGATTTGCGCTCAGACGCGCGTGAGCGTTCGGATTCAAACGTCCCTCGGGCACCAAAGGTCAAGTTTCTGGGGAATACGCGGAAATAGCCGCGAGGACAAGAGACAAGCCTGCACAGCTCTCGAGCGCGATGCGCGGGCTTTGGCAGACTATTTTAGACCCGTCTGGATAGCAATGAACGCCCCTGGTTATGATGCAGGATTTCTTTCCAGTGGGAAAATATAGACCGCCTGTCGGTCGGTGGTCCGTTGTTGACTGACCCGGCGCCGACTTTGCGAAGCGCGAAAGAGTAAGCAGACTGTGAAGGCCGTGGTCTGTCGAGCACAAAAAGCGGCGAGCTGTCGGTGCGTTTAGAGCGGCGCTTCTGCCAGTGATACTTCTGTAAAATTGCCTTGGACTCATTTTACAAAATGAATGCGGGAGCAGTGTGGTTGATCTCTCTACCATGTTAGTACTAACGCCAAGTGCAGCTCTACCAGCGCTGAAATAAACGGCAGTTGCGTAGGGAAAGCTGAGGTATTGGTTTCTTGCCTGGTTTATTCTATAATTAACATGATTTATTCTATAAACAATTATTTAAAATCACCTTTATCTAGATGCAACTTTAAACTAGATGTAAACGGTGAAATTGCCGCATGCAATTCGCTTGGTATTAGCTCAGTGGCCACTGGCTTGTGAGACCTTACCGTTTCTTGGTCATACGGCAAGAAGCTTGTGACCCGGCGAAAAGGTCAAAGAAATGTCTGCGTAAAAGCTTGTATCTTCGCGGCAAATGAGGACTCACACCCAACGCTTGAACTTCGAGAGAAAAAGTAGTGTGCAGGGCAAGTGCTCCAGGGCACAATTTGGTTTCGCACAGAAAAATCTCCTCCAACGCAGGACAAAAGCAAGCCATTAAGAGATATACGAACACAGAAACCAAAAGCCAAGCGCGAAGATAACACGCAGGATAAAAGCAAGCGACTAAGACATATTAGAACACAGGCACCGAAAGGCAAACGTGGAGATAAAAAACGCTTCGCTGCCAAAACTAACCTAAAGTATAAAGAATGGAAGTAGCGACAGAAACCCAGCAAGTCCTCCGTTAAAAGCTGAAGAACAGAAAGTACTGCACTCAAGATGGAATGGCTGTGTCGAGGCATTAGGTAAACAAACAGCAAAATACAGGAAAAGGTAAACAATACAACATAGCGGTTGGGCAAGCACGTCAAAGATTAACATCCAAAAACACTTCGATACCTTCTTGGGATATAACTTTATTATTAGATGATATACGGTAGTTCATAGTAAATTACTATGATATTGTGACTATTTGTTGTAATATTCCTGAATGAACTGCTAATCAAGAAAAAGGTGCAGTGTCACGTTTAAGCAACGGTTTTGCAACGGTTCAGGGAGATGGCAGCCGTCGGGTGTAACCATTCGTACGGCAACCTTTGACGACTAGCGGCATAAAAATATTAAGGCGTTCTACAAAGTCACCTTCCACCATTTGTATGCAAGCTGGAGGCTTCTTCGAAGCGTCTCAAGGCTTGCATGGTGAACTGCATTACGCTATTCCCGCATAGAAGCCATGTTTTAGTCAAATGGAATGTTTAGCTTCCGAATTTTCCCGCCTGGTCACTTCGCTTGGTCCTTCTGGATCGTTGTAGCGAATGTGACCTGCCGGGACTTCTTAGAGTGCAAGAAAAAATCGCTTTTTTGTACGGTTTGAATTGATTGATTGATTGATTGATTGATTGATTGATTGATTGATTGATTGATTGATTGATTGATTGATTGATTGATTGATTGATTGATTGATTGATTGATTGATTGATTGATTGATTGATTGATTGATTGACAGCGCTGCGGAAAGAGGAAGCTCGCCATTGTTACCTTCGCAGCAGTAAGCTGAAGTAGACGCCACGGGTGAAGAACTACAAATGTACGCGTTGCATTAGGCGCATCGCTGAAGTGGGCCCACGAGAAATCACTCATGTGCGTACAGTCTGGTCGGCCGCGCAGACTGGGAAACAGCTACACTGTGCGAATGCTGCTATTTTTGTGCGTGCCTATGCCACGTTTGATGAACTTGCATTGAGTTGTGGTCAGCAGGGGATTACCTACGCAATGCGCGATGTCGAGGGCATCTGCATGGAACCCTCGCGGAGGCGGCTGCTTTTCCGATGGAGGCGGAAAGCAAAAACGCCCGCGTGTCGAGATTTCAGCGCACCTTAAAGTTCCCCAGGTGGTCTAAACTAATCCGGAGCCCTCCACTATACGGCGCGTCTCGTAGCCCAAGTGTTGCTTGGACACGTTAAACGCCACAAAATTTTAACATTCGAAGATGTGGCGTGTCATCGGGCGACGTGCACTCCTTTCCGAACGTTCAATGCTTTTTGTTGACAAGCTTGAAATAGAAGAGGGAAATTTTTATTCGCAAAAATTAGTAGCGAGGCATTTACCAGTAATATATTAAGTTAGTTTACCGGAACGAATTTGACGTGGTACTAAATTTGCTGGATCCTGCTAATGGTGCGTTAAAGAAGAGTAGCACGATTCTTCCGGGCACTTCCCGTGTAGCACGGATGTGGATCTCAGTGCGTTTTTTGTTTGTTTGTTTGTTTGTTATTTTGTTTGTTTGTTTGTTTGTTTGTTTGTGTTTGTTTGTTTTTAAACAAATGGGGTGCTCGAGTAGGAGCCGTGTGGTATGTAGATTTTGCTGGTAACTGAGAATAGCTGTTTCACATTACGGACATGACCAACACAGTCACTGGGCTCACAATTTTAGTATTCAGGACTGTCTAAAAACATACGTATATAAGACATGCCTCCGCTTGAAAAGGCTTTGCTAATACCCGACCACTGATGTACTCGAGCTTTCTGGAATTAAGCGCAAAGAAGCCACGCATCTTTGTTATAAAACGCTGCACGACATTTCAAGATTCCTCAGCTGCACCAATCCGCCTTGTTGTTTGCCCAGTCGTTGGCTAAGCTGCGTCTGGGAGACCTGGAAAACGGCCAAGAGCAACCCCGGCGTTGACGATGTATTTACCGTGACGAGATTGCCCCCTGTATCGCGCGTAAAATCAGCGCCTGTTCTGCGTTGTCCCCGCGCGGCGGCCCGAATGCATGTCCGGCGGGCCGCGTGTCCCAAGAATCGCAGAATAGGGCGAATTCACGTTTTAGACGGACGCGCGTAAATCGAGGCGCCCTTTTTGTACACCGTATCTGACGCTTCTTTTAAATGCGGAGCATTTCTTAGGCTCGCGATGTCACTCGTCGATGTTGTCGGCGCCGTCCACACGCTCACTGCACATGCGCGTCGCGTCGAGGCGCAGGTGCGCGTCTCTCCCCCGTACCCTCCTCGCTCTCAACAACAGGTGCGGCAGTGCGGGAGGAGCGCATGTACCCCGTGCGCTCCGTCGCTCTCAACAACAGCTGCGGCGGTGCGGGGGGAGCGCGTCTGTGCGCGCATGCGTCGTAGCTACCCGTGCGCTGCGTCGCGCTCAACAGTAACGGCGGCAGGGCATGTGCACGTGATAACGGCGTGGTGGGTGCGTGGAAAGTTCGCGCGCTTGTGTACGGAAGTGTGCGCATGCGCGTCTCTCCCCCGTACTCCTCTCCCTCGAACGCGGGCGGTGTGTATATAAGCGGCGGAGCGCGCGTTCGGAATTCAGTCAAGGGCGTCTTTGCTTGGGTTTCGCTTGACTTGACGCTTTGCTTGACGGCACCAAGCAATAAAGATAGACTTTAACTTTACACTCCTTGCCTTCGCTTCTCCTTCATTCAATAAATAAGAATAATAACGACGAAATAACAATTAAGCATTCCCAAACCATACCCAATTACGCAACATTCACGCGATACCCCCATCACTCTGCGACGCATTTACTCGAGTTCCCCCCGTGGGAAGATGCGGGCGGGTTTTTTCTTTTGCATTAATAGCCGTCAATAGTCTATGGGCGAGGAGGTTTTTTTTTCTTTCTTGCCGGCAATCCAACCTGCCGGGCAGTTTGCCGGGCTACCAGCGTGTCTATAATTTAAAAACGAGAAGGCGGCGTGCCAGCAGGTGCATGAATCTTTGCCGCTGGTTTACTTTGTAAAAGCATCAATCCGGTAGTCGGTTTGAAAGCACTTCATAAATTTCATATCAATTTAACATCGTGTCGAATTAATATTTCGTGTATTGTATACAGTTAAACCTGGATGTAACGAAGTCGACAAAATGTTACATGCAGGTTTCGAGTGAAGGCTCGAGGGAACGAAGCTGAAACGGAGCTAAAATGCGAGAAATCGGCGAAGGTGAACCCACCCTTCCTGGGTTCATTTCACGGTGAAAAACTGCGTGAGTTACGCCTGGTGCTTTCGCACGAGCTCAGACACTACACGGCACTCCAAAGAAGCCAGGTCACTTACTCCGGTGTTAACGAACGTAACTTAAGTGTGACTTTTACCTTTTGACACTTTTCGGTGCCTTGACGCCTTAGAAGAACCAAAGTTATGCTGAAAGGGTGCCTTTTTGCGAACATGATGCTCTTTACCGCACTCAATATTGTTGAGAGGGCGCTATGCCAGACGGCAACATCCTTCTTTCTCGCCAGCGCAGACGGCATTTGAAATTGTGCGCTTTTCTTGAAAAGATACAATTTTTTTTTGTTTTTTAGCAGCAGCATTCATCACCGATGAACCGATACCACAGACAGAAGTGGAGACGCACGACTACACGCCGACAGGAAACCTAAGTCCGGAGCCGACACCACACTCACACGTGGAAACGCACGGTAGTTTGCGCTGGGGGCGAAAAAACAATATTATGGGTAGTTACTCTTGCTAGCTGGCGTGGTGTCACGGTACACAAGCAGAACCAGAAGTGACTGCTACGTTAGCCACGGGATGGTGCTAGCCCCTTTGTTCATCACCATCATCATCATGGCGAATTTCGTGTTTAGGCGATTCGAAACGTTTTCATTGCTGTTGGTTCCTTACTCTAGAGCTAGTATTTATTAAATCAGTTCATTTCTCCGGTCGATTTTTAAGTAAATGTGCAAAAAACAATGACCGATCAGCTCACCGACTTCGTTACATCAGGGTTGACCACCGCGGCGTTTCCTTGCGTAGAGGTCTTAAAGGAGCCATGAAGACAAAATACAAGTTGGGTTTATTAGAAAGCCTGCTTAGTGCCGATAACAATGATACCAATATCATCGCAATCTCCGAACAAATAACGGAGATATTAAAGAAAACGTGTGAAGCAGTCGCGACCCCTTAGCCAATTTCCCGCAACTTTTCTATGACGTCACGGAACCTTGTTTGTGCGATTGGCGGCCGCTTAACTGACCTGTCGCGACGACACATGACTGGACGGCTGTAATGGGGCCTCTGGTTCCATTTGACCGCATCACTTGAATGCTAACGTGCAGTTAACGCACTGAAAATTATGTTTTATTGTTGGCCCGTACGAGGTCATTCTTGCTCATAACACGTCACTGTGGCGCAAAATTTGAAAGTTTTTAAATACGCTTTTTTTCGTTAATGAAACATCTTTTGGGGCTGTAATGGAGCTGAGTGAGATACTGAATCCTAGTTCTTTCAAAACAAACACGAAGTTGTATTTTCTCTTCATGGCTCCTTTAAACACATGGGGGCAGCAATGAGGAATTGAAAAACTTCGTTAAATACAGGAATTCATTACATAGGGGTTCGTTAGATCTAGGTTTACCTGTACTGTACAGCCACTGGTTGACGTCAATTCTGAGCAGTAAGTACGCGGGTGGCAGTTATAACATTTTCTTCGTTTTATTTAATTGCTTAACACTTGGCAAAATCTGTCATTCTGAAATTTAGAACTTTAAATTTATGTCAATATATAATAACTGGAAATTCCCCGCTACACCATGGTGTATGCTAAGCCGCTTTTTGGTTGTTGTTGTTTTTTTCTTACTCCGGTTTATGGTAAACAAAAGCTCTTGACTTACACCGTTAAAAGGAAAGTATTTGAACAAAGAATATTTTATGCTGTGCGCGCGTGCGTGAAGCAGTTTAGGAAGTCAAACTCCCATCGTCTCTGCTGACCGGTAACATGCAAATCGAGTGATTGTACACTGTATACTTCGTGTTGTCATCCGGTTGATCCACCAGCACAGTAGCAGTCTACCACAATGTGTCTGGCACAGACATGCGTACGGAACAGAGTTGCGTTACTCAAATGTGCATTGTTGGACACCGCGGCGCCCTGCTTTTCTCCTCATGGAACACTATGCTCTTCTTGGAACCCTAGCGGATAACTTATTTAGAAATTCCATATGTCTACCACAACGACAGCCTAAAACCGCCATTTCGGTACCTCATTTCGATGTGTTCCAAGCAGTGACAGTCATCGGTGCTCACAGCCTCAATCGTCCGGGGTTCAGCGACCTTGGAGCCCTCGCCTTGGTCTCTGCTGCTAAACTGCCGCGCGTTTGTGTCGCTTTTTCGATTATTTGTGCATGTCGCCTGACCATCTGCATTCTCTGTCCGCCGATACCCAGCCGGTACAGCCTTATTCGACGTAATAAACAGCCACAACGGCCTTTAATCGTTTCAGTTGATTATACGCGCACACAGAACCTTGGCCATCGTTTTTAAACACCCTCCAAATACGCTTATCTTATCGTACACCTCCCCTTTCCACGCGACAACTGGCGCCCAGGAGACGAGATGCAGCAGCCACTTCGCGAGCCAAGTTTCAAATATACACAGGCCCCTTCTCCCTCTTCGACCAACTCTGCCGCCTGCATACCTACCTGTTCAGACCTCTATTGCCAACACCGTTTGTCTATTTTTGTCCCGCCCAAGACCTTCCTGGCCAAGGCCACCTGATCGGACGACCCTTCTTTCTTCGCGACATTGTGAATGTTCGGCTAAACGCGCTGGCGGTTGTTCCGCGTCGCGCTTCCTCGACGCCTTCATTGGCTCGACGCCAGCGGGCCTGAAGCTCTCTCCAGAAACAGATCTTGGTGTTTTATGTGCCCATTCAGTCCAGGACTTCTCTTATAATACAGATTCGATTGAAAAAAGCTACGTAGTTTCCCTGGAGTAGTTCGGCGCCGTCAAAAATGATAAATCCGACATTCGTTATATTTATTTGTATGGGTGTGTAAGTGGCACACTTCAATTCTAGCTTGGCGCGTTACGCACGGCGTTGAACTGTGGTGGACGCTGGCGCTGAATGTGTCACTCGGGCTGCATCTGCGGGCACTTGACAAGCAAGCCATGCGTAGCATTCCACGCGACGAGGGTGCCCGCGGCATTTACCCGAACATAAGTAGACCTTGGGTTAATTGGAGTATCCATTAACCCAAGGGCAACAGAGTGGATCCCTAGAGAGGGCAAGCAGGGCAGAGGGCGGCAGAAAGTTAGATGGGCAGATGACATCAAGGAGTTTGCGGGGACAAATTGGTCGCAGTTAGCACAGGACAGGGGTAATTGGAGATATGTGGGAGAGGCCTTTGCCCTGCAGTGGCCGTAGATAGACTGGTGGTGATGACGATGGTGGTGGTTATGATGATGATGATGATGATGATGATAATGGTGGCGGCGGTTATGATGATGATGATGATGATGATGATGATGGTGGTGGTGGTGATGATGATGATGATGATGATGATGATGAAGTAGACCTCCACTGAAGACACAGTGAACAAGACTACAACACGAGCGCTGTGTTGTCGCCTTGTTTATTATGTCGTATTAGTTCGTGCTGTTGTATCCCTATAAATACACACCACCCGGCCCAGTTCTCAACACTCTCACACCTTTTAAGAGCGGAGCTGTTTAAAGGTTTCTCGCGCCGCAAAAACCGGTTCCCAGTATAGAAAACGTTCAGAAAAAAAAACATAAAAAGGGCATGCCCTCAAATTCTCATATAAGACGGCTTATATTGCCTCTTAAAAAATGTCTTCCCGGCAAAGCATTTTTGTTTAGAGGTGGAGCCGACGTTAAGAAGATCGATGTAAGCTTGCGCTTTGTAGGTTGGCTTTTTCACATTGCCTGTTGCGCAGTGAAGCATGGCAATCTAGGGAGGGAGCAGGACTACACAAAAAGGCTCTAACTCTTGTGTTATCGACAATATCCTGAAACTAATTATACGGCAAATGGCCTCAAATGCGACTCTACCATTATAGCGAGTGTCATTTACTTGTAACTAGTTCACAGTGAAGTTCTAAACGTTACACAATTACGGTCTGCTGTACATGAATGACCGTGTACGGAGGGAAGTACGGTTGCAGAAAGCAGCTGTGACTTCCTTTACCTTTACTATCCGGAAACAAATGACGGGAAAATTAGCCGCCAAGAGGACTCTAACATTACGCACAAAAAAGAAGCGGAAGCTAAACTAAATCTCCGTAAAGACAACCCACAGTTTTGTTGTTTCAGGAGAATTCACACTGGGTGAAATTAGTTTTGCTTTTTTCTTTCTTTTATAGCGACGCCATTAGCCTTTCGTCGATCGGAGCTCACGTGTCGCCGAATAGCAGAAAAACACTACTGAACAAGCGAGCGAACGCGACATTCAGGGTCAAAGGAGAGAGAGAGAGAGAGAGAGAGAGAGAGAGAGAGAGAGAGAGAGAGAGAGAGAGAGAGAGAGAGAGAGAGAGAGAGAGAGAGAGAGAGAGAGAGAAACTTTATTGTACAAGGCAGTTAAGAGGGCGGGGTGGTCGGTGGCATGAACCGGACGGCGACAGCGGGGCCTCGGTTCACCTGGGAGATTTGGATCCCTGGATCCGAGCTACCCAGCGCCCCCTCCCACTGCTCGTCTGCCTCCCATTGGACTGCAAGGATAAGTCGACGTGAACATCTGCAACGCGAAAGCTTCGAGGCCACGCCGCGAACACGTGCACAATCACCCGCCGATCACGTGGACACTGCCGGCCGGCAGCTCAGCCGCAGTTTTATCACGAACCGGAAGCAGACAGGGAGTATAGAACGAGCACCTAGTTACCCCTCAACTTCACTGGCCATCCACGTATGTTGAACAGGATGTCTGCTCAATATTTTCGCAAATGTCGACTTAAATTAAGACGGTGGACCAATAATTATGACCCAGCCGGGACGACGTGCGATAGAGATAAAAAAAGTGGCGCACGTGGGCGTCACCAAACTGGAGCACTAGCGTACTTATATTGAAGCAAAGTTCTTTTTTGCATTCCCGCACCTCCTAATTTATGGGGCCGAACCACATTTCTGCCTGACCTATATACCCAAAGAAATCCTTCAGACACCTTGGTCTTATATCACGCGATGTTCCACTCGAAACTAGCATATTACACCGTGCATGCTGCGCAAGCGGCGCGAAGCCATCTCCGCCTCCGGCAGTGATTGCGCATGCGCCGCAAGATTCCCGCGGCGCCCTTCGGAGCGCTCTGTGTTACCTCGTGGCCGCGCCCGTACAAGCGCGCTTTCTAGGTACTCATCAGACGGTCTTTGTTCTAACACCATATCGCATACCTTGCAGGTCGTACATTGCATTTAAGAGAAACAGGTAAAAGCAGTACAAAAGTAAAAAAAAAAAACACGCCCAACGTGGGGCTCGAACCCACGACCCTGAGATTAAGAGTCTCATGCTCTACCGACTGAGCTAGCCGGGCGCCATGATTGCATGGCCGTAATCGGGATCTACTATCGGTCTACACAGAAAAACAGGTTTTGTTTTTGGTTTTCTTTTTAGTTGTTCTTTTTTTTTTAGGTTGCGGTCTTTCAAGATTCTCTCGCTATGATCCGTGAAGATAGCGTAGATATGAGAAGAACCTGGCGGGGAAATATTTGTCCAATGCTCCACGATATCTCCCCTTCCTTTGAACACCAATAGAATTTTTTTTTCTTTTTTTATTTAACCCGAGGAAGACGGAATGTTCTTCATGTTTTTAGCATGTCCTACATTTGATTCCCAACACGAAAAAAATATAGAATGGGTCTGTCAAACGATAATTGAGAGCACATATACAAATGCCTTTTGCATGTTCTCACCTTATATAAACACATCCTCATATGCACTTGGCCATGGATGTTGTTGCTGTTGCTAGAGACCACCATCAACAATAAGAGATTTTGCGGAGCGCGTTTTTTGACGTACGATGGCTAGTTGTGAGCAATATCACAAAATTAACCGCCAGCAAACGTTTAGAAAGCAGTATTTGGCAGAGAGCGGTTAAAATGCAGAACTTAGCCACTGTACACAGTCAGCCAGCGGCTATTCCGTGGTCCTCTACATCATTTAATATACATTGTTGCGCCGAGGCAAGCATGAACTGAAAACAACCGACGGAATAGAACAAACACGTCCTACATACGTACGCCGTACGGGTGCCTGACGCCGTGGGACTTAATTGGTAGTTTTGCGCTTAAAGGAGCCACAAGAACAACGCACATAGTCTTGCTGTTCAAAAGGAGTTATAATCGCAATTTTATAGCTCGATCAGCTCCGTATACCGGCCGCGAAGGTTGTTGTTTTCACACCCGTACACGCACACTAGCCGCGTTTACATGTATCTCATTGCCCCGGGTGCGATGGCGGCGCCATACGAGGCCCATTTACATTGACCCGACGAGGGCGCGTTGAGTTGAAATAAACAGGTTCTTTGGACTCGACGCACTCATGTATAAGCGGACGCGGTGAGTCGAAAAGCGGCCGTGGCGGGTCCGTTCGACTCGCAGGCAGGGGGTGGGTTGACGCGCTCGTCGGGCTGAGTCGATGGGCCGTGGGGAGCTGAATACCGTATTTGCACGATTATAACGCGCCACCGATTGTACCGCGCGGGTAGGTTCGCGCAGGAAAATCCGAAAAAATAATTGGACGTCGGCTTTACCACGCAGGTGTAAAATAAATTACACTACTTACCTAGAAGAAGCAGATGTTATTTTGCGCGTGCAACTGTGGCAGCCAAAAATAAATTGCGCTTCGTAAACTTGCTTATCCAGCTCTTGCAGGGAATAAAACTATAGTGGGAAAAATTGAAGCTGTTTGCGATTTCAAGTGTCTTGACCTTCATAATTCTATGTGTGACGGGCTAATTGCAATAGTAGAAAAATGTGCAACCGCTGACCAAGGTATGTCATTCAGGAATGAGTGCGCCGAAATTCACTCACGTGATATTGACGGATTTTTTTATTGGATTGAGTTAGAGTTTGGGAGGACCTCGTGCCTATGGCAATGTTGCTGGCCGATTTAAAACCTCATTCAGTTTTGAGACCGCGGATTGTAACGCGCACAGAAATTTTAAGGCTCACTTTTAGCCAAAGAAGGTGCGCGCTAGAATCGTAAAAATACGGTAGCTCCTTCTCCGGCAATCCTCCGGCCCCCTCGCCTCGACTCTTTGAATGGAGCTCAGGTAGCTGAACCCGCCAGTCGACTCGACCCTCCCTCGTCAGGTCCATGTATCCGGGGCTACGGTGTCGCACATCGAAATCAAAGCAGCGTTTCTGGCGCTTGCGGTGCTTGGCGCGGCTGGTTCGCGTTTTTTTTTTTTTCGACTAGCATTGTTTGGCGCCTCACACCCTATTGAGTTGTTTTTACATGCAAAGCTTCGCTTGCATTTCGTACTGTTGTTGTCGATATAATTCGCAATGCGATGCGCTCACGTTTACATGCCCTTCGAAAGTCGACTTACGCGTCTCAATCCACCCCTGTCTGGCGCATTAATGCGACGTGCTCTCCTAGGGCATCAGCCCCGTTTACATCGACGCGATGCGCTAGAAAGCTGATGCGACGCGATGCGACGCGCCACTTGTCGCATTCATATGTAAACGCGGCAACTGACACGCACGCACACACATACATACACATGCAAACAAACAAAAATCACTGCTATTGTGAGTTTTCAAAATCCCTGCTGCGTAACGTCAGCGGTGACGTCATCAGTTAAATACCAGAACCAGAGTAATGAGCATGCTGACAGTATGCTAGCGTTCAACCGGTATGAGGAATCAGAAGAGGAACAGCAGTACAATTGCACAATTGTGTTTATTGGCAGCTTTTTTTTTTTTTTTTTTTTTTTTTGCGGCCGTCAATCACACAAAAGAGTCCAGGTAACTGGTTGGCGAGTCGCCATCTTTTTATCTGTTTTCCTCGCAATGCATCCCAGTTGTCCGAAGTATGCCGAAAAAATTCGCGCCCTTGGTATTCAGGCGTGGCAGTCTCTCACATGACGCAAACGTGTATATTGCTTTCGTTTTCTTTTTGAGAGCTAGCTACGTACGGTGTTATCCAAACCCGAAAACTCTGTTCCGATGCAGAACCCTCTCTCGTTCCCATCTGTGATCGCTGTAAGGCTCTCGGGAGTTCGTATTTCCACATATATACAATGGCACGATTCATTGGTCTAAGATGGCGGGTGAAGCATCTGTGCCTGACGGCTAATCTTCCTTTTTCTACCTCTCTGTGAGCCTTGAGCCTGGAGCAGCAAGACGAGCGATCACATGCTCAAAGCACTGAGAGACAAGCTCATCAAGCCTACAGCAAACTTTCGTAATTAATACGCTCAGTCTTACATGTTCAAGAGCAGCATGACACGAACGGGCATAAGGCTATGTACGGGAGTTTGTTTCATTAGAGGAAAAAGGCTAGTGCTATTCTCTCTATATTTCTTCCTACTTTCTCTCTTTTTTTCTTTCCATCCATCCATCCATCCATCCAGCCAGCCATCTCCCTCCCTCCCTCTCTCTCTCTCTCTCTCTCTCTCTCTCTCTCTCTCTCTCTCTCTCTCTCTCTCTCTCTCTCTCTCTCTCTCTCTCTCTCTCTCTCTCTCTCTCTCTCTCCTCTAGGTTCCCTATCACATTTTATTGTCACTCAAAATGAAACAAACCCTTGAGTTGTGCTGCGTTCCCCTTAAATTTGAGGCCCTGCATCATCATGGGCGATTTTCATTGTAAAGGCCGCGAGTTCTGTGCACAGCTACATTGAGTACGACCATGTCGCAGAGCTAGGACTTGCCTCTCTTGTCATGCCATCTCCTTCACGAATTGTAAAATATTCGAGATGTCTCGGGAAATCAAGAATAACACGCACCGAAAAAAAAGCAAAAACAAACGCCCAAAGTCGCGCTCAAACTCAAGATTTTTCATCTCCTTCGGGAATTGTAAAACATTCGACATGTCTAGAGAAATCCCGAATCACACACACCGGGGAAAAAAAGTTAAAAAAAATGACGCCCAACGTGGGGCTCGAACCCACGACCCTGAGATTAAGAGTCTCATGCTCTACCGACTGAGCTAGCCGGGCAGTGCTTATGAGAGCGCACTCGGTGCTTCTTGATGGTTGTTCATGTGCTGGTATGTAAGCAACGTTTGCAAGAAAAAAAGTGTAGTGTAGGTTGGCGGGTATTCCAAATTCAATAATAGCACGCCGTTATAGTCTCCTATTCTTCTAGGCGAACCAATCGCACTGCGCACAGCCAAGGCAGTGCGATTTCGAACATTTCGAACATTTCGAAGTTTTGAACGAAGTTTCGAACATTTTTCAACAATTCCGGAATGTTGTAAAAATAGTTCTGCACACTAACTATAAAAAATCAAGCAAGCGCTTCGATGACGCACCACGTACCAAGGTGATTGAGTACGCAGGATAAACAGTCGTGCCGCGTGCCAAGGCTTAACCGCTTGGGGCGATTTTTGCCCTCACGGCCGCTACTGTGCCACTCACTCGCCGACGTAACCACACATACGGATGGCTGCTGGCGACGTCAACACTGCCGACACGTTTTACTTGTGCTGTTAAGCATTCGTAACTTCGCTATAAACATAGTAAAAACAAATGACACATCCGATTCGCTGTAACTCCACGGCGCGCCTCTGAGCTGTTGTCACACGGTTTCTCGTGGCGACATACCCAATTTAGTATGCAGCGCTAGCGCGCGCACACGTGGTATTTCCCGAGCAGGTACAAAGTTGCTTTCGCGATACACGCCTCGGAAACGCTTAATTTGGACAGACGAAATAATTTTGCGCCATCCAGTATGTTTACTATAGAGAATCGTGCGCCGTTAAACAAAGCGACTAAACTAACATATACAGTGGAGCCCCATTCATGCGCTTTTCGCCGGACCGGGAAAAGAAAACGTAAGAACCAGGAAAACACAGCAGTGAGGAAACCTTCGAAAATGAAGGGAAATAGTGTAGCTTTGACTTGCAACCATGTATTTCTGCAACATTGGCTTTCGAACCTTAAAAAAACTGGAGAATGTAGGATTGCCGTTTTTTGCGACCGCTGGTAAACACCACGGGTGGCAATGCAAGGTCTCTAGCCATGTCGACTCTCTTCCGCGCTGGCTGCTTGTTTGCTGCACTTAGTACGTCAAGGTTTTTCGTGAAGGGCAAATGCCTCCCCCCGTCTTCGCGACGCCATCAAGGCACGACAAAGTTCGCGGTTGCAAGTTCAACGGTGCTCTCAAAGCTTGAAGCGCACGGTGACGACGAGAGCAATGAAAGCGCGGGCACCGGCGCCTCAACAACTAAAGAGGCATTGATCGGATGTTGTTGACATCGCTACCGCGCTTCCCCTACTGCACGTGCTACGCTGCTATGAACCAATGCTCAACCAGCGCGCACGTTTTAACGGTTTAAGAGAGATAGGAATATTGGCACGTTTTCTTTTTTTAAGAAAATAGCAAAACGTGGTCAACAGCAACACGCCGCAAACGATGTTTACTACGTGCGGGAGGACTTTGCGAGCGCAACGGAGCCGTCAGATGTTTCCAGCAATGGGATTGGGCCCTGAGCTACGACTTTTAGTTTAATGCGGGTACAGTGAACGGCTGTGTCTGCTTTTTTAAACACGCCACTCGGGCATCACTGCCCTTTATCAAGAATTCATTGAATCTACGCGAAGTAGGCGGGGCAAGCTGCATGCGCAAGGCCGGTTGCCACGGCTCGTGTAAACATGCTGATGCAGTTGCTATGTTCGTCAACTCATGACTGTGAGCACCGGGCTGCTACTGCCCAATCTTAGCACCGGTATCAAGTTTAACGCCAGTGTTCCCTCTGTTTGAGACAACGAAATGTCAGTCGATCGTATACGGAGTCGGCCGCGATATCTACGTCAAAGTAGCTGCCGAAGCCGCACGGGCAGAATCTCCGCGTGTACACGTCGGAAGGGGTAAGCAGCGATGAGCACAGTAATACAGAAGAGGAATAAACCATACAGATTGCTAAAGCGTACGCAACTCGTAACACTAAAATGCCGGGGTAGGCCTTGTCAAAAAAGAAAAAAACGACAGATTTCACTCCTTCGAGATGATTGACGCGCATGTTTCCTGTGAAATCCCTGCTGCAGCTTCGTGTCATCCCTTACTTCAACTCATATTCCGTAGCATGCAAGGAAGATTGCGGGGGTGTATGCTGGAACGCTGTTTTTGTGCCCGACGAAGTGCGCGTTGCCTATGCAAGTTTCGCCGGGCACCGGCTGCCGCAGGTCCCCCTCAAACTGATGGCGGGCGTGCACAGAAACAAGATCCCCGAGTATAAACCGCATTCACACAGACAGCAAAAACGAACGTTTATGGCCAGAAGTCGATCGGCGTTGTTTACATTGCGCGTCGCACTGCGCGGATTCATCGATGTCGCCTTTCCGCTTCATTTCAAGAGAACTGAGATAAACTATTTTTACGGCAGCATGCTTGCGACCTTTTTTAAAAATGTTGCGGGAGCCTTAGACCTAACAATACACCGAAATACGCTCTACTAGCTCGACGTTTTCACAACGACTGCGGAATCTATGCCCCGTACAGCCACTCCTCCGCGGGCTGACCAACATCCGATTTTCACTCTTAAAAAAAAGGTCGGAGCATTCACTAATGGAATACTAACAAGTTACTTGTCCCAGTATACACTAGGTACTTAGTAACTGGAGGTAGTAAATGTAGCACTTGTCAGAATGACTAACCGAAGCAGGCAGTAAGCACCACTACCCCAACTAGTAAAGTCCCAGCGATAGCACTTTTCTGAGCTACATGCGTTTACTAACTGGCCATGCACAACCTAGTCATAAGCACGACCTTAATCTAGTCATACTACTTCCTACACTCAGTTAATTTACTAACCATACAGTTGTTAGTGCCAGAGCCTACGTACAAAACCGCGGGGTAGTAAGGTTCGTAAGGAGTTAGTAAATACGGCCGTTACTACCTTTTTACGACCTTTTTTATTAAGAGTGTTTGACGGCGCCGCTGTTCGGTGGCGCGGCGGTCGCGCTCGAAACACCAGCGCACGGAGCCTATTCTTGCGGTGGTGCTATAGTGCCTAGAATATACTGGAGTATATTCTAGGCACTATAGTGGTGCTTTATGGCAAACACGCACTTACGGCATTCCGAAGTGAAACTTCCGTTGTAAGCGCAGTGATGATAGTGATAGCATAAAGTAACATAGGTCCATCTAGTGGTGATGAATCGCACCCGCGTGCGGCTTCATGCAGTCAGTTCTGTAGCCAAGCCTGGCCAAGGCTCGTCAACCTTCAAAATGGCGGTCCGCGCATGGTTCCCAGGCGGGTTAGGAGTGCCAGATTGCGTCGAATGATCCGGGAACGTACTCTGAGCCACGACGTAACAGCGAGGATTTTAATACATGGGACTCTATGTGAGCTGCGCCGGGACTAGACAGAAACAACGCAGCAGCCGGGAAAACGCAGCACTGGGGAACGTAAGAGCGGGGTTGTTCTTTATTTGCTTAGCTATATTGAAACACCTAAATAAATAAGGGGTCCTAAAGCCTCAACGCACAATTTATACAAGAAATGATACAAAAATCTATACGGAAATGTATACACATCTATGCACACACCTCTATGAAGAAACGGGAGGCATCGGGAAGTACTACACACTGCGGCCAACAGAGGTTCAACGCCCATTAAAAGTTAAACCGAATTCCACCCAGTTTAAAATCTGCCCAAACAGCCAATCTGGTGATTGTCTTTACGAAGATTCTGTTTAGCCTCGTCGTTTTCTCGTGCGTAATGTTAGAGTCGTTTTAGCGGGTAATTGTCACGTTATTTATTGCTGGACAGTTCTGGTAAAAAGAACAGTCACAGTCGTTTTCTGTACCCATACTCCCTCGGCAAATGGCCATGTACTGACAGCAGCAAGAAATTCTGCCACGTATACAATTTCACTGTGAACTACTTATAACAAGTTAATAAAACTAGGCACATTGTTAGAGTCGTCTAAGAAGCTAATTTTCGTGTAATTTGTTTTGGGATACTTTAGATAACACAAGAGTTGGAGCCATTTTCTGCAATCATATTCCCTCCGTAGAGGGCCATGCTTCACTGCGCAACAGGTGATGTGGAAAAGCCACCTTACAAGAACCAAGCTTACATCGATCTCATTACACTCACCTTCAGATCTGAACACAAATGAATTGCTCAAAAGACATTTGTCCAGGGGCAATATCATCCGTCTTATGCATAAAAAATCTTGGGCCATCTCCACTAACGTGAAACCTGGGAAGGGGTGAAGCATGCAGTGTACAAGTGTATTATTGGTGCCTTGGCGTTTTTGCCAACGGAGATGAAAGCGTTTGCGGGGTATAGGTATACAGCTTTGCTATAAAAGTTTACCTTTAAAGCACAAAACTCTCTACGCGCTCCAGCGCGAGGCGTGAGCGAGTGTCCCGGTGTTTTTTTAGTACCCGTTACGTCCTAGCGCGAGACGTACTAAAAGAGTTTCCCGGTGGTTTAGTACCGTGACTACATGAGACGACGACGACGACGACAGCAGACGCAACAGCCCCAGCCCTTAAGGGGCTTTGCTCGTAATATAGAGGCCCTAGGCTCTCCTTTATTTTTTTATGATTTTTTTCTACAGTGAACACCGGTTGTTTTCGGGGCGGAGAAACCTGCCCGGAGGGAGCGTGACATGATATCAAAACAGAGTGTCGCCAAGCCCAGCTCTGGAACAGCTCCGGTGTTAAAAATCAGCGCAACTTCCCTTTCGTTGAAATGACCGTGCGTGCATTTGTTCCACGCACTCGACCTGCGCTAGTGTGCCAAGAGGCGATGCCGAATGAAGTCCTGTGCCTCATTTTTTTAAAGCTGGCAATTTTAAAGAGGCTTACTGCTGCTCTCCCTTTCCTTTTCCCGCCGTTCTGTCCTTCATTCTATTTTGATTTCTTCTTTTTTCCGATGTAGGCGAAAAGCAAACACGCCCGTGTGTACGAGAATCCGGAGCACGTTTAAGGTCCCCAGGTGGTCGAAATTAACCTGGAGTCCTCCACTACGGCGCTCCTGATCGCCTGCGCTGCGTCGGCGCGTAAAACCCTGCAATCAGGGGCGGTATTCTCGTAACTGTCCCTTTCAAAAACGTCCCTTTTGCGTCCCTTTCATCGTGACGTACTTCCGGCTAAGCAGTAGACGTTGACAGTAGGTTTGCCGCGCTTGCGTTACGTCATTTTCGGTTGTTTGCTTTCAGACAATCAGGTCTCGCCAAAAGGGACACTTTTGAGAGGGACGCAAAAGGGACAAAACTCGAGAATACCGCCCCAGATCACATTTCTTCTTCTTCCGCCGATTGTATCCTCGCGGTGTCCGGCGACCCTCTCGCGGAGAATAGGAAGCGAACGCTCTCGTCCTCCGCGACACGATCGGCCCTCAACCGTTCCGGGCCGTCACCTTCCCTTAACGGACGGCGACACAATCCACCGTTTCCGCTGCCGTGCGCAGAACTCCGGCGGCGGCGACCAGGAGACACGTGTTCTGACCCGATGCAAACATCTTCCCCGCCCGTCCCTGCTAATCGCTGGTGTCGTTTTAAAACCCGCCCGTTTAGAGAGCGGTGATTAGCATCACAAAGCGGCGTCCGCCGAACCGTCGTGGCCGTATGTTGACCCCAAACGCCCCCGCCTGACCATTCTTGGTCGGACAACAGCCCGGCCTTCCGCTCTCTTCTCGTGTTTCCTTTTCCACCTCCACTGCCTCCTTGCTGCTGTACGCGCCTGCGACGCAGGCAACAGGCGAAGGTCGACGCAGGGTGTTGTCGGAAGCTTGGAAAGAGAGACAACTCCAATCGCCAAACGTTCGCTGTTTCGAAAAGCGATCTATCGAACGGCTGGTCAGTGTTCACACTACTGCAGCTTACTAAGGAGGACAATTGAACGCGCATGCAGCAGCGTGATTGGTCGTGAACAACCACATAGTCTATGTATGGGTCATGAATTGGGCAACAAAAAGAGAAATAAGAGCGCGCACTTGTTTCTTTATTACGAATGTCTTCTACGACATGCTTGGAATGAACTTATGAACATATAATTCATTCATTCGTTCATTCAGTCATTCATTCTGGGTATGGCGTTGCGCTGCTGAGCACGAGGTCGCGGGTTCGATTCCCTGCCGCGGCGGTCGCTTTTCTGATGGAGGCGAAAAGCAAAAACGCCCGTGTGTACGAGATTTCGGCGCACGTTAAAGATCCCCAGGTGGTTGAAATTAATCCGGAGCCCTCCACTACGGCGCGCCTCATCGCCTGCGATGCGTCGGCACGTTAAATCCTACAATCAATCAATCAATCAATCAATCAATCAATCAATCATTCATTCATTCATTCATTCATTCATTCATTCATTCATTCATTCATACTGCAAGTCAGCATGCGGTCCCATGAAGGAGGGGTAACACATAACGAGTGAAAGTACACAGCGCGCATGAACACGTTGCTACCTACAGCATGCTACAAAGACGTCTGAATGCTAGCCTAGTATAACAACCACAATCATATCAAACATCACAATCAAAACTGCCTCGTCGGCTGACGATCGAGCGAAGAGAACACCGTACACAACGATCGGTTGCTGGAAATCAAGTGCCTTTGTTAAGCGAAGAGAAATGGTGAAGCCCCCCCGGTCCCCGATGGCACGGCGCCGCAGGCCTGGAACACGATAAGTCACACGTCGCACATCCGGCGGCTTAGGTAACTGGAACCTCCCGAGCACAGCGCGGGAAAGGCACCTTCAGCGAGCCGTCAAGTGCGTTTCCACTACAAAAAAAAATTAAAGCCGTTCCACTCAATGTGAAAGCTGTCGGAAGTGCAGAGCAGTGATTCGCCATAATGGGCTGCACCGCCGTTATCCGCTCACTGCTGCATTTCAAATTTCCCGCCTTCGCAATGCTCGCGCACCCCCTGCCTGAAACTGCGCCAGCGGGAGTTCTGTTCTTTTGGCACTTGCTTTAATTTCATATGCTGGAGCTGTTTTGCGTCATTTAGAACGCGTAATTTTTTTCTTGCGCGGCTGGAGCCTTTCTGCTGCATTTCGAATGCACCATTTCTTTCTTGCGCGGCTGGAGCCTTTCTGCGGCATTTTGAACGCGCCATTTCTTTCTTGCGCGGCTGGAGCCTTTCTGCGTCATTTCGAATGCGCCATTCTTTTCTTGCGCGGCTGGAGCCTTTCTGCGTCATTTCGAATGCGCCATTTCTTTCTTGCGCGGCCGCATCGTTTCGCTTACTATCGTAACAACAAACCCAACGAGCGTTCCCATCTAAAGGAACGCGTGGGCTCCCGGTTATATCGACAGATTTTGCCTGTAATGTATTTGCAGTTTTCTTTGCGCTAAACGATGGGGAGGTGTATGACAAGGGCCAGCGGTTCGCGAGTTTCGAATGCTTATGACTATTTAAACCGCGTGGTTTTCGAAACCTCAGCCTGACTCCCTGACCCCGGTACAGAAGCCTCTACTTGGGTCCGTTATCTCGCTGCGCCGCCTGATTCCGGCAGTCGCATCGACCGTTAGCGAGCTAAGACGACAAGGTGAGCCCATAAAGTGCCCTGCACTTAAAACTATGTCACTCTACCTGCCAATACCCTTTAATGTCGATACATCCTGGCTCGACTATGTATGAAGTATCAGTTAATTGAACAAAGCCGGTTGAACTGAAAGAATGAATAAGTTAGTGTGAAAGAAATATCCCTCGTGTGAGGTCGCTACGCAACGCTGTGTTCAAAAGGAGCGAATCTGACTCCACATATTTATGTGAAATAAAGAACATTGCTTTGTGGCCACTCGCTGTCAGTAAGTGCTGGCAAGTGGAGCCATAGACGGTGAGCTTGACACGTTCATGTTGGGCGAAAGTGTTCGTTTGCAAGAGTAGCGCGAGTTAGCTCGAGTACGCACGAAACAACGCCAACTCGCTCAGTCGCTCATTCGCCCCTTCATTTACAAAATCGTAAGTTTATGCTCCTGGTCGTTGGTGAGTGACGGGTGCGTAGCAGGGCAGCGTTGCCCATCTTCAAGTGGAGTGTGAAGTCCCGATATGGGACTAGGGGATGAGCAGGCCGAAACCAGTACTCCCACGGTACCCTGTCGTTCTCAGGCTGTCGCGTGGGCCACGACATCACATGAATGTGCACGTGCCTGAACCAGACGGATCTTGCGTTCAGGGCGGCCTTTGGTGGAGGATTTTCATAGCCGGTATCGCTCGTGAGGCCCTGCTAAGGGCTTATGATGCCGGGCCCGCCTGACCCGTCAACTTGTAGGCTTGAAGTGGAGTCACGTGATTCGCGGCGAGGAAGGGGTTCAGTTGTTTCTTTCGCAATAATACCGCTAATATTGCCTCTCCATTCGCAACGGCGATCAAAATACCGCTGTCCAAAGGCCGCATCGTACGTTACAATACCGTAGTATCTGCTCACACACAGCTGTACCTCGATATGAGCGAAATTGAAAACCCACTTATTATTCTGACTGCAGGTCATTATAATGACAATTACGGCCCGGAATCTGTGACGTACGCACGAACGCTGCGATTCTTTCTTACTTGATGCCAGACTTGCGTCGTGATGCAATCTTGCGTCGGACATAGAGCAAACAGTCGTTATAACGAGGTGCTCCGTAGAGAAAATTGACTACGTTATCAGCGATACTCTGTTAAAAGTGATCATGATTTGTTCTCAACACACTGCTATGGGAAACACGAAACCGTTTGAATAAATTGCTTTCCTTGTAACGGAGGTTTACTGTATTTCTTATTCATTATAATTAAAAATTATTAAATAAGAAAATAATATTTTTCGAAGTTAATTGGTTTCGGCTAAACATATATTATTACGCAAAAGCTAGAAAAAACACTCAAGAAACAAACCCCCAATGACCATGAATGATCATCAATGTGTTTCGCGGAAATCTAACCTTCCTACCATTAAATCACAGCTGAAGTTACGCAGAAAACTCGGCATCAGGCGGTATGTGTTCGTACGATGTTTCCAATGCGCCTTGCGATGATGTCGAGTGCACATAATCTTATCAGCCAGCGTATGTACTGTGCTACGAAAGCCAAGCGTCGTTTCGTTATCCGCGCGGTCCGGGTCAAGTGTCCGAAGCGATGTCAACGATTCTTTCGGCTTTCCGAGAAAGCATTCCCCGAGTACAGTCTAGTCCACTTATAACGATATCCAAGTGCCAAGAAAATCCCATCGTTATAACCGATAATCGTTATAAGCGGGTCGAGAAAAAAAAAAGCCACAAGAGAGATCAAAACATTTTATTAGCATGCAAGTGAGGTAGTGCAACTACTCGTTTGCAGAAAAGCCATAGTCAGTCAGCTTTGACTGCTTCACGCGAAGCTGACGCACATCTTCTTCGAGAGCATCTAATTGCTCTCGAAAACGGATGATTGTGGAGACGGTTGATTGTGAGAGCCCGTACTTGGCCACGAGGGCGGACACTTTTTGGCCATTTGCGTGGTCTTTCAAAATTATCTTCTTCACTTCTAGAGTGATTGCCGTGTGCTTTCTTTTCTGCTGCGACGGCGCGCAACTTTGCGAAGGAAGCGCCGCAGGTGAATTGGCCATGGCGTCCGAACGTTCAGTCCGACTCCGCAGTGAAACTGGTGAAACGTTGAACGAAGGCAGATGCGGAGAAAAAAAAGCACTCAGTTCGGCGCGCAGAAAAGGCGAGGGAAACTTCCGAGCTGCGAGCAGTGCAAGCCGAACCACAGAACAGGGAGGATTTTAGAGAAGCAAAGGTCTAGCTTTGCCTGTAGTGCCAGAAAAAGCGTAGTGGCGGCGTCGTGAACTACCCAGTACGCCCGCTTGATGGCGCTGTAAACACGGCTTTGTAAACATGGCGGATGCTTTTTGCACAGGCCGCTTGAGCTCCTTAATAACATGGCTGCCCTCGCACGGCGGCCGCCGGCTCGCTGCTCCACGGCCGGACTCGACTCTCCTCCTCCCGCGCGCGAAAGGGGCGTCGAGTCCGGCCGTGGCTGCTCCTGCTGGCTCCTGGCTGGCACGCTGGTCGCGTGTTTACTTGCGCCGCGCTAGTGAAGTGATGTTACGCCAGGTGACCAGATGGCCTCGACTGGCACAGACCACAGTGAGCAGCAAGTGAGAACAAATCGTTTATTGACATCCGCAAGTTTACAGAGGCCAGGACATCATTTCATTTCGATCGCTGCAATTGTACGTCGCTTTCGTGACAACATTTTTTTTTTTTGCCATAACAACTCGTTCACTTGCGCTAAGATTTCGAACGAAGGGCACAAATGAAGTATTGACGGCGACAACGGTTTCCTTTGCACCGTCTTTCTAGCGGAGTGCATAACACTCACCTTCTGTTGGAAGAATCGAATATTCTGGCCTCGACAGCTGCCTTCCGATGCGGAATTTCCCACATTTGTCACTCCACAAGCACTCAATTCCCGTGTTTTGCCAGTCCTCTCAACAACTGATGGACGCAAAAGCACATAACAGCAATAACAGTCACGAAACCGGTGCTCCGCGCACATTGAAACGGTCGGCCGTTGCAGCGGTTTCAATTTGAATTGGCGGCTTTGTGGTTGCGAATTCAGAAACGAGGTGGTGCACCAGTCGGCTGTTCGTAAAAAGTTGCGTACATTTTTGCTCAACGGATGTTTGATGCGGAACTTGTTAATAGTATTTTTAAATAACACATTGTAAGCGAACTGTGTGGGCTCTTTGAGTCACGGAATGAATATTTTGTATTCTATACCAAAAGTAACATTTTGCCTGCGCCGTCTGGTGGGCTTGATGGTCGAAAACAGCGCTTTAGGTTGGTCACGTGGGGCGTCGATTTTTACGCCGCCTATAGGGAAGACAGGGAACGTCCAAGCTTGAGAGGCCTGGCCGAACTGGCCGAACCAGCCGAACGTTGGTTCGGCCGGACGCGCGGATGAGGCCAAAGCAGCGGCTCCGGGAGGGGAGTCGGGAAGAAAAGCTGCTCCTCCTCTCGCTTGGCGCAGTCGACTCGTTTTCTGAGGGGTGGACGGGATGCAAGGCGCGTCGCGTGCTGTCGGCGCCGAAAAGCCGGCGCCAGCGCCGGCGGCAGCTCGCATTTTCGGCGCGCGCGGTAAGCGGATTCAATCGCTATATCCGATATCGCGGCTCGGGAGCATCGTAATAAGCGGGTTATTTTACCATAGAAAGCATACAAAATTGGTCGGTGCAATCGTTGTCCATCGTTATATCCGATATATCGTTATAAGCGGTATCGTTATAAGTGGATTCGACTGTATAGCGGTCACAACATCTTGAATTATCTCAGCACCGCCGCCCCCCAGTGAACGTGCTGGCCTGATGTTTTGTTGTCCATAGACCTGGATAGTCCCGAGATAACTGCAGATTGAAGATGGGCGTCGACTTTAGGGCTACCGAAGTTACACCCTGATAATGCGGATTGCATAGGTGAAGGTCAGTTGGTAGGTAGACACTAAACAATCATCGGTAACGTTATCCATGTCTTCGTCGACATTCAATGCTGACTGAGAAGCTAACTGCTAACCAGTAATTATAACCACTGCTGTAGTCCTCTTCAACGCTCCAAGAGTATGTCGTCAAAATAACTATTTTTCCACTGCCGTTGTTGTCTTCGGTTCCGCCACGAAGACCAATGTAAAACAATATAAATGTCAGAGACAGTTTCGAAGCCATAACGTGCCTCCGCCTGCCAAGGGGCACTTGGCAGCCATTTTCTAAAGCAGTCAAAATTACCACCACAACTGGGCTGCCTTCGGAAACACCTCACGCGCTCGTCTGCCAACTAATTTATGCAACCCAGCGAATGCCTATAGATGACGGCGAAAAAAGAAAACAGCCGTGCAAAAAAAAAAATGCTCAAACGCGAATGGCATTTAACGAATGCAAATCTGCCCGCTGCTGCGTCCACTGTGAGCAGAAAACTGCCCCACTTTCCTTATTGAGAAGGCGAGAGTGAACGGAACTACACAAAGTACGAATTAAGAAAACATTTCATTTAGCAATAACGCGCAAGAATATTTTCTTTTTTTCCCGACTTTTGTTTTTGGGACCGTTCCTATCTGCCTTCAAGTGATTCTAGTACGTGCGCTGAATCTATCGACTGACGTCGCTTTCGTGCGTAACTCGGCAGTATCACGTATGCAAACAAAGGCTATTTCCAAACGACGCACGTATACGTAAGCGTCCCCCGGTAAAATACCCCACAATCCATGCAGCAATTGCGTAACGTCGCTTCTCAATGTACACATCGAATGCGGTTAAGGAAACACACGCGACGAATTCTCGACACGAGCTAAGTAATAAAAACGTAGCGGCGATGTTCAAGGTCGATGATTGCTTTGCGCATTCGTTTTGCCCGAAAGTAGACGTTGGCTTGTCAGGAATGCCGCTTCGTAGACTTGAAGCCGCTAAGCGTGGTCGACCACGACGGGATTTTCTTCTTCTTAACAAATGCAATCCTTGTAATTTTAAATTAGTTCACAATGTAAGTAAGGAGGGTGAAGTGATCAGTTTCGAGTATTCTTTGATGCCCACCTTCGAA
This sequence comes from Haemaphysalis longicornis, assembly GCF_048455015.1. Lineage (NCBI taxonomy): Eukaryota > Metazoa > Arthropoda > Arachnida > Ixodida > Ixodidae > Haemaphysalis > Haemaphysalis longicornis. The sequence goes on along the minus strand of NW_027526407.1, from coordinate 111,496,895 downwards.
ATGAAGTTGAGCAGGTTTGGGTTATTTTGTAGCTTTTGTGTGTCTTGTGTGCTCAGTAGTCGATTTTATTGCAACAGGCACTAAAGACCGATGAAGGGAGTTATACGCACCCCCCAACCCCCTCTAACATACCCCAGAAGGATTTAAACGCCCCCCCCCCCCCAACAGCCCCCTCCCGGAGGATTTCGACGCCAACCGCCCCCCCCCCCCCGCCTTCCCCCCAAATCGAAATTCCGGATAAACCTCTGGACCGACGATGAAGAGCAATGTACGTGACGTGTTTGTTTCTTTATTGAAATGCTTGCTGAAACGTCACGCCATCCAATCTCTTCCGATCCCTTGCAAGCCTCCCAAATGCTCAAATATCCCGGTACCGCTCTGGGATGTATACGTCAGACATATGTAGCACCTAGAAAGAATGACTCGCCATCTATGCACATATGGTTCATTTCTATAGTAACCCTTCCTCGTAACGGAGAATGTCTATACCAATTCAAATCCTGTGCTTCTACTTTCGGTACCCGTGTACTTCTCCTAGCTTGAGCTCGGACACAATAACGCGGCGATCGGTGGCAGTAATTGAGTTTGATAATCGTCAATATCAACCAACCACTCGTTCTGTGGGAAGGGCAAAAACTTACCGCTCCCTAACTCCACTTTTGTTTCATTAACGAATCCCTCCCCTTAGGGTTAAATCAGGGGCGCATAACACTGCCCTTTCCCTCGTGCGACGCAATGAAGGACAAGAGACGAGCGTGCATGAGTTCGTGGTCTTGGGCCATATAGGAAGCGATTAAGACAATGTTTCCTTGAAGGAGTGGTGGGGGGATGGAGTTCGGAATAAAGCGCGTCATGCCACTGCCTCGTTCCCTCTTCTGGGACCAGATTACTGCGCAAAACGCGCGCTGATGCGGAAAGTACATAGACAAATGTAGCTTTTGTAGATGCGGACGAAGAACAATGAGGTTCGAATGGGGAACCCGCTGAGACGTATTTTCACCCCAAGGTTGGCACGCATTGCAATAGGCTCATCGACTGAAGAATTACGAGGATATTTGGACATATGATGCGCCCTCTTGGATTGAAATATTTGGCTCCGTGCGTTCCATCGCTGTCCTAGCTATGTAAAGTGTTACACGCTACCTGGCCACTGGTCAGGGTGCTGGAACAGGTATTTATACACACCCACTAACACCCCTCCCCTCCCCCAACCCCCAGAAGGACTTCGCCACCCCCCAAAAATATTCCACAACCACGAGCACCTGCCCTGGAATTTACACAGAACCCCTCCACAGCCTCCAAGCACCACCCTTGCAAAAGGATTTTGACAACCACATAAAAAAAAATCGAAATTCTAGATAAACTTCTGACGCTGGAACACCGACCCCGTAATTATTCCGTATACATGCACGCATGGAAGCGTCGCCACAGCTTCGCTTTAATTTTGTTTCACACAGACTAATTACAGCACTCGCGGCAGTTTTCCTGAAATGTTTCGAGTTGTGCTCTGAACGTCCTGAACGACGTGCAAATGACAATCGACGTTCTGAACAAAATCCGCTTGCTTGATTTCGGAAACACCGAAACACTGTTCAGTGCAGTTCGTGTAGTTCAGTGTCACTGCATGTAGATAAGCGTCACTCGTCACTGTTTCGTGTTCGGTCTCACGTAATGAAATTCTCGCAGTTTCCCACAGAAGATAATTTGTTTGGAAAAGGAAGTAAAGGTGGCCGGTATTTCTTCGAATGGTTTAAGGTAGTGTCAAGTCAAGATATTGGGCACATTCCGTGTAAAAGCTGAGATTCTCTACGACAGATGTCTTCAGCTTTGGTTGTCCGGCTTAAACCGCGCGGGCATGCTCCTATCGGATATTTTTCATGCAACTCAGGAAGCTTCCTACATCTCCCACGTCCATGTATTGAAAGCCCCACAGCATGCAAGAATTTCAAAGCCGTCCTCACATGTATTGTGATCATGCACTGAAGCGTTCACCGCCTGCGAGCGCTAGCTTAAAACGTAGGCACAGGCATGGAATAATGAAGTGCGAACTCGAAAATATCAGCCAGAACACGCAAAATTAAAAAAACTACTGTTCATGGAATCCCAATAATGGCGTGCTACTGGTATATCTCGAAAGCAGTCTTGGGCAGTAACTAGTTACTAGTAACGCGTTTTGCGGTAACTTGTAACTGTAACACTGTTACTTTCTACGCAGTAACTGCAACTCGAAATACCGTTAGTTACTTCCGTTCTTTATATAAAAAATTTCCACCAGTTAAACCAGTTCAGCACTCGTTAAAGGCCGACGTACAGTTCGTACTTTAAATTTATTTAGACTTTCTTCTTTCCCTCATCCTGACTATCTTTCATCTTTCCACAACACACCTGCCAAGACGATTATCTTGCCTGCAAAAAACCGAGGTCGGACGTAGGTCCTAAAAGTGATCTTTTTTAACTTTCGATTCGTCTTGAGTGCAGCAGAAACAAGAAAAAGAAAGAAACTGAAAAATGGACCCCCGAAAAGAGAGAACCTCTCGGATGCTAACTTTGAGAAACAACTCAACCTAAGCTACAAAGAGTTTTGAAATCAATTCCCCGAGGCGTTCATCAATACAACAGTTGGTGCAACAAAATAAGGCGTGCACAACGATGGTTTGTGTTGGGCTTGAGTTCGCCCCCTTTTACGTACCCTTCGTAGGGGATTTTACCTCGCGCAATTTTAACTACCCACATACTTAGAGTTACACGCAGTAACGGAAAAGTAACGACGTTACTTTTTCACAATAAGTCTAACTGTAACAAGTTACTTTTGGAAACTTTAACTGTAACTGTAACAGGGTTACTTTTGGTTCAGGTAACTGTAACTGTATACTTTTTACCAGTAACGTGTCCATGACTGCTCGAAAGCCACATTTTTCAACTTTGTGGCTGTAATTAGGCCACGCGTTGATTTGACTTCCATGAAAAAAAATCACGCCATTTGTGTGTTCTAATTCATATTTTTTGTGATCGAGTTTCATTTTTCTATGGCTGTAGATGTACGCGCTGAGATCTTGATGGGAAGCAAGGTTTGTGCGGTGACGGTTTGTCAAGTGCGAAACGAAATAACCGTTTCCCCAAGAAAATCTATGTAGCCCTTCGATGTCGAACTCGAACGAAATGACTGCCTCACGGAAACGTTCACGTTGGCCCGAAAACTTCCGCTCGAAACAGAGTTCATGTAGAACCATTTCAAACAACCCGCCAAAGCAATGCGAAGCAGTTTGGATCATCAACTTCAGGTCAGTGCCAGTCTACTTAACAGGCAAGTTATAATGCTCGGGCTGTTTTCTTTGGCACTGTCGAACCACGACGACGACGATGATGACTAAAGGCTTCCCCTTAGAATTGCTGCGATGGCAAATGCTACCTGATGATGATGATGAGATCGTTTAGTTCGTTATTGCAACAGGACAAACAGTTTGAACTGCCGAAGCGACGTATGGCTTGAATGGGAGAGCCTGACAGTTGCAGAAACCGATGAAACTAAGAAAATACATGGCAAATGAAGAGCAAAATAGGAGAACAAAATGTCCAGGCATTCGAAGTGTACATAAAGGTACCTGGTGTTTATTTTTCAAGAACTATTTAGGTTGTATCTTGAATTTATACTAAAAATATCGTCAGGGAGTCGGTTGAACGCTGCCGTAACGCTACCCCTGTCACACGGCAGATCTAATGACATTTACAGCAAATGTCATTCGCTCTAAATGTCATTAGTTCGGTGCTACACGAGAATACCGAATGACATTTGAGGCGAATGACATTTAGCGGCTAACTGAAGTCCCGAACTTCAGTTAGACCTCAGTTAGTGGCCAAATGAGTAGCCTCGACAGCAGTAGCGCATCCCTACAGGAAAATTCAGTAACAAACCAAAGAATACTGTTTCTAAAAACTGTCAGTAAACTTATATTTTCTTCTTTCTATTGTTGTTCAAATAAAGAAAGACAAACAAGTACTAAACAAAAGAAAAACTCGTCCCCAATGAGCGCGCTACCCTAATCCGGATTTTTTGCAGACTTGTCTCAGCTTGTGATGTCTACTGATGTCACCTAAATCGGTGGGGTTTTTTTTTGGTTTTTATTTTACAAATATTTCTTTGTTACGTTTTTAAAAAATAGTACGCGTGAAAACATTTTAAATGCACTTGAAATGTAATTTTGCGGTTTTGCGAGCTCGCTAATCATCACTGCTATCACAATCAAATGACATTTGTTCCGCCGTGTAGACCCGCACGGCCGAGCCGAATGTCATTTACAGCTAATGTCATTCAGTTTGAATGACATTAGGTTTGCTGTGTGACAGGGGTATTACCTACTTTGCTGCCTATTTTTTTTTCAAACTATGATTGCTATTACGTGCTGAGGCTAACTATCCTGTGAAGGCCCTTGATCGCCCATTCCCTGCTTTTTTTTTTCTGTGCCAGTACTCTAGTAGCCTATTGGTAATGTTCAGTGCAGGCCAGTTAATGCTTCGCTCAACGGTGAAACCCAGTGCGTCAAAAAGGCGTACTTTCCCTTCATTTCGTGCTGGATAGACACACTGCATTCCATTACTAAGTGATCGATTGTTTCCGTGACTTTCTCCGCGGAATACACAAGCCTCATTACGTGGCCATTATTTGATCACATATGCCCTTGTCCAGTACCAGCAGGTTCAGACGTATACCTGAAGGAGGAATGCCGTCGGTTTAGCATTATCGTAAAAATTTCATTTCGCCATCTTCCGTTCGCCCGCTTTATAGGCTCCCAATGACTTTTGTTTCCGTCCTTTCCGCCCACCTAAAGGTATTCGCTTCCTCAATTTTCCTTTTCACTGCCTCAGATAGGCCGTTTGCTCCCCTGGTTTTGTATACTTTGCCGTCAGCTGTCTTGTCCTGGTGAGTGTCCACGTTCTTAGTCTAACGATACCTGTGCACTCTACTTGCCCATTTATTGACATCCCAGTTTGTAAGCATCTCCTCAAAAGATATTTTTCTTCGTGTTCCCAGGGGTTTGAACAGAGGCCCAGCCGGCGTCGCCATACACTGCCTCATAGGTTTCCTTACAATCAGTTGAGTTCTGCGAGGCCGGTGAAAATCTGAGAGTCACCTGAAAGCTACGAAGCAGCGCTTTTCGTGTAATCTACTCTGCCTTTGGCGACTGCACTTTGTGTTAACCTGCGGCCTTGCCAACAGGTTGGGTACTTGAGAGGCAGCACACTGGTTGCAGCTTGAAATCCGCATCATCATCATCATCATCATCATCATCATCATCGTCATCATCATCAGCCTGTTTGTGTGTGAGAGAGAGAAAGCTTCAATGAAAAATGTCCACTGCGAAGGTCTCCCGAAAATATTTTCAGCCGCTTCTGTTTTTAGTTAGTCGAGTCCCTTCGTTGCACACCGAATTTTAGAGGTAATCGCTCCATTTTATCTTTTAAATGCGCATTTATGCCAGGATATGTGTTTTACGTGTTAAGCTCGTTCTGGCGTGTTCCTGCCTTGTTTTGTTTCTTTTTTAATTATATTACCACAATATTTGGCCGTACAACATCAGCCGCCTTTTCCACCAATCATTTCTTCCTTGTTGGCTTTTCGAACACTGTGATAACTGCTTACATTTTGTTAAGCTGTGTTCGGCACTGCACGAATGGTTTTTGTTGCACTTGTCTTGCACGGGTTTTTTTTTTTTTTTTACTTCCGTTGCATTAGTGAAATTTTCAGTTACTTAGCTTCTATGACGTAGGTATTTTGGGAGGAGGTAGAGGAGATGGTGAGAGGTCAGCGCTGACCCTTTGCGTTACATCGCTGCCGCTGTACGTTCGTTTCATGATACCGTTATGCGAACAACGTTGCTAGCAGACGACTCTCTTCCTAGATTTACCGCCCTGCTCACCCAGCCTCCTCACGTTAGTCTACAAACGGCAACAACATCAAAGCTTCGTTACAACGATGGCCATCACCTGAGTGTACTTATATAAAATACTTATACAGGTGATTGTAAACAACAAGAAAAAACACGCGAGCGCAACCACGCGCAGCGAGGCGAACCACACCAGTGACGCGAAACGTTCGCGCATGCGTCTTCACACGCCTCTTCCTGGCTCTTTTTTTGTTGTTTTCCCCTCTTGAAAAAGGAACCGGGTCTGGGTCGGTCGGCCGAATACATTTCTTTCTCACCTTGTCAATGTCGACCAGGACGAGCCGCGCTCCTAGCCGGGCGAAGCGTAGCGCCAGCTCCCGACCGACGCCATGGCCGGATCCTGTGATCAGAACGACCTTGCCGTCCACAGATTTCACCGGCGTCGGCCAATGAACCACCTCCCGGAACGCGATCCACAGGCACTGCACGTTGAGGAGCACGAACTCTAGGAGCACGCAGAGCGCCTCGGTCAGCGTCATGGCGCAAGAGGAGTGTGTCGTCTGCTTCGAGTCTCCGCGAGCAGACGATCGGTCGGAATCGTCTGCGTTCGTTCACAAGTACCTCGTCGTCTGCTGCTTGCTCACTGCTGCTGTTGTCGTCTGCTGCGGAGCGCAGGCGACGATGTTTCCGAACGAGGCGCCGGACGCGACATGAACCGAGAAGCCATGTCGAACGGGACGCTCCTTCGCGAACCTCCTCGCCCCGTTGTCCTTTTCGAGGAGGAGACCGGCGCGAAATGGGGTCGTGACGTCACGCTACGCGCCAACCCCCGGGGCGGCCGGAAGTGACGTCAAGGGCACGTACGCGCGCGAGTTCGTCTGCTCCAGAGCAGACGACGCGAGCGCGTCTTCTGCAACGGGGAAAAACCCGAGAGCACGTCGAGGACTTCGCTTCGCTTTCGATGGCTTCTTCAGCGGGAAAAAGCGAGAGTTCAGACGGCAATTCTCGGTGCCGAAAATGATCGTCGCTGTTGGGGGGCGGCCGATGGCGTACGTAGTTGCCTGTTACGACGCAACGGTGCGCGCGAGGTTTAAGTTTAGAAATGAGGAAACGCCACGGAGCACAGCGGAGCGGCGGTCGAGGAAAGCTCAAGCTACGCTGATCAGACCCGGTTGCTGATAAATGCTGCTGGTGACCTTGTGTCGGCGGAGCGTGAACGGAGTTCCAACAAGAGCAGTCGCCCGCTGTTGGCGGACGATGGGCGGCTTCAGAGCCGCATCCCAGAGACACTTTCTTCTACGCATTTTCTACCGCCACTTTCATGGTCCCCACTTCCTTATAAGTTGAACCTTAAAAAATGCGACCTACGAAAGATGAATTCACGGAAAAAGATTGTTCTTCACAGCTTAAAAAGACCTTCAGCTTCAACCTTCGTGTGAAAACCTTCAGCTTCTTCTTCACACTTGGTTTAACCCACGCGGTGGCACATTATGAAAAAAATTTGAAGGAGCTGCAAGACTGATACATAAAATACATAAAATTTTATGGTATGGAAGACTAGGCATCCATGCATTGGGATCTTGAAGGTGTAGATAGAAATGTTATTAGACCATTGGCAACATACATTGCGTTTTCCATGCCATTCCCGACAGCATAGCCATCAGCCACATGCGACGAGCGAAATGTGTTTGTTGCAGGAGGAGAATGCAGGAGGAGAATCGAAGGAGGATACATCGTTTTCGCAAAAGCTTACAGCTTTTGCATTTCCTCACATGGAACCTACCAAAATGGCGGCTCTTACGGTGCCCACAAAAAGAGAGGAATGAAAAGGCTTCGCGCGAAACATACTCTTAGAACACCAAACCAAGCATATATTCCTTAGTGTTGAACACAGTGTTGGACGCCAATGTTGTTTCTACCCATAGAAACTGGCAGCCTTCGGAGGGGTACATTATTACGTAGACTAAAGGCAACAACACAGTGAGGCATTTCCGAAAGTTAATTGATCAATCACCCAGCCCTAATTACATATAATCTTCTTTTTCCGTTGGCTCCTTCGAATGACAAACTAACGCTGATTTCTCATGCGGCAACTAAATAAAGTTTTATTTTCTCTGTATACTCAGTTCTTCCTCCTCCAAGCATTGCTTAAAGTGGGTTTTACATCCCGTGCTCTATGAAGGATAATTACGCAGAATATATTGCATGGGGAATAATTACGAGACTAACCAATGAAGAAGCGAATGAAACTAGTCAGTAAAGAACATCAACGCCGCTCGTCACTTCGCTTTTCACACACGCGATTCCACCGGCGCACGTCTTTCCCTACTCGCTCATTTGACGGCCTGTGTTGGTAGTCAACGCTCGAAAAAGAATACTTATGGGAAAGTACATCTCTCTCTTTTTATTATTTAGTTTGAACAACCAGTCTTTTGTAACTAGCCCGACTCACATCCGGCAGCACAGCATATTGTTTTCAACAAACTAAATTATAAATAACGACAAAAATTTTACGTTTCCAGCCATTTTGGTGGAAATGACACCAGGAACGACATCATTTTCAAAACGTGGCGAAGCGTCAATTTGTGTGTTAAGCGCGTTCCAGCGTCCAAGCAAAGCAAAACAGCAGAGATTCAGGGACCTCCTACACTATACTGTGAGCTCGCACATCTGTTTTTTTTCTTTCTAGGAAGGGCCAGTCGCGAGGGCCCGTATCGGTGATGTCACTGGTGCTACGCACGGAATTTATTGGGCGGCCCCACCAGTTTTGTCATTTGCTTGTTATCGCGCCTAACTGTCGAAATTGTGCGATAAAATTGGTGTTTTTGGAATCATCTTGTGATATTCTTGGAAATATCGCCTGCAATCGCAATTTTCGAGAAGCACGTCAGTAGCCCTCTAGCCAGAGTATAGTGCCTAGAATATACTGGTATCATCTAGGCGCTATAGCGAGAATCAGGTTACCTCACCGCATGTGGGCGGCGAAACGTGACAGCCTGCGAGCCGCGATTGTCTCGTTAAAGTGTCGCTACCGCCAGCATTCGTTGCATATGTACCGTCAAGAGCAAAAGTTCACGGACGACGCAAGCAACAATTTTGGGCTGTTTCTCCGTGGCACGGCAGTCCGCGATATTATGTGTGGTACTTTTGCAATACTCTAGTAATTATAAGACATTTCACATGCATAACGCAGTTTTTGGGCTGCTACTGGAAAATAAATAAGCTAAAATTGCCATTTTCCTGGTCCGTAATCTTTGGTCATGGCTGTACAAGAGACAGGGCATTAGACCCGTTGGAACACGCGAACTAGTAGATGCACTTCAACGGCGCACTCAGTAGCGATTTTTTACGCAATGCGTACCGTTTGTTTCTGGTCACGTCCGGTATGCATGTCAAGCGTACAGACGCACTGGTGACTGCTCTATTAGAGCCACAATTTCCCTGCGTTCTGAGTGGAATCAATACGTAGCTAGCAGTGAAGCGTTAACGCGCGCATCATACCGGTGTTAAGTCACCGTCACGCGGGTGCGTTAACCGTCATTATTTCAACTAAACTAATGCGTGCTGTAAACGTAGTTTTAAGCATGTATTCACGCAGGTATTTGCTAAGAACTACAGCAGCAATTAGCGTTCGGGTGTGGCTGCTCCACCTAAACCAAGATGCCTGAATGCGAACGCCGAAATGGTACCCTCGAAACTTGCTTTGCGTTCAGTACGGTTAAGAGACACGACGCGGGCGATGCATGCATCGACTCTCTTTCAGTTCGACTGGAACTGTCTATAGGTGTAGCCATTGTGTAAGCGAGCCTCTGATTATGACTGTGGAATGTTCCCGGTGTAGAGGCTCTGACACGAATGTGACATCACAATGACAAGTCGCTCGGTGCACGTACATCCGTCACGTTGTCCCCCGCATTGGTTCCATGCAAAGTGCAGGGCTTATCCAGCGGCGTTGGTCATTAAGCTGGATCAAGTACATAGCGTGCACAGTCGAAAAAGACGGCAAAAAAATTCTGTAGTTTGACGCATTTTCGCCGGTCGTACTGTCGTCTTGTATTTTTTTCGTGTCGTGATTCCGGCGTTCTCTCGTGTGTCGTTCGTATCTGTCCTAATTCTAAGGTTCAGTCGTACCAAATTCCTGTCTTGTCGTGATCCTGGTGTTCCATCAGTAGTTGCACATGGTTTGATACTGCCCATTGTGAAGAGTAGTAAAAGGCAGTTCTGCTGTGACTGCAGGAATGTTTGTCGTTGAGAATATTGATTTTGTCGGTACGACACAAATGTGTGTCGCAACAAGAGATGGCTTTGTCGTAACAACAGATGACTTTGTCGTTACAACAGGACCTCTGTTGTTGCAAGGAAGTTTTTGTCGTACGACAGACATTCTTGTTGGGTTTTGCAGTATTCCTGTTGTGATTTTACACCTGTGAAGAGACGCGTCACGCAGACTATTCTTTATTAAATGCAAAGATTCCACATTGATTAGCTTTCTTGACGTCCGTCTGTCGACAGAAATGCGCTTCGCGTGATTTTGAAGTTTAAACTCTATTGAACTAAAGAAAAGATACATACGCAGCAGACAGAGGGGCCAGACTATTTAGTTGAAGGGATGGCGATCAACAAATAACGCAAGGATTCACCCATCTCTTTCTCATTTGTTTCTTTCACCTTTTAGCGACGTATAGCATTACGTGACGAATCCCGACTGCGGTAGCACTCCCGTTCTTTGCTCAGACCGTAAAGACACCCTCACATGTTCGGCTTTCCAGGACAGTACCTTTACGACTAATTATTCTCACGTTTTTATAAGCACTACTTGCTACGAAGAACTACTAAAGTTATCTATCTGAGCAGCGTAAATGCAGACATTGTGCAAATTATCATCTTTGTAAACGATTTAAAATCAGCTCTTATCTATCTGAGCAACGTAAAAGCAGAAATTGTGCAAATTATCATCTTTGAAAACGATTTAAAATATGCTCTTATCTATCTGAGCAACGTAAAAGCAGAAATTGTGCAAATTATCATCTTTGTAAACGATTTAAAATATGCTCTTATCTATCTGAGCAACGTAAAAGCAGAAATTGTGCAAATTATCATCTTTGGAAACGATTTAAAATATGCTCTTATCTATCTGAGCAACGTAAAAGCAGAAATTGTGCAAATTATCATCTTTGAAAACGATTTAAAATATGCTCTTATCTATCTGAGCAACGTAAAAGCAGACATTATGCAAATTATCATCTTTGAAAACGATTTAAAATATGCTCTTATCTATCTGAGCAACGTAAAAGCAGAAATTGTGCAAATTATCATCTTTGAAAACGATTTAAAATATGCTCTTATCTATCTGAGCAACGTAAAAGCAGACATTATGCAAATTATCATCTTTGAAAACGATTTAAAATATGCTCTTATCTATCTGAGCAAGGTAAAAGCAGAAATTGTGCAAATTATCATCTTTGAAAACGATTTAAAATATGCTCTTATCTATCTGAGCAACGTAAAAGCAGAAATTGTGCAAATTATCATCTTTGTAAACGATTTAAAATATGCTCTTATCTATCTGAGCAACGTAAAAGCAGAAATTGTGCAAATTATCATCTTTGGAAACGATTTAAAATATGCTCTTATCTATCTGAGCAACGTAAAAGCAGAAATTGTGCAAATTATCATCTTTGTAAACGATTTAAAATATGCTCTTAAGAAAGCGCTCTTAAAAACTAAAAAAGGCTAAGAGGAGCGCGAATTCTTTCTCACATCGAAACTGCGTCAAAAGTGCGTCGAAACCTTCGGTAAAAGTGCGTCCAACGTCGTCGAAAGTGCGTCCAATCCATCGTTAACGCTTCAAAGACCTAAATCGCAAACGAAGAACGAAGAGAGAGAGAGAGAGAATACATTTATTGAGCGTCTAAATTGGGAGTGGTTCCTTATTCACTGGAGCCCATATGATGTCATGGCCGCCTGCGCCCGGTCGACCAGCGCTAGCTGGGTCGCGAGTGAGGAGCTGGACATCAAAATCTCCCATTGCTCTCTAAAAGAGGGGGTGGGGGGATGGAGGAGGGGTGGATTTTCTGAGCTGAAGTCGCACTCCCCAATTATGTGGCGGAGTGATCCTGGTTTTTTACAAAATTTGCATTCGGCCGAGTACTGTTCCGGGAACATGAGGTGTAGCCTTGTTGGGTGGGGGAAGGATCCAGATTGAATGAGGCGAAAGACTGTCTGCTGCTCCTTAGAGAGGCTAGGATGAGGTGGAGGGAGTGTCTGTCTTTCTAGCCGGTAGTGCTGCGTGACTTCTCTGAAAGTGATAAGCGGGCAGTACTCCACGCCTTCCTCCGTAGCCTGGGGTGTGAGTGCGCAGGCTTGTTGGTGGGCAAACTCGTTACCCTCCATGGAGGCGTGAGCAGGCGTCCACACCAATTTGATTTTTCTATTTGCTATTTTGTTCTGCAGCAATCTAAGGGTAACTGGTGACACCCATCCTGATTGGTAGTTCCGATATGCTTGCTGCGAGTCGGTGACAATTGTTTGTGCCGGCGTCTGTGTGAGGGCCAGAGCAATTGCCATCTCCTCCGCTTCAGTGATGTCCGTGGTCTTGACTGTTGCGCTTACCAGGAGACTGTTCTTGGTCGATACCACTATTGTTGCGTATGGCTTGCCTCTACAACGGGAGGCGTCCGTGTATACGACTCCGGGGTCTTTTCCAAAGCTCGTGTTGAGCGCTCGAGCTCTCGCTGCTCTTCTCGCCTCGTGATGGGTGGGGTGCATGTTTCTTGGCAGTGGGTGAATAATTAAAGACTGGCGCCAGGAGGTTGGTATCTGTACCTGCGGGATCGCGTCGAGGGCCGCCCACCCTATGTTGAGGAGGATTTTTCGTCCATCTTTAGTTCGGCTGAGTCTGGCCTTTTGACTTGATAGATGACCTTCTTCTGCGATAGATGATCAATTCTTCTGCGGTGTTGTGTATGCCCATCCTGAGCAGCTTGTCTGTGGACGCGCTCATGGGTAGTCCTATGGCATGCTTGACTGACTTCTGTATGAGTATATTGAGGAGATTTATGTCGCTTTTGTTTAGTAAGAGGTACGGCGTGATGTAGGTTATCCTTGAAATGACGAATGCCTCGACCAAACGCAGGGTATCCGCCTCTTTCATTCCTCTCTTCCTTGTTGACACCCTCCTAATCATGTGCATTATTTGATCGGTAGTTTGCTTCAGTTTTTTTAGGGAGATGTCACTCTTGGTGTCTGCTTGTAGGTGAACTCCTAGGATTTTAATGCTGGGACTAGGAATTATCGCATGTCCCTCTAGTTGGACTTGGATGTCTTCCTTGATGTTCTTCTTGGCTTTCGGGCGGACAACAAGGAGCTCGGACTTTTGTGGCGCACACTGGAGGCCACAAGCCTTGGCATATTGATTTATGACGTCCGTTGCCCTCTGGAGTGTGTCCTGAATATCGCCGAGGGACCCGGTTCCCGTCCAGACGGTGATATCGTCAGCATAGAGAGCATGCCCAAGGTTATCTATGGCGTCGAGTCTTCTGGGGAGGTCAAGCAAGGCAACATTAAATAACAACGGTGACAGCACAGATCCCTGGGGCGTGCCTCTAGCTCCTAGCTTTATCGGGTCGGATGTGGCATCTCCTATCCTGAGTGCGGCAGTGCGGTCCGAGAGGAAGTTGCGGATGTACTCATACGTCCGCGTTCCGCAGTCCGTAGCATTGAGGTTCCTCAATATACTTGCGTGAGTCACGTTGTCAAACGCGCCCTTGAGATCGAGGGCCAGGATGGCCCGGGGGGAGTGGCGCGTAGCTTGCTTGAGTACCTCCTCCTTGAGTTGAAGGAGTACGTCCTGGGTTCCTAGATGTTTTCGGAACCCAAACATTGTCGTGGGCATTTGCTCTGTGTCGTCCAAATGTTTCTGAAGGCGGCCGAGCACAATCCGCTCCATGACTTTTCCAACACAGGAGGTCAGGGATATTGGCCTTAAATTATCTATGTGGGGAGATTTTCCAGGTTTGGGTATGAATCTTATCTCGGCCGTTTTCCATTGAGCGGGGAGCTGTCCCGTCTCCCAAACAGTGTTGAGATGTTCCAACAGATTTATTAAGGAGTCGTCTCCAAGGTTATTTAGTAGTCTGTAGGTGATGGCATCCGGTCCCGGGGCACTGGACTTCCTGCTCTCGGCTATTGCTGCACGGAGTTCATGGAGGAAAATAGGTCGATCGAGCTCTTCGTTGGGCTTGCCAGAATAGGGTCGGAGTTCTTCTCCAGGTTCCGTTTTGAGGTACCTGTCTCGGAGGTCCTGCGTTAGCTTCTCGGTGTCGCCTCCGTAGTTGTTAAGCGTGCGAACCATGCTGCGGTTGATCTCGCCCTTACTCGTGAGTGGATCGATTAGATGCCTCAGTAGCTGCCATGTTCTCTTAGTGGACAGAGTGCCTTGGAGGCCGTCGCACAGCTGGAGCCAGTTATCTCTGCACAGAGTGGAGGCGTATTCCGCTGCCGCCTTGTTGATTTCGTTGATTTTTTTGCGGAGTTTGCGGTTATGTCTCTGTCTTTTCCATCTTTTTGTGAGACATCGCCTCGCTTCCCACAGGTGGAGTAGACGGGCGTCTACACAGGGAGTCTGGTGCGTCGTGACAATAGATTGGGTATGCTTTTTCATGTGCTCTACTTGTTCCACGGCCCACTGCTCGTAGGTTTGCCTCTCTGGGAATGATGTTTTGAGTTGGTCTTCTCTGAACTTGTCCCAGTTGATTATCTTGACTGTCCCTGTCTTGGCCCTGAAGGAGTTCCCCCGCACAGTGAGTTTGATTATATTGTGATCGGAGCCGAGGCTTACATTTGTGTTTGTCCATGCCACATCTAGCGAGCCAGCCAGCAGTGAAAGATCGGGGGTAGTGTCTCTGGCTGTGCTTGTACCTTGGCGAGTGGGGGTCTGGGGGTCGTTTAGGAGGACTAAGTTGGATTGATCAATGAAGTTGGCAAAAAGAACGAACCCGGCATGCGACGCTATTTCGCATGCTAAGTAGATGCATACGATTTAGATGTGGTTTGTACAAACGATTTAGATGTGGTTTGTAAGATACGTAGTTTATAAGATAAAGGTATACACTGTATTGTAGTATTGTACCTTTTCTTCATTGTCGACGGGCGTATTCTCTTACCTCGAACCGTTCCTTATTTACGATTTATCAAGTAGCCGTTTTGGCACAATGTAAGCCCGGTGTCCAGAGATCTTATCAGAGCTTATCAGATCTTATCTTATCTTATTTGCTATTCGACGAGACGCTGTCGGTCCCACCAAGAAAGCGGTCGCTTTAAAAGGATGCTTGTGTGACGAAATTCGGGAGTATATTCATTCTAATGCGCCAGCATAAAATGGCTCATCTAGCAAGGAAGCGGCCGACCCCCAAAGGCAGCGCACAGAAAACGCGGCATGGCTGAATTTTGCAAGAGTCAGAATTGAATCAAAACACAAAGGAAAGTGGCACGTCGCTACGCAACGTCTGGGCACGCGCAGGTCGCAGCACGCGCCCCACCAATCCCAGCAGCGCAGCACTCACTAGTCGCCGCAGCAAACAGAGAACACCGCTGCGGCAGTACCGTATTTACTCGCGTAATGGTCGCAATTTTTAAAAGAAAAAAAATGAGGCAAATTTGAAGGGTGCGTTCATTACGCGGGGTAAATTTTTCGCGAAAAATTTTTGAGCACAGAAAACGCAAGCAAGTTGTGGGTCAAATTTTTTTATGATAGGTCTCATGAACATAATAAACATAATCAATAAAAACGTAATAAAAACTCCACGGATCCCCGCCAGCCACGTTGCAAAGTGACTCAAAATGTAGTGTTTTTATGAATTACGGAACGCGCCGGAACGAGTTTGCTGCGAGGTGACAACAGTTCGACCAACAAGTGGCTGCCGCTGTCACAGTGTGGAACATCAAAACAGACATGGCTGCCGAAGTAGCAACCTGAGCGCGTTTGTTTCTTGTATTATGAGTGTATTATCTGCATTTAGTGAGAGTTTCTTCCTCATCAATATTGAACGCGTGCTTGCCGATATCGCTAATATCGCCAATATCGGAGACTTGCCGATATCGCTATAATATCGGCAAAACTGCCGCAATAACGTAGCCATGTCCGCTTTGAAAGGGAAGTAAACAGCGGTACGCACGACCATCATCAGTTAGACTTGGCACACGTGCGACATATTACTGCAGCTAGTTCAGGGTGCGTTCATTGCTCCGGAAATAAAAAAAAATCGAACTTTGACGACAAACTTAAGGGGTGCGGTCATTACGTGAGTGCGATCATTATGCGAGTAAATAAGGTATGTGCCACGATACCGCCGTCAGCGACGCTGCCCGACCATGCGGCGCACCAGCCTCCAGCGGTACCGGTGTGGTACCCAGTACGAGTTTTTTGCAGCTGCGCACACGCAGTTGTACCGGTTGCGTACCGGGGACCGTACCGGGACCGGCTCTCCGCTCTACTATCGTGAACTATTCTAGTTCACTGCAGCTCTGCTGTAACTCTCCACTATTAGAGAGTGTTCTCTCGCCGCGCGTACCGTGAGTACCAGGACCCGAGTGCGCATGCGCGCGTGGTAACGGCGAGGAGGCCAGCCCTCACCGGAACGCATGCGCCGTCACGGCGAGGCGGGCGCCGCCCGTCAGCAAAACTAAGCCACCCTATACCGGAACCAATGCGCACATGCCCAGCCTGACACCGGTACGCAAGCTGTCACGCTTATCTCGTAAGAATGAAACCAGAGCTAATAAAACTTACAAAAACATCAAAAATTTTAGAAGAAATGAGAATACTAATTAACGCCAATATTCAACAATACTAACCCTCAAATATTTTGTCACAATTTCACACACACGCAGAAACAAAGTCAGCGGCAAAAACGCGATAATAACTTTTAGATATTTTGTATTTAACTGCGTTCTGTAGTGAGTCATTTTCTGCGTGATTATCTTGTTTAATTACCTTTTTACATTTTTTTTTTAAATTTTAAATCCGAACATCCATTTTCAATGTACTGTGTAATTTACCCGTTATACCTCGGTGGAACGGGAAGGGTTTCAGTTCATGAGCCCGTTTAATAAAGAAGTACGCACGGTATTCTAAAACTCTCTACTGACGCTGCGGCCCCCCCCCCGCTTTGCCGATTTTGCGGAGAACCCGGAACGCTACGCCATATGGTCGGAGGATGTGACCAATCTCCACTGATTCCTCCCAACCTGCAACTTTCCACTGTCGAGCTTTGGGAGAGCGCCTTGGCGAGCACCAGCCTGGACGACCAGCTTCGGCTGGCTCAAAGGGCTGTCGATGCTGCCCGCGCTCAAGGCATCCTGTACTGAGGACGCCTCCTTCAAGCTTCAGTACAATCCCCCCCTGTTGATTTAAATAAACGTTTATTCTCTCTCTCTCTCTCTGTGCGCTGAGGGACATATTGATACGACTGTGAGGACGAAAAAGTGGTTGAGTGCGCGTGCTCTCTCATCATCATCATTCAGAGCTCTGGCGCTCGCGCATGGAACCGTGTGCTCGAGCTCTCCCAAAAAGGCTCCGGCTGCTTCTAGTGACCTGGTCGTCACCTTCGAGTACTCCGGCCCAGCAACTGCGTGTTTATAGCACGCGACAATATCCGTCCAATTGTTGTTGTTTTAGTGGAATATTTATTTGAGCCTGAATGAAACAAAATAAAGGTGTCGTCGGATTTCTTGAGGGGATAATTTCGCAACAGGGCACGCAAGCTTTCTGATACCGAGACGGTAACAAGCCTCGCTTTTGTATTTTCAGAGCTTTCTGTGACTTCAGTATGGTCTATCGGTCTATCAAGGTACTGGTGTTCGCAGTACCTTAAACTATATGCGCGTTATTCTTGGGATATAAATGGACCCAGTTCTTGTATTCTGGGTCGTTTCAACAGACTCCGCGGTGCTCCACGGTGTTTTCTGATGAGTGGCCCAAAATGTCAACGCGAATACTTCACAAAACTTTCACTCCTGGCGGCACGTCGAATGATTCATCATGTATACACCTGTCTGCCTCTAACCGTGTGTGGGTGATAAACAATCCGAGCTTGGAAGCAGCCTCTCGTTCTCTGCCACTGCGAAGCACTCTATCATGGCCTTACTAGTCCCGGTTTCAAAGGCATGGCTGGTTTGCTGCCCTTTCATCACAATCTCGTGCTCCTCAAATACGCCATAACAACAGCCGTTAGGCGTAAGAAGAGGAGCAAGTAGGCACGCACGCACAAACACACGCGCATGCATGCCAACAGACTACTCGCCGTACCCGCACTACTAATTATTCCAAGTAATTCCAGTAACCCCCCAGTAGCTCAGCCAATTGTAAGCAATTATCAAAGTTATTCTTTCGAGCGAAACAACGTCTTTAATTTCAAGATAAGGATTTTTAAATGTTAAATGAAGTGCAGAACATGCGCCAGGAGTATGATTGAAGACTTCAACGTGCGGATTACGCGTCAGATTGGGTGGTAGCTAGCGCCGCCCAAACAACAAGCGTCCAGAGAGAGAGAGAGAGAGAGAGAGAGAGAGAGAGAGAGAGGATTTATAGCGAGCAAGCGCTGATGGTGCATACACTCACCCGCGCATAAATGCACAGAAACTCAGAAACTGAAGGGGAATACCGCCATCATAGCCACCACGGGAGCTGGACGTGTAATCCGAGGTTTGTGGGCTGCAGGATCCCACCCGGGGCACATGTTTTTCTCAACTTGATTTGTTTCACAACATTTCAACGTGCTTATTGGTTAAAATCATTGCAGTATGCATCGAAGAAGGCCCCTTCTGAACACATGTTACCGTAAGATTACTCCCCTTTCAGGAAATGACAACATTTCTCGCTCATAAATTTTTAACTCTCGTCATCTATAGTTCTCGTCATTTGGACTAAAATTCTCAGCTTTTTTATTGCTTTTTTTTTTCTTTATTGCTGACTGTAAATGTACGTCCTTGAAGTTGAACGCTGTTAGCCGCACCGCTTTTGTACAAAAAGACGACGCCGTGGCCGGACGGGCACCCAGTCTCGTCTCGCCTTGTCTTCGTCCCGTCTTGGCGTTGTTGTCGAACTTTTAGTATGTACCAACAAGCCCGCATTAATACCGTTTTTCGGGAATTGAACCCCCGCTTTTTTCTTTCCGCAGCTCTAGCAAAGCCTCGCCAACTGAGCCACCCAGCTGCCGAGTTTATTGCCCTTTCTATGTCATCGAACTTTGTGCAGTGGAAATACGCCCCTAGGAGTTATCGGTATCCAAACGATGCATGCGTGTCTTCGGTCCCTGTGTTTAATGTTCGCGTCCTTGCGATATCATATATAAGATACTCGGAGCACGGCGCTCACGTCTGGACGAACAAAACACTGGTGCCCGCGAAAAGATGATTGAAGGACAAAAGGTTGCGTCTTGTGAGGAAACCTATTTTCCTATTGCATTACTAACATTAGCTATTGCATTACATCATTGTGTGCCCCAACGCCTATCCGCGGTTTCGATCCCGGCCTCGGTGGCCGCTTGCTTTTCTGATGGAGGCGCAAAGCGAAAACGCCCGTGTGTTCAAGATTTCGGTGCACGTTAAAGATCCCCAGGTGGTCAAAATTAATCCGGAGCCATTCACTACAGCGCGCCTCAAGGCTCAAGTGTAGCTTCGGAGCGTTAAACCCCCCTAACAAACGCCTTAATGCCTTCATGATCACAAACAATACCGCTTTTAGTGTCCGTGGGTGGTTGTCTTTCTAGCAACGCGCCTGTGCTTTGTAGTGAAGACAACTTTAGCGAGTGCACCCGCCGCGGTGGCTCAGTGGCTAAGGCGTTGCGCTGCTGAGCACAAGGTCGCGGGTTCGATTCCCGGCCGCGGCGGCCGCTTTTCTGATGGAGGCGAAAAGCAAAAACGCCCGTGTGTACGAGATTTCGGCGCACGTTAAAGATCCCCAGGTGGTCAAAATTAATCCGGAGCCCTCCACTACGGCGCGCCTCATCGCCTGCGTTGCGTCGGCGCGTTAAACCCCACAATCAAATCAAATCAAAACTTTAGCGAATGCGATCATTCTCCTGAGACAGTATTCCGCACGGGACGTAATGAAATTGCCCCTTTAAAACGAATGAGTGGATGGATGAGTTTATTCTAGCAAGGAGGTAGGATATGCGAACAAGGGTAGGGGTAAATGGTTGAAATAACTTTTGTTCACAGCACTTACACAGTTCATTCGAGCACGTAAGGTATGGTTACTCCCGTATGGATATTATACGCCCACTGGTGGGATTGGGAAGACACTCTGAGTTAATTATGAGACATCCCCTGTAGTCATTTGTAACGTCGAGCTCACGAAGTGTGCAAACAACATTCCGGTTATCTTCATTTCTTTTCAGCCTCTTCTTCCTCTTCTTGATGTCCGCCCCTCGGACGACCTCTTCGTCTTCCCGTTCCATCATTCTTGTTCCTTGTAGGCCGCACATATTTTTAGGGTTGTCCGTTTTCGGGTCAAACCTGATTTTACCCGACTCTTACACCCCGAACGTGTTTCAGAGGAATCGCGTTAAGCCAGATTTCTTCCCGAATGGACCCTTGCAAAGGCGCCACCGTCACAACCGTGGCTCCGCCCTTCTCAACCAGAACTTGCTGGAAGCGAGCCCCACAAACACAGCTTTCGAACTCTTTGAGTATTGGCATGACTCTGGCGATCGCTACCCCATGCTGGCAAATACTGCAACGGACATTGTTGTGCCTAGCTAATGGACGCTGTGATGTCGAGAGTCGAGAGAACTTTCTCCTAGCTGAGATACGTTGAGCGACCGGACAGGTAGGTCTCCTATGGGGACTGACATATTGCGCATGCAGATGATAATGTGCATAAACGAAGATGTGTAAAACATCGATGACCAGCTTTTTTTTTTTTAATGAAATATTTCACTTCTTAGCAGTTCTGAATGGTCTTTATTGTCGCCATCACTGATTCATACCAAATTTCGGAAAGCTAAAACCCCGATGTTCCACAGGTTAGCAGCTTCTAACAAACGCCAATTTTAGCGCGTTAGAGTTAAGAAGCTTGTGATACTTTCTAAAGTAAACTGATTCTATCACTTAGTGCACCCGAATATTTAACCCGAAAAAACCGTAATTAAGGGATGGGTTTACCAAAAAAAACAGATTTCTCCCTGTTTATCAGTTTAAAAAATAGCCCCCGATTTTTACCCCTCGATTTCTAAAAAATATAAAACCCGAAAACAAACAACCCTACATATTTTATATTAGCATAAAGGACCAAACACGTCTGCGTAGGGAGACGCGTTTCCGCAAGCGTTTTTGTAGCGTAAGCTACACTGGCCGAGGTTGAGCAGTTTCGCGTGGACCTTGAAGGGCCGTGCTGCGCAAGCGCGAGGAGCATTGGATTGGATTGGATTGGATAAGATTAAATTAGACTGTATTGGATTAAATTGGATTGGATTGGAAATTTAATCCAATTGGAGTACGGGTGTGTAGAGAATTGGGTCTGCACATTGACCGGTCTGCGCATTCCAAAAGAGTGACGTCATAGCCACGGCAGACGCACTGGCGCCGGCGCGTGCCCAGCTGTGCGCCTCCGTTGCGCAGTAGCCAAGACTGACGGTGTGCCGGAGCCGCTTGATAGCCGTTTCGCGTGGCTCCTGGAGAGCCGTGCTGCGCATGCGAAAAGAGCAGTGACTGGACTGGACTGGACTGGACTGGACTGGACTGGACTGGACTGGACTGGACTGGATTGGATTGGATTGGATTGGATTTGAAATCGTTTTAGCAGCAGTAAGCATGATAATCAGCTAATCCTAGACAACCAGGAAAGCTAAGAATAACCAGCTGAACCTTAGCTCACGCTACGTATATCCTGGCATAGCCGAGCTAAGCCATTGCTATTTTTTTCTTTCTGCAGAACCCTCCTGTAGCCTTTGTGCGTGTTCCTGACCGCTGCCTGACCGCTTACGGGAGAGGGAAAACGCGTGTGGAAACACGCTTCTCTATGCACACACGTTTGGCCCTTAAATGTGCTTTGCTACTTTTGTAGTTAGCTTGCTCCGATTACTTCTGTAGGCCTCAATTCATGTATATAGTTCGCGTTTTTAACTCAGGATCTCATTTTAAAAAATTGTCGGCTATGGTGCAAGGACGTGTGTTGCGCTCGCCTTTGCCCGGGTTCGTATGCCGAATTCAGCCGATTTTCGTATTTTTACTTTTAGGTTGTTTTCTTCTGTGCGCTGTTTTTAGAACCATGTTTAGCGCCGATGGGAAATGCTGCATTTTCACGTAATGGGCCATTTGTTGCTTTCGCATTAACCCTTTCAGACCTGGTGGGGGTTTTTTTCGTTTTTTTTTTTTTTTACATTACCGAAAATTACCTTTGACAGCTGTACTAGTCATTCCTGTCGATGTTGTCGCAATAAACTTTGAACTTTCAACTTTAAGAAAAAATCTCCTAGTCCACCCAGAACGAAACCAAAACAGCTAGTTTTCTGGGAAATAATTCTTCAATAATGCCTCTTGCGATAGATGTCACAATTATTCGTTTCATTTTTTTCTTGAGCTAAGGGCTAGGAGGAGGAAGGAGTTGCATGAGGATCATACTGACGTCGGGGTGACCCGAAGGACCGAAGTCCTAGTTTTATGACATGGCTGTAAGTCTTTTTTTAAAAATACTTGCACTACAAGTTTAATTTTTTGTACGTGGGTTCAGCGCTTTTTAAAACGTAAGAAAACAAGCAACAAAGAATTTTCTCCCTGAAAAGAAACCTTTAATTACATGTCACGCATGTAACTGGCTAATTACTTGCTGCACAAGGTCAGTATTTTGTCTGTCAGCTCGTATGGTCCAAATGTTAGAAAAAAAAATACTCACAGAAATACCTTTTGTTCGAAATAAAACATCGAGTGCTGAAAGGGTTAAAAGAAATAACGAACATTAGCTGGTGCCGTGCAGGGCCGTAATTTTTTTTTTTTTTTTTTTTTTTTGTAATGGGCGTTGCGGCTTGTGGGAAGGCAGAGTCCCGCTGAAGGAAACACTGAGCGTCGCTCGCTGACGCGCTGCTTGGAAAAAAAATCCAGGGATGTTCGAACCTTTCCCCCTTCTCCCCCGCCCACGCTCCAGGGTTATGTCCGCGGGGCGGTGTGGGCATACGAAAGTATTTGTCTATTATCGCCCTGCTACATATTTCGAGTCGTCGAGGTGTGGGCGTTGCAATTTTTTGTTTGTCCCTCCCGCGTGAGCATAAGCGCCACCGGAAATGGTGTTGCTGTTTCCGCTTGCGGCAAAATCTGCAAGCGATTATGAAAACCTGAATACAACGCCTACAATTAGCACCTGTCATCAGCTAAGCCCCTGGCCGCGTTGTAACGATTCCCGCTTCGGAAGCCAAATAGCAAAAGCTTTTTGTTTTTCAGGTATGTGCTTGACCACGCATGAGCCGTGATACTGACGGCGCACACAACACGATGGACCCACAGCGACGGACAAATGCCGGAGAGTTTACCCCGAAGCATTATACTGTATCTAGAGACCTTCATTGCTTTGTAAAAGCATTAAAGGACTCCGGGTTAGGTTACGTACTTTTGCTTAGTGCTGTTTTAATCTGGCTCCTTTACACGACACAA